>NC_141896.1:8670110-9279873 GCF_030686135.1 Camelina sativa | reverse complement strand
AGAGAAAGAAAAGATGAAAGATAAGAATCCAAGCACAGAAAGCTTTCTCATCATTTTCAAAGTATTTTTAGAGTTTTATTGTAATAAATATGGAACATGTGTCTGTTGATCAATCAGTGGTACATGCATGCAATCAGTAGAAACATATTTATGTTTGTAAGTTTAATTACGTCTTGTTTCTTTCTGATTTTTTTATGTGCAAGTTTGCTTTGTCCCAATAATAAAATATATTTTCTTAATTAAAAGTAGTTAATATAATAATAAGTCTCGAAATGCCCCATTTTCATATAGAACAAGTACATATTTTTTGTTTATAACAAAAAATCAATTTTATAGTTCTTCCAATTATCATGCATGTACGCATATGTTTTACTACAATTTTATAGTTCTTCCAATTATCATACAAATACACGGAATAAACACTTACAATTATCGGCCACCATATTGTACAAACACTACTTTAGTTTTACTTTCATGGAATAAACATTGTTTCTTGTACATACATATATGTTAGAGTATTGATAGTGTATAGAATTAGTTACAAATTTAGTTAGCGTTGTTTGTTACTTTCACCTCGTATTAATACAACATCATCATGTATATTCACTATAAGAAATGGGATCGACGATTAATCAAAATCACACAGTGATTCCGATTGCACTAGTCAATCTATGAATCAGTACGATATCTGTTATTTCATCTTGATATATATATCGCTCCGTTAGTACATACATGTATTGATAATATTGTATAGTCAGAAGGTATATATTAATTGCCATGTATAATTGTATTGGGTTAGATTATGTCATAATTCTCAGACAATAAAAAAAATGGTATAGTCAGAATTATCAGCCAATGAAAAGTAACGGGTCAACAAATAACTAGTCTACGAACTTGAAGTGGGACATTTTATCTAACGTTAAGTTGGATAATAAAAGTCACCTACGTACCTCACAGTCTAATCAAAAAGGTTAAGTTGGATAGTAAAAGATATGGCTATAAAATCAAATCACCTCCTCTCAACCAAATTATGCTTTTTATACATATATATATCAACCAACCAAATTATGCTTTTATGAAGTCAATATTAGTGCATGGCTATCAAATCAAATCAAAATTTCCAATTTATTTTTAATCTTTTGTTCTTTATTGTATATTCTTCCGTTTGTTTCTTTTCAATTTGTATTATTCTTCTTGGAAACCTTCTGTTCAGCTGCCATAACTTTTTTTATTCTCTCAACTAGAGTCTCTCGACGACCCATTTGATAGCCTAATTTTTGTCACTTTCGTCTATTTTATTTTCGCCATATTTGTATCTCTTTTTCGTTTTGTTAATGTATCTATCGTTTTGAGTCTTAAAGTCAATAACAGAACTAATAATAAGCTCGAATATTTTACTTGAAATTTTGATCTGTACCATGGTTGGTAGCCTCTTTCCGAAAGTGTAAAATATATACTATTTTGATGGTTACTAATCATGAAAGCAGAACAATATCTACGGTATCACTATGAATCTCGTAGTGCAATTTTTTTATACACAAAACAAAATCGTATGGTAGAGAGTAGAGATAGATTTTTACTTTATGACTAAAGAGTAAAGACTAAGACCATCATTACTGCAGTAACTTTAAAAAAAAAAATTATTATTTTTATCATATATATATATATTTTTATATTTTTATTAATGGCAACCATTATAAATACGACACGTGGCTATTTGTTAAGAGTAACGATTCTTCAGCGAGTCACTCAAGCATCGATTCTTTAATTTTTTTCTTCTCTCTTATTATTATATATTATTTTTTAAACAATCCTTGTCCTGAATAATCCTCACTAATGATGCTCTAAGACCATCATTACCCCAGCACCGTTCTGAACGATTCTTAAAAAAAAAAAAATTATTTTAATCACAATTAATTGTAACCAATCAAAAGTCAACACCTGTTGATATTTGTTGAGAACGGTTACTTCCCCAAGCAATAGAAGAAACGATATTCTTCTTATTAGACCAAATAATGAATTTTTTATTTTGTTTTTGGATCCCACTTATAAGAGTAATTGTAAGAGTATCTCCCAGTAATGATACTCTAAAATCATGATTACTGATAGTTCTTTTAGGAGTACTTTTAATTAAAAATTTAAAAGTAATAATAAAATAATAATAAAGGAAAGTAAAAGTTAAGTAACGCTTCTTCATATAGAACCGAAAGAACCGATTCTTTTGACAACAATCACATGTGGCAGGTTTTAATAAACTGATTTTTTTTTCCCAGATTTATTATTTAAATAAATAATAATATTTTTAAAAAAGTAATTAAAATATATTATTTTGATAAATGAGAAGCGTTACTTGGATAATGATGGATTAACGACTTCAATTGAAGACGAATGAGTAAATGATGTTATGAGCCCTGCTCGTAATGGGAAATCCAAAGGCCCATTAAACTCAAATTATTTGAGTCTTTTACAAAGTAGATATTATAGACTTTTAGTTTTTTAGGGAAAAGGGAAACCCTAGCTAGAAACAAAACTTGAGAGCAGCTACAATGGCGGAAACAGATATGAGCCTGTCTGACGAACTCGATTTCGGTTCACCTTATTATATAGATGAAGATGAAGTTCCGTACAGATGCTCGAGTACTATTATACTCAGCCAAGCCGAAGACAACTACGCTATCTGGAAACTTTATGTTACTCGTATCCTTCAACTCAAGAACCAATTCGCGTTCGTCGACGGATCACTTGAGAAGCCGGACGCTTCCTCGCCGCTTTATAAACGATGGTTACGTTGCAACGCGTTAATTATGTGCTGGATGTGGAATTCGATGACGGAAGAACTTAGTAAACGTGTTACGTTTGATGAAACGGCGCATGAAATTTGGGAACATGTCCGACGCATATTCGTCCCGAACGTCGATTTAAAGATTTACCAGACTCGTCAGAAAATCGCGGAGCTGAGGCAAGGTGGTGACTCGGTATCGGACTATTTTCACAAAATGAGCTATGCTTGGATGGAGTTGTCGGAATATGATCCTGTGAAAGAGTGTTCTTGCGGCGGTTGCAGCTGCGATATCACTAAACGAGCAAAGGAGGCGAGAGATAAGGAGGCGGTTTACACTTTTCTGATGGGTTTAAACAAAGAACTCATCAAGGAATCAAAAATCAAGCTCAAGAAACCTCCTTCGTCTCTTAACGAAGCTTATAGTATAGTCAAAGAAGCAGAATGGATGATGAAGTGGAGCTGGCCTAGACGTATAAGAGGTTAATATTGAGAGATCCGAAACTTACTCCTCACTCTACATTGGAGTTTTTTTTTTTTTTTTTTTTTTTTTTTTAATATGGAAGTTATCTTTAAGAACCATTATAAGTTATTATCATATTTCTTGTTGGTATCTAAGTGGGTATGTTTCTTCTGGTGGTTTAAAGCAAATGAGCCATTTTTTTTACTAATCATGAAAACAGAACAATATACTATTATATATCTATGGACTATTTTGATGGTTACTAATCATGAAAACAGAACAATATCTATGGATTACGACTATGAATCTCGTAGTGCTTTTACTTCAGGACTAATAACTTCAGTTGAGGATGATGAATGAATGAAATATGATCTCATGAACCCTGAAATTTTGGGCTCATAAGGGGAAATCCAAAGGCCCATCAAAACTCAACTTCTTTGAATCTTTTTAGTAAACGACGACTTTGTGAACTTTATTTTCCTCAGATAAAAAGTATATATTATAGATTTACTTAGGGAAAAGGTAAAACCTAGAAACAAAACTTGAGAGCAACTACAATGGCGGAAACAAGTATGAGCCTATCTGAGTCTGAAGAAATCGATTTCGGTTCACCCTATTGAATTTGGAAAATATGTTTATTTTATGTAAAATATGTTTTACCCGTAAAATATTTGAATTTGGAAAAGAATTATAAGGTGGTGTAGAAAGTTTTGATGTCTTTTTGTGTTTTTAAAAATCAAATTCACATATTTAATGTTTCACATTATTATCTATATCACTATATCACTAAATAGATAAAGCAATATTTTTTAGACTAATCGATTTAATTTAAACAAACTAATTTTAAGTTTAAAAATACAATGAGAAATATGATAAAAAAGTGGTAAATAAATGAATAATTTTTTTTCTTGTTTTCGATATGTAATTTATTTTTAATAAGTAAATAGGTTTTGAAAATGATAATTAAATACATTTTCCGAGTTAATAGTTGATTAAATATTTTATTTTTAAAAAACTAATAGTAAAAAATATTAGCTCATAATATTTCAATGACATATTTATGTAAATAATAATGAGAAGTAAAAGCATTTATTTAAAAAAGTACATGAGCTCTGTGAACGCGACACCTCAGCTTTTTTTGAAAGTGCTTCTCTATTAATATATAAGAGACAATATAAAAAGTTAAATTAATCTAAAAATTGCATAAAAACTTGAAAACATCATATATTATAAAACAAAAAATCTTCTCTAAAAACCATCTTATATTATGAAACGGAGGGAGTATATTTTTTTCATCTTTCTACTAGTAAGTTTAGAATGCCAAAGTATACGATCTAAAAAAGAAAACAACTTAAAAACTAGCACATCCGGTTACATATATTTGTAGATCAAAAAATAAAATTAAAACAACATTAATCACGTCATAACGCGTTCACAATGCTATCAACATCTATTCTATTCTCCAACAACAAATTTACTTTCTATTTTTTTTATAAAATATTTACAAAACAACATAAATTACATCATAACACGTGTTTGCAATGCAATAAACATCGATTCTATCGTCCCACGACAAACTTACTTTCTATCTTTTATAAAAAAATTGTAAATCGAAAAAAAAATCAAACAGCATTACTCACATCGCAACGCGTGTTCTCAATGCAAGAAACATTGATTCTATCGTCCAACGACAAATAACTTTGTATCTAAAAATTTTGCAGATAAAAGAAAAAAAAATTTAAACAACATTACTCACCTCATTACGCGTGTTGCAAGAAACATAGATTCTATCATCCAACAACAAATCTACTTGTATATAAAAATGTAAGCAGAATAAAAAAATTTCTAAAAAACGTTCCATACATTTTTCTTTTAAATCTTCAAAAACAAATCGGAATGAAAGTACTAAAAAAAGAGGTAAAGAGACACAAATCGTGTTGCTCACTATGACAAGAAATCAAGGAGCGAAGCTTGCTCGATTGTCTACCAACATCTAGGCTCCACAATGAACGCGATGGCTGCAGGTAATTTGTAAACAGCTGGTAAAAATTTCGATAATTGTTGAGCTAGGAAAATTTATTGATTAGAGAAGATGATGTCTTGAAAAAAGTTTGTTTAGAGAAATTTTCATGTGATGAGATGGTATTCATAAAATTTTACATATTTAACTAAATAAGAGTTTGGTCAAGTTTTTCAAATTACTTTCATAATTTCAAAATTATCTATCTTTCTACAAATGATTTTATTTGCATGTGTTACTTTGAGTTTCTCTTCAAACAATTTTAACTTAATACTTTGCTAACATCTTGTAAAGTTCTTAAGAAACCAAACGTCGATAGCTCAACTGGTAAAAATTTCTTTAACAAAGTCCAGAGGTCGCCGGTTTGAAGAACAACTTTTGGGAGGGGACCATATAAAATGTTCTGGTCCCTAGCATGAGGGGATGTATGGGCATATGCCCAGAACCTTTTAATAATTTAAAAAAAGAGAAAAAGTTCTTAAAAACTCAACAATTTTCAAAGATCTTAAAGCTTAGCTTTTCAAAGTTTTATTTTTTCAGTCATCATATATTAATGCTTTGGAATAATAATACAAGCATAAACTTTTAAATTAGAATTTATAATATTTTTTAAACACTTTTTAAAAAGTAAAAGGAAAACACACACAAACAGATCATTAAAGACATTAGAACTGAAATAATATTTTTTTTTTTTATGTTCAAGAAGGTTAATATGGATTTAGCTCCATATATTCTCTTAAGTCAGTGACACTCGATCTATGGCATCTAGGACTCGTGCTTGATGTTTTTCGGTAGAATTAAGGACACTAGCTAGGTAATATATAATTTCTTCATAGATTTCAGAATCAAATCAAATTTATCACAGTAAAATATCTTTGATTTCAAAACAAGCTCGTAAGTACATCTAGTCTCTTACGATTGAAACAAAAGTTCAGTTCTTTAAAAAACATTTGTTGACATTAGTAGGAAAAAAAGAATGATATGGTGAAAATCAATTTCTTACACATGCTAAATTATACTGTTTGCTATCATTATCAATTTCTTAGAATCTTCCTTCGTAACCGTCCTGCTCCCACTCTTGGAAATGACACATATCAAATTCTGTGAAATGCTTATTAATGTATTTCAGTAAACGTTTCAAAATCAGAAAAATTAACTATATATTGACCAAAACAGTTTGTTTGAGTCTTCAGATTTCTCTCCGGGTTATCTGAAAAAGCATTTGAATGTATGCGTTACTACTCCCTCCTGATCCCCTCTTTTAAAATGGCAGTTAGTGATTTAAACTTCACCTTATAAATCCACATGTACTCTGTTTCTCCTCCCTGACACGCAAGACATTTTTCAAAAGTAACGTATTAACACTGAGTACTTCATTATTTATACTTAAAAATTAATTTCTCACTGGGGCATCTCTCTTAATTCCCGCCTTGGCTAATCTCTCTGGAACTCGAAGCTTCCAATATCTCTCTCATCATCCAAACTTTAATATGGCTTGTGGTTTGGACGGTTACATGTAAGCTGTTTTAAAACATGGGCATGGTCGAAACTTGTACGGTTTTGGAGCCAGTCCAAAAAACAAATTCCTCGTTATAAGGATGAATAAATAAGGATGCATGCAATGTTTAAAAGTTAATTTGAATTTACTTTTTAAAACAAACTAAAAAAACAAAATTTCTTCGTGCATGTCAGGGTGACAAACATGAAACATGCGTATGCATCTTTGTTTTTTGGTCTTGACTTAGTACGTAATACATATATAAAAACAAAGAAATTAGCAATGGAGTGGACAAAATTTGTCAAAGATATTTATGAGCTTAGAAACAAAATCATCATATTACACATTTCCAATACTTCAGTTACAATTTTCTCTTTATGTGTCTACACTACTATAATATATAGGGACAGGACCGGTCCTAAGATTACCTAGGCCTAAAGCATTTATTATACAAGGTATTTTATAAAATATATTAACTGTAAGCATATGATACAAACAATTAAAAAAAATATAAAAACTGCTGTTTGGAGACATCAAACCCATGAACTGGGGTATATTTTTGTACAACAGAACCAACTTAGCTAATAACTTGTTTCATTAATCAACCCAAATTTTTTATATATATTATGTAGCCTAAAGCAGATGCTTTGACTGTTTTAGGGGTGGGCTGGGCCTGTATAGGGATATGCATGCATGTACGTATTTGCATTTACTAACATGTTAAATAAGAAGGCTCACCACCACTGAGGGGAGAACTTAAGTTAAAGCGATAAAATTTCCTTCAACAACAACAGCAAAAAAGCCAATTCAGTTTTGTGATCTCTACTCTACCAAAAAAAATGGCAGCACTCATCACCTTGTCATCATTCATCACCTTGGCATCATCATTTTTCCGTTCTCCCCTTTCCACCGTCACTACCATTTCGCAGCGACCAAGATCAGTGACCATGTGCATGGGCAAATCAGGGCCAAACACTCCCAAGGACAAGGTGGTCCTCATCACGGGTACTACAGGCACTGGCAAGTCACGCCTCTCCGTCGATCTCGCCAACCATTTCTCTGGAGAGATCATAAATTCAGATAAGATGCAAGTATATAGTGGGATAGAGATTGCAACAAATCTCATCCCACTCAATGAGCAAGGTGACCGGAAGATGGTGAACTTACCCCAGGAGAGTTTCGCTCTTTAGCGACATTGTCTATCGCTGAAGTTGTTTCTAGAGGGAAACTCCCTATTATAGTTGGTGGGTCCAACTCATTCAACCATGCTCTCCTTGCTGAGCGTTTTGAGCCGACCATTGCTCAGCGCTTTCAACCATCTGCGTGGACCTAAAGTACAACTGCTGCATCTTTTGGGTGGATGTTTCAGAGCCGGTTCTATTCCAGCACTTGTGCAACCGAGTCGACAAGATGATCGAGTCGGGGCTGTTCGAACAGCTGGCCGCTTTCTATGACCCTATAGTCGATTTAGGGCCCAGACTTGGGGTCCGAAAGACTATAGGCGTAGAGGAGTTCGATCGGTACTTCAGAGTGTACCCGCGGGAGAGGAACACAGGAGTGTGGGACTTGGGAAGAAAGGCAGCCTACGAGGAGGCTGTTAAGGGCATGAAACAAAGGACGTGTTTGCTTGTGAAGAAGCAGAAAGAGAAAATTATTAAGCTGATAAGAGGTGGCTGGGAAATCAAGAGGCTTGATGCCACAGCGGCTATCATGCAGAGCTGAATAAGAGTTCAGCAGCCTTGGAAGAAGGAAGGATTAGTTTGGAGATATGGCAGAAAGACATAGTGGAGGAAAGTGTGAAAACTGTGAACAGTTTTTTGTTGCAAGAGTAGTTTTTTTTTTTAATTATATAATGTAAATGTGTGTTTTTTTTTCTTTTCTTTTAAATGTATGTTAAAAATAAATAAAATTCTGTCTGATTTGAAGAAAAATACTATGTTATGCTTTTATGTGAGTACTTGAACACCTTTGCAATATATCAGCTCTACCATATTATATTTATGTTTTTAAGAGACTGCGGTTCATAGGAACTTAAGCAAGCCACATTTAAACAATGTGGTCTTTTAAAGCAGAGATTATGACCAATTGTATCAAAGTACGACAATTAATTTTGAAACTTTCTTCGACAATGTCCTTCTCCCTTTGTCGTCCTTTGATATAATCAGCCATAATTGTCTCTTTAATAGGTCCTAATGAACTTAAACACAGCATTGGCTACTAAAAACATAAATTTTGGTAGAGCTCATATGAAATGCAAAAGTTTTTAAGAACTCATATACAAGCATAAGATGGTTTTTTCTCTAAAACATACATTATAGTTTTATTTAATTTTTACACACAAATTACAACTGTTTTTTAACACACAATTTACGTATTTAATTGAAAAACAAAAAACTACCCTTCTAGCAAGAAGCTGTTCACCGTCTTGACGCTTTCCTCCACAACGTCCCTCTGTAAAATCTCCATGCTACTCCTTCCTTCTCCCAATGCTATTAAACTCTTATTCAGCTCGGTCATAATGGCACCCATAGCATCAAGCTTCTTGATCTCCCAACCGCCTCTTATCAGTTTGATGATCTTCTCTTTATACTTCTTCACAACCAGACACATCCTTTCTTTCATGCCCTTAACAGCCTCCTTGTAGGCTGCCTTTCTTCCCAAGTCCCACACTCCTGTGTTCCTCTCCCTCGGGTACACTCTGAAGTACTGATCGAACTCCTCTACGCCTATAGTCTTCCGGACCCCAAGTCTGGCCATAGATCTACTATAGGGTCATAGAAAGCGCTGAGCTACTCGAACAGTCCAGACTTGATCATCTGGTCGACTTGGTTGCACAGGTGCTGGAACTGAACTGGCTCCAAAAAAAACCGGCTACTTCACCAGTTATTATCAAAGTATCGATTAATCTTGACATTTACACCCACAAATCCTTATTCCTTTTCCATACTTTGATGAAATTGGTTATAATCACCGGTTTAATTGGTCAACATGAACCTAAACGTGACACTGACTACTAAAAACGTATAAAATGGTAGAGCTCATATGAAATGCAAATGTCTTCAAAAACACATATAAAAAAGCATACCATTTTTTCCAGTTAAATAACAACAATTATATGTGTCTCTTAATCATGTTTAGTTGAAAATAAAAGACATACAAGCTTATGAGCTCCGCCATACTTATGCATTTATTGCTTAGAGTTGAAAACAAAGTTTAGTTTCACAAGATCCAAAAATTCATTATTAATAATTAAGGGAAGTTAAATTCATTTATAAAAATTGGGTCTTAAACTTGTTAAATAAGTTTGTTAAATAAGATACACTGATCAACATTTGGTTGTAAATCTTGTTTTTATTTCTTTCTTGGCAAGTTTACAGTAATAGGTTAAACTCTTTTGTAAAACCTCCCCTATATTTTTAAAAAAAATGATATTTACATTCCTATTAAAAAAACTAGGATGTAGACGGGAAAAGTGAAAACTTAAAATGACTAACATTGTTAATTCACATTTCGAGTGAAAACATTATTTTTTAATCCTTTAACTATATATGAAATTCAGAAATAATGCCTAACATGAATCAGCCAAATTAATCAAATAATATTTTTTTTGTAAATACGAAAAATCAATTTAATGACAATAGAAGAACAATGTTAATAAGATATATAAATCTATGTTTGTCTAATCATAGTTAAATAATCAATTTTGAAAGATATTCACATAAAAGCAAAATTTAAATTATTATTCTCTCGAACTTACAAAAAATAAGAAGAGAATAAAACACATAGCTATAACCAACCAAATTGACTAAAAAGATAAATCTATCAAAAATGGAAATTGCTTAACGCAAATTGCCTGCAATGTAATAGTAGCAGAAAACTTTTATGAAAAGAATAAGAAAAGGGAAAAGAACAAAAAAAAACATGTTTGAATCAACATAGGATAATAAGAAGAAAATTAAAATCTTTGTAGCCGAAGCATTTTTCCAAATTTTAGTTACAAAGTTTGTGTCTTAGAATTAAAAACATATCTTCACCACTGTTATATATATATATATATATATATTTTGTTGTAAAAAGAAGATGACATAAACAATATGTAAGATATGTTGGAAGTAATATCACTTTTTTTCAATCAAAATTAAAGTATATATTCACTGGTTTTTCTCGTCTGTACAATTGGTTTCCTCGTCTGAACCATTGCTTTTGGAACTTATATCATATATATTTACTGCTACAACTTTGTTATATATTAGTCTCGTACCCTTCCATAGGTCTGGGATACCACAGAAAAATACCTCAGAAAAATAAACTTCTCAAAAGAAACATGTATTTCTCGCCCATATATTTCCTCTCTTGCATGCCTAATTATGACAGTATAATTCTTAAACCATCAGATGATTAAGATAAACTCTACATCCTCTTTCTGATCATTTACGTTCATTCTTTTCTCATCATCGAAGCTGGCCACTACCATGGCATGGCTCGCCAGCTGTTCCCACAACCTCCAGGATGTTTGGTCCACTCTCCCTCTCCTCACAGCTTTCTCTATTCGTCGCACTGGTATCCTCCTAATCTGTTTTTACATCTTCCCTCACCTCTGTACGATTGCTCCTTCCATCGAACAATCTTACTTCTTTTTATTAGTCAGACAGCTACATCACACATAACATTGGCAACAAAAATATCAACACAAGATTGGCTTAATCTCTTTTGCGTCCTCACGAAAGAATGATGACAACGGCATGCTTTGGTGGCAGTTCCCTCTATTAAAGTTTGAGAGAGAATAATAGATTAGTACTTTAAGGAACATAAGCAATGCCAAGAGAAACATCATCACTTCCTCTTTCAACAGTTTATAGAAAAAATCTACATATAGACTACACACACATTAAGAAATAGAAAATATTCTCAACGGAACAAAATCAGGAAAAAAAAATAAGAATGGTAAGAAAATATTTAATGATAGGAATAGATCAAAATTTTCAATTTGTTCATATAAGCGTCAAAATTTTTCACAACCAAATCAATATGACTCAAATAGACATATTCGATGACATGTAACAAAAGGAAATCATGATTAATTTATACTAGATGAATATCCACGCTATGCGTGGGCTTATAGTTTATCGTTTTTTATGTTTTTTATGTAGAATTTATCTATTTTTTAATTATGGAAATTTTGAAAAATATAATTTTGACTTTGATTTTTTTAATACTTCAAATAGGTTTTTTTTATTTTGCAATTGAATTATTAGATACATGCATGGACAACTTTGTTTTGAGAGCTTAAACATTCTACAATTCTTGTCTAAAACTTCTAAAAATATATTTCAAGTGAAAGCTTGATCTAAGGATGCATATTTTGTAATAAAGAGTTTTTTAGCTTCTCAGTTATATACTATGAAATAATA
This sequence comes from Camelina sativa, assembly GCF_030686135.1. Classification (NCBI taxonomy): domain Eukaryota; kingdom Viridiplantae; phylum Streptophyta; class Magnoliopsida; order Brassicales; family Brassicaceae; genus Camelina; species Camelina sativa. Next base: position 9,267,702 of record NC_141896.1, on the reverse strand, counting down.
ACATTTTAATTTTTCACGATTGCAGCTTGGTTAACTCTTTAATAGATAGAATTAAGATATACATCTTCCTTTCATGTTATCTCTTCAATTTATTGAATATAACTCTAGAATTTTTTTATAAGAATTTTATTTAATTTTTTTTGGCAACTTCTAAATATTAGATAGAATATGAAAACCCATTCTTCTTTATCTTTGTATTTTACTAAACCAACATTCTACAATTTTATTCAATTATCTTCCATTTGATAGTGAACAAAACTCCAATCTTCTTCAAAAAAATATTTTTTAGGGACAAACTTTCATGAATTTCTCTACATTATTAACAAATATCTCTATCATTGCTGCAACTCTACAAATTATTGACAAATTGTAACTCCTAAACCATATATCCATAGATTCATGGTTTACGCCGAGAGGAAGAAGTGGTTTTTTGATTCAATCCTGATGTCTTTTTTGTCTTTTGGTGATGTATCTACTTTTTTGGGATATGTTATAAGACTCTCTAAATCTTTTCTGTAAATATTGAAACTGTTTTTGTGATAAAAAATGAAAGGACCAACTTTTTTTTTTTAGATAATTAATATAATATAGTAAATAAACTACAACTAGTGGTCTCATACCCACTAGCCACCTAATCACAATCACAACCAATAGCGGAATAACAATACCAATAAATATCCAATAATAACCAATATTATAACATAAACCATATCCAATAATCAATCATCAGAAAACATGAAACCAGCAACCTAGCAATGTTTCTAATGACTCAACTCTAGCAATCTAGCAATGCCAGACATCATCCAATCAAGTCCCTAGAACATCCTCCTCTTCATCGCCTTGATTCCACGATCACACTTTGCCTTTACCTGCACCACAAACACATATTGCAATGCATGAGTATTTTATAAACACTCAATAAGCCAATCCTCCCATCTACTGGGCTATACACACAAGCAATAGAGTCATCTCTAACCATCAAACAACAATCAACAATAACAAACCAGGACTCTGCATCGACCGACACCAACATGCATCGACCGGTACCACGTGGGGATGCATCGACCGACACAAAAGCTGCATCGACCGATGCAAGTTACACATGCATCGACGAACACCCAATCTGCATCGACCGACGCATACTCGACATAACACAAAAACCCTAGAGTTTTACGCGCCGTCCTCGCACTTGCATCGACCGACGCAAGATATGCATCAATCGATGCAATGTCGAGCATCGTGTTTCCCCGAAGCTTTTCGCCGGATCTTCGTTCCTACAACCACAAAACTCGATCCCAAGCCACAAGAAAGCTTCCTAACGTCCAAACTAACGACCTAACAAGTCTAACAACACACAACAAGCAAATTAGAGAGTTCTCTAGCTTAGATAAACCATGGTCCTGCACTTACCTTTGCCAAGACGAATCTGAACCTAAACACAAGGAGAAACCGCTTCTAGGAAACTCCTACAACGATTCCAGCTACAAATCTCTACAGGAACAACCTCAAATCTCCAGGAATCACCAAGAACATCAAGAACACTTCTCTTTTTCTTTCGTTTCTCTCAAAAGCGGCTAAACACGCCTAATGAGACAAAACACGAGCTTAAGGGCTTTTCCTTTATCCAAAACGCAGCGTTTAACTTAAGTCAAAACGCAGGAACTCGACCTTGCATCCACCGATGCAACATCTGCATCGACCGATGCAACTCCCAAACCGGGATTTCGGTTCACGGATGTTACAAAAAAAAATACATAAATAGGTCTCTTTGCTTTTAATGAGGATAAACAAGTGGCACTCTCTCCACTGCTGATGTGTCACTCAGATGGAGAGAGTTGCCCATCTTTCATAATATAGATTTTAGAGATACAAGACAACAAGAACGATGGATTAAGTAAATCTACGGCCGTTTTAAATTAATTTCTGGCTTTCCGTTTTTTTTTTGGATCAAATTGGGTTTCCAAAATTTGAATCAACCACGTATTAGCTATATTGCTTATCATCTGTTTATTAATTTAAAACGGTAAGAAAAAAAAAAAAAAAAAATCTCTGTTTGTTAACCAAGTGCCTTTGGCCTAGTGGTAAAGGGGCTCCAGCTGGAGCTTCCGCCCTGGGTTCAAATCCCCTTGGCCACCCATAGACGCCTTAAGTGGTAAGAAAACGTGGATTTCTCGTGGGTCTCGTGGGATTAGTCTTTGGGCCTAGAAAGCCTTTAGGATCCCCACGGTTAACAAAAAAAACAATCTCTGTTTGTAACTAAAAGAGGAGAACTTTGAAAACTGAAAGCGACATATTACCTGGAGACTAAAGAAGACTTCAAATATCATATATGACGGTGGCATCTCTAAGGGGAAATAACAACTACCGACAATAAAGCAATCATTGGCCATGTAAATACAAAATCAAGATGCCACCCTGATAAACAGGGTCTGTTAGGAATCTCTATATATGAGAGCGAAGGAGTGTGGTGCTTTAACAAAGCGGGATGAAGAGGCACGACAAAAGGTTGTGAGAAGAGGGAGAAGAGATGCTTCACAAAAGTACGTGAATAAAAAAGTTGCAACTGAAAGACACCCGTTGGTTTAATGAATTTTCGAAAATAAACCACAGCCCTTAGATTAGTGAAAAGAACTAACCTCAACAGTTAGATTAAAAAATGACACCAGCAGACCCAAAATGAGAATCAGTTTTACCAAGAGACAAAACTATCAAATAATCTTCAAATTAGAAAAAAGAAATCTTATGTATTTATTATTTAATGTGTGGATTGGTTAGAAATATAGATCTTTTTTTCTGCCAAATGTACTTTTAATCAGAAATAAACATATGAACATTTCTTTTTGTTAAATACACAAATTAACATTTATACTTGGTTACATGATTAGAGAGTTTATTCTTAAATTTTATTTTTTGCATCCAAATATATTATAGAAAATTACATTAGTTTGCTACTCCAATATCACATCATTTGCTACACTCATAAAGGACAACAAATTAAATGTCTACAAATGCATTAGCTGCATCAAGTTCTATTGCGCGACAGTAATGAGATTTACCATGCATAGCACATACCACATACAGGCGTCGAACCAGAACGAAATCTTCTTCGTCATTTATATTTTGGTATATAATGTAATTAAGCAAAAAATAGACTTCACCATGTGTGTAATTAATTACAACTATTGGGCTTATTTTATTTGTGTAACTATGATGGGAATTTGATTCATTCTTAGTCATGCGGAGTTAATTATAGGTGTAGCAATTGTAGATGTAAATAATAATTTAATCCTATCAAGGCTTCTCTATAAAGATGATATACATCGATTTCCCAAAGCTGTTTATTTCTCCACTTTCATCTTGAAAGGCATTCTAATCAGATAGGGACTTGATCATGATCTTTTTTTATAATATATAAAATCTTACTTCTCAAATAACATATATATATATATGGGATAATCGTACATGACCGTTGTTGTCTTTCTCTTCATTAGAGCATGGCCATTGGACATCCTCAAATGAGTGTCACTATCTTTTAATAATATTAAAAATAATATTAATCTCTTTACATTCTTATTTTTAATTTTTGTCTTCCCATTAGTCATCTTTGGATGTCTAATTAAAACATAAGAGTAAAGTATTGATTTACTCTAATTAATGCGTAAATGATACAAACCACCTTCAGCACCATAGTGGATACAAAAGGAGAGACATTGCAATTTTAGTTCTACTAGACACCAAAGTAGCCCCTGAAGTTCTGGCATCACCGTTTTGAAGTACGAAAATAATGGAATGTCATACACATGAATCGATTGATGACACTGACAAAGGAACCAAACAATACCTTGCTGAACAGCTGATCCTTTTTGGTTAAAGCCAAAAATTGAACTAAACCAATTGGAATCGCCTGTATCCTTTTCAGGGGTGGCTTCAAAGCCGATTCCTCCCATCCCAAACTACGTCGCTGGTAATGTGGGTCATTGGATCTACCAGCTCATGACGCATCTTCCGTTTTCTTCTTTTTAGGACAACCCTTTTGGTGATGCAAGAGTCGCAGTTTGGACAGAACAAATCATGCGTCTCTTGCTTATCCAGCACATTCTCCACATCATAATCTTCAACGTCTTTGATGTCTAGCTCCTCCTCTACCACATTACCAGCGGGTTGATCAGCAGCATCCCGGTCTAACAAAAGAACATCAAACAAGAATTAACAAAAAATCTCAACTATATATGAAGACATACATTTCCAAACCAAACAACAACACTCAAAAATCTGAACTTAATGTTTAAAACAGACAAGACGTTCCCATAAGAGACATCTAAATCATATATATGAAAGTTGGCTAACTCTCTCTATATGAGTGCCACATCATTATTTCAGCATCTGCCACATGTCCATAATTAATGTTTACTTTAAAACATATAGCCTCTTTTCATATTCCACTCCAAAAGTTAATGATTCATTCATCATTGTTCTATATTTAATTGTAAAAATCATTATTAACTAAAGTTGAACTTTTTCATCTTATATTGAGATGTTGTGCTGAAGAGGAAGAGTTGGGCTCTAAAGGAGAAGATCACTCACTCAAGATTGATGCAGACATTTTAAAAAAATTCAAATAAAATCAACATTGCTAAGTAAGCTAATCATATATATGAAAGTTGGCTAACTCTCTCCATATGAGTGCCACATCATCATTCCAGCATCTGCCACATGTCCATAATTAATGTTAACTTTAAAACATATAGCCTCTTTTCATATTCTACTCCAAAGTTTAATGATTCATTCATCATTGTTCTATATTTAATTGTAAAAATCATTATTAACTAAAGTTGAACTTTTTCATCTTATATAGAGATGTTGTGATTAAGAGGAAGGGTTGGGCTCTAAAGGAGAAGATCACTCACTCAAGATTGATACAGACATTTTTTAAAAAATCAAATAAAATCAACATTGCTAAGTAAGCTAATTGTGTGGCAAATTCCTTTGTTCGTGAGTTTTGTATTATTAAAGGTTTCTGTCTCTAGAAGATCTAACAAAGTTTCTCTCTTTTCCGGCGAAACAAGATCATAAACGAATCTTATGATGTACATTTTGTGCGAGTGATATTGTTGAAAAGGTTACTAGCTAGAAAATTACTTCAATGTAAAGAGTAGTTTTTCATACGTTGATTTCAATTGCATTAGTGAATGATAAGAAAACTAGAAATTACAATGATCAAATCATTAAAATATGACATTTAAAATAATAAAAAGAACAAAAATAAAAGAAAAGAAAACCCGCGGCGTAGCGCGGATAATCACCTAGTAACCTTAAAAAAGATGTCATGAAATCGTAGGTCCAAGAAAGCCTAACTAACACTGGACTGACCTTTGGTGTCAAAACACAACAAAGATCCCTCTTTGTAGGTCTAATAGCAGTGACGACATTTCCAAATTCCTTCATATATTCAAACAACAAACATCTACCATTCATTATATCCTTACAAATAAAACACATTATTTTGGCTCACGTCGCAAAACTAGCTATATAAACGAGGGCTATGTCAGTAAATTACCTTGAATTGAAGATTGATGCAAGTTAATTAAAAAAACATTCTAATAAAACAATTCTTTGATTTTATTTTTAACTTGTAAGTTTTAAAAATACTCTGAAAACAATAAATTCTAAACTTGTTTTTGTAGCCCATAAAAGTTAATATATAATAAACAAAGACATGTAAAATATACAATTGTAAAACATAGAGGTATGAAACAAAAATGTGCAAAAATTAATAGGTGTGAATTTTAAAAGATGGAAATACGACAAAGAGATGCAAAAATTAATAGGTGCGATTTTTGAAAGATGGTGTACGACGAAGATACAAGATTATTTGAAGAAAAAAGACTTGCAACTGTTGGGATCATTAATAATTTTAAACCGTTACATGGAATAATAGAACTAGTCTCATCCATCGGATTAAAGTTGACACAAAAAAGTGGGTTAGCTATTATATATAGATGCTTTTTTTGAACCCTAATGTTGCTTTGTGCGTCATTTTTTTAATCATTTACTGTAATCTTCATTATTATTATGTGACAACAAGATTACTTTAGTCTACATATAGCTTGTTGCCCTTCTTCTTGAGGTTGTTTTTTTTTTTTTTTTTTGCTATACCACATGGAATTAGGATTCATGAACTCTGAATCTTCTGATACGGAAGCAGCTACTAGTTAAGCATACCAATTATGGTGAATCTTCAACATGATTTATAAACATAATCTCCCAAACATATAAGTATGTAACTTTATTGGAATTCTAACTAACCTCTGTTTTGCTTCTCATAAAGGTTTACGTGTTTACTCTTCTATATCTCTCAAATTTGGTTTCTGGTTTCTGTTGTTTAGAGAAACGTTTTCTTCCAAGATCTACATTGATAAGTTCTTGGATACTTTTACCACATCAGCACATCTCCACACCCACACATACATAATATGGCTTTCTCCACTTGCTACACTATACACACACACTTGCTCTAGACCATAAGACATACATCAACCACTTGCTAGTAGCCATCATACACATTGGGACTCTTAAATATATCTTACAACAACAATTATCTACTCTAAAAGTCCATGGCATAAACACTTGGGCCTAATTTATCCTTTAGCCCATTACAAAACATAAAACCCAACTCCTTTCTTCTTGTGTTGACTTTGTCTTGTCTCATTGACTCATTCTTCTTCGCTTCCTTTTCGCTTTACTCTGTTCTTCTTCTTCTCCTCACCCGCCGGAAGCTACGTCAAGTTACTCCTTTTTTTTCTCAAACTCACAAGGAATATATAAATACAAAAGCAAATCCCTAGAACTAGAGAAGCAAATAGAGAGAGAGAGAGAGAGAGAGAGAGAGAGAGCTCAGAGCAGTGACAATGGCGGATACTATCATCAACAGCTTACCTCCAACACACGAAACCAAATCTCCCTATTATTTCCATCCATATTTTATTCACCAGTTCACCCAATACGTCAACACCACATTCGAGAAACTCAGCGAAGCCAAAGACAACTACGTCTTCTGGAGAATCCGATTTCTCGATTTACTCAAATACACGAACAAGATCGGGTTCATCGACGGTACTCTCGAGAAACCAGACCCTTCCTCGCCGTACTACGAGCCATGGAAAAAATGCAACTCGATGATTCTGTGCTGGCTGATGAACTCGGTGACCGAAACGCTTCTAAACCATGTTCTGCACGCTGAGACTGCTCATAAAGCGTGGGAAGATCTTAGGCGTGTGTTTGTTCCATGTTTTGATTCAAAGATCTTCGAGCTTCGTCGGAGTCTTGCGACGCTGAGGCAAGGTGGTGACTCTGTGGAAGAGTATTATCGGAAGTTTAGTAAAGCTTGGATGGAGTTGTCGGAGTATGATCCTGTCCCCGAGTGTAACTGCTGTGGTTGTAACTGCGAGGATGCGAAACGAGCTGAAGAGGCGAGAGAGAAGGAGCAGCGTTACGCGTTTCTGATGGGTTTGAACAAAGATTTGGACTACGTGAGAACGCGAATCATGTACAAGAAGAATCCTCCGTCTCTTCACGATGCTTACGTTATGGTTAAGCATTCAGAATCGATGATAATTGCAGGTCGATCATCATAACTTTTTTCTCTGTTTTTGTTTTTAGATTTTAGTGTTTCGTTTTGAGTTGTTTTCTTAAAAGCCATATTGGAAAATAATGTTCATGATCTGAAATTTTTTGCACAAGAGCTCTCTGTTTTAATTTATTTAGTACTAGTTAGCATAACAACTAAAGAGGCATATGAGCATGTTTATAGATGAATGATATACACAAATATGTCTCAAAACAAATATAATTAATGAAGTAACAAAGAACTAGGATTCTTTTTTTAACAAACAAAAGAGATACATCAGCGGCCAGCTTCAATGTCCAATATTGGTACATTATTGATGCTGTCATAGCCAGTGCTACTTGTATCGCCTTGTGTTGTTAAGATTTGAACGCCAAGCAAGTTTTCAATCTCCTCTGTTTCAGGATACTGATCCGACCTCTTAAATTTAGTTGTTTTGACTCTCAAGGCCTCTAACTCTGCAGCTACTTCTTTCATCCTTGGCCTTTCCTCTCCCGTCACTCTTGTACATTCAACAGCAACTCTTGCAGCTTCATGGATCTCCCTCTGATTTTCCTCGGTCATTACTTGCCCATCAATAATCTCATGCAATCTATTCTCTTTCATGGCAGAAGCAAAGTAACTCACTAAATGTTTCGAGGTTTGTGGCCGTTCAAAGCACAATGCTGTTTGACCTGAGAGAAGTTCCATGAGGACCACCCCAAAACTATAAACATCGCTCTTTTCGTTTAGCAACCCTGTGTTGAAGTATTCTGGGTCTAAGTAGCCGAGAGTGCCTTGCACCATAGTTGTGAGCTGCTCTTTATCCATTGGTATCAGCCTTGATGCACCAAAGTCAGCTACTTTTGCAGTCAAGTTTTCATCCAAGAGTATATTAGCAGTCTTGACATCACGGTGGATGATTGGAATAGAAGCAGAAGAGTGAAGATACGCTAGAGTTCCAGCGACTTCTATGGCTATCCTCAGACGGTGTTCCCATGTAAGAGAAGAATCAAACAATGAACCGTGCAAGTGATCAAAAAGGGTACCACTGGTAATATACTCATAGACCAATAAGGGAATTTCAGTCTCTAGACAACAGCCCAAAAGCTTGACCACGTTCCTGTGGTTAATTTGAGAAAGCACGAGCACTTCGTTGATAAACTGCTCTACTTGACTATTGTCTCCAAGTCGAGCTTTCTTTATAGCAACTATGGAGTTATCTGGTAATATCCCTTTGTAGACTGTTCCCTGGCCTCCCTGACCCAAGATTCTACTTTTATCATAACCATTAGTTGCTTCCTTCATGCCTACCTCAGTAAATATTTTAACATCAACGTTTGCTGGCCCTGCTCCTGAGAGTCGTTGTATTAACATGCCACCTCCATTTTGCTCGAAGAATTTTTGTCGGAGCTCAGTGTTTTTATGGTGCTTCATTTTCTGTTTTATAAAGCTAACGACAAGCAGGATGACCAAGAAGCCGATGATGGTTCCTGATCACACACATGACACATCATAGTCACATAAATATGATTAGAATGAGTTTATATGGGAAACAATAAAACCTGAAACAGTGATGAACGCTTACCAAGAAGAATTATAGTCCATCCAACGTCTTTACGCTTGCAGCTCATAGTGTTGGTATCTAAGTGGTAACCAGATTGGCACTTACAATAGAAGCCTCCAACCTTGTTTCTACAGGTGTTGGGATCCGAACAGTTATGTCTACTACTAGTACACTCATCAATGTCTGGCCCAAGGAAAAAAAGAGCAAGATGCAATAACAACTATGTGAGGACATCAACTAATAGCCAAAAGAAGAAAGAAGCAAAAATAAATTATTATGAAGTATACCATGACAGCCGTATGAAAGGTATGGATTCCCCTCAAAACCTTCAAAACATTTACAGTTATACCCGACTCCACGAGTAGAGTCGAAGCATGTGCTATTCCCACCACATATGCTCGTGTTTCCAACTTGTTCGCATGTTTGTTTTCCAATGGACCAATCTAATACTACAGGGAAGTCTGTGACATTACGCAGATTCTTAAGGTCCTCCAACGCATCGAAGTTAAATGTACCATTTTCGACGAGAAACGCATAGCTGCAAGGATTAAAGCTATGCACAGAAGTGTTGTTGTTAAAGCTATATGGTTGGACTCCGAAGAAGTTGCTCCCCCTAGGGACAGAACTCTCGCAACAACCTTTACCAGAACATTCTCCATTTGCCTCTGGAGGAGAATCACACATTGACATGCATCCAAATGAGTGATTTGCAACTCCGTAGGTGCTCAAAAATGCGTAAGTGTTGCAGCCTACTGCAGTAAACCTGTTCTTGGTGGAGAGACTTAAATTAACCAGCCTAATAGTATGGTATAGCGAACCACTCGAATTTCCTCGGCTATTGTAGCAAGAGTAGGAAGGGGGAACCCGAACACGTAGCTCGCCATTGTGAGAAATGTTGATAGCTGGAATGTTGCCAAAGAGTAGCTTCTCTGTCTCGTTACAAGTGAGTTTGAAACTAGGATCTTCAGCATAGTAACATCTTGGAGAAGTGCCAAACGGGTACTCTATAGTGACATTACCACATCTAGTTTGGCAACCCTCGTGAGGTTGAGGTTGCCCCCCGACCAGCTGCTGCGTATAAGCAAGGAAGAAAATAGCCACGAAGATCAGACCCTCTTGCAACTTCATCTTCTCCATCTCTCTTTTCTCACACCTGCTTTTAGTCTCTCTAAATCGGTTTCTCTTTTGAGTTTTATCTCATCTCTCCGAGGCTTCTGCTTATTATAGCTAAGACCCCAATCTTGAGATGTTCTCTTGACTTGTTTCCGTTGACCTGTCCAAACTTTCCAAATAATTGCAGGAATCTTGCTGTAGTTCCTAGTATTTAACTACACAGACCAGACCAACTAGCTAGTGGAGTTGTCAAACATTTAACTTCAATGTTGCCTGATAAGGAAGATGTAGTTGTAACTATTGGACTTGTCAAACAATTTAGTATAAATCATATATTGATAAGTTTTAAATCATCTAACAAGTGCACCATAGCTTGTTAATGAATGGAGACTAAAAACTACGAAGCTCAAGATCCCGACCGGTTCCATCACCCCTATTCACGCCCTTTAATATCCCAACGTCTATGTCTCTTTCAATTTAATTTTGTAGGACACAGAGATGCCAACCACGTACGACGTTGACCTACGTCTATATCTATTTCATTTCAATGATGTTGACGCCTCAAAAATTACACCTCAAAATTCAATCTTTTTAGTTTTACTTAGAAGAGTATACAACCTCTATACATTAATAAACACTATAAATTAACACATTTTGCAGGCCTCAAGCTCATATCTATAAAACAATTGTTATATTGTATTTTTAAATTATAATGATAGAAAATACTTTATAACATGTCATAAAAATAGCTAAGTTTTTTTAAAAGTTTTCAATTTTTACATATGCATCATTTTTATTTTGATAGTTTTATAGAATATTTGTAATTTATTGTCAATAATGTTTTCTAAAATGTACAAATTCAATTCTAAATTAAAAACATCTGAAAATCTAATTTTATTTTACTAAAATTGTCTCAACTCATAATTTTTTAAAAATTAAATAATTAAAATGTATATCTATAAAATGTACACTATTAAATACTCCATCTGTATTAGATAGGATGATGTTTTAGAACTTTTACAAAGATTAAAAAAATAATAAATGATGTATTATTGGTAATTACTTTTGCTTTATGCTTCTTTTAGTATTCATTTAGTTGTGCACTTTTTTGCACTTGTCATTCAACTGCATAAAATACATTTAATTATATATTGTAAAAGTAAAAATATTAATTAGCTATTTGATTATAAAAATAAAAATGCATTAGATATACTAAAGAAAATCATCCTTTGTGATACAAATAAAAATCTTAAAACATTATCTTTTATGATACAAAAAGAGTAGTTATTATTAATTTAAAGATAAATTAATATCAATATAAATTAATAAAATGTCATGGTCCAACATTCTTAATTTATAGAAGTTTTACTGTATATATATATATTTTTGAAAATTTACTGTTTACACCTCAAAATTCAAGTTTTATTTTTCAGTTACGAAAATTGGCCTTGTTTTTGTGGCCATTCAGGAATGAGAGATTCGTGATGATCAAAGTATGCTCTCTGTTTCTTTTGCAGCTTTTTATTGAAGAAAATTAGTGCTATAATTCGTTAAGGGTTCTATGTTGGATATGACTTAGAGAACAAAATTTGCATCTTATGGTGAAATTATTGTGGATCCGTGAAACTAACCGTAATGGATAGAGATCATGCAAAGTATCCCTCCTCAAACTCGGAATAACCTTGGAAAGAAGCTGTAAAGTGGAGGGAATCTGCAAGCTTCTAGTTTAATATGATAGACCTTCCTTCACCTAATCGTTCTCTTCCCTGATTCTTTGCACAGTCTTTTAGAATTAGACATATTGTTAGTTTAAAGTTTGATAGTTAAGAATTTGGGTTTCCAAAAGATTTGCTTGCCCAAAACTTCCAAAATGGCATAATGTAATCTGCATAGATAATTAAAGGACATCGACAAGCTAGCAAACAGTTCATTGATATCTTGTGCATATATATTACCTTAGCAAAAACAAACGATTTAGAAAAAAAGTCAAAAACAAACAAAACATGAACAACAGTTAAAGAGAAGAAAAACTAGATATTGATTAAAGAGAAGAAAAAACCAAGTCTAGCTATCAAGCTCTTACATTAAGGTCCTTAAAAAGAAAAAGAAAAAAAGTAGAAAAAAAAACACATTACAAAGAGGCAATACTTTCAACGTGTTCGGGTGAGATAGTGACGGTCATATTCTTTAGGAGTCCATATCGGCGCCAAAACTCTTCATCGTCTACAACTCCGTGGAGCCTAACGCTTCTGATGTTTTTCTTTTCTACATTGTAGTAGAAAATGAAGAAGGGTTGACCATGGTTTAGGAGATATTTTGGGGTAAAAATGATTTCACCAGCCTTGTTCGTGCCCGGGGAAGTCACATCGACCAAAGGGAAGGGAAGCTCAAATGTTTGCTTGGACCAATCATGTTTCATGGCATCCTCAAGTATCCATAAACCAAAACTTTGGAAAGGAGCATATGGGTATATTGAAATCGAAGCTAACTTCCCTCGGTAATCTATCAATATTGATTCAAACTCCCAGAAGACAACATCCCTAGGCGCATTAATAAAACTTATTTTCTCGTATCTAACATCAAAACACACAATCACTGGATCCATTCTTAGCATAGGGGCCCAAGCAGCATAATAAATATAACCATTGATGTAAAGTCCATCGGCTACAGGGTAATAAGGAGCGGTGGTAACCTTTTTGCGTGACACTTCTCCTCTTCCTCCAAATGTTATAACCTCGTGAACTAGAAAATCAGGAAACAGTTCATGACGAGTCACCAAGTTCAACGCTTTGAATTGACGACCAACAGGATCATATCCCAAGGATGCGCGGATTCCTTTAATGGGTAAAGTAATGACTTGCCTCGTGGTCGGGTTACATACAATGAACTGAAATCTACTACTACAACAACCGAGAAAGCCATGGATGGAAGGACACTTGAAGTTGTAATTCAAGACCACAGAAGGTATTGTCATGTCTAGCGTAGCAACTAAAGAAGAAGATTTCTCTTCCTCGAAGGAAGAGGAGAAAATTAACAAACGCTCGACGTCACGCTTGGCGTATACATCACCGTTACATAAAGTGACTATAAAACGTGATCGCGTCAAGGACAAAGTGTAGTAGGAGTCGACAAATCTCTGGCTTCGGATGATGGAAGACCATATCTTTGACACGCATCGGGCCTTCATCATAGACTTTGTCGGCAATCTACTTAGTATCTCCACCTCTAAATCATAAGGGATCGAATATTCTAGCTTGTCTTTCTCATCTTCCACCTCACTGCTCTTGATGGCAGTTCCCAACAAAACCATGGATTCGACTTGGCAAAGGCGTTTCCTTCAGGAGCTTGGATCGGTTCTAACAACACATACACTGATACACAAATCAGATATGATTGAGATTGTTTCTATTCTAATGAGTGTGACTTCATGCTTGTAAACTAAGAAATGGTAAAACCCTAAATATTTGGGCTCTCGACGGGAAATATAAGGCCCATTAAAGCCCAACTGTTTACATAAAAAAAATATTTCAAGACTAAAAAAGTCAAAATCGAAAGGATAAAAAGAAGGAAAAAAGATGGCTAGCTACATGAAGTATAGGTGAATACATGGCCACACATACCAACTATATTATTGTATACTCAACTACACGAAATATATGTATTATATGACCACATGCATGAACTATATGACGTCATGTGTTCAACACTATAGACATACAATCTGGTACACTGATTGATTAATTCCGGTGAAGACCGGTGTTGACTCCAGCGTTGACCAAATTTTTTTCTAAAATTAAAAATAAAAATAAGAAATTATTATATTAAATCATTTATGGTTTGTATTAATTAAAAAATATTCTATTCAATATCTAAATATTTTTATATATTTCTTAAATATATCTTAAATCTAAAATAGAAAACCCAAACCTTAAAAAAAATTCTAAAAATTAATTTAACATATTGTAATTGTGTAAAAGAGGGTAAAAATGAAAATGTTCATATGTTAAAAGTAAATATTGTGAATTTTTTTGTTGTTGTTTATATGTTAATTCAATATCTAAAGATATTTTTAATATATTTCCTAAATATATCCTAAATGTAATATAGAGAACCCAAACCTTAAAAAAAATTTCTAAAAAATAATTTAACATATTGTAATTGTGTAAAAGAGAGTAAAAATGAAAATGTTCATATGTTAAAAGTAAATATTGTTAATTTTTTGTTGGTTATATGTTATTTTGAGTTTGTAAATTTTAAAGTAAAGAGTGTCTAAACTTTTTTATAACATTTACCATGCAAAATTTAGAGTAAAGAGTCATATACTCAATCTTTTGCATATTATTTTCTAATGAAAGTAGTTGAATTTGATTTTATTGATTTTGTAGTAATTAAATAATCTGATTATGAGAGATTTATATATATATACATATATATCTTGAAAATAATTATAAATTGTTTTTATATCTTAAAAAATAATTATAAATGATTTTTATTTAACTATTTACTTTAGCTTGAAAAATAAAAAGTAATTAATTATAAGAATGAATATATTAGAGATATATATAAAATATTTGGATATGGAATAGAAAATGTCTTTTAATCATGAAAACCCATAAATAATTTACTATAATAATTTAGATTTTTTTAGTGTTGGTCAACGCCGGAGTCAACGTCGGTCTTCGCCGGAGTCAACTGACCGGTGTACTAGATTATATGTCTATGATGTTGACTGCATAACATCATATAGTTCATGCATGTGGTCATGTAATACATATACTTTGTGTAGTTGAGTATACAATACTATACTTGGCATGTGTGACCATGTATTCACCAATACTTCGTGTAGCTAGATATCTTTTTTCCTAAAAAGAAACAATCCCTAGAATTTAGAAGAAGAGCTTCAGGAGGACTGAGAGCAGTGACTAGTGACGACGACAATGGCGAAAAGTATCACAATCGATGACGAGTCTCCGTATTATGTCCAGCCAGAGTATCTTGAACTATCACCCAATCTTAAGATGTTCTCTTGACTTGTTTCCGTTGACCTGTCCAAACTTTCCAAATATTTGCAGGAATCTTGATCTAGTAAGTATTTAACTACACAGACCAGACCAGACCAGACCAGACCTAGTAGTGGACTTGTCAAACATTTATCTTTAATGTTGCCTTGTAAGGAAGATGTAATTGTAACAATTGGACTTGTCAAACAATTTGGTACAAATCATATATTGATTAGTTTTTTAATCATGTAACAAGTGTATCATAACTTGTTATTGAATGGAGACTAAAAACTACTAAACCCAAGATCCCGACCGGTTCCATTACCCCTATTCACGCCCTTTACAGTTCAATGAAATCTTCTTACCTTCTAGCAGAAACAAATGGTTTAGAAAAAAACAAACAAAACACTCAACACATGAACAACAATTAAACAAAATACACATGTCAGAGAATGCAAATCATGAGTGGTAACATAACTTTGCTAGGTGTTGAAAGAAGAAAAATCCAAGTCTATCCAGCTCTTCCATTAATGAAAAAAAAAAACACACACACATTACAAAGAGGCAATACTTTCAACGTGGTCGGGCGAGATAGTGACGCACGTATTATGTAGGAGTCTATATCGGCGCCGAAACTCTTCATCGTCTGCAATTCCGTGGAGCCTAACGCTTCTCATGTCTTTCTTTTCTACATTGTAGTAGAAAATGAACAAGGGTTGACCAATGCCTGGGAGATATTTTGGGGCAAAAATGATTTCACCAGCCTTGTTGGTGCCTGGGGAAGTCATATTGACCAAAGGGAACGGAAGCTCAAACGTTTGCTTGGACCATTCATGTTTTGTGGCATCCTCAAGTATCCATAAACCGAAACTTTGGAAAGGTTTAAATTCGTTTACAAAAATCGAAGCTAACGTCCCTCGGTAATCTATCAATACCGAGTTACCCCAAAACAGAGGATCCCTAGGCACTTTGATAAAACTTATGTTCTCGTATCTAACATCAAAACACGCAATCAACGGGTCTAGTCTTTCGTCCCAAGCACCGTAATAGATGGAACCATTGATGTAAAGGCCATCGGTAAAAGGGTAATAACGAGCGGTGGTAACCTGACTACGTGATACTTCTCCTGTTCCGCCAAGTGTTATAACCTCGTGCACTAGAAATTGAAGAGACCGGTCAGGAGACGACACCAGGTTCAACGCTTTGAATTGACGACCAACAGGATCATATCCCAAGGATGCGCAGGGTCCTTTAATGGGTAAGGTAATGACTTGCCTCGTGCTCGGGTTACATACAATGAACTGATAATTATTAGAATAACAACTGAGAAAGCCGTGGATGGAAGGACACTTGAAGTTGCTATACAAGACCACATCAAAAGGTATTGTCATGTCTAGCTTGGCAACTAAAGAAGAAGATTTCACCTCCAAGGAAGAGGAAAATATGAACAAACGCTTGAAGTCAGCCGGGGCGAATGCACCATTATTACAGCAAGTTACTATAAAACGCGATCGCGTCGAGGAGGACAAAGCGTAGTGTGAATCGATGAATCTCTGACTTCGGATGATGGAAGACCATACCTTTGACACACATAGAAGCTTCATCAGAGACTTTGCCGGCAATCTAGTCAGTATCTCCGCCTCTAGATCATTAGGGATCGGATCTAGCTTGTCTTTTTGATCGTTCTCGTTACAACCTCCCTCCAACAAAACCATGGATTCGACTCGGCAGAAGCGTTTCTTTTGGTGGGTCTTCGTCTGAAACTTCAACAAGATAGATTGCTTCTAAGTTCTAACAACATATAGTCACACAAATCATCCGACTGAGATGGTTTCTATTCTAATGTGTATGACAATGCTTGTAAACCAAGGAATGATAAAAACCCTAGAACTTTGAGCTCCGGACGGAAAATATAAAGGCCCATTAAAGCCCAACTGCCTACTGTTTACATATTTTAATTTTTTTAAATATTTTAAGACTAAAATCGAAAGGGATAAAAAGAAGCAATCCCTAAAATTTAGAAGAAGAGCTTCAGAGCAGTTACGAGTGACGACGACAATGGCGAAAAGTCTCACAATCGATGAAGAGTCTCCGTATTATGTACAACCAGAGTATCTTGAACTATCACCCAATTCCTTCTCTATCGAAAAACTCAGCGAAGTAGAAGACAACTACATCTTCTGGAAAAAACGATTTCTCGATTTCCTTCGATTCACGAACAAAATCGGATTCATCGACGGCACAATCGAGAAACCAGAACCTTCCTCACCTCTCTATGAGCCATGGAAACGATGCAACGCGATGGTTATGCTTTGGCTGATGAACTCGATGAGCGAGACGCTTGTAAAGTCTGTGTTGTACGCGGAGACTGCGCATAAAGCGTGGGAAAGTCTAAGGAGCAGGTTCGTTCCGAGCGTTGATCTGAAGATTTACCAGCTTCGTCGGAGAATCGCGTCGTTGAGTCAAGGTGGTGACTCTGTGGCGGAGTATTTTGGGAAACTGAATAAAGCTTGGTTGGAGTTGGCGGAGTATGATCCTGTGCCTGAGTGTAACTGCGGTGGTTGTAATTGCGAGAGTACGAAACTAGCTAAAGAGGCGAGAGAGAAGGAGCAGCGTTACGAGTTTTTGATGGGTTTGAACAGAGGATTTGACGGTGTGACGACAACGATCATGTTCGAGAAACCTCCTCCGTCTCTTTACGAAGCTTTCGGTAGGGTTGAGCGAGCAGAATCGATGATGAAGAGGTACAGGAGATGAAGCGTTACGAGTTTTCTCTATGTTTTTGTTTTTATGCCTTTGTTTAGATTCTAGTGTTTCTTTGTTTCAATGTCATATGGAAATTAGATTCATGAACACAAAAGCTCTAAATTTGCCAATAACCAGATAGATTGATGAAGCAACAAAGACGTAGGATTCTTTTTTTTACAAACAAAAGAAATACATATGTGATTTTGTGTGAAAGCATTAACATCAGCGGCCAGCTTCAATGTCCAATATTGGTACATTCTTAATGCTGTCATAGCCAGTACTACTACTAGTATCGCCTTGTGATGATAAGGTTTGAACGCCGAGCAAGTGTTCATTCTCCTCAGGATACTGATCCGTCCACTTATGCTTTGTTGCTTTGACTCTCAAGGCCTCTAGCTCTGCAGCTACTTCTTTCATCTTTGGCCTTTCCTCTCCCATAATTCTTGTACACTCAATAGCAATTCTTGCAGCTTCCCGGATCTCACACTGATTGTCCTCGTTTATCACTTGCCCATTAACAATCTCATGCAACCTGTTCTCTTTTATGGCAGAACCAAAGTAACTCACCAGATGTTTTGATGTCTGTGGCCGTTCAAAGCACAATGCCTTTTCACCTGAGATTAGTTCCATGAGGACTACCCCAAAGCTATAAACATCGCTCTTCTCGTTCAGAAGCCCTGTGTTGTAGTATTCTGGGTCTAAATACCCAAGAGTGCCTTGCACCATTGTTGTGAGCTGCTCTTTATCCATCGGTATCAGCCTTGATGCACCAAAGTCAGCTACTTTTGCAGTTAAGTCTTCATCCAAGAGAATATTAGCAGTCTTGACATCGCGGTGGATTATGGGAATAGAAGCTGAGGAGTGTAAATATGAGAGAGTTCCAGCGACTTCTATTGCTATCCTTAGACGGTGTTCCCATGTTAGGGAAGAATCGTAGATGGCACCGTGCAAGTGATCGTAAAGGGTGCCACTGTTAATGAACTCATAGACCAACAAGGGTATTTCAGTCTCTAGGCAGCAGCCTAATAGTTTGACCACGTTCCTGTGATTAATTTGAGAAAGCACGAGCATTTCGTTGATGAACTGCTCAACTTGGCTACTATCTCCAAGTCGAGCTTTCTTTATAGCAACTATGGAGTTGTCTGGCAATATCCCTTTGTAGACTGTTCCTTGGCCTCCCTGTCCCAGTATTCTGCTCTCTTCATAGCCATTGGTTGCTTCCTTCATCCCTTTCTCCGTAAAAATTTGGACATGTACATTTGTTGACCCTGCTCCTGAGAGTCTCTGTATTAACATGCCTCCACCATTTTGCTCGAAGAATTTTTGTCGGAGCTCAGTTTGTTTCCGGCGCTTCATTTTCTGCTGAATAAAGCTAGCGGTAAGCAGGATGATCAAGAAGCTGATGGTTGTTCCTGATCACATGACAAACAAACAAAGATCATAAGACCGGAGTTGTTCTTGAAAACAAATTAAAACAAAGTGAGTGAAGAGAGCTTACCAAGAAGAACTGTAGTCCATCCTAAGTACTGAGGCTCTTCTTTAGGTGTGATATGAAGTGCGCAGCTCATAGTGGTGGTATTTAAGTCATAACCAGATGGGCACTTACAATCGAAGCTTCCAAGCGTGTTTTCACAGGTGCTGGTAGCCGAACAGTTATGTCTATGAGTCGAACTACTAGTAGTACACTCATTGATGTCTGGTCCAAGGAAAAAGGAGAACAAGAAATGTATGAGGATACTAATCCATACTCAAAAGTAGAAAGAAAGAATAAGAAATCAATGTGATTTACCTTGGCAGCCGTTTGAAAGGTATGGATTCCCATCAAAACCTTGGTTACATGTGCAGATATACCCGCTTCTAGTAGTAGAATCAGAACATGTGCTGTTCCCACCGCATATTCTTGTGTTTCCAGCTTGCGCACATGTCTGGTTTCCAATAGACCAATCCAGTACCACAGGGAACTTCTTGACATTCCGCAGATTCCTAAGATCTTCCGTAGCAGAGAAGTTAAACATACCATCTTCGACAAGAAAGGCATAGAAGCAAGGATTAAAGTTACTAAAAGATGCCTCATTGTCAAAGCGACGTGATGTGATCATGAAATGATTGCTCCCCCGAGGGACGGAGGTGAAGCAGCAGCCTTCACCTAAACACTGTCCATTTTCCACCGGGGGAGAATCGCATAACGACAAGCATCCAGTTGAGTAATTACGATCTTTGATTGTGGTCATAACCGCGTACGTGTTACAGCCAACTGCAGTAAACCTGTTCTTGTTGGACAGAGTTAAACTATATATCTGAGTGGTATAAACATCCTGATCAGTTAAATTTGTGCCGTTGTAGCAAGAGTAGGATGCAGCCTTCATGATGCGTAGCTCCCCGCTGTGAGAAATGTTGATGACCGGAATACTACCACTGAGGAGCTGCTTCGTTGTCTCGTTACAGGTGAGTTCAAAATTAGGATCTTCGGCATAGTAACAACCTGGAGAAATGCCAAAAGGGTACTCAACTGCGACGTTTCCACATCTAGTTTGGCAATCCTGGCGTGGTTGAGGTTGCCCCATGACCAGCTGCGTATAAGCAAGGTAGAAAATAGCCACCAAGATCAGACCCTCTTGCAACTTCATCTTCTCCTTCTTTCTTTCACTCACTTTCTTTCAGTCTCTCTATATTGGTTTCTCTTTGAGTTTTCTCTCATCTGCCCGAGGATTTTTAAAGCTAAGAAAACAAACTCCACTCTTGACATTCTCTTGACTTAGAGTCCCGTTGACCTGTCTCCACTTCTTGTCTTATTGCAGGAAGCTGCTATACTACTATAGTATATAGCTATAGAGACCAGACCAAGGTAAACGTAGCGCAAAGAGGACGTTTAAGTAGTGGACTCGTCAACCCTTTAAACTTTAATCTCTATCGGCTCTTACTTATGTTTATATATCCAGACAACTTAATTGTTATTTCCACCTTAAAAATCTCTTATATTATTATTATCGGAAGATGCAAATTGCCTTTAAGAGGGAAGATGTATGAATAATAAGGCTCCCTGTTTTCCTTTGGAAAAAAAAACAAATTCTTTTCTTCACTCATATTCGCAGAAGGCAGAACCGTTCCTATTCTTCCAGAAATTGCACGAATCTACAAGACTAAAATTCAACTACACAAAACAAGACCATGCCAATTAATGTAACATTTTTGCATTTTAGTCTTGTAGATTAATGATCAAAAGAGTTTGTTACAAGATCTTTATTCTGTACAATTGACCTTAACCGGTATTAACCAAACTAATTAATCTAAATTAGACTAATAAACCGGATATTCCAGAATCCTTAACCAACCTACTATTCACGAGTATATTCTCTACTATATACAAGTATACTCTCTAATACGCAAGGAGGACGTTAATACATGCTTCATATCCCAACGTGTACGTTTACTTAGGTTGAACAGTGACAACTTTAGGTCTCGGTCCTCTCGTCGTTTCTTGATATCTTGTTCGTTTCCCTCATAGTGGGGTAGCCAATTTGGTTTTGTTAACAGTGACTTGTTTTCTTACTATTCAAAGATTAAGAAGGTTGGTAGTTGCAAGGAATCCTCATACAGTGTGAACCCTCTTCGTCAACTTCAGTCTCGGCTATATCTCTCTTCTTTTCCTTATATTACACGGCAAAATTTACTCTGTTTTTTCTTGACATTTATTTCCACCTCAAAATATATCTCTATCATTATTATTCAAATAAGATAATTGCCTTCAAGTGGTACGATATGATGTAGGAATAAGACTCCCAAGTCATCTTCATTACAACATGCTCTGTTTTCTTCTGATGTTATTATTACGAGTTGTTTCTTTAATTCCCAGCTATGACATCCCTTTTAGATATTGATGAGTAACGAAACATGATGACTCAAGCTGTTGATCAAATATCAAGTTTGAACCAAGCAACACACAAGGATCATATTTGAGATGATCGAATGATCATCATTGTTACTATGTATTTACGAACACTAAATTTCCTGATACCGAATCAACTAATGGTTAATCAGATAGCAATTTAGGGAAATAATGAACATATAATTTATCATCTACAAGGATTTCTCACGCGTAAATATTCTTGCACAAAAACAAAAAAATAAAAGAAAAAAGAGATAAGCACTATTCACAAACAAAAGATATACATGTGATTTGATCAGCGGCCAGCTTCAATGTCAAACCTTGCTACATTGTTGATGCTGTCATAACCACGGCTACTGGTATCGCCTTGTGCAGACAATATGTGACCACTCATCAACTGTTCATTCGACCACTTATGTTTGGTTGTTTTGACTGTCAAAGCCTCTAGCTCCGCAGCTACTTCTTTCATCCTTGGCCTTTCCTCTCCCATCAGTCTTGTACACTCAACAGCAATTCTTGCAGCTTTCTTGATCTCTTCCCTCTGATTGTCCTCCTTCATCACTTTCCCATCAATAACCTCATGCAACCTATTCTCTTTCGTGGCAGAAGCAAAGTAACTCACCAGATGTTTTGACTGCTGTGGCCGATCAAAGCACATTGCCTTTTGACCTGAGATCAGTTCCATGAGGACTACCCCGAAGCTATAAACATCGCTCTTTTCGTTTAGTAACCCTGTGGTGTAGTACTCTGGGTCTAAGTAACCTAGAGTGCCTTGCACCATAGTTGTGAGCTGCTCTTTATCCATCGGTATCAGCCTTGAAGCACCAAAGTCAGCTACTTTTGCAGTTAAGTTTTCATCCAAGAGTATATTAGCAGTATTGACATCACGGTGGATTATAGGAATAAAAGCAGAGGAGTGAAGATATGCAAGAGTTCCAGCAACTTCTATGGCTATTCTCAGACGGTGTTCCCATGTTAGAGAAGAATTAAAAATGGAGTCGTGCAAGTGATCGAAAAGAGTCCCACTGGGAATGAACTCATAGACTAACAATGGAACTTCAGTCTCTAAACAACACCCCAAGAGCTTGACCACGTTCCTATGGTTGATTTGTGAAAGCACTAGCACTTCGTTGATGAACTGCTCTACTTGGCTACTGTCTCCAAGCCGAGCTTTCTTTATAGCAACGATGGATTTGTCCGGTAATATACCTTTGTAGACTGTTCCTTGGGCTCCCTGACCCAGGATCCTGCTCTCTTCATAACCATTGGTTGCTTCCTTCATGCCTTCCTCGGTAAAGATTTTGACATCAACATTTGATGACCCTGCTACTGAGATTCGATGTATTAACATGCCGCCGCCATTTTGCTCGAAGAATTGTTGTCGGAGCTTGGTTTCCTTTCGGTGCTTCGTTGTATGTTGTATACAGCTAACGGCAATCAGGAGGACCAAGAAGCCGATGGTGGTTCCTAATCACATCATACATAGATGATTTGAGAGAGTTGATTTAAAGAAAGAATCTAGAACCAACAAGTGAAGGGAGCTTAATTACCAAGTAAAATTTGAGTCCATCTTAAGTATTCAGGCCTCGTGCAGCTCATAGTGGAGTTCATAGTGGCAGTTAAGTCGTAACCAGATGGGCACTTGCAATAGAAGCCTCCACCATCCTTGAGTCTACAGGTTTTGGGATCCGTACAATTATGTTTATGGGTACTGCTATTAGTAGTACACTCGTTGATGTCTGGTCCAAGGAAATAGAACGCAAGATGCAACAAGAAATGTATGTATGAGGAAAATAATTAACACACAAAAGAAGAAAGAAAGCAAAAGAAATTAATACCAATTAGTACCTTGACAACCGTTTGGAAGGTATGGATTCCCATCAAAACCTTCTAAGCATTTGCAGTTATAACCCTTTCCACGAGTAGAATCAATACATCCACTATTCTCACGGCATATGCTTGTGCTTCCTGCTTGCTTGCATGTCTTGTTTCCAATAGACCAATCCAGTGACACAGGGAAACTCGTGAGATTCCGGAGGTTCTTCAGATCTTTCGAAGAACTGAAGTTAAACTGACCGTTCTCAACGAGAAATGCGTAGGTGCAAGGATTAAACTGATATACAGAAGTTTTAAATTGACCTTCGGAAGCATTAAATTGGTTCACGAAGCGATCTGAGCCATATTGGAATATATTGCTATCCGACCGGACAGTAACGTCTGTTCTGCAGCAACCTACACCATTACATTCTCCATTTTCCACCGGTGGTGCATTGCATAATGACAGGCATCCAGTTGAGTAATTTTGCTTGCCAAAAGTGCTTAGAAGTGCCAAAGCGTTACAGCCTACTAAATAAAACTTGTTGGTGGCCGAGAGA
This sequence comes from Camelina sativa, assembly GCF_030686135.1. Taxonomy (NCBI): domain Eukaryota; kingdom Viridiplantae; phylum Streptophyta; class Magnoliopsida; order Brassicales; family Brassicaceae; genus Camelina; species Camelina sativa. The sequence continues at coordinate 9,243,410 of NC_141896.1, read as the reverse complement.
GAGAAACTACTACCCAGCCGATACCCGATGAGAGTTTCATTAGTACTATTCCTCTGCTCGTCGTTGCAAAAAGAGAATCGGTTAAACATAACACTTAGCTGGCTACTGTGGTTAAAAGTTTTCACTTCAGTGTTGTTGCCTATGTAGAGATTCTGTTTCTCGTCGCAGGTGAGATTAAAACTGTCATCTCCGGGATAGTAACAACCTGAAGAAATGCCAAAAGGGTAGTCGATTGTGATGTTGCCACATTTAGTTTGGCAATCCTTGCGAGGTTGATGTTGCCCCTTCACCAGCTGCTGCGTATATGCAAAGAAGAAAATAGCAACCAAGAACACACCCTCCTGCAGCAGCTTCATCTTCTACCTTATTCTCTCTTTTTTTCTTTTTCTTTTCTCTCTAAATGTGTTTCTCTTTTGAGGTTTCTCTCATCGCTTATTGGCTTCTTATAGCTAGGAAACAAACCCCTGTTTTGACATGTGCTCTTGATTCGTTTTCACTGACTAGTTGAATTTCAGATATCTTCCATACTAAAATTCAACATTGACCATGTCATTGTGATGCCAGAACAACATTTAAGTATACAACTCCAAATTCCCATCCTTCCATTTTCCGGCAGTTGAATTTTATTTTTTGCATGACTTTAAGACCACACGAAAATTGGTGCTTACAAGTAATCTTCAAATGTGAAGAAAAGCTAGTAAAGATTCAGAGTTCAGACTACCTACACACTTCCAAAATATTAAAATGTGTCAACTTCAAACTTTTTAGTTTTTTTTTTCTTTTTTGAGTTTTTTCTTTGCGTGGAGGATATTGAGTTTATAAATGTCAACAAGTTCTTGAAGCTTTTGAATAGTTCTTGCCCTATATATGTCGCTGCTTACTCTTCAAGAGGATCTCTATTAGAAATTTCCATGCAAATCCACCACTTTCACCAAATGAAAACAAGAGTTATTTCCAAGAAACTGCGAGAAAATCTTGAGCAAAAACATTCTTTGACAGACCAGGCATAGAGATTTTCAAGGTATTGTTTTGTAGAGGTAACTCTGTCAATTTACTATGTATACAAATATAATCTTTGACAGATTGGCTCGCTCGTCAAGTCATCACTAATCTGAAAGCTATTGATGGTTACAAAACCAGAGCAATCTTATGCAGCAAGAATGATAATTTAATTTAGAAAAATGCAATATTAGAATTGTATATAGAGTAACAAAGCAATATATGAGTCAAGGCTCATCAAATAGGTAGTTTGAAGCAAATGAGCCTTTTGGAGTTACGTACATACCACGCAACATACAAATATTAATTGAGGCGGGAAGGCCTAATAATCTTTTAATTTTTGGGCTCACGACTCAAGATGGAGGGGATATCTAAAGCCCATATTAGATATCTCTGTAGATATCGTAGATATCTCTGTTCCAAGAGGCAGAGACGACAACTATGAGAGCATGATCCATTGGCCATGCTCAATAAACTAATTATATAATTAAATATAATTATATAATGCTCAATAAACCCATTATATAATTATATTAATTATATAATTAATATTAAACTAACTAGGTATGGAGCCCCGCGATATCACGAGGGAATTCATTTTAGTATAATATTTATTACGAGAATTCTTTAATTAATTTTTTTTATTAAACTATTTAATAAAAATTTCAAAACCATACAAATTTTTGAAACATTCTTTATATCTTTATTGAAAAATATTTTTTAAAAAATAATCTTACCTTCACATATGATTAAATAAATAATTATCAATGCTACACTTATCAAATTAAACAAATTTTTACGATTAACTGCCATGAGATATCATTGCAGTCGTGTTATTTCGTTCGCTTTTATTCGTCTTAACCTTTCGTTTGCGTCTTTTCAATGTAACATTTCATATATGTCTTTTCGTCGTAACTTTCATAAAATATTTTTTAATTTCTGAGAAATGAATAAATGCAATCTACAGTCATGTCTTCTCTTCTTAACCTTACAATCATATTTTTGTATATTTTATGAACCGTTACAACTTATTCTCTTGTTGTCAAATATGATAGGTAAATGATTATATTTTTAATTTTTTTTTTGTTTTGTTTTAAATGATAAAATTATGAATACATTGTATAAGATACTATAAATTTCTTTAATAATCATATAACAAATTACAAATATTAAAAACATTAATTGAGGACCATTTATAAATTGACATAATGATTTGTTTAAATTCATTTCTATTAATTATTTTAATCCTTTTTAGCATAACTCAAACATATTTCTATTTCCAAAATCAATTTTTACTTCATAAGAAATGAATATAAATATTACTATTCAGTCAATCAGTAAGAAAATTACCAATCCTCTCAAATTTGAATATAACTAAACAGAAATTATCACATATTTTATTTATTTGAATCAAAACTCAATTACATATTCATATAAAAAAGAATACATCAATATTCATAAAGGCAGTATTGTAAATGTATATGTAATACAAACAACTATTGTTTTATAGATGAAAAACAACCTATAGTCATTAAACATTTTGCCAATTATAATAGATTATATATACATGGTTAATCCAATATTGAATGTACTTATTACTAATTTTTCTCCGCGTAAGATGCATGTTAATTATTCCGAGCCACACATAAATAATATATAATATAATAAATATGAGAGGGGAACAATAATAGTTAGAACTTATAACAATAACATTTAGGTGTATGGTGTAGCATCACAATGTGCGCGTCTAAGAAAGATTGTCGGCCAAGGATGGCCGGGTTCATTGCTCTCACATGCTCCTCTTTTTTTTTTGGCAGTCAGAATCCAAAACCTTTTCAAACTTATATAATATTTCATATTCAATATCTTTTGTTGTTAAGATTTCAATTTGAGTGTATTATGACTAGAACTAAATATACAAATTTCCTTAATCTATATGAAGTTGTAGATAAGTCTTTGTTGTCAAGATAGTTTATTGGACAATCATCTCAACCGTCAATCTTTCTGTTCATCATCAGTTTTCCATCTCCCAATAAACTGAATGTTCCCAACTATAGAAAATATAATAGAACAAACTGTGATATTTTAGTTTTATTTTTACCTTGATATTTCATAATCAGATATTTTTTTTTTTAAAATAGAAATATAGAAATCCATACTGTTTTCTATAATACAATTGGTTTTCTAATCAAAAAGCATGGAGTAGACCAATATATATATATATATATATATATATGTTTGTGACAAAAAAAAACAAACATATACGAGCCAATATGCTCTCATTTTCTGAAAAAACCAACTTGAACCATATTTTTTAACAGCTAAAAACAAAAATTTTGGTTTAGATTCATACCAATAGAATGAAAACCCTCGATGAATAGATGGTTGTATACCTAGAGACAAAATATAATTAAATATTACAACGATTAACAAAATATATCAAACTGCAATAAATTTCTCACAGTAATGAGACGTCATTTCTAACAAATTTTCTTTTAACTAATACAAATATAAAGAAAATTTGAATATAATAATCAGAAGTTATTTATATATAGATTTTTAAAGATGTGAACATTTGAATAAACACAATTGTTTGTAAAAGACACAACTCTATATTCAACAAACAAAAATTTTTAGAAAGACGCAACTGTAAAACATTTCTATCAAAAATATAAAATAAAGAAAATTTCAATACAATGATGAGAAGTCACTTATATATAAATTTATAAAGATGTGAACATTTGAATAGACACAACTGTTTGTAAGACACACAACTCTACCTTTAACAGACGCAACTTTTTAGAGAGATGCAACCGTTGAAATTTTCTGTAAAAAATATATATATATATATATGTATTATGTATATATATATATATATGACGAAAAGGTTTGACGAAAAATCGCAACTGTTGTTGGCATTTTTTCAGATTGTTATTATTATATTTGATACAATGATGAGACGTTATTATATATAGATTTCTAAAGATGTGAACATTTGAATAGACACAACTATTTTTAAAAGACATAACTCTATATTCAACAGACACAACTTTTTAGAGATACACAACTGTGAAAAAAAAAAATTTCTGTTAAAAATATAAAATAAAAAAAATTTGAATACAATGATGAGAAGTCACTTATATATAAATTTATAAAGATGTGAACATTTGAATAGACACAATTGTTTGTAAGAGACACAACTCTACATTTAACAGACACAACTTTTTAGAAAGACGCAACCGTTAAAATTTTCTGTCAAAAATATATAAAAAAAGAATATTTGAATACAGTGATGAGAAGTCATTTATATATAAATTTCTGTAGATGTGAACATTTGAATAGACAAAACTGTTTGTAAGAGACACAACTCTATATTTAACAGATGCAACTTTTTAGAAAGATGCAACTTTTGAAATTTTCTTTTAAAACAAAATAAAAAAAATATATATATATATATAACAAAAAGGTACGACCAAAAGTCGCAACTGTTGTTGGCATTTTTTCAGATTGTTATTATTATATTTGATACAATGATGAGAAGTTATTATATATAGATTTCTAAAGATGCGAACATTTGAATAGACACAACTGTTTGTAAAAGACATAACTCTATATTCAACAGACACAACTTTTTAGAGATACGCAACTGTGAAAATTTTCTGTCAAAAATATAAAATAAAAAAATTTGAATACAATGATGAGAAGTCACTTATATATAAATTTATAAAGATGCGAACATTTGAATAGACACAATTGTTTGTAAGAGACACAACTCTACATTTAACAGACACAACTTTTTAGAGAGACGCAACCGTTGAAATTTTCTGTCAAAAATATATAAAAAGAATATTTGAATACAGTGATGAGAAGTCATTTATAGATAAATTTCTGTAGATGTGAACATTTGAATAAACACAACTGTTTGTAAGAGACACAACTCTACATTTAACAGATGCAACTTTTTAGAAAGATGCAACTGTTGAAATTTTGTTTCAAAATAAAATAAAATATATATATAACGAAAAGGTACGACGAAAAGTCGCAACTGTTGTTGGCATTTTTTCAGATTGTTATTATTATATTTGATACAATGATGAGAAGTTATTATATATAGATTTCTAAAGATGCTAACATTTAAATAGACACAATTGTTTGTAAAAGACATAACTCTATATTCAACAGACACAACTTTTTAGAGATACGCAACTGTGAAAATTTTTTGTCAAAAATATAAAATAAAAAATTTTTGAATACAATGATGAGAAGTCACTTATCTATAAATTTATATAGATGCAAACATTTGAATAGACACAATTGTTTGTAAGAGACACAACTCTACATTTAACAGACACAACTTTTTAGAGAGACGCAACCGTTGAAATTTTCTGTCAAAAATATATAAAAAAAGAATATTTGAATACAGTGATAAGAAGTCATTTATATATAAATTTCTATAGATGTGAACATTCGAATAGACACAATTGTTTGTAAGATACACAACTCTATATTTAACAGATGCAACTTTTTAAAAAGATGCAACTGTTGAAATTTTCTTTCAAAATAAAATAAAATATATATATAACGAAAAGGTACGACGAAAAGTCGCAACTGTTGTTGGCATTTTTTCAGATTGTTATTATTATATAGATTAAAGCAATTCAATAAGAACTTAAACCAAAATCATCTTCCACTAAAGAAACCTTGGTAGGTTTGCAAGTTGAAAAATATTATGTGCTCATTCTCTCAATACTTGCAGTAATTAAAAAAAAAAAAAAAAAAAAAAACAGAGACATTCACTTTTGTGCTGAGATCAAATGTAATCTCAGGTCATTGATCTGATAGATAACAAATACCTTCTACAACTCCTAAATCCACTCTTAACCTTCTTCCACATGACATAGCGTGGGCTCAAGATGTCAAGATGAAGAACTTAACCATCTTGGTTAAGTTAGGAGGGGATATCGTTGTGCGGCTTGACATCTCTGTTTCCTGGTTAAAAGTAAACATGTAAGAGTCTGTTATATTATGATGACACTTGCAGACAAACTACTATGCTAGTAACTGCACCTCTTCCTCATCCTCAAAACCTCACCGATGCTTGCTAATTCTTTTGCAGCATAACCAAAAGAATCATCTAATGGAATGATGCTACCCTATGAGTACCTCCAGTGGCCATGCTCTGATAGACTTAAGAAGAGGAGTTATGAACATATTATTTATGATCTCAAGCGTAAATATATTCTTGCACAAAAAAAGAAAAAGAAAAGAACAAAGAGATAGTTAAACATTATTTAAAAACAAAAGAGATACATGTGATTTTATCAGCGGCCAGCTTCAATGTCTAATATTGCTACATTCTTGATGCTGTCATAGCCAGTGCTACTGGTATCGCCTTGTGCAGACAAGATGTGACCACCAATCAATTGTTCATTCTCCTCAGTATACTGATTCGACCACTTATGTTTGGTTGTTTTGACTGTCAAGGCCTCTAGCTCCGCAGCTACTTCTTTCATCTTTGGCCTTTCCTCTCCCATAAGTCTTGTACACTCAAGAGCAATTCTTGTAGCTTCCTGGATCTCCTTTTCATTATACTCGTTTAGCACTTGGCCGTCAATAATCTCATGCAACCTATCCTCTTTCATGGCAGAGACAAAGTAACTCACTAGATGTTTTGAGGTCTCTAGCCGTTCAAAGCACAATGCCTTTTGACCTGAGAGAAGTTCCATGAGGACTACCCCAAAACTGTAAACATCGCTCTTCTCGTTCAGAAGCCCTGTGTTGTAGTATTCTGGGTCTAAATAGCCGAGAGTTCCTTGCACCATTGTTGTGAGCTGCTCTTGGTCCATCGGTATCAACCTTGATGCACCAAAGTCAGCCACTTTTGCAGTCAAGTTATCATCCAGGAGGATATTGGCAGTCTTGACATCTCGGTGGATGATTGGAATAGAAGCAGAGGAGTGAAGATAAGCAAGAGTTCCAGCGACTTCTACAGCTATCCTCAGACGGTGTTCCCATGTTAGAGAAGAATCAAACAGAGAACCGTGTAAGTGATCGAAAAGAGTGCCACTGTTAATGAACTCGTAGACCAGCAAGGGAACTTCTGTCTCTAGACAACATCCCAAGAGCTTGACCACGTTCCTATGGTTGATTTGTGAAAGCACGAGCACTTCATTGATGAACTGCTCAACTTGGCTACGGTCTCCTAGCCGAGCTTTCTTTATAGCAACTACAGAATTATCTAGCAATATACCTTTGTAGACTGTCCCCTGGCCTCCCTGACCCAGGATTCTGCTTTCATCATAACCATTAGTTGCTTCCTTCATGCCTTCCTCAGTAAAAATTTTAACATCAGCATTTGATGGCCCTGCTCCTGAGAGTCGCTGTATCAACATTCCACCACCATTTTTCTCAAAGAATTGTTGTCGCAGCTCTGTGTCTTTCCGGCGCCTCAGCTTATGTTGTATGAAACTAACGCCAAGAAGGATGACCAAGAAGACGATAGTGGTCACTGATCACACGCATCACAGAGACAGATAGATGATTAGAATGAGTTGATGCGGGAATAAGTCCAGAAACAGTGAGAGGGGGAAGCTTACCAAGAAGAATCATAGCCCATCCAAAATTTTTACGCTTGCAGCTCATAGTGGTTGTATCTAAGCGGTAACCAGAGCGACACTTACAATCAAAGCCTCCATCTCTGTTTCTACAGGTGTTGGGATCCGAACAATTATGTTTATGGTTACTGTTACTAGTCGTACACTCATTGATGTCTGGTCCAAGGTCAAAGAGGGCAAGACACAAAAAGAAATGTATGTATGAGGAAACCAATTAACGCACAAAAGAAGAAAGAATGAAAGAAAGCAAAAGAAATTAATATAAAGTACCTCGGCAACCGTCTAAAATGTATGGATTCCCATCAAAACCTTGGTTACATGTGCAGATATACCCGCCTCTAGTAGTAGAATCAGAACATGTGCTGTTCCCACCGCATATTCTTGTGCTTCCAGCTTGCTCACATGTCTTGTTTCCAATAGACCAATCTAGTGACACAGGGAACTGCGTTTCATTTCGCAGATTCTTAAGATCTTCTAAAGAACTGAAGATAAACTCATCATCTTCGACGAGGAAAGCGTAGGTGCAAGGATTAAACTTGTCCACGGAAGTCATGTTTGGTATGCGACCTGAAAAAAATCCGAATGTATAGCTATCCAAGGGGAAAGAAACGTTTGTTCTGCAGCAACCTACACCATCACATTTTCCATTTTTTGGCGGTGGAACATTGCATACTGACATGCATCCAGTTGAATAATCTTCCATTTCAGAAGAGCTCACAATTCCTAAAACATTACAGCCTACTACAGTAAACTTATTGTTGGCTGAGAGAGATAAATCATCCAGTGTAAAATCGCTGTAGCCCAAAGTTTCATTTCCTTGGGCGTTGCTGCAAGAAGAGGATACATTAAGCAGAACTTGTATCTGGCCGCGGTGATAAAAGTTTTTCACTTCAAGGCCGCGTAAGACATGTGGCCTATCTTCCTTGCAGGTGATACTGAAGCTTTCGTTTCCTGGATAGTAACAACCTGAAGAAATGCCAAAAGGATACTCTATTTTGACGTTGCCACATTTAGTTTGGCAATCCTTGCGAGGTTGATGTTGAGTTTGCCCCTTGACCAGAAGTGTATATGAAAGACAGAATATAACCACCAAGAACAGACCCTCCTGCAACTTCATCTTCTACCTCTATTTTGACTCTATCTTTCTCTCTAACTTTGTTTCTCTTTTGAGTTTTCTCTCATCAGTCATCTCCTTGAGGCCTTTATTGTAGGAAAAGAACCCGTTCCCATTTTCTCAGAAATTGCAGGAAACTGCTAGACGAAAATTCAACTACTCAATCAAAACCTTTATTGTACGTTTGCTTCAGTCTCTGTCCCGGCCCCTCTTATGTTTTCTTGATATTTTGTTTGCTTTAACTCCTAGTGAAGAGTCCAATTTGGTTTCTCCAAACAGTGAATTACCTCTTACTATTCAAAGAATAAGACGCTTGGTATGTAGTTGCAACTTGCAAGGAATCTTCCTTCTCTTTTTTTCTCTATGTACAAAAAGTGAGAAGAATAGTAAATATTATGACTACAGTGTCACAAGTCAACCACTTTTAACGTCTTCGTCAACGTCAATCATTACTAATAATAATCTCATTTGGATTGGCTCTACTCACTCTAATATGAGTGAAAGCTGTTTTTGAAACCATCATTACTAATATCATCACTCAACAGAGCATATTTTTGTAACGGAAAAATTATTTTAATGGTTACAAAAGCAGAGCAATCTTATGCAACAAGAATGGTAAAGTTAATTTTAGAAAACGAAAATATCAAAGTTTTAGGTAGAGTAATAAAAAAATATGAGTCAATGAGCCTTTTTTTTTCAAATCTAGTTACGTACATACCACACAATACACAAGTATCAACTTTGGAGCCAGGATGTGATATCTAAACCCATTAGTTAGGTTCAAGTACATATATATTATGGAGATTGAAGAACAAGAAAATTGAAAGTATTAAAAAACAAACACTCGACTCGAATTATAACTCTTTTGTTTTTCCCGTTAGCTTACACATCAAAGGGGAGTTATAAATAGAATATTTGATGATCAATAAGATCGACCTTAAATGGTTTTTTGAATGTCATGTTTTGATACTTAAACAGAGTGGTAATGATATATATCCTCTGCTTCAGTGTCCAATGCTGTCATACTTGTTTCTTCTTGTGCTCAATATCCTCTGCTTCAGGTTATTATAATATCCTCTCCTTTCCTCTCCCGTCACTCTTGTACAGTCAACAACAACTCCGGCCGCTTCCGTGGATCTCTTTTTGATTATTGCAGTCATGTTCCCATTTTCCAAGAATTGCAGGATTCTGAAATACTACAACACAAACAAGACCAACTAAAAGTGATTAACAGTTATTTTAATTGGTTTTCTTTTTAACATATGAAAAGATTGATAAATAGGGAAGATGTAGAAGAAGCCTCCTGATCACAACAACATCCTCTGTTTTCTTTTGATGCTTTTTGTTGGAAAAAGTTTTAGTGTTCCTTAACGAATTTGTTTTTGTCCCCTTTATACCATATTATTTGTAGCCATTGTTTTTTTCCTTTTTTTAAAGAGGTAACACTAAGAATATGTGAAGCACTAAGATTCCTTTACAACACAAGAAAAAATCACATTACATTTGCGTTTGTGAGAGCTGGACTAATAAATATCAGCGGCCAGCTTCAATGTCTAATATTGCTACATTCTTGATGCTGTCATAGCCGATGCTACTGGTATCACCCTGCGCTGATAAGTTTTGAACACCAAGCAAATGCTCAACCTCCTTCGGATACTGATCTGACCACTTATGTTTGGTTGTTTTGACTCTCAAGGCTTCTAGCACTGCAGCTACGTCTTTCATCCTTGGCCTTTCCTCTCCCATAAGTCTTGTACACTCAAGAGCAACTCTTGCAGCTTCATGGATCTCTCTCTGATTATCCTCCTTCATTACTTGCCGGTCAATAATCTCATGCAACCTATTCTCTTTCATGGCAGAAACAAAATAACTCACTAGATGTTTTGAGGTCTCTAGCCGTTCAAAGCACAATGCCTTTTGACCTGAGAGCAGTTCCATGAGGACTACTCCGAAACTGTAAACATCGCTCTTCTCGTTCAGTAACCCTGCGGTGTAGTACTCTGGGTCTAAGTAACCTAGAGTGCCTTGCACCATAGTTGTGAGCTGCTCTTTATCCATTGGTATCAGCCTTGACGCACCAAAGTCAGCTACTTTTGCAGTTAAGTCTTCATCCAAGAGAATATTAGCAGTCTTGACATCGCGGTGGATTATGGGAATAGAAGCAGAGGAGTGCAGATATGAGAGAGTTCCAGCGACTTCTATTGCTATCCTTAGACGGTGTTCCCATGTAAGAGAAGAATCGTAGATGGCACCGTGCAAGTGATCGTAAAGGGTCCCACTGTTAATGAACTCATAGACCAACAAGGGTATTTCAGTCTCTAGGCAGCAGCCTAATAGTTTGACCACGTTCCTGTGGTTAATTTGAGAAAGCACGAGCACTTCGTTGATGAACTGCTTTACTTGGCTATTGTCTCCAAGCCGAGCTTTCTTTATAGCAATTATGGAGTTATCTGGTAATATCCCTTTGTAGACTGTTCCTTGGCCTCCCTGACCCAGTATTCTACTCTCCTCATAACCATTAGTTGCTTCCTTCATGCCTTGCTCAGTAAAGATTTTAACATCAATATTTGATGGCCCTGCTCCTGAGAGTCGTTGTATTAACATGCCACCACCATTTTTCTCGAAGAATTGTTGTCGTAGCTCGGTGTCTTTCCGACGCCTCAGCCTCTGTTTTATGTAACTAATGCCAAGTAGGATGACCAAGAAGACAATAGTGGTTACTGATCACACACACACCACAAAGACATATAGATGATTAGAGTGAGTTGATCTGGAAAACAATATGTCCAGAAACAGTGAGAGGGGAAACTTACCAAGAAGAATCATAGCCCATCCAAAATCTTTACGCTTGCAGCTCATAGTGGTTTTATCTAAGCGGTAACCAGATCGACACTTACATTCAAAGCCTCCATCTCTGTTTCTACAGGTTTTGGGATCCGAACAATTATGTTTGAGGATAGAACTCGTAGTAGTACACTCATTGATGTCTGTTCCAAGGAAAAAGAGGGCAAGATGCAACAAGAAATGTATGTATGAGTAAAACAATTAACTCTCAAAAAAAAGAAAGAAAGAAAGCTAAATAAATTATTATCAAGTACCTTGGCAACCGTCTGAAGTGTATGGATTCCCCTCAAAACCGTCTAAACATTTGCAGTTATAACCCTTTCCACGAGTAGAATCAAAACATGTGCTGTTCCCACCACATATGTTTCTGCTTCCAGCTTGCTCACACGTCTGGTTCCCAATAGACCAATCTAGTACCACAGGGAACTGCTTGACACCCCGCAGATTCTTAAGGTCCTCTTTAGAACTAAAGTTAAACATACCATTTTCAACGAGAAAAGCGTAGGTGCAAGGATTAAAGTGCTTCACAGAAGTCATGTTTTCGAAGCGCTCTGATCCAGTTTGAAGTCTATTGCTATCCAACGGGATAGAGACGTCTGTTCTGCAGCAACCTGCACCATTGCATTTACTATGTGGCGCCGGGGGAGAATCGCATAATGACAAGCATCCAGTTGAGTGGTTTTGCACTCCAAAAGTGCGCAGAAGCCCCCAAGCGTTACAGCCGACTACAGTAAACTTGTTGTTGGGGGGGAGAGAGAAATTATCCAGCTTAAGCCGGTAGGAGTTGACTTCAATATTTGCTTCCTCGTCGTAGCAAACAGTAGATCGATTAAGCAGGACGCGTAGCTGGCCGCTGTGATCAAAGGTTTTCACTTCAATGTTGCGTCTGACATTTGGTTTATCTTTCTTACAGGTGATTTTGAAACTCTTATCTCCGGGATAGTGACAACCTGTAGAAATACCAAAAGGGTACTCAATAGTGAAATTACCACATTTAGATTGGCAATCTTGTCGAGGTTGATGTTGCCCTTTCACTAGCTGCGTATAAGCAATGGAGAAGATAGCCACCAACAAGAACAGACGACTACACACCTTTATCATCTTCTCCCTTTTTAATTTCTCTCTTTCTTTGTTTGTTTCTTTCTCTCTAACTTTGTTACTCTTTTGATCTTTTTTTTTTTTTTTTAATAATCTCTTTGAGGCTTTTTCTTTAATAGGAAACAATCCTCAGTCTTGAGATGTTTTCTTGATTAGTGTTTGCTGACCCGTTCCTCATTTAATTTCCTACAAATGGCAAATACTAAACTCAACTTACATAAGCAAGAAGACCACGTTCAAATTTGCTGCATACGTATATATTTCTAATATTATTACATCACAACGTCTGTGTTTGTTTCTGTTTAACAGTATTCAACGATTAGGATGGTTGGTAGAAGCAATGAATTTACAAATGTGAATAAATAGTAAAATAACTAAATATTAAGACATGTCTATGCTTAAAATATGGGATATCAACAAATAGAAAACTACTTGACAATTATAAAAAGTATTGGTCAACGATTTGAAATCTATCCTCTTGTGTGACGATAGTATGAGTGAAGCTGTGGAACAAACACTACATTGATATTTTTTCAGTTTACCACCATACTACGCAACACACCCAACACAAGTAATAATTGAGGCGGGAAGATTTTACTATATGAACCCTGAAACTTTGGGCTTAGGAGGAGATATCAAAAGCCCATGTAAGCCCAACTATTTATACTTAAGATTAGAAAAAAAGAAACAACCCCTAAAAAATCAAACAGTAACGACTAACGAGAGCTCAGAGCAGAGCAAGTGAGTCACGGTGTCGGCCGGTGACAATGGCGGAATCTCCCACACTCGCTGAAGACAACTACTTCATCTGGAACAGTGATTTTCTCTTTTTCCTTCGAAGCAAGAACAAAACCGGATTCGTCGACGGCACAATCCAGCAACCAGACCTTCCTTCCTCGCCACTGTATCATCCATGGGAAACATGTAACGCGAGGGTAAAGTGTTGGATGATGAGTTCGTTGAGCGAAGAGCTTCTAATCTATGTAACCTTCGCGGAGACTGCTCATAAAGCTTGGGATGATCTCCGAGTTTTGTTTGTGCCGAGTGTTGATTTCAAGATCTACGAGCTTCGTGGGAGGCTGGCGATGTTGAGGCAAGGTGGTGACGAATCTGTGGGTAAGTATTTCGCGAAGTTTATGAGAGGTTGGGCGGAGTTGTCTGAGTATATGCAACAAGAATGATAAAGCTAATTTAGAAACGAAAATATCAAAGTTTTAGGTAGAGTAACGAAAAAAATATATGAGTCAAGCTGCGGATCAAATGTACAGTTTACAACATATAATCCCTTTTTTAGTTACGTACATACCACGCAATACACAAGTATCAATAGAGGCGAGAAAATCCAATAATCATAATAAATATATATGATGGAGAATTGGAGATTTAAAAAACAAGAAAATCGAAAGTATAAAAAAGCAAAACACTAGACTCCAATTGGAACTCTTTTGTTTTTGCGGTTACCTTACAAATCACATGGGAGTTATAAACAGAATAGTTGATGATCTACACAAGGTTGAGCTTAAATGGGTTTTTGAATGTCATATTTCTTTACTTAAACAGAGTGGTAATGATAAATTTTAGCGGCCAGCTTCAGTGTCCAATATTATTACATTCTTGATGCTGTCATAGCCAGTGCTAATGTGTGCTACTTGTTTCTTCTTGTGCCCAATATCCTCTGCTTCAGTTTATTATAATATCCTTTCCTTTCCTCTCCCGTGGATCTATCTTTGATTATTGCAATCATGTTCCCATTTTCCAAGAAATTGCAGTATTCTGAAATACTACAACACAAACAAGACCATGTACCATGTCAATGTAGCACGAGGATAACGTTTAAGTATGCTTCATATTCCCATATATATAATTTGCAAGGAATCTTCAAATGGGAAGAAATGGTAATATATTATTCAATAGTGGCCGACATTGCTCAACCTTCTTCCTCAAACTCTACTCTAATTATTTTCATGACATACCCTTTTTCTTAACAGTTATTTTAATTGATTTTCTTTTTCAGATATAAAGATTGATTAATAGGGAAGATCTATTAAGATATATTGATTAATCACATTGCATTAAGATTCCTTTATAAAACAAGAAAAAGCACATTACATTTGCTTTTGTCAAAGCTGGGCTGATAAATATCAGCGGCCAGCTTCAATGTCTAATATTGCAACATTCTTGATGCTGTCATAGCCAATGCTACTGGTATCACCCTGCGCTGATAATATTTCAACACCAAGAAAATGCTCAACCTCCTGCGGATACTGATCTGACCACTTATGTTTGGTTGTCTTGACTCTCAAGGCCTCTAGCTCTGCAGCTACGTCTTTCATCCTTGGCCTTTCCTCTCCCATAAGTCTTGTACACTCAAGAGCAATTCTTGCAGCCTCCTGGATCTCCCTTTGATTATACTCGTTTAGCACTTGGCCGTCAATAATCTCATGCAACCTATTCTCTTTCATGGCAGAGACAAAGTAACTCACTAGATGTTTTGAGGTCTCTAGCCGTTCAAAACACAATGCCTTTTGACCTGATAGCAGTTCCATGAGGACTACTCCGAAACTATAAACATCGCTCTTCTCGTTCAGAAGCCCTGTGTTGTAGTATTCTGGGTCTAGGTAACCTAGAGTGCCTTGCACCATTGTTGTGAGCTGCTCTTGGTCCATCGGTATCAGCCTTGATGCACCAAAGTCAGCTACTTTTGCAGTTAAGTTATCATCCAGTAGGATATTGGCAGTCTTGACATCTCGGTGGATGATTGGAATAGAAGCAGAGGAATGCAGATATGCAAGAGTTCCAGCGACTTCTATTGCTATCCTCAGACGGTGTTCCCATGTTAGAGAAGAATCAAACAATGAACCATGCAAGTGATCAAAAAGGGTGCCACTGGTAATGAACTCATAGACCAACAAGGGAACTTCTGTCTCTAAACAACATCCCAAGAGCTTGACCACGTTCCTATGATTGATTTGTGACAGAACGAGCACTTTGTTAATGAATTGCTCTACTTGGCTACGGTCTCCAAGCCGAGCCTTCTTTATGGCAACTATGGAGTTGTCAGGCAGTATCCCTTTGTAGACTGTTCCCTGGCCTCCCTGACCTAAGATTCTGCCCTCATCATAACCATGAGTTGCTTCTTTCATACATTCCTCCGTAAAAATTCTAACATCAACATCTGATGGCCCTGCTCCTGAGAGTTGCTGTATTAACATGCCACCACCATTTTTCTCGAAGAATTGTTGTCGCAGCTCGGTGTCTTTCTTGCGCCTTAGCCTTTGTTTTATGTAACTAACGCCAAGTAGGATGACCAAGAAGACGATAGTGGTTACTGATCACACACACCACAAAGACACATAGATGTTTAGAGTGAGTTGATCTGGAAATCAATAAGTCCAGATACAGTGAGAGGGGAAGCTTACCAAGAAGAATCATAGCCCATTCAAAATCTTTACGCTTGCAACTCATAGTGGTTGTATCTAAGCGGTAACCAGATTGACACTTACAATCAAAGCCTCCATCTCTGTTTCTACAGGTTTTGGGATCCGAACAGTTATGTTTATGGATAGTACTCGTAGTAGTACACTCATTGATGTCTGGTCCAAGGAATAAATGGCAAGATGCAAAAATAAATGTTTGTATGAGGAAACCAATTAACACTCAAAAAAAGAAATAAAGAAAGCAATAGAAATTAATATAAAGTACCTTGGCAACCGTCTGAAAGGTATGGATTCCCCTCAAAACCATCTAAATATTTGCAGTTATAACCTTTTCCACGAATAGAATCAAAACATGTGCTGTTCCCACCACATATGTTTCTGCTTCCAGCTTGCTCACATGTCTGGTTCCCAATAGACCAATCTAGTACCACAGGGAACTGCTTGACACCCCGCAGATTCCTAAGGTCCTCTGTAGAACTGAAGTTAAACATACCATCTTCAACGAAAAAGGCGTAGCTGCAAGGATTAAAGTGCTGCACAGAGGTCATGTTTTCGAAGCGAGCTGGTTGGATTTCAAGTCTGTTGCTATCCAAAGGGATAGAGACGTCTGTTCTACAGCAACCTACACCATTGCATTTATTATTTGGTACCGAGGGAGAATCGCATAATGACAAGCATCCAGTTGAGTAGTTTTGCATTCCAAAAGTGCTCAGAAGTGCCCAAGCGTTACAGCCTACTAGAGTAAACTTGTTTTTAGTTGAGAGAGATAAATTATCCAGCTGAAACCAGAGGGCACTGAACTCATTATTTATTTCCCCGTCGTAGCAAACAGTTGATCGAGGAAGCATAGCGCGTATCTGGCCGCTGTGATAAAAGTTTCTCACTTCAATGTTTTGTATGACATGTGGCTTATCTTCCTGACAAGTGATATTGAAAATATCGTCCCCAGGATAGTAGCAACCTGTAGAAATACCAAAAGGGTACTCAATTGTGACGTTGCCACATCTAGATTGGCAATCATGGCGAGGTTGATGTTGCCCCTTCACTAGCTGCGTATAAGCAATAAAGAAGATAGCCACCAACGAGAACAGACGACTACACACCTTTATCATCTTCTCCCTTTTAATTTCTCTCCCTTCTTTCTTTCTTAATTTGTTTCTTTCTCCCTAACTTTTGTTCCGCTTTTGAGTTTTTTTTTTTCTTTTTCTTTCAATCATCTCTTTCAGGCTTTCTTAAATAAAGAAAAAAAATCCTCAGTCTGGAGATGTTTTCTTGATTAGTGTTCGCTGACCCGTTCCCCCATGTTCCTACAAATTGCAATACTAAACTCAACTTACATAAGCAAGACCACGTTCAAATTTGCTGCATATATTTCTAATATTATCACAATGTCTGCGTTTTTGCTTCTGTTTTAACAGTATTCAACGATTAGGATGGTTGGTAGTAGCAAGTAATCTTCAAATGTGAATAAATAGTAAAATATCGAAACATGTAAATGCTTATAAAATATGGGATCATCAAATAGAAAACTACTTGAGAAATAAAAAAAAGAGTAGTGGACATTGGTCAACCATTTGAACTCTCTCGTGTGACTGACGATGGTATGAGTGAAGCTGCTGAACAAACACTACATTGATATTTTTTGAATTTACCACCATACTACGCAACACACACAGAAGACAAGTATCAAATTGAGGCGGGAAGAACTTATTATATAAACCCTGAAACTTTGGGCTTATGAGGAGAAATCTAAAGCCCATGTAAGCCCAACTATTTATATTTATACAGATTAGAAAAAAAATTGGGAAGCAAACCCTAAAATCAAACAGTAACGAGAGCTCAGAGCAAGGTGACAATGGCGGAATCTCCCACACTCGATCCTAAATCACCATACTATCTCGATCCAGATTACGAATCCAACGAGAATCTCCCAATGGCTATACTAAGCAAATCCGAAGACAACTACTTCATCTGGAAGAGTGATTTTCTCCTTTTCCTTCGAAGCAAGAACAAAACCGGGTTCGTCGACGGCACAATCCAACAACCAGAACCTACCTCGCCGCTGTATCAACCATGGGAGACATGTAACGTGAGGGTAAAGTGTTGGATGAGGAGCTCCTTGAGCGAAGAGCTTCAAATCTATGTAACCTTCGCGGAGACTGCTCATAAAGCTTGGGAGTATCTCCGAGTTTTGTTCGTGCCGAGTGTTGATTTCAAGATCTACGAGCTTCGTGGGAGGTTGGCGATGTTGAGGCAAGGTGGTGACGACTCTGTGGGTAGTTATTTCGGGAAGTTTATGAGAGCTTGGGCGGAGTTGTCTGAGTATGATCCTGTACCTGAGTGTAAGTGCGGTGGTTGTAATTGCGAGGGTGTGAAACGAGGTAAAGAAGCGAGAGAGAAGGAGCAGCGTTACGGGTTTTTGATGGGGTTGAAGAAAGAATTAAGCTTTGTGAGAACGCGAATCATGCTTATGGATCCTCCTCCGTCTCTTCATCAAGCTTTTCTTTTGGTTGATCAAGCTGAATCGGTGATGAATTCGACCAGGAGATGATGATATAGTTTATCTTGAGTTGTTAGTTTGTAACTTACTAATTAACTTATCAATATATATGGAATAATTGATGATTCATGAGCACTAGTTTACCATTCAAGGGGAGAGTAAAGCAATAGAGATATGACTTAAGATTTTTTTACAGACAAAAGATTTTTATAGTATGTGATTTTAGCAGAGCTGGTGACTGATAAATATCAGCGGCCAGCTTCAATATCTAATATTGATACATTCTTGATGCTGTCATAGCCAATGCTACTACTGGTTTCGCCTTGAGCTGATAGGATTTGAACACCTAGCAAGTGCTCAACATCCTCTGCTTCAGGATACTGATCTGACCATTTATGTTTTGTTTTTGTGAGTCTTAGGGCTTCTAGCTCTGCAGCTACTTCCTTCATCCTTGGCCTTTCTTCTCCCGTCAATCTTGTACATTCGATAGCAACTCTTGCAGCTTCATGGATCTCCTTCTGATTATCCTCGTTCATCACTTGCCCATCAATAATCTCATGCAATCTATTCTCTTTCATGGCAGAAGCAAAGTAACTCACTAAATGTTTCGAGGTTTGTGGCCGTTCAAAGCATAATGCTGTTTGACCTGAGAGAAGTTCCATGAGGACCACCCCAAAACTATAAACATCGCTCTTTTCGTTTAACAACCCTGTGTTGTAGTATTCTGGGTCTAAGTAGCCGAGAGTGCCTTGCACCATAGTTGTGAGCTGCTCTTTATCCATTGGTATCAGCCTTGATGCACCAAAGTCAGCTACCTTTGCAGTCAAATCTTCATCCAAGAGAATATTAGCAGTCTTGATATCACGATGGATGATTGGAATAGAAGCAGAGGAGTGTAGATATGACAGAGTTCCAGCAACTTCTATGGCTATTCTCAGACGGTGTTCCCATGTTAGAGAAGAATCGAACAATGAACCGTGCAAGTGATCGAAAAGGGTGCCATTAGTTATGAACTCATAGACTAACAACGGAACTTCTGTCTCTAAACAACATCCCAAGATCTTGACCACGTTCCTATGGTTGATTTGAGAAAGCACGAGCACTTCATTGATGAACTGCTCTACTTGGCTACTGTCTCCTAGCCGAGCTTTCTTTATAGCAACTATGGAATTATCAGGTAATATCCCTTTGTAGACCGTTCCTTGGCCTCCCTGACCCAGGATCCTGCTCTCATCATAACCATTAGTTGCTTCCTTCATGCCTTCCTCAGCAAAGATTTTGACATCAACATTTGATGGCCCTGCTCCTGAGAGTCTCTGAATCAACATGCCGCCGCCATTTTGCTCGAAGAATTTTTGTCGGAGCTCAGTGTCTTTCCGGTGCTTCATCCTTTGTTTGATACAGGTAACTGCAAACAGGATGACCAAGAAGCCAATGGTGGTTCCTGGTCAAATCACACACATGATTAGAGCAAGTGTTTTTTTTTGAAACAAAAATAATCCAGAACAAGTGAGGGGAGCTTACCAAGAAAAATCTGAGTCCATCTAACATATACAGGCGGAACATATACAGGCGTGTGTATAGGTAAGCAGGTCATAGTAGAGTTAGTGGCAATTAAGTTAAAACCAGACTGGCAGTTACAATGAAAACTTCCAGGCGTGTTTTCACAGGTGTTGGAATCGGCACAGTTGTGTTTTCGGATAGGGTCAGTATTAGCACATTCATTGATATCTGGCCCACGGAAAACGAGTACAAGATGAAACAAGAATGTGAGTGAAACGATTAACACCTAAAATAACAAAGATTAGAGTAAATTAACATGAAGTACCTTGGCAACCAAGATATGGATTCCCATGATAACCATCTTCACATACGCAGACATACCCCGTTTTGGTAGTAGAATTGGAACATTTGCTGTTCTCCCCAATGCATATGCCTCTACCAACTTGCTCGCATGTCTGGTTTCCAATAGACCAATCTAATACCACTGGAAAGTGCGTGACATTCCGCAGATTGTTAAAATCTTCCCCACCATTGAACTCAAACGTCCCATTTTCAACGAGAAAGGCGTAAATGCAATTACTAATATAGGTACGCTCAGAAGTCTTCTGGTAGGTAAACGTATATGGGCTGAAATTGAAACGATTGCTGGCTTCTGGGACGGCGTTCTGACAGCAACCTGCACCATTACATTCTCTGTTTTCCACTGGGGTAGATTCACATAATGATGTGCATCCAACTGATGAGTTTTTTCGAGTTCCAAAAGCGGTCAGAAATGCGAAAGTGTTACAACCTATTGCAGTTAGCTTGTTGTTTTCGGAGAGAGTCAAGTTACCAAGGTTAGGACCCCTGAAGTAACTCCAACTAGTGATATTCCCTTGACTATTAAAGCAAGAGAATGATTTAGGAACCATGACGCGTAGCTGGCTGCTGTGAGAAATGCTGAGCACTTCAAGATTCTTAAGGAATAGCTTCTCTTCCTTACAAATGAGTTTGAAACTGGGATCGTTGTCATGGTAACAATCTGAAGAAATGCCAAAAGGGTACTCGATTTTGACATTGCCACATCTAGTACTTGGGCAAGGTTGCCCCTTGACCAGCTGCGTATAAGAAAGGCAGAAAATAGCCACCAAGAATAGATCTTGCACCTTCATCTTATTTTGTTTCTTTCTCTCCAAACAACTTGTTCCTCTTATACTTTTCTCTTATCTCAGCTATATATGCATCTTATAAGAAAAAAAAGCAGGGCTCTTCAAATCATCTGTCTAGATTCTTGGGAGACCCATTCTTAGTTTCCTCTTTACTTTGCTTCCAGAATCTTATAATACTATATAATTCATTGTCCAATTACACAGCCAAGACATTTTCTACTTAAATGGCGATCAAGAGTAAGTCCTTATCAGTTTAATACAAGGGGGCGTTGAAGTATGCTTCTTATGACATATAATATATCCCAACGTCTACGTTTGCTTCCATTTAACAATTTGTTTTTTGTTTTGTTTTGAAGGATTAAAAAACCATAACAGTTGGGAAGAATAGGTATGCTTCTGACGACGTTCTTTAAAATAATATAGAATAGAAACCTATTTGACAATATAGAAGTAACCATTTGGGCTCTCGTCAACTTGAGTCTTTGTCACAGTTACCTTTTTTTGTCAACATTGATTATCGCATCAAAATGACTTCCCGTTTAGTCAATGTGAACAAACAAAAGTTAACTGTGACAAACAGAGCATGTTTGATTAGGAACCGGGTTCCGTTTCCAAGCAACAAAGCTGAACCATAAACACCAAGGCAGACTTGCTTGACTTCTTATATATGATCATTGCATCACTAAGTATGCTACAAAATGAATCTTTTCAAGATTTCAACTACACAGGTCTATAAAGCAGTGAGCAAAAACGTTTACACAGAACCTGTAGAGCCAGAAGTAGAGTTCGATTCAAGTTGGAGTTTTCAGGATGCTTAAAATTTGATAATGAAGAAGTTCTTTCTTTGTTAGTAAACTATTAAGTATCCAGAAAACTCTAATTTGAAACAACAGGAAGGAAAGAAGATTCTCATCACCTACCACCAAAAAAAGAGAAATGAAAACTAGAAAGGAGAAGCAAGCATGAGATGGACCAAAAACAGGCAAACACAACAGGCTTTTTCAGTGAGGAACATGTTTTACATTCATGTTAAAAGAACACGTGAGGTCAAACCTGCAGAAACCTTTCAAATTTGGGTTCATGATTCTTCGGACAAATTCAACATTCTCAAACTGAAGAGTCTTAAAACAAGGTAAAGGCAAAACGCAAACAGGTCTGATTCATTGTCTAGTAAAGGAGATATGATCCAAAGAATAATTTGCAAAAGGTTTTCTCTGGATCCAAGTTAGAAAAAGAAAAAGGGAAGAAATTTTAGTTTTCAGTAAGGTTATTCACAGTTTAGTTTAGGAATCTCGTTCATTCGACATAGTTCAAAATAACTTAAGGTTCCAAGTGAAAGAACACACAACACCTCATTGGCAAACTGGCTTAATATTGCAACACTGGTTACACCCCAGAAAATTGGATTAAGATGTCTACAGCAGAATGATGTTATTAACCATAACTTCAAGCCATACGGTATACATGGAAAAAGTGACTGAAAGGTTAAATTAAAGCAAACCTTAGAGAGCTGCTTATGCTAACCACTCCTGTGTCACTATATTCTCAGCATCATCATCACTGATGCAATCACAATGATCTCTCACATCAAAGTCTCGAGATCATTTCAATCAAAGCAAGCTTACAACAGCAGAAATGAATTTTCATTTAGCGAAGCTATATACCAATCAAGAGAACTGTCAAGCCAATTCCCTCATAAATCAACACCCAGTTCTCTTTGTTTTAACTCCAATCCCATCCGATCATTCTCAAGTTTCATCCTTTCATTCTCCATCCTCATTCTCTCGAGTTCTTGATCCCTTTTCTTACTAAACCTCTGCCACCTAAATCTCTGTTTCTCCAATTCCAACAATTCAACTTGGATCTGAAGCTTCTGCTCTTCTAACTGCAGAGTCCGGGACTCCATCCACTGTTTCTGCATCGAAGCTGCTCTCCCACTCTCTACCCCACCTTGATTCACATCACCTTGAGAAAACGGCATCTGAGGTAAATTCCCTTTACTGCATTCCAAAGAATTCACATGACTCGGATGGTCTGCATCTTCATGGCTATGACTTTGTCTTATCTTCTTCAAAGGCCCACCACCACCACCACCACCTCCATAATGAATCCCCCTACAATCCCCATGTGAATAATGCTGCTCCTCATACTCATCATGTTCATCACCTTCCCCATCATGATCCTCATCATCAAGATCCTCCATTTGATGTTTCCTAGACTCCTCATTATCATGCTCATCCCTATTCCTCAGCGCCAACTGTAGAGAACGCTGCAAAGCAAGGTCATGAGGCAAATGCAACCTGTTCCCATTATGGTAAGAACACATCTCTTCATAGAAAAGATGTTTAGAACTCATAATCTTCCTAACATCATCCTTTTCTTTATCATTCAAGTATCCAATCGAATCCAAAAGCGCAGGATTCTCAACAACCTGACAAGAAGTTCCCCTACCAAGCATATCGTTCAGCTTCTTATACCGCTTATTCAAATCATTGAACTTATCCTCACACTGCTGAGGCGAAACATGATAACCTCTCTCAGCCATAACTTTAGAAACAGATTTCCACTTACCCTTCTTCTGCAAAACAGCAAACTTCCTTCTACTACCACTATCCATAGTCGAGTCATCGCCTATATAAGAGACAGCAGTGATCAACAACTTAACCATCTTATCAGTCCACTTAACTCTTTGCCATGGAGACCCTTTAGTTGATTTGTTAGCTTCATTATTATGACCATCACCACCACAACCTTCTTCAGTAAAACTCGGCTCATCATCATCACTCACAGAGTTGTTCTTGTCTCTTTCACCTTTGTGTTGCTCAGTCACAGACATGTTCTGGTGATGATGATGATGATCACAGGTTTGTTGACCTGTAACCATAGTAAAAGGAAGACCTTCATGAAGTGGTCGTGAATTAGGATTGTGTCGATGCTGGTTCATGGAATCTTGATGATGGATTCTCATAGAGCCGCCTTGTAAATCAAATCCACCATAAGAAGAAGAAGCTCCACCACGAACTACACCTCCTTGTGGGAAATTCGTATCCATTTCTCTTCACCTCCCTCCACCAAAATCACTTCCTAACTCATCAGAGAAACACACAGATCTTAAGAAAAAAGGAGTCAAGAATCGATTTGAAAAAGGCGTAAACTTTTTCTCTACTGGATCTTGGGGAAATTGAATTAAAAATGGAGACTTTAGTAAGAGAGGAATCCAGATGAAGAAGTTAAAAGCGGTGGTAAATAAGAGAGAGAGAGAGAGATGAGTCAAAAAGGGAAGAGTAGTAACTTACAGAAATAAAGTTTGGAACTTTGTTGTGTTGCTTTCGTCTTTCCGGTCAGCTTCCTTCCTCAGAGTTTCTCTCTCTCTTCTCTCTCTCTCTAAACGTGAATGTGCCAAAAGGCTTTTTTTTTTTTTTTTTTTTTTTTCTTTTTATAATTTAATTTTGTTTTCACGTCCACATTTCTCGCGAATATTATTCTATATTATATAAAGTTTAGTAGTATTAATGAAATGACAAATTGGTACCTTGTGATTGGACTTTTATGTTGTTCTATGTATATGTTGATGATACCTTTACCTTGTGATTGGACTTAATAACATAGCTAAATTCCACTAACCATGGATTAATCATAATCATGGGGGAGACTTCCTTCAAGCTTCTAGATTATTTTGCATTGTTAGATGATTAATTATCTTTAGATTACTTACCAAAAAAACTAAATTTGCTTTTAATTATGGTCATCAAAGATTAGTTTATTGAATGAGATACGCTTTTACTGTATTTACATTTACAAGTTGATTGATAAAAAAAGAACTAATATAAAGCGAACATATGGGCTCAGCCCCAATATTTTAGAGCCCAAAAAAACCATCTTTATACTTAAGAAATCAACGGTGGCGATTGCGTGAGGTCAGAGAGAGAGAGATCGGCGAGTCGACTGTTCTCATTCTTTCTTGTTCGCAATTTTTCAAAACCCTCCGAGGAAGTTTTCAATCAAAAAAAAAATGTCCGTCGAGGAAGACGCCACCGTTAGGGAGCCACTGGATCTGATTCGTTTAAGTATCGAAGAGAGAATCTATGTCAAGCTTCGATCTGACCGTGAACTCCGCGGCAAGCTTCACGTTCGTTCTATTTTTCTACAACTTTCTCGTTTTCATTCCCACTCGGATTCCAGATTTGATTTCGGTTTCAAGATTCTAAATCGTTTACTTTGTATTTGTGTATGTGTGTGTATGCAGGCTTTTGATCAGCATTTGAATATGATTCTGGGTGATGTTGAAGAGGTTATTACGACTGTTGAAATCGACGACGAGACATACGAAGAGATTGTTCGGGTATGTTTATGTGATTTCCTAAGCTGAAACAAATATATATTTATCTCTTCGGCTTGTGGATTGGTTGATTGATGTATATAGGATTTTCAAGTTTCAGCTTTCACAGTATCTATCTATTATACCTCTGTGTTAGTTTTGAGTTCAATACTGATTTTAACACTTGTCGAAGTTACTGCTTCTGGATACATAGAGTGTTCAGTCTTCATTAGCTCTTTAGTAACTCTACTTGAAACAAATGTTGATGTTTTAGCTTATGATTAGAATCGTACTTACTAGGCTCTTTGATTCCAAAATGAGATGATGGATCGATTTTAACTGTACAGTTGTATGATCTTTCTGCTGATGGAATTTTCTTTTGTCAGACTACGAAGCGAACGCTTCCATTTCTATTCGTGAGGGGAGATGGAGTGATATTGGTGTCGCCGCCTTTGAGAACAACCTAAATGTTCTTTGCCGGGATCTTAGTGAACAAATTTGGAGCCGAGTAGATGCACTTTTTTCTGATTACTTTTAGCTCTTGAATTGTAATTGTGTGGTTTGTTTTCTTTGATGTCAAACATCTAAAACCGAATGTAGCAGAGATATCGTATTCGGATTTTGGTAACGAGCGCTTTGTTATAGTAGAAGCAGTGTGTAACGTACTCCGTATTGTCAACTTTCTTACCGTATGTGATCGGTTAAAGTTTTAAATCTGATACATGGTTCAGGAGGATGAAAACACAAACAAGATCGATTTCATGAGGAAAGTTAATGTTGTAAACATGTAAATTTACAGTGAAAAAACAAGATTAGTGATGTATAATCAATTAGAACGAATACAGTATTGAGAAAAACTTGCCATGATCACCAATGCGCTTCGAATCAGAGTAAGAAAGAGAAGTTCTTATCTTCGCCTTGGTCTGGCTTGAACCGGAGAACCCACTGACTGTGGCTCTCTATAGTTTCTGCTCGGAGAATCCATCGATGTTCTGGAGTAGGCATCTGCCGGCATTGGATCCAACGGAATGGTCTCAACGAAACATGCACTGTTCAAACGGGTTTTCTCTAGCTCCAATTGAAGCATTCCGCTTGTACATTGCTGTGCAAGAGCCTAAAGCAGCAACAGTGGCCAAGCAAAACCGCTTTTAGTTGAATCTGTAACCGGTTTTAAGTATTGAAGATGGTACATATCAAGTGGTGGTTAAGGATAAGTGTTCTTACAAGGAGGTCATCTGGGGATACGGATGATTGTTTGTCATCTGAAATTGCATCTTCACTGCCACGTGTTGGTTTCCGTTGATGCCTTCCCGGGCTGTTCTCGACTGTCTCGCTTATACTCTCTGTAGCTTTCTCTAACACAGCTCCTTGCAGAGACTTAAGTGACTCGGTTGCATCGACCGTCAAATATGGGTTCAGTATAGTCTCAAAGTACTCTAGCTGCATCATAGTTTGTAAAATCAGATACGCATCATAACTAGTTTACGTATTAACCCATTCACTCAAATAAAGTTGAGAAGACCAACAAGTTTTATTTACCTCAAGCATCAATTGGCAGAAACCATTTGCATCTATTGAACTCAGGTCGTCAGATCTGTTTTCTTCCAGAAGACTGAGAAAAGTATCAATCAGACCTTCGACCAAAGTGCCAAGAATTTTGTCCAGGAGTGGTTTGGCACCCGCAAATACCTGTAAATTATTGTTCTTAGTATAAGTTTAACTGGGTTTAGCTCTAGGATTACTCAAGTGTGATGTTTAGAAGCAATTTTTATAGAAATTCGAATGTCTAACTCTCTTGGTAAGATGAAGCAACGGTATTACCTCTGCATGGACAGCAACCAGAGTGTGTAACAGCTCAACAGCATTATCTCGTATGCCCTGAAGAAAGGTTTAGTTATCGTTTCTTCAGAAAATAGGTCAAGTATATTTTCATTGTTTATACCAAGGAACAAGAAAGTCACAGCTGAGAGTGAATTTCCAACTTACTTTTACCGGAGGTGCCGCACCCCACTGAATACCAGAGTCCAGCAAATAATTTGTTGCAGCGGTTCTGATCAAGTTTGCCTGTGTACAAGATATATGGAAGCAAAAGGAAAGGATTTAGGAAAATAATCTTCCTTTTTCTATCCTTCGATAGAACCGTATCATTTCTTTAACACACAGCGCAAAACTAAAACTAACTTAGGCAGGCATTACCTTAGCAAAAGTGTAATGTTCAAGGACCTTCTCTCCAAGACCAGAGAAAGACATCATTAGATCTTGAAGATCACTGTTGTCGTCATCAACTTCCCTGGAAGATTTAAGAGACGAATGGGATTAGCCAGTTAACTATAATGCCATATAAAATTTCTCACTGACATTCAAACTTTTGATTATAAAATTACGACATTGGTACTGACTATCGTGGTTGAGATTTGAGACAATAAGCATGAATAAGTTTGTCCAACTTCTCTACCGGTTACAGCAGAGATAGGAAAATGTTGATGTTAAAAAAAGCACCAATGAAGTTCAATTAGAAAGAGACCCACCTCGACTGTGACCAAGTATATTTGTACTTGTTGTAAAGCTCAGAGGCAAGTTCGTCTTTGCAATAACCTATATTACTTAAGATCATCAGCAACTGCTTGTGAGGATCAACGACACTTTCAGGAGCATTGATTGATGGTTCTTCTTGGTGGTCGTTCGGATATCCATTTTGCCAACTCTCTCGCTTTGAGGTGCCTTGAGAAAGGTCAGCACCAATTTGCTCCAAGTGAGCTACATATATGGAAAAAAAGAATATCAACATAACTATCGACATTTCTTTTTTTTCTGAACAGTATACAACTATACATGTATTATCATGAAAGTTTGGTGTAAAAGGCTTACCAGCAAAATCCAGAAAGCAGTTCAAAAAGGCAAGTCTAACAGATATCAGGATTTCCTCAATATGAGCAATCATATCTTCTGATCTAGCAGCTTCACCTTTAAAAGATAGAATCATCCTGGAGTAAACATAGTATGCAGAAATCAGCAGCCATATAAGGCAACACCTCATGAGATAGCTTGTATCTTATTCTCCACTTGTACACTAGTCATATGAGTATAATTTGTGATTATAGTACGGACAACCAAAATTATAAAAATGGCAATTTGGTAACTGTCATTTTGTTCTCTAACTAGAGAGAGAGAGAAGTAGAGTACTGTCTAGCTAGCATCATAGATATAAAGAACTCTTACAAAGTAATAGAAACAAGTTGTAACTATTAATGTACATAAGATTAAGTATTTGGATATATACATGTAAGTTTGACTAAAAAAAAGGATATATACAAGTAACTGCAAGATGCTAGAAACTTACAGATTAATTTGTTCCATCCCAGAG
The DNA here is from genome assembly GCF_030686135.1 of Camelina sativa. Classification (NCBI taxonomy): domain Eukaryota; kingdom Viridiplantae; phylum Streptophyta; class Magnoliopsida; order Brassicales; family Brassicaceae; genus Camelina; species Camelina sativa. The sequence goes on along the minus strand of NC_141896.1, from coordinate 9,214,471 downwards.
ATGATAACTGAACGGAATGCAAGGGGCAGGTAAGAGATGGAATATGGAGATCTATTCCTTTCAAGCATAGAAACTGGGATCCACGTCTCTTCCTTTGATATTTCTTCTGTAGACGCCCTCATCCAAGAGCAAAGCCTTTGGATGTATATTTTAGTGATTTCCACTTTAACTTTTCTTAGTGCCATGACTGCCAGAACCAAAACGTGTATACATAATCTCAGTATATTTTACCAAAACAACAAGCTCAAGCTTCAGAAGAGATTCACATACCAGCACTATGGGGAGCTGACTCTTTGGCCTCAAAAGCTTGGCATGCTTTTGATACTTCGTTGATGGCATCACTCATATATGGGTGGAGAATGTATGATTCGTTAAAATCATGAAATGTGATTTGCACCTACACAATCATAATCAGGGGGGAAAGTATTAGAACTAATGAATGAAAACAGATGACAGGTTCATCTTTCCAGTATGGCAGAGAAAAGACATGAAAACATCAGTTGACAGAAAAGGAGATGACCTTTTCTTCATAAACAGAAATGGTATTGCGTATCATCCCAGCGACTTCTTCCAAAGAATGACTTATATACCTCACCTCTTCCACCTTCTCCTCAGCTTTACTGATATCATTAACTTGGGAAGACTGAATTTGTAGAAATCAAATCAAAGTAAAGATTTAGCTCCATTTGAATAAAGAAAGAAATAGGCACTGCCCTCAGCATACAAAATTGTAATACAAAGTTTATATATTGCAGGGGCAGAGCACATAGGAGTATCATATACCTTGGCAAATTTCCCATTGAAAATAGAAAGAGCTGTTTTCCAAAATGCAGGGAGATGATATACGATTGCAGCAGTCAATCTTTTGATATATCTTCCCCTCAAAGCATCATGTTCTTTCCCTGCCGACTCTACTGATGGTAGGTCAACTTGAACTTGATTATCTTCTATAGAAGACGTGTCATCTGACTGAAGGATTGAAGAAAATACAAATTGTTATCATCTTTAAACCTGAATCTTGCATATATTGTAGTAATACAGCTGCCTTCACATTTGAACTCACAAGTTGAACACCATTTTGTTGAATTTGTCGCCACTTCGCGTCAGAGAGAGCTCTCTCATGCACCTGGTTGCGCAAAATTTCCATCCTTGCTTCATGATCAAATGTACACTTTTCAAGCAGTCCATGGATCCTTTGGTTCTGATAAAAGAATGAACCAGAAAACTTTAGATAAATAGTCTGAGAAACTGTATGTGGTGTGTGTTTCTAAAGAGGTGCCAAGTAAGACCACAAATATGAAGGAAAAGAGATGAAAAATAGCAGAGGCTAAGAGAGCCAGGATATTAAAAGCAAAACTAGCAGGAAACTAAACACTACTCAGCACTAACTTAGGAAAGCGGTAGTGAAAAGAGTAACAACGTCTAATACACTAACCTGAACATTTAAGTAATGCCAAACAGGATCTGATTCGGGCTCCAGCTCCAGCAAAAGCCTCACAGTGTTTTCCAGCTAAATAAAGCAAAAGAGTTTTAGCATCCAGCAGAGGAAGAAAAGGGAGAGACAAAATACATAAATGTCTTGTATAAATATGAATTTGGTGACTCATAATCTTACAAAAGGGAAACATGAAAACTTGTATTGTACACTTAAATGATAGCGAACTTATAAAAAAAAAATGCACCAGGATCCTTAACTTCTTTGAATGAAAGATGGAATGTACATTCCATGTTTCACATTATAATAGAAGTAGTAATAGTGAACTCACACTCGTAAAATCTATTTTTGGATCTTCCATAGACCTGTAAAGGGTGCATTTAAACTCCTGCATCACTTTCTCAACCTCCTCGAGTACACGCTTGAGTATATTGACCTGTAAGCAACGTGTTACTCTATGCTTTTCTCACGAGCTGCGTAATGCAAGTGAATAAAAATTTAACAAGTGAATGCTGGGAGAACATGAGTGGTATCTGTCTTAAGAGTTTGATCAATGGGGCAGGCATACATGAGAAGGGAGAGCAATAGACTTCGCCTTCTTGTATTCCCGAACAGCCAAATCATACTCGCCTTTGCTAATACTGCTACGAATTATACTGGGTAAGTTGAAGAGTGTACGGAATCTCTGAAGCATTCCTTGTACAGACCTGATCTTCTCAGCTTGGGCCTACGAACAATGGCGAAAAAGTCTTACGCAGATAGCAAGAGGCTAGGACAACACCAAAAAACAATAGTATGTGACCATACCAACCTGTCTCTCAAAAAGCGGTTCAAAAGCACGACTAGCTCGTGATGTCACACTCTTCATACAATTAAACAAATGAGTAGTTCCCGATCCGTCAGGGTCATCTTCGATCCGTTTCAGTTTTGATTCAATATCTTTAAAGAAAGGTAGTAGACTTCACATCGACAAGAGATAAGATTAAAGTAAATATATGCCAAACCAATTGAGTACAATAATACATACCATCAATTGTTGTTTTACACGAGACAAAGCAGTCAAAATTATCCTTCACCAGTTGTTTCCTTTGTAAATTACGACCCTTTAAGTCACTTTTTAGAGCAAGGGCACCAGATTCCAAGTCCGCTGCACTTGTCTCTTGGTGAATGCGAGAAAGAAATAGCTTGGGATCGAAATAGTCAGAAGTGTACACCAACTTTTCTGCAAATTCTCAGACGAGTCAAATTCTAAAAAAAACAGAAGTTGTACATCGAGTAAGCGGCAGAAAATTCAAGTCTGGTGTAAGAGCTAATAATCAACCTCAAGTTGTAAGTATGGTCATGAAGAAATACATACCCCGAAGTGCATTATCCACTTTCTCAGCTTTGGAAAGACTTTCTGATGATTCAGTGATTAATCTCAAAGTCTTGTTATCTATTATCCTAAGAAGTACACAAAAAAAGCCATATCATGTTCTCAGAGGTAGAATAAACTATCTGATTGACTTTCAAGGTGAGAAAAACAAATGGAAGATAATAGTTAGTACCCTAAATTTAATGGATCAATGCATTCCATGCCACGAGGGAATGATTGCAAACTGGTAAGAACCGCCTTCTTGCCTCCAGATACCTTCCGCTCAAGCTTTTCAGTCACGGGTGCTGCTGTTCTTGACTCCCGCATATCACGAACCCTGCGGGCAAGCTGCCAAGTGTCATCAGCATTTAAGTGAAATGTTCATATTTCCAACTAAATCTGCGTGATGCCATGATTTTAATTTAACTAATGGCCTTATGTTGACTCTTTCACATTCAATTCTGCACATTGAAGCCTTTCCAAAGATCTCAAAACTATTCCACGAACAGAATATTCAACTCACACAACTGAATCCTAAAATCAATCAACCAAGCTACGATTACTTGTGACTACTTCAAATCAAAACAAGATAGATACAGCCAAAAGAGAAGTCAAATTCTGAGTTTGAAATTGATCTCGCCGAAATCAAAATCGAAGCCAGATCAATCCCAAACAAGATAGATACCACCGTACCTCAGCTTCATCCACTCGTTTCCAGCAATCAGGCTCCACACCATCCCAAGCTACATTATCTTCCTTCCGCGATCTCCCTCTCTCCTTACCACTTCCGCCTCTTCCTCTACCTCCACCACCACCACCGTCTCTTCCCGGATCATTCCCCACATCCTCATCCCCGCTCGAAATGCTAAGCAATTCAACCTCCGATTCATCATCCTCATCCATCGACGGCTTCCTCGCCGCCTTCGCACCTCCACTAGACTTCCTAGGCGGAGGAGCAGCCGCCGTCTTCTGTTTCCGTGGCTGCTGCACTAAATTCGCGACGGGCTTACGAGAAGCAGCGGAAGAAGGCTTCTGATATGTAAGATCTCTCTGAGATTGCTCCTTCAACGCCATCTGAAGCAGCTCATCTTCGTCAAAATCGTCGCTATCGCTCGACATTGTTATCTCCTGGAAATCAAATCAGATGATCCTCGTCTCTTTCTCTTCCTCCCTTTGAGCTAGATAGAGATCTGTGCAGTTCTAATTTGAAATTTTTTGTTTTGTGACTTTTTCCGTGTGACGAATTTTTCTTCTCTTTTTATTTTATTTTATTTATTTGATATTTTTTACTTTCCCAATTCCAAAAACGAAGTCGTTTTAGCTATTTTAACCTAGTCCCAACAAATAGTTTTTTAAGCATACTCGAACGAAACTATAAATACGCAACAGAGCCCAAAAGAAATTTACGAAACCCTAGAATTCGCAAACTTGTCACCCAGAACGAAAAGGCTCTCTCTAGCTGTTTGTTTTACTTACCCTTCTCCCCCAGAAAGAACTGATCTTTGTTGGATACCTTCTTCTTCGTTGTTTCAGTAAATCTCCCCCCTGGTTTGTTTTTGCCTAATATGAAGCGAAACCCATTACAGATTAAGGTAATTTATTCTCATCACCCTTTGATGTCGTGTGATTTATTGATTTGTTTGTTGTTGATTCTAATAGTTATTGAATCGGATACCTTATTATTGTATTGTTTAATCACAGGTTATATTCATATTTGATTTTTATCAATGGATACGAGGAAATCGAGTGCGTCGGGTGGGGACGATGATCTCCCCCTTGTCTCCTCTATGGGAATTGTTGAATGTGTGATAGACAACGACGACGATGTTTCTATTGGTACGGAGATTAAAGGTGAGGAAGAGAAGGTTGTGATCACAGGAAAGGAGGATGACTCTGCTACTAAGAGTGATGAGGTTGGAGGAGTAACTTCAAAGAGTAAGAAGAAGAAAAAGAAGAATAAGATTGGGAAGACTGCACATGGTGAAGATGATTTGGACAAGATACTCGCTGAACTTGGGGTTGTTCCTGTTTCACCAGCATCTAAAGTGGAGAATATTGAAGCTGAACAGTCTGAGATAGTTTCACCTGGTGAAGGATGGAGAAGAAGCAGAGACTGTTGAGTCGGCTGCAGCTAAGAAAAGGAGAAAGAAGAAAGAAAGGGACAAGAAAGCAGCTGCGTCTTCTGTGGAGGCTGAGGAGGACAAACAAGGTAATCCATTGTTTGAGCCATCACAGCGTAAGAAGAATGATGTGAATGTTAAAGTAGCGGAGAAGAAAGTTCCTAAACATGTTCGAGAGATGCAAGAGATTATTGCGCGGCGGAAAGAAGCTGAAGAGAGGGAGAAGAAGGAAGAAGAAGAGAGATTGAGGAAAGAGGAAGAGGAGCGCCGCATTGAGGAAGAGCGAGAAAGGGAAGCTGAAGAGAATAGGCAGAGGAGGAAGATGAGGAGAATGGAGAAGAAGCAAGAAGGCGGGTTTCTAACAGCGAAGCAAAAGCGTGAAGCTGCGAAGAATGAGGCTTTCAAGAACAAGGTGTTGACTGATGCTGGGGGTCTTCTTGTTGCTGATAAAAACAGTGATTCCTCAAAACGTCCTGTTTATGGCAATAGAAAAAAATCAGCTTGCCAAAAAGCAAACAGTTCTGCTTCTGTCCAGATGAAAGGTGGTGTAGAAACAAAGGAAAATCATGCAGAGGAACCAGGTACTTTGCCTGAATTGGTTTTAGTTGACGATAAAATGATAAAGGCACATGATTCAGGTCAGTAGAAACACTTGAAAAGGAAGAATCTCAGTCTGTGGTTTTTTATCTTTTGTCTGCTTTATCTAATATTTTGGGTTTCAATACAGGTCCCGTCGCAGATAGACCAACAGTGAAGGCTGGAGTTGCAGGCAAGACAAAAACAGCTGCAAAAAAAGCTATGCCTAAGGTGGATGATGTTACCCGGCCAAAGGGTACTTCTAAAAAGGGTAAAAGCTTAGTACTGACTGAAATTGCTAAAGAAGTAGAAGGAAACCTTCGCTCTCCCATTTGCTGCATCATGGGTCATGTTGACTCTGGTAAAACAAAGTTGTTGGATTGCATCAGAGGAACAAATGTTCAGGAAGGTGAAGCTGGGGGTATTACTCAACAGATTGGTGCAACATATTTCCCTGCAGAAAACATACAGGAGAGAACCAAGGAGTTAATTTCTGATGCAAAAATCCAGGTGCCAGGTCTATTGGTTATCGATACACCTGGACACGAGTCATTCACAAATCTGCGGTCAAGGGGTTCAAATTTGTGTGACCTTGCAATTCTAGTGGTTGACATAATGCATGGTCTAAAGCCACAAACCATAGAATCTCTGAATCTTTTGAGAAGAAGGAATGCAAAGTTCATTGTTGCCTTGAATAAGGTGAGACTTCTTGTCATTCTGCTGGGATGTGTTTAGTTTTCTCTGTGGTCACTAATTTATGGCATAAAACCTCCAACTTTCAGGTGGATTTGCTATACGGGTGGAAAAGAAGCAAGAATGCTCCTATAATGACGGCAATGATGCAACAATCGAGTGATGTGGTTAATGAATTCAAAATGAGGCTAAAACAGGTAAGTTCTACGTCTAGAGGCTTTGGTTTTAATATTATAGGGTGAAAAAGGATGTGTTCATGTGTCATAATATAATATTGTTTCATTGGTCCAGGTTATAACCCAGTTCGGAGAACAAGGTCTCAACTCTAAGCTTTATTACGAGAACAGAACAATGGGAGAAACTATCAGTATTGTACCTACTAGCGCTATTAGGTCTGAAATTCTTTTGCTGTCTTCAAATTGTAGTTCTTTAGAGTTTAGAGGTAAACCATGTTCACTATGGATTATTGGATATTGATATTTCAGTGGGGAAGGGATCCCAGATCTTTTGCTGTTGTTGGTTCATTTGGCTCAGAAAACCATGGTCGAGAAACTGACATATGTTGACAAAGTCCAGGTTTGTCTCATTCCTCTTTTAGGTAATGAATCGTTTCTGCACTACTTCAACTTTCTTATATTTTCTTAAACTGGTTGACAGTGTACTGTCCTCGAGGTCAAAAATATTGAAGGCCAAGGTATTACAATTGATGTTGTCTTGGTCAATGGTGTACTCCATGAAGGTGATAAAATAGTTGTTTGTGGGTCACAGGTAAGTAGAAAACTCAGGGGTCATACCTAAACATGTAATATGTCAAGTATATCATAAAGCTGAAACTTGATGTGATTGATTCTTTTCCTTTCTTCTATTTCAGGGACCAATTGTAACAACTATTAGATCATTATTGACTCCTCATCCGATGAAGGAGATGCGGGTGAAGGTACTGTCAGATAGTCCATCCCTTTCCTCTTGTTACTATTATTCTAGGGAAACATGGTTTATGCAAATAACTTTCTACATTCCATTTTTTAATACAATGACAATGTCTTGGTCTGATGTGTCAGGGTACCTATCTGCCTCAAAGAGAAGTAAAGGGTGCACAGGGTATCAAAATTGCAGCTCAGGTTATTATCTCTGACACTGCAATTGCTGTTATTTTTTCCTTGATCGTAATTATTTAGCCTCCTAAAATAATGAGGACATCCTGAACAAATGTTTCCTATATTTTTCGTTTTTACAATAGGGCCTTGAACACGCCATTGCTGGTACTGCCTTGCGTGTGATTGGACCTAATGAGGACTTGGAAGAAGCCAAGAAAAGTGACATGGAAGATATTGATTCAGTTATGAACCGGATTGAGAAAAGTGATGAAGGAGTTTATGTACAAGCGTCTACGTTAGGGTCCTTGGAAGCATTGCTCGAGCTCTTGAAGTCCCCTGATGTAAACATACCTGTCAGTGGTATTGGCATTGGACCTGTGCACGAGAAGGATATCAAGAAGGCTGGTGTAATGCTAGAGAGGAAAAGAGAGTTGGCAACGATTTTGGCTTTTGACGTGAAAGTAACTGCAGAGGACGGAGAACTTGCTGACAAAATGGGAGTAAAAATCTTCTGTGCCGATACCATCTATGATCTGTTCAAACAGTTTAAGAGTTACATCGTGAATATCAAAGAGGAGAAAAAGAAAGAAACAGCTTGTGAAGCAGTTTTCCCATGTGTCCTTCAGATTTTACGAAACTGTATCTTCAGAAAGAGTAACCCAATAATCCTCGGAGTTAAAGTCACGGATGGAATACTCAAGGTATATCTTATTTTTTTCTCATGAAGATCATTGTACGCTTGTCTTCTGGGTCACACAGATCTAACAAAATGGTCGTGTTGATGATTTAGGTTGGAACTCCCATTTGCATTGTCAAAAGTATTGAGAATGTAAGAGTGTTTATGGACATTGGGCGTGTTGCATCTATTAAGAAGAACAAGAACCTTCTTGATTATGCAAGAAAAGAGCAGGAGGTGTCTATTGAGGTATGAGACCTCTTTCTCTTTCATTGATTGACTGTTTTTTTTTTTTAGTTTCTCTGCATTTGTTTAAAAACTAATTATTTGTTTTACTACTACTAGATCATTGCGTCTAACCCTGAAGAACAGAAAAAGATTGCGAGGCACTTTGGTGAAGAGGACGAGCTTCTCAGTCACATTTCTAGGCGATCTGTGGACGAACTCAAAACTAACTACTGGGTAAGTTTGAGAAGTACTGGTTTATCGAAAATGTAGTTTTAAAATGAACCGTGTTTTATTAAGCTGATGATACTCGAAACCTTATTGCAGGATGAGTTATCTAACGACGTGAAGAGTCTTGTTTTGGGACTTGAAACAATATTCGGGATATAATAGATTCATTACCCTCTCACATTTCGAAGCTAATCACAGAGATTACACTGAAGTTTGAGAGGGAACATATATGAGTTTCTTCTCTTTTTTTTTCTCTTTTGAACTGCTGTTTAATCTTCTTTTATAGACATTTCTTTAAACGCCCCTATATTTTCTTATGCAATCAAACACTCACTGTTTTGGATTTCTGGTTTAAAGTTTTCTATCAACATTGTCTTTGGTTCAATCTTCCAATATTTTTTGAAAGATTATACAGAGTCTAGTTATGTAACTTGTCTTGCCACATATGTGGGTTATTGTGTAACTTAATACAGTTTGAGGCGAATCTGTGAATCCAGAGAAGTAAAAGGGCTACATTTTGAGATATCCCGTTTTCTTCCATGTGGTTGCAATTTGATTTTCACACTCCTGTGCGACTGTGAGCTAAGAAGTCCTCCGGAGCTAGCTCAGTAGCTCTCGCGCTCCCATTGAACAACATCTCCGTCTATGCAAAGGTATCGTAAGGCTACAAAACAGTTGAGCAAGATTATTGCAAAGTTCGAGTTTTTTTATTTATTGAGATTTGGAAAGAGGCTTAGGCTTAGGATTAGGGTTTTCTGCGTATAGATGTCGAGCTTGTTACACTGCATAAGGGTTTGTATAATTCCATCTTTCCGGAGAAATGTCGGAGATTTCGTGTTTAAATTCTTCCGCCGTCGTAGTCAATCTAGGGTTTCTGGTGAGTAGAAGAAGAACATTGTGTTCAGTGTCACAACAAGTGAAATCAGATGATTTACAAAACCAAACCCAGAGTTCGGAATCTTTTACAGTTTCGTATCTGGTGAATTCTTGTGGGTTGTCTTTGGAATTAGCCAAATCAAATTCAAGATTCGTCAAACTGGTTTCTTCCAAGGAACCAGACTCTCTTCAAGAACCATGGCTTCACCAATGACCAAATCACCAATGTCATCAAATCTTTTCCACGTATCCTTTCATTGAGCCCAGAGGACGTTATCTCTCCCAAGCTCATGTTTTTCAATTCCATTGGGTTAACGGCCTCTGATACTGCGAAGCTGATCTCTTCTTGTCCGAAAACGCTATCTTTCAGCTTGAAGAAAAGACTGATCCCTTGTTATGATTCCCTCAAGAGCATACTCTTAGAGGAAGAAAGTGTTGTCAAGTGTCTCAAGCGTGGATACAGATGTTTCTCTTTGAAGATTTCTCATTGTGTATCTCCTCGGATCTCTGTCTGTAGAGAGCTTGGTGTTCCTGATAAAAGCATCAAGTGGTTGGTTCAAGCGTCTCCTTTGACTTTCTTCTCTTCAGAGAGAAGGTTCAACGAGGTCTTGAACAGAGTTTGCAGATATGGTTTTGACCCGAAGAAGGCTGGTTTTGTTCACGCTACGGTAGCCTTTGATTCCACGAGCGAATCAACAATGGAGCGGAAGTTTAAGTTGTTTCAACGTTTTTTGGTTGGTCTAAAGAAGATTTCGTCTCAGCCATCATGAGATTCCCAAACGTTGCGAATGTTTCAGATGAGAAGATAATGTATACGATGGAGTACCTTGTAAACAACATTGGTCTGCAGGCTCGTGACATTGTTGCAAGACCGGTGGTGTTGGGTCTGAGCATGGAGAAGAGAATCAAACCGAGGAATCAGGTGATCTCTTTGCTTCTCTCTAAAGGACTTGTGGAGAAAGAAGACATCAACTATTTCACTGTATTAAAGATGAAAAGCTTCGAGTTCATGGATAAGTTTGTGCTGAAACATCAGAATGAGATGCCACAACTTATACAAACCTTTAACAAGTAATCAATGAGTTTTTGTTGTGGCTGAATCTTGTCGATAACACATGTATTCTTGGCTTCGGTCATGTTTTGCTATAGGTAAAGTAACTTTTTACATCATAACGATAAAAAAAGATTTACCTATATTGCTTTGGTGGTAATTTGTTGTTGGTTCTGTTTATATTTACTACATAGAAAATGATATCAAAGATGCTAAAGCCACATGTTCCATATTCCTTTCTACGAGGATGTGAGAGAGAGATGACACGCAATCTCGTGCAAAAGCAGCATGAAGTTATAGAACACGACAACGATTCCAAAAGTAGCTCTCTCTTTTTTTTTATTATGTTTCTTCCGTAGATTCATTGATTTGTCATGACAAGCTTTTTACACTGTGAAACGTGATCAAACATTGTGTAAAGGATCTGTATTCTCTAGTCTCAAAAACTGAAAATAAATTTCACTCACAATGCAACGTGTTTTGTTAGGCTAAAGTTAGAATTTCTAACAGGCTCTTCTAACTACCAAACAAAGCGGTATTTTGGCGGATTAATTTGGTGGTTTTGGCAGATTAGTGGCACTTTCTAGGATTTCGTCTATTGAGTCAAATTGTGTACTCTCTTCAGTTACATTTTTTTCTGTTAACTAAAGGAATATATAATTGTTGACAGAAATTAGATTCAGTTGGAGGCAAATTAGTTGAAGAAATTTATCAGCCAAAACAATTGACATGCCAATTAAGTTAGTAATCAGCTCTATTTTTTTTATTTTTTTTTATGATTCATATATACTAAGAGTCGATTGTTAGATATGTTACATAGGTATCTATATAACTTTAAAATTACACAAGAAAGAAAACCAATTTTTAAAAAAATTACCATATTGATTTCAAATGTCAAACTTCAGATTTTAAGTTAGTTCTTAATTTATAAATATTTAATAAAAATACAAGTTTATATGTGTATATTATCTTTTATGTAGAAACATTTCTATATGCATGTATTATCTCCAACACAGAAAGTACATAAACTTGATTATATATATACTAGATTAGGACCCGTGGTATACTGTAACACCCGCGTCCCGCACTCCTAAAGGGGGGCAATTTGTTTTAAGGAAATTGATCGCTAGCTGAGCTTAAGTAGCTAAGCTACTAGCTCAACTAGCTAGAATATGAGTTGTACGAGCTGAACGTGTTCGGTGAACAAGTTAGCTCAGCTACGGACAGCTCTCGGCCAGCTGCGGACAGCTATCGGGCAGCTAACGTCAGCTCGACCAGCTGCCAGTCAGCTGCCACTAGCTCAACCAGCTGCCAGGAAGCTCGACCAGCTGGACAGTAGTGGCCAGTGAACGAGTAAGCTGGGTGCTGGGAGCTCGGTCATGGGACGCGGTGACGAACGGGTATGGACGAACAGTCGTGATCGAACAGGCACGACCGGACAGGCGTGACCGAACAGGCACGACCGGACAGGCGTGACCGAACAGGCACGACCGGACAGGCGTGACCGAACAGGCACGACCGGACAGGCGTGACCGAAAAGGCGTCATGACCGAACAGGCATGACCGAAGAGGCATGACCGAACAGGCACGACCGGACAGGCGTGACCGAAAAGGCGTCATGACCGAACAGGCATGAACGAAGAGGCATGACCGAACCGACACGGACGATCGGTCATGGCCGAACAGGCACGGCCGGACAGGCACGGCCGAACGTGTGCGAGCGAACGTACACGATCGAAGGGTCTCGTCGGACAGGTACCTTTTGGGACCTAGACTTCAGCCAGAACCCTATAAATAGAGAGCGTTGCCTTCATTTCCAGGACATCAACCATCATCCTTCATTTCGAACATAGTGTCGGACTGATCGAATGGTCATTGACGATCTGCGTCCACGGACGGATCGATCAAGCGTCGACCGGTGATTCGATCGCTAGTCAGATCGGGCGATCTAAGGATCGACGATATGAGCTGTAGGTCGGATGGATCGGTCGGGTGGTCGACGAGTCAGTTGGAAGTATCGGCTTGGTCCGTGGATTGACGATTCGATTATGGGGTCGGATCGTTTGATCGGACCTGGCTCTGATACCAAGACCGACGAGTCGACCGGGGTACCAAGATATGACCGATAGGTCAACGGACGGTACGTCCGGTAAGCTTCGGATACGAGTGGTACGGGAAGCCGATAGCGCAACCGATCCCTGTGAACTGAAGGGACTATAAGTCCCCATCCCTAAACTGTGCGAACCTGTGGGGTTGGTTGGTTGTATGGCTATGCACCAAGGGATGGGTTAAGGTTAATATGATATTCCGCTGCGTATAAAGGTCCAAAGGCAAGGCCGCGAGCCAAAGCTAAGTGGACGGGTTAAAGGATATTCGGTCGGGAATAGGGCCGAGGGGAAGCCGTGACCGCGGACGCTGGGACGTCCGGGTCGGGGTCTTTCATATACCGCAGGGCAAAATTATTTATAACTAAAATATTTAAATTATAAGTTGTATTTGTTGGTTAAATATGTTATAATTATATAATAATTGTTAAATAAACTGTATAATACCGCAATATCATTTACTTTTACATAATATTTATTTAATCAATTTAATTAGAGATGTCTATTCTCTGATACCGACAATGTTAACAGAATAATAAAATGATATTTTACCCCTGTAACACCAAATTAATGATATTTTTTATTTATATAAATATCGATAAAACTCGTCCCGCTATATAATCCCGTCTCGAGATATTTTAACTCACACTATACCATCTTAATTTTTAATATTTTTCACTCACATTATATTTTAACTCACACTATTTCATCGATAAAACTCGTCCCGCTATATAACTCCGTCACGGTATAATATTTATCATATTTAAAATTTTAAAAGTTTTAAATATTTTTCATATTTAACCTTTTAAAAATCTTTAAAATAAAGAACCGGAATAAACTAAATAAAAGTTTTTAAAGTTTGAATGCCTAATAAATCAAGTTTTCTAGTCATTTGTATTCGGAATTATTTTGGTATCTTTTATAGTATGACTCTGAACAATTGCCCAATTTTTTTAGATGATGTGAGATATTGTATCTGTATTTTTTATTCATCTATTGAGTAATGTATGTCCATTTTAAAAAAAATTGTATTACATCATATGCAGAAAAAATCACAATTTTTTTTAACTAAATGTGTTATAGAATAATTCAAGATAATTCAAATATAAATTCAAATAAAAATGAAAGGGAATCATATATATATGTTTGAATGAGGTAGAAATATTTCATTATTTTTTAAAATTTTATCTATAATTAATTTTGAAGTTTTGGTAACTAATATTAAAGTCAATGCATTAAATGTAAAAACTTTCCAAAAAGTATTTTTGAGCAAAAACTGCTGCAAAAATACTAGTATAGATGTATTATAGAATAATTCAAGATAATTTAAATATAAATTCAAATAAAAAATGAAAGAGAATCATATATATGTTTGAATGAGGTTTAAATATTTCCTTATTTTTTTAAAACTTACCTATAATTAATTTTGAAATTTTGGTAACTAATATTAAAGTCAATGCATTAAATGTAAAAATTTTCCAAAAAGTATTTTTGAGCAAAAACTGCTGCAAAAATATTAATATAGATATATCCAGATTTTCATATTTGTGATTTGCTTTGCTTCTAACCGATATCAACCTTTTTTTTTTTGTGCTATGTAAACTTTTTCTTGCCAAGTTCTTAAAACTTATGGTATCAATTCTTAAAATTATGATCAATTCGGATAATATAGATCTAAGCAAATTTTAAGATTGTTTTTTTTGTCCATCGATTGTATAGTTGGAGACTTAAGAGTTAGAGCCACAAGTGTCAAGAGACCCTCAACGCGCCTTTTATCATTATTGGGTAAAAGCTCCATTTGATAGATTTATATAACGCAAATGCTTACAAAGAGATATCTCATTACTATCAAATTCCCACGAAATAAGACAAGTCACAAAGTTCATTTCCACACTTTCTTTATCTATAAACAAAAACGTAACCGCTTAAATTGGGATGCATGAAGCATGAAGCATGAAGAAGAGTTTACTCACGTTACTCACGTACGTATGTAAACACAAAACATCACAGACTATGTGACCCAATCAGTTTGGTCAAACCAAACGTAACTCCCATAGCTAGCCATCCTCCAATCAAAACCCTAGACGACGACTTAAGCACCGGTGCTTTCCCCAAAAACGCCCCTAACCACCCGAACATCACCAGCGCCAACGACACCGCCGCCACGATCGCTCCGATCCTCACTTTATATTCTTTTATAAACGCAGCCGCCATTAAAGGCACAATTGCTCCTAGAGAAAACGCTAGCGCAGACGCCGCAGCAGCTTGCATCGGGCTCGGAAGCTTCTCTTTCTCCACATGACCTCCGTTCTCTCTCTTCATCTGAGCCACCTCGATGTCGTACTGAGAGTAAACGGAGACAAACTCTCCGATGGCCATGCTACAAGCTCCGGCAACTAAACCGGCAAAACCAGATAAGATCATGACTTTGACGTCTTGCTTGACTGCACCGACACCCATCATAAGTGAAGCCGTGGAGACAAGACCGTCGTTGGCACCTAGCACGGCGGCTCTTAGCCATTGAGCTCTTTTGGAGTAGTCGAACGCCGTTTCTTGATTGTTCTCCATGTCTACGTTCAAGCTGTTGTTCACGTTTTGTGATTCCATGGTTAAAAGTCTTTTGATTTGGTTGTCTCTTTCTTTTTCTTTTTGGTTTGTGCTGAATTATAAGAAGGTAGAGGATATAGGTGAAGTGTGGAGAACACACGCCTAGGTTCTATTTATGTTCTATTTATGGTGAGATTGTGTGAGTTTTTTCTTTAAAGCTTTTTAAAATTTTTAATTTTATTATAAACTTTTATGTGGTGGAGTCGACGATTAATAATTAATAATATATATGGGGGAGCATCATCAACACTAACGGAAATACTTTGATTATATGTCCTTTTCAAAAATTTCGATTAGGAAATCGAATTAAACAAACACCTAATCGTTTTTACACTATGATTATAAGTTTGAAACGAACAAAATGAAGTTTAGAAACAAACGTAAAGTGGGTTTCCGCGTACGATCGGTAAAGATAATAATAAAGCATAACGATTGGTATAAATATATATACCCCCAAAAAATGGATCTCAGTTGAAATTAAATCCAAAAGCCACATATAAATGAATTTTATAATTAATGAAAATAAAATGTGAAACCACACACACAATTGGGTTTCTTTTTAATTTCATTTGATTCTTGAAGGACAGCACATAAATAAACAATTTGAGTGACCGAAAGGGGCAGTTACACTATATATGGAGCTGTTAAGTCTTTTTCTTCAAGATCAAAGCCATGCATATATGTCTTCCTGGCATAGGAAAAAGGATACAAGATATATAAAAATGAAATCTCAACCTCCCAAACGATGACCTAATGGTACACGAAATCTGTTGGCCAAAAGTTTGTTAAAAAAGATAATACTTTAGTTCTTGGACTGGTTTTACTTTTATTACCAAGTTACTAGCTAACTTAAGTTTTCTTCTGGCAACTGCATTATTATATCATATATTGACTCGTGAAAAAATCATATTCAAATTTGGCAAATGCTTTAGTATATTTCTGATAATTAAATATATTTGTTTTGAAAATAATAACATGCTTTTTTGCAATAAATGATCGGAGTTTGGTTGGTAAGTAGTTACATTTCTTTGGAAGAAATTTGATACAAAGATCTTTCTACAAGTTTCAGCCTCTTTTTTTTTTTTTTTTTTTTGACATGTATTACTTTTCTCATCTTTTATAAAATAAAATAAGAAACGAATCATGAAATTATTTTCTTCATTGTTTTCACCCCTTACGTGATCCATTGTATATAACTAAACTGTCGGCTAATTGATTTTAATTTAATTTTATTCTATCTTCTCCCTTTTTGTTAGAACACGGAAACTTGTATGAAAGCGTTTTCTATAGAAATGAAAATGAAACAACCTTCTCATTCTTTTACTTTATGTTTATTTTTGTTGTTGGTTAATTATATACTGTACTTGCTTTCTCGACAAAGAAACAATCCCAAAATTAAAGGGGGTCGAATCAAAATCACACACACTGTTTGGAAACCTTCCCTAGATTTTCTTGGTGTTTGACCAAAAGTGATCATCGGATAGATAATCTATTTATTGTGTGATAAGACACTGTTCGATTTTGGGAATGTTTGATAAGTGTGTAAAGTGTAATCATACTACTCTACATCTTCTTTTCATTAAATTCATTAATTAGGAAGAAAAAACTGGTCAAAAACATGGATTAATTAATAATACAGCACATTAATGATAAATGGACACAACGCATATGGACGATTAAAATATGAAATAGTAGAATCCAACTATCTAATTATTATTATATTCGAAGGGGATCAAATTTGAATCAGATGCTTTTCACACTATATAGATTCTTTGATCCAGCAATTAGAGCCGTCTGCAAGTGAAAATCATAAAACAACAAATTACTAGTAGATAATGAACACATATAAAGGTTATATGAAAAAATTAAAAAATAGATGGACTGATGAATTGGAAGGCACTGAGAATTAACAAAAATATAAAGGAGATAAAATAGTAGAAAGAGTTGTTAATAATATAAAGAAAGAGAGGGACGAGTGTGGTTTCCACACGAATAGCACCACATTCACTATCATCATCATCACTTGTTGCGCACACATGTACGTACATACGTAGACATATACGTATGATGTTTCTTCATGTGTATGCATGCATACGTAGTCGCCTACGTACATGTATGCCAGCTCGTTTTTAAAACTTCTCTGGAATATCAGATTTATATATAGCAACTTTTTGTTTGTTTTTTAGATGATTCACATTACATGCAAATAAGTGATATAATTCAAAAAAATCGAAATTACTAAATTACAAACCGCTTACAGTTACGATCACGTAATGTTATTATGAATTCAAATTGCTATATACATATATAGTCCGAATGTTAAATGCATTGTATAAAGTTACTATCTTTATATAATTATCAAGCCTCCAAGCTTGGTTTGCTGCAAGATTTTACTGAACATGTTTCCATATTTTTACTAAATGTTCTACGAATGGTTTAACAAATGTTTTGTAAAACGTTTATTTTTTTATTTTGAATCTAATTTAAAATTATATTCAAAAAAAAAAAAAATTAGCAAGCATCATATACTATAAAATTTGTAGAGCGACTTGGAAAAACAATATTGATTCTGGTTTTTTTTTTTTTGGATTTGAAATATTCTCGATCCTAAATAAACATAATGGCTGCAAATGGTGATTTAAAAACTGAACCAGCTGAATAAGTTGAATAATGATGGGCTGAATAAAAATGAGTTGAACCATCAAAATGAGCTGAAGAAACTGAATGAGTTGAATAAGCTGCATAGAAATAAATTAGCATACTAAATGGTGACTACTAAGTTGAATAGCTGAATACAAAAATATAATATTAATAGTATATCCATAATAGTATCTAAAATTATATATATACACAAATAAATTATATATTTTAAATATAAGAAATAAATTTTTTTAGAAAACTAATATATTATTAATTCTTATTTGGAAATAAATAATTTATTACAATTGTTTATGAAAAGAAGTGTTTAGCTCATAATTATTTTTTTCTGAAAATAAATTGTGATGAGCGATGTATATATAGGATCTGATTTTAGTTTTGATTTTAATCAATAAAAATATGAATTATTCAAAAGAGTTTAAAATTGAGCTGATTTTGCCTACTTGAATATCTTTTATTCTTAACAAATAATGTTAATTTAAATTATTTACTTCAATATTTAACATTAATTAATGTCAAAGATTTGCAAACAAAAAAATATAATTATTAGTTAGTGAACGTAGGATTCGTTTGTTGCATATTTTAAAAAAATATATATATATATATAATTAAAAACTATAAATATATTTTAAAAACAGATTTTTTAAATTCACAATATTTGTTTTTCCTAGATTATCGAAATAATAATCTAGATTTTCACGATTGCAATTTTTTTTAAAGCCAAAAATATTAATTCAAACATGTAAATTAAATAAATATAATTAATATTATTTTTTAAAACAATTTTCATCTCGTTCAATCTGTTGATCTCCTAATTTAAGGTTGAACAATCTTTAGCCAAAAAGTGTTATTTTCCAGCCCCAGGGTGGGACCCAATAAATTTGGACTGAAAACATATTTACAGCAAATAGTAACTTTTTGGCTGAACAAAGTTGAAACGTACGTTCAACTCATTCAACCAGGTTGGAAAGTGCAACCATTTGCAGCCAATGTTAATTAGCGTATATCAGTTGAACGGATACCTATCCCTTATTATTTATTATGTAGCACTGAAAGTAGTGTTAATGTGCTTTTTATATTAATAATGATTGATTTCCAACTTAACTAGTCTGGTCCGAGTCCTAATTAATTGCGTTGTTTCAACGGTTATAAATATGTAAGTCGCATGTATGATAGATGAGACATAATTAGAGAGATTTTCGCTAGGCTAAAAATAAAGAGTTTGGTGCAAAATCATTTTCAAATGATAAAATAACTTACAAGAATCTTATTAATGTATAAAAAAACTATTAAATAAAAAACACAGTTCTTGTCTAATTAATAAATGAGTTAAGATAGCAGAAAAAATGAAACTTAGCTGGGCTCAATATACATGGGCTTAATGTAGTATAAGTGAACTGATGATAAACTGAAGTACCATAACAACACCAGTGGGAAAATATGTCAACCGACTCTCAAAATATTGGTCCCATAAGACCATCTCCAATGTATATCTCTTTTTTTTTCTTTAAAATAGAGTAACTCAAAAAATAGAGCATTATTTTCTTTTAATGTATTAATCTATTTTTAACTCTAAAATAGAGTTAGTGTAAAAAAAATAGAGTTGCTCTATATATAGAGCAATCCTATCATTTTCTCTATTTAGAGTAAAATATAAAGTAGGGTTGAAGTAAATGTTGCTATATAATAGAGACTTGACTCTAATATAGAGTTGGGTTGGAGATGCCCTAACATGTACAGTGAAACACAACAGTCCACATAAAGAGTTTCAGAGAACCAATTTAGTTTATGTTAAGTTCTGGTTTTACTTTGAACTTCCAACTCAAAATCAATTAGCAATGAGTGGAGAGATCCTAACCCTTTATATATCGCTTGATAATTTCTCCAACTACCGATGTGAGATATATTCCACTAACACCTCCTCTCACGTTCATGCATGACCATCTGAAGTGTGGGCATATGTGAAAACAACATCCACGGGGTGGTCCAACAATCGGGTGGCTCTGATACCATTTTAAATTAGGACTGTTATGAGCTTCCAATTCAAAACCAATTGGCAATGATTGGATTGGCCTTAATTTCTTATATATTACTTAAGTCCCATCACATCTTTCAATGTGAGATCTTTTTCCATACGCCCCCTCAAGATAGCTATTAATCTCGACAGAATCCATCATAGCCTAAGAAAAAATTTAATTATCACATCCTACAGGAATGGAGGAAAGTAAAAATGACAAGACAAGTTATTTTTAGATTGTGATATTTAGTCAAATTTTCCGATAAGGTATCGCCATTCTCCTCCGTGTACCTCTCAAAGAACATCACAATTCCTTAGTGGGTTTCACTTTCAAACCACCAATGCTGTCGTACTTGTTGAACCATAGAATTCGTTTCCATCCTGAATCGAAAAGAAAAGAGGAGTAATATATCATGATGCAGGTGATGATCATAAAAAGGGTGTGGCCGTGTGGCTTAGACTATCTTCAATGGTTTTCCCTATCCTTATCTGTAAAATAGAGATTGTTATTTTTTCCTTTATATAAAGGAACTCTATTTTTTTCATTCAATAAATAGAGAAAAAAATAGCAATATCTATTTTAGAGCATCTCCAATGGTTTTCTATTTTTGTATTTAAACTCTATTATAGAGTAATTTTTGCTCCAATAGATATCTATTTTCACCTCTATAATAGAGATTGCTATTTTTTTTCACTATATATAGAGGAATTCTATTTTTTCCTCTATAAATAGAGGTGAATTATTTTATTTGCAATGTAGTCCTCTTAATCTTTAACTTATTTTATTTATGACCAAAATAAATAAAATAAATATTTTCAAGAACTAATAATAGAAATTTAATAAAATAAATATTTTAAAGAACTAATAATATAAATTTAAGTATAAATATTTATTCTAAAATATTGAGACTATCATTTGGAAAAGATAATTTCTATAAATAATAAAATTTATTTTTCATTCATTTCATAATAATTATTGTAATACAACAAAAACTAATAACTTAATAATCTGGTAAATTACTTTGGAATCCACCAATATCGCTAAAATATTGTCCAAACGAACCAAATGAAGTAGATGGAGAAGGAGCTTGTTGGTTTTGTTGTTGATTATTCCGCTTTTGTATAATTTGTGCTTGTTCAGCATCAAAATATCCACGAACATTTGGATGTAGAGTATCCAAATCACAAAATAAATTTTGTTTTCTTCTTTTAGCTCTTTCAAAGCATAATTTTTACTTTGAATCTCCAACTGTTGTTGCTTTGTCTATGATGTGATTCTCTTTATAATAATAAATGTTTAATTTAAATAAAAATAATAATTTTATGAAAGTGTTACAAAATTTAAAGTAAAATGTGTTAGTTTGCAATTTTTATAAATAAAATATGTTAATTGTAAAATAAAAAATGTATCTATTTGGAATATTTTTTTTCAGAGAAAAAAATAGGAAAAACCATTGTAGATGGTGTTAGAGGTGAAAATAGAGGTAAATTGGAGGAAAAAAATAGAGATAGATTAGAAATGTTCTTAATGCTTGATTTTATTACACCTACGGCTCAATGCTAATTGAATCTAGTGTGATCTTGTAGTGATTTGGAGTTTTGGACCTCTCTGTAGATAATCTTTGTCATGATGCTGAATGGGAAATAGAAAGAAATAGTAAAGGGATTAGACGATTAGTTAATGATAGTGAAGGAAGTATCATAACAAACGGTAAGTTCAAATTTCTTACACGTCCAGAAGGATCAACACGCATAGTTAATGTTGCAGACTTGCAGTTGATCACATAATTAAGAGTTTTCCTTCCATTTTTTCTTCTTTTCCCCCAAAAACCTTTTTTTTTTTCCTTTTTCATTTTTCTTAAAAGAAATAAACGATTTTACTAATATTCTTTTGTTAGATTACTTAAAATTAAATAATTATTTACTTAAACAATTTAACTAACATTCTTTTGTCTTCTTCTATTTCTCTTTTTTTTCCTCAAGTGTACCAATCTCTATGGTTTATTTTTATTTTTTCATATATAGAATTTACAGATCAGAAGAATTAATATACAATGGCTTAATAATTAAATGATAAAAGTGGAAATATTAGCTAAAGTGCTCAGTATATGTTGATTCTTTCTGTTTTGCTTGTTAACATTTGCAATTTTTTTTTGGGCATCAGTTTTTGGTTTGCTTTAGGCATCATATATATCCTCGAGCCACTGTATAAAGGTCTATCATAACTATAAAGATAGATGAAAAATCATATGAAACTTTGAAAAATTGTATTATAATTTTTAACCAACTAGTTATTTTTTATTTTTATTTTGGAAAAAAAAATTAGTTAATAAAGTAACAAACTATACTAACATGGCAATAGAATAGTTATGATATGACATTTAGATGATCCCTTTCATCTATTACAAAATCACACAATACTATATTTTATTTATGTTTTCCTCATAATTTACTTTTTTTTTTGCTTATTTTTGTCATCGATTTTTCTATATTTTTAAAAAAAAAAACGAAAAAAAAAAACAACAGTAAGTGTTACGTAAACACAAAATTATGTTGTTGAAGTTGGTTAGCTTTTCTGAATCAGATTCATATGTAATATTCTTCTTAGTCTTCTATGTACTTAAAATTAAATAAGATTTTCATTGATTACACTTTTCTAATTTTGAAATTATTTAAATTTTAAGTAAATTGATTATATATATATGCAAATTATAAGCTGAAGAAATGTCAAAATTTTTATGCTCTCTAATGATGATGTGTTAATCAAAAGAGAGAGTTTCTTTCAACTATTATATGTAAGTTAATAACTAATGTCTATTAAGTTTAAGCTTGTTATTTCTTAATTACTATTTTACAAGCATGGTTTTCCTACTTAACTTGATATCTTTTGGGGATAAAAGGTTCCAATATGGCTGGACCATTTTTTTGGTAACACTACATTAAACTCATCACTAAACAAAATATACTACCTATGTTGCATGGAAACGGAAACGGATACGCGGAAACGAAACGTTTCGGAAACGAGAAACGGGTTTTTTCAAAAATGAAGTAATGGAAACGTGTAGGAAACGTATATACAAATATATAGATATATAGATATATATATATATATATAGATATATAGAGAGATATAATAAATTTCCAAACATAAAAACCATATTAAAAAAATCTGAAACAACACAAATTCAAAACATAAATATTAAATAGTTTAATTAAAAGTAAAACTGTAAAAAAAATAAACGTTCAAAATCAAATTTTTTGACCAGCATTGTCATATATTTAGGGATCTTAACGTTTAAGGTACTAATTATATTATATTTTTTGATCATTATATGTATCATGAATTCTTATATTTTCAATTTATTTATTTATTAAATTTTGAAATTATAAAAAAGAGTTTCCGTCGTGTTTCCAAAACGGAAACGGAGTTTCCATCGTGTTTCCAAACAGAGATTTTTAGGAATCGTGTTTCTGTCACTTGTTTCCGAGTTTCCACGAGTTTCTGTTTCCAAAACGTTTCGGAAACGGGAAACGCACCTCAAAAAGAGTTTCCATGCAACATAGTATACTACAATGCAGATTATGCCTACATGCAAATATATGCACAGAATTTAAACTTACCTAGAGAAATTGTGCTGGAAAACACGTTTTGCTAATGAATCCTTTTTTTCTTCCAATCCAGTTTATCAATCCCTAAATACATAGACCAATCAATATTAAAACGTAGTCAGCAAAGATACATCTCAACATTATTTGCAGTTAATGACTTACATCTACTACTTCACACAAGGGTTGATATATCATTGGCTGTGCCACGCTCATCTGTTCTAGTTCATTCTGCAATTCTGCATTAGTAAATCAAATGTCAGTGAACCAAACAATGAATAAGTGCAGGAATAGTTTTGAGTAGTTTATACTGAAAAGAGTCTCTTCTTCCAAGTTAATGCTTCCTGCTTCACGATCAATGTCTTCCATATTGCTGTGGACAGTGAAAGATTTAGTAGACGGCCTTATCATCACACCACAAGCATGCTAAGAAATCTGCAAACTCATGTTTCAACCAGAAAATTCTATGTATAAATATATATTAAAACTAAGAAGGTTCTGAAACTTACTGAGCTTCATCAAAAATTATAATCGCTCCTTTCAGATCTACTTCAACTCCTGCTCGGATGACAGGACTATATAACTATATAGGAGTAAGGGCAAAAAACCAATTGTGCATTCTCTGCCATTGACCAGGAAGCATAATATGGGCAGCCTACAAGAAAGTCATTACAGATTAAGAAACAGAAAAGTTCAATCAATAAAAGTAAACAATAAACCAATTCTAACCTCTAACATTTTTTCCAACTTTTACAAGATCTTCAATATCATGAACCTCATTGTGAACTCTAGGCTGAAGTGATGGATGAGATGTGATTTTATTGACGTTCCTGGAAGTTAAGGAAAACAAATACATGGTTTGACACGCTAACAACAAAAGAGGGGAAAAAAAAGAACTTATATTATCAGGAAAGCTCACTTGAATTCAGGACATTGTTGTATGTTCGCCTTATCCTTTAGAAGCAACCGACTAGAAAAGAAATAAATGTTAGTATAGAGAATATGCTTAGCTGAAAAAAATAGTGAGATGATCTGAATGTGGATAAAACTTACCATTCATCATCGACATTGTCTTTCCCATGTACATTACGATTAGTACAGTAATGTTTTCGTGAAGAAAAAAACACCTTTTAGTATCTTGATTAAACGCAAATAGGCAAGTCCACAAAAAGAGAAATTTAACATACCAATACAGCCATGGGCACTCTATAACCAGTTTTCCGATAATCACGAATCACTAGAGTAATCTGAGAATGAGTTCGTCTACAGAACAAAAGCAAACAATCACTACTAAATACGAAAGACAAAATTTAATTAGCAACATTTCCAAGATTGCGGATGTAAAGCTGCTTACGAAGCATACTATATGGTAGGAACTTTGGTTCTCTTCTTAGTTACAGTTTCAGCTTGCTCCACCTTTGTATAGATGATGCAGGAGTATCTAATCAGAAATAACTGAAGTGGTATAGAGGACACAACAACATGCTGATTTACGCTTGGAACATGCCAAGCAAACGCTTCTCTATTTATACTTATAGACCGCAGTTTCTTTACACAAGTTACAACTTTGTCCTAGATAGTAGATATTATACAATCTGTTCTACTCCGAATATGATTAACCCCGTAAAGATAAATATCTAAGCAATCTCTCTTTGCACTCTATCACAAAACCGTGAAGATCAAAGAGAGCCACACTCACACCTTCTAAGCTTTTTTTTTACAGTCTAATAAATATTTTTGATTTTCAAAAGACTTGTGAACGGGAAATGGGTTTGATACTTTGATGGATGTGCATCATACTAAAAAAAAGAATGTGTCCGTATTATGGGAAATTGGGAATACTCACAATATCCTCTTCCTTGTTTTTGTTAATGACTGTATTGATCTTCATGCACATGATGTCGGAATATAGGAATACGTATATTAGTTGTGTTCTTAAAATGGGTTTCTTGTGACACAAGTTGAAGAAAACTGATCTCATAAACGGGCGTACGGCGTAACAACACCAATGGAAATATATGTAAAGCCACTCCCAAAAATATTGGCGCTAACGGGGGTAACATAAACAGTCGATCCATAATTATTACTCAATGCTATTGAATCTAGTTGTGATCTCGTAGTTGTAGTGATTTTGAGTTGTGGCGCTCTCTGTTTCATAGTCGATTCTCTGCTTTCCTTTACTTAATAGATTAATTAATTATAATTTTGGTGTTTAGAATCTCTTCCATTGAGTACCGAGGAGTCGTGTGTATGTGATACAAAAATAATTGAGAAAAAGTGGTTTCTAGTGGCGTAAGGAACACTAGAAACACTAACCCCAAAACAGGGTCTGCAGTAAGTAAAATGGAAGACCCATTATATTGCTCAAAATTTCTCAAATTAATTCTTCCACTTTTGCTCTAGGTTTTTCACTGATTGAGTAAGGAGGAGTCATATGTATGTAAAACACTAGAAATATTTTTAATATTCTACAAATATACAAAGGTGGTTTATAGTAGACTTAAATCCAACTAGTACATGGTCTTAATTAAGTTCTGGTAATCCGAGCATATATATAAGTTGTTAGGTGACCCTGTTTTATCAAATAGACCTTACGTATATTATCTATATATACATGTGGAATCATTTAAGGCTTAACATACCAAAAACAGAGACACAAGTTGGACAATTGCATTCACAAGCAAAACTTGATCACCACTTCCAATCATGGACATGTGAAATTAAGATTTAGTGGCTCCATAGTAATATTCCAATTTGTTTATAACTCTGGTGATTCGTGTAATACTAATCAGCTTTTATGAAAGTATAATCATTTTGGAAAATGTAGTAAATCTTTAATCAGCTGTCAAGAGATTCAAACCAAACAATCTCTTCATGTCTTGGCAATTTTTGTTATAGTTGTCAGAATAATGTTAGTGTGCATGCTAGCTATTCCTTAATATTCTATTTTACTCTGTTTTAGATTGTTTTTTTATATTTTTCTTCTTCTTGCTTTTTCTTCTTTAAATAAAAGTCTACATGTTCTTGCTTTTTCTTGATTTCAAAGTTCTTTTATATAATTAATGATGGTACGTACGTAGGAGGATGGATCATAACAAAATGTCAGATCAAAAGTTCTTACATCGTGGTTAGGATGCTTTTCCATGTCGATTAACACTTCTCCGTCATACATATACATTTCAGCAATCAAACTACGGTCATCTGGTAGGTTATCGAGTCCAAATTCACTACTCAGGTGATTAAAAAAATTGTTTGCTTTTAGAATGTACTCTTGGTTACACACATTCGGTTATAAAGGTCTATCAAAATTCAGTTGTACCTCTTTTAGCAGAGCTATAAAGGTCTATCAAAACTATAAAGATAGATGAAAAATCATATGAAACTTGAAAACTTGTATTATAATTTTTAACCAAATAGTTATTTTTTATTTTTTATTGTGGAAAAAAATTTAATTAATAAATTAACAAACTATACTAACGTGGCAATAGAATAGTTATGATATGCCATTTAGATGATCCCTTTCATCTATTACAAAATCACACAATACTATATTTTTAATTATGTTTTCCTTATAATTTACATTTTTTTTGCTCATTTTTGTCATCTACTTTTCTATATATTTCTTTTAAACAGTAAGTGTTACGTAAACACAAAATTATGTTGTTGAAGTTGGTTAGCGTTTCTGAATCATATTCATATGTAATATTCTTCTTAGTCTTCTATGTACTTAAAATTAATAAGATTTTCATTGATTACACTTTCCTGATTTTGAAATTATTTAAATTGTACATTTGTTCTGTTGACGAATTTGTGGAGAAAAGAAAGAAATATTTTTTAGATAATAAATAATTGAGCAGTGTCTCTTTATAGCTTTTTTCTAATGGATGTAGAAAACGAAGCCGGTGTGGTTATATTGATCATCATGCTCGACGACCTTGTTCCTTTCATAGAACAACACTTTCCCAGTGCGTTTCCCCATGCGTTCCACTAACAATGCCGAAGTACTGGTTGTCCCGGCCGTAGGGTTGAACCTGAATGATAAATGGAAAGGATTAGTTAATGACAGTGAGGGAAGTATCCTAACAAACGGTAAGGTAGAATTGCTTACATATCCAGAAGCTTTTGTCGAATTCACTCGAAGAGATGAAACTCATGGCCTGAAATATTTTTTGGGTTTTGAAATTGAGTTTCCGAGAATTCGAAGCAGCTATCTCCAATTGTTGCAACAACATGAGAAAGGGAGAGATTAGAGGATACCTGAGCTGAACGGAACAGCATGGAGAAGAGCCATGAATGAGAAGCGGCCGTGAATCAGGTGGAAGCTGAAGCTTGGCTTTGCCGGAGGATTTTAACCTCCAATTCCGTCTATCAACACACACATATATATATATATATAACATAACATAACAGAAATTGATCAAACAACACAATACAAACATTAGTAAAACGTTGTTAAAAAAACGTTAGTAAAACAAGAGAAACACAATCAAACTGACAAAAAAAAAACAGACATCATTCAAACATTTGACAACATGTCATTTTAACAAGCATTTATCACGAACATTCAAAGTAAATCGGTTCCCAAATCAAAACCTACTTCAAACTAAATTGATTCCCAAATCAAAAGCTACTTCTGAACATCACACATCCACATCCACATTCACATCAATATACTTCAAAACAATAAACAAACCGGAGCAGATCGAATTACCTTGCTTCATTACTTCACATGTAATTGAGTGTGCTATATATAAAAAGGCCGCTAAACTAACTGTACTAAAAATGCATAGTATTTCGAATTTTGGGGAAAATAAACGTCACTCGTGTTCTATCAACACTCTTCATTATAACTACGGAGATATATATGTTTGTTTTGTATGTATATATTATGAACAAATAACTTTAATACGAGTATGATAAGAATATGACCATTTAAAATAGACCAACGGCCATAAAAATACTAGATCATGTGGATTGTGGAACCCATAAAGAGTCAATCGTGAATAATACATTAACTTCGGTTCAAATTTCCAAAACTCATAACTAAACCTATTTCACCAGGACGAGTTTGTCTAAAGCTTGTTTACACTTCGTGTTAATCATTTCTTATAGGTTTTAGACAGGAAACAAAATCTTTAAAAATAAACCAAAATTTTCTAAATAGGCTAATTGATCCAAACAAAACCGTTGATCCTATAGTTCAAAGAAGTTTTATAAACTTTACACATATCATATTTCTTTAAAGTATATATAATTTAGAATTAAATTTTCAAAATTATTAAACTTAGCAGACAACCAATGTTGGTTCCTCCCCAAAAAAAATTACAAAGGCCAACAATTTTTTCCTTTTTTTTTTTTTAAAGCTTGTCGAGGTTGACGATTTAATATAAATCGTATAGTATGGTAAAGATAATGTTGTTTTTAATGTTCAAAGTTATTTTCCGATTGTGGTCAAACGAGGACTATCGCCATTCTTGACTCACAGCTACCGATACACAACTTAATTAAGATTTATCTCTGACAGTCTGACTGCATACACTAACTAACATTCGCTCGGATACTTAACCATATTGTAAGTTTGTCACTAATGAAGTTTGACAATCCGAAATTTCTAATTACCTTTCTGGAAGGACAATTCAAGATGGAGGCCATAAAGGACAATTTGTGAAATTACACTCAATTTGGTCTCTAAAATATGTATATATGACTTATATCATGGCTATTAAATTTACATACAAAAAAAAAGAAAAAGAAAAGAAAACAACAGAACAACAGAAAATATCATGCGAACAGGTGGGAGCCATGCATGCGTGTGTGTGTAATAATATATGTGTGATTCATGTTGATAAGATGATAAGATCGATTAGAAACAAAACAAATGAAATCTTCCGCCAACAATAAAAGTAATTAAAATAAGACAAATGCTACATTCTTTCTTTTTTGGGTAATAAATGATATTTAACTGCAAACACATAAGATAGACATATATACAGTGGGTTACGTATCTATAATCTATCACTTGGTCGCTCACTTAGCAATGAAAAATTAAAAAGTAAATTTTCCTTTGAACATTGACTTCTGCTAATTTAGAGAGAATAAAAAAAGAAACGACATGAGAACAATGTTTAGTTGTTTCAGCCGTCACAAGTGGCTCTCTTAATATTCCACATAGAGCGCTCATATGGACCGGCCGGCATAGTTTTAGCTATAAAAGTAGAAACAAAAGATCCATCAACGAAACCAAAACACACACAGTCTCTCCTTCTTTCCTCGCTTCTGATCAGTGTGATCACGCAGAGTGCCTTGAAGAAAACAAAAACCAAAAAAAAAAACACAAAGAAGGAGAAATGGGATACCCTTTTGAAAAAACCTTAACCTCTAACCCTAAAACCCCAATTGATATTGATGATGATAATGAGTTGGGTTTGATGGCCATTAGACTTGCCAATGCTGCCGCCTTTCCGATGGTCCTCAAAGCTGCCCTCGAGCTCGGTGTCTTGGACACTCTCTACACGGAAGCCGCTCGCACCGACTCGTTCCTCTCACCGTCTGAGATAGCGAGTAAGCTACCAACTACACCTCGTAACCCTGAGGCACCGTTTCTGTTGGACCGCATGCTTCGCTTACTCGCTAGCTATTCCATGGTCAAGTGCAGTAAGGTTTTAGAAGGAAAGGGCGAGAGGGTCTACAAAGCCGAGCCAATTTGCAGGTTCTTCTTGAAGGACAACTATCAAGATATGGGATCCCTTGCTTCTCAAGTCATTGTCAATTTTGACAGCGTCTTCCTCAATACTTGGTAGTTCTTCTATTCCTGCATATTTTTGTGTTCTTTAGAAGCCACTTTTATGCACAAATGAATCTTACGATATCCATACATCATTTTCGCAGGGCAAAACTGAAAGATGTGGTGCTAGAAGGAGGAGATGCGTTTGGCCGCGCACATGGTGGCATGAAACTCTTCGACTATATGGGCACGGATGAAAGATTTAGCAAACTCTTTAACCAAACCGGATTTACCATCGCGGTCATGAAGAAGGCTCTTGAAGTCTATGAAGGCTTCAAAGGTGTGAATGTTTTGGTTGATGTGGGAGGAGGAGTTGGTAACACTCTTGGTGTTGTTACTTCAAAGTATCCCAATATTAAGGGTATCAATTTTGATCTAACTTGTGCCTTGGCACAAGCACCTTATATCCCTGGAGTGGAACATGTTGCCGGAGATATGTTTGTAGATGTTCCAACCGGTGATGCCATGATCTTGAAAGTAAGTTCATCAAGTCCACCTGTTCACTAACACATGTTTTTTGGCTTGTACTTACACCTGGATTTAAATTTGTTTTACAGCGTATACTTCATGATTGGACCGACGAAGACTGCATCAAGATTCTTAAGAATTGTTGGAAATCACTACCGGAGAACGGTAAAGTTGTTGTCATTGAGTTAGTCACTCCTGATGATGTGGAGAATGGAGACATCAACGCAAACATTGCCTTTGACATGGACATGTTGATGTTCACCCAATGTCCCGGCGGAAAAGAGAGATCACGAGCTGAGTTTGAAGCTTTGGCAGCAGCTTCCGGCTTCAACCATTCCAAGTTCGTTTGCCAAGCTTATCACTGCTGGATCATTGAGTTTTGTAAATAAAATGTGTAAAATACAAAACTAAATCGTCGTTACTTTTTGTTTTTCCTTTCGGTTTTGGTGATATTTGAATTATCTTTGTTATTTCTTATTTATCATCTTTGTTTGAAATGGTCATGCATGTCTTTCGTCTTTAAGCAATGAAATAATAATAAAAAAGCGTTTTTATTTTTTATTTTGTTACTTTAGTCACATGAATTTAATTGTTTCTTTTGATAGAGTTCACAAGTCACAAGTGCATATTCATCATAACTCAACTGTCGGCTACTTCTATAGGAGACTTAAACAGAGGAAGCAAATGAAATAGAAAAACACGATTCAACTAATCAACTAACTCCTATGAAATAGCAGAACTGCAGTCACGTTCCCACAACTTAGCAACTGCAGAAACAGATTCCTAACTCCTACACTTCAGGGAGACTTATTCATGCTTTGACCAACCCAAAAATATCTAGTTTAGTTGGTTGTACTTGTGTATTAATGAGTCCCATAACCGCGGTCAAATAAGGGATGCGTTTGTCATTCGAATCTACGATAATCTTTGTCTGCTCATCCAACTCAATAGAGAACAAGGAGGGCGTAAACTTATAGAAGTCTCTAAGATTATTACGCGAACACCATGTTGACCCCAAAACTCTCCAACTATTAGTTTCTAGGTCATAAACATGAACCAGACCTTCGAAAGTACTCTTCCTCTCTCACACCACAAGACGCTTGCCGTCGTACGCAACCATGTCCCAGCATACAAGAATATTCTCTTCCATGGGTACAATCTTGATCCGCCTAGCAAGTGTCCATTTGGAATTCTCGAATAGTGTGTAAACTGAGATTGTTTCTTTTGTGCCCGATATTAAGGCCAAGCGATTGATTTTATCGTCCGTCGTCAATAGTAACTTCATATCAGATTCTCGATGGAATATGGAAGGAATCATTCGTGCTTGCTCCGTCTCCGGATTGAAAGTTACGATGCTTCCGTCGTATCTCAACCAGTGAAGAGTGTCGTCCAAGTAAACATGTTTCATCCGCGTCATGAGGTCACTTTTTGAACCAGAGTTGATGGTTGTATCTGATAGTCTCCAAGAGTATCCGTCGCTGATCTCGAAGCCGTACACCATTTCCATCTCAAGAATGCAAACGATTTTAAAACTTTTGCTGGTTCGGTTTTGATTTACCGCAAAACCAACACACATTGCTCTGGTGAAATCTTTTTTGGAATAACTTCCACCAACTATCATAGGTATAAGCTTTGATCCATGGTGATCAAGGATTCGAAACGTCTTTGTGAGGGGATTTACAATGAAGAGACCATTTACGTAAAGAG
Organism: Camelina sativa; assembly: GCF_030686135.1. Classification (NCBI taxonomy): domain Eukaryota; kingdom Viridiplantae; phylum Streptophyta; class Magnoliopsida; order Brassicales; family Brassicaceae; genus Camelina; species Camelina sativa. The sequence goes on along the minus strand of NC_141896.1, from coordinate 9,182,185 downwards.
AAGGCCAGAGCATGAGCCGTAAATGTAACATATCTTATTACCATAGGAAGACATTTTTTTTCCGAATGATATAGAATCGCATGACGAGACCAAAGGCTGACAGAAGATGGAAGAAGCACCATATGGTTTAAGGTTAAACAAACTAGGTTTGAACCAGGAACAATATCTCATTTGAAAATCAGAATCATCATCATCAGATATATAAGATTGGAAATATTTATTTGTGCATCGCATCATTACCAAAGATTTATATTTCAATCTGAAGAAAATTTCATCGAGAAGATGCAAAGGCAAGTCATCCATGATCATAGTGGAATGAAAGTTCAATGATTAACTGCCCAACTTGTTATATAGACAACAATTTATAGCATGAAAACAAAAAATAACAATCAATTCAAGGAAAATCTTATCACTATAATTAAATTAAAATTATCTAGATATAAAATCTGTCACATTTTGACGTATTTGGAAATGATATATAAAAGTTTTCATTGTCTTAATTTGATGATTTTATATAGTTACTAATAATAATAATAATATATATTGATATATATATATATAGTGCACACTATATGTTACAAATAATTTTATCAGTTATTAGTTTAAAATATGTTATAAACTGCAATATTCAAAGATAATAAATACTTATAATTAAAATTTTATAAATTTAAATAACAACGGATTCAAGCAAAAGGTGAAATTCTATCAAATCCATCTATATATGAACTAAAACTATTATTTGGGGACTAAGAAAATGCACAACTCAATTTTATTAGTTAGTTGACAAAAAAAAAATATTAGTTATTAATTTGAATGTATGTTAGATATATTATCCTCTTTATAATAAAACGGTAGTACACAACATTGTTTTGTAGATTAGGACCCGTGCTAAAGCATGAGTTAAAATTTATTTTATTTATATTATAATTTTAGAATAAAATATAATTTATATGATTGTTTTTAAAAGTTTTTTGGATAAAATACTATGCAATAAAATCATATGTTAAATATGATGGTTTAAAAAAACATCTATTTTGTAAGTTTTATATTGTTAATTTTGTAAGTTTATGTATGAGATATGGTTATGTTTGTTGTTTGATTTTATTTTAATTTTTGAACATATTTGGTGAAAGTGTTTTAATATAACCCGTTATTATGTAAGATTTTATTTTTAACTGCACAATAAGATCCCATAAATCACGATTAAGTGTGATAAATTACTAAGATTTTATTCTTTTTTATGCCTAACAATATATATTTTGTAACAATACATAGAATACTAAAGATTTTATTTTGGAAATTGTATAAATCATTGGAATATTTTCTTTCAGAGGATACTATGAATTATTCTTTGAATTATTTTTTGTAACCAACATATATTTAATTTATAACCTATTTTGTAACCAACTTATGAAAATTATATAGTCTACAAAAAAAAGTTGTGTACTTCCGTTTTATTATATAGGGGTTGTTTAACCAGTTTTTATAAAAATTAATGAAAATAAAATTGTGTGAAATTTAATATATTTTTATTTTCTATATATTGTCTCTACTTCTAATCATTTTAATATAAATAGTATGATTAACAATAAATTAAATTTTGAAATTATTATTTTCTGTTATATCATAGGATGATAAAGCAATTATGTTATGATACCATTATGTTTTTTTAGTACATATAATTTAAATACAATCAAAATATAACTTGTAAATTACTATAAAATACAAATTTGAGTTGTGTCTTTAATACAATATATATGATTATTAAATATAATGTGAGGTTTTTATATATTAGAAAATTATTTATATTAAATTAGTCTATCATAAATTAATTTGGTTTCAGTTTTTACTTTGAAATGTATGAAACCATTTTATAGTAATAGGACAATTAGTTAAAGCAAATTTAATTAATTTTTGTACGTTCGTTAAATAATTATGATAAATTAATTTATTTATAGTTTTTTTGAAAAAAAAACTGAGAAATATTCTAAGAAAAAAAAAGTGTAATACCTTACTTTGATAGATAAATTATGTTGTCCTATATATTAACTTTATTTTCATATCTAAAGATAATAGTTAACAACAAATAATTTTATAATATGATAAGTCAATTTTAAAATAATTTATTAAAACGATATCATAAAACATATATCTTGTACTCTAAGTCTAACTAATTTTTATAATAATTCATGAAAATAAAAGTGTGTCAAATTTAATATACATATTTTTTTTCTTCTATAAATTGTCTCTATTTTTATTCATTTTAAAATAAATAGTATAATTAACAATAAATTAATTTTGTACATATGTTTTAAAGACAATCAAACTGTAACTTATATAATACTATTAAATACAAATTTGAGTAGTGTCTTTAATAAATTATATATGATTATTGAATATAATATGATTTGTATATATATATTTGAAAATCTTCTATATTTTTTAAATTAGTCTATCATAAGTTAATTCGGTATATGATTGGACCGACGAAGACTGCATCAAGATTCTCAAGGATTGTTGGAAATCACTACCAGAGAACTGTAAAGTTGTTGTCACTGCTGATGATGTTAATGTTCACCCAATGTTATGGTGGAAAAGAAAGATCACGAGCTGAGTTTGATGCTTTGGCTTCCCCCATTGCAAGTTCGTTTGTCGTGCTTATCACTGCTGGATTATCGATTTTTGTAAATAAAATGTGTTAAAACATAAAACTAAACTTGTCGTTAATTGTTAATTTCACCTTTAATTATTCCCTACTTTTGACTTTGTGACTTTCCTGGAATCACAGCGACGTACCATTCAAAATAGACTAATATAGGGACAATTTTAATGTTAGACATGAATTTTGGTCCAAATAACAAAGTCCCAAATATTTCATTCAAAAGACACTTTTAAACTTATTCATTTGATTTAGTATTTGCCTTTTATAAAAATTATTGAGAGGATAAGTGTTAGTTAGGGTTAGATTGCTGAATCGAAAAGAAAAGAGGAGTAATATATCATGATGCAGCCTGCAGGTGAGGATCATAAAAAGGGTGTGGCTCAATGCTTGATTTTATTACAGCTACGGCTCTATGCTAATTGAATCTAGTGTGATCTTGTAGTGATTTGGAGTTCTGGACCTCTCTGTTTTTAGTGGTTAGGTGACCCTGTTTTATCAAATAGACCATAAGTATATATACATGTGGAATCATTTGAGGGTTAATATATATTAGGACCAAACACAGAGAAAAATATAATTCTAGTGACACAAGTTGAACATTTGCATTCATACTCTTTGTCTACATGGGTGCAGATGAGAGATTCAGCAAGCTCTTCAACATGATCATCACTTCCATCATGGACATGTGAAATTAAGATTTAGCGTACAAAAAAAAAAAATTGTACCATATGGGATTTTCTTAGTGACTCCATATTAATATTCCAATTTGTTTGAAGTTACTTATGGTGATTCGTGTGATAGTTACTAATAAATTACGATAGTTTATGAAAGTAATCATATTGGAAAATATAGTAAATCTTTAATCAGCCGTCAAGAGATTGAAAACAAACAATCTCTTCATGTCTTGGCAATTTTATCTTTGGCTGGGGTGTGATCACAGGAATAATAATATAAAGTTGCCAAAAGGAAAGTTTCAGAAAACCAAAAACAAAAATTATTCATTCATTTATTTATTTATTGACGAGGTTTTCAAGTCCTGCAAAAACAAAATATGTAGTTTTTAGAATGAGAAAATTGGATGTGGACTGTAGTTACAAGACACTTGTACTTGGAAATTACCCTGTCAGAGATACTGGACTTGGAATCGAGACCACCAAAAAGTGTGTGCAAACCAAACGGAACGGATTGTGTCTTGACATCCGGCGCATTTTCCGTGAATTTCTCGATATAGAACATTGAATTTAACTTCATGTCTACGACTATAAGGTGATAGCACGCAAGTTTAAAGGACGACTCAAATCCAAAACTATTGTTTGGTCTTAGCTTGCTTTTGTCGTTGTTAGATCGATTCACGGATCTAAAATTCTCTTTGGTGTTTAAGAAGGCTGTTGAATTGAGGGCTGTCATTGTTGAAACTAAGGCATTAAGTTGAATCTCAGTTTTGCTAAATATGTGAGTGTGCACTGATGCAAAATAGTTTGAGCAAAGGATGATACAAGCCTAGTCGTACATAGGTTTACCACTGATGATCGACTCACCAACTAAAGCCTCGTAAAATGAATCCGTAGCCATGGCTTGCACTCCAAGGCAGGTGTGTGGGACACTACAGAAAGGGCAAAAGATAGTACCACAAACACAGAAAAAATTGTTTGCTTTTAGAATGTACTCTTGGTTCCACACATTCGGTTATAAAGGTCTATCAAAATTCAGTTGTACCTCTTTTAGCAGAGCTATAAAGGTCTATCAAAACTATAAAGATAGATGAAAAATCATATGAAACTTTGAAAACTTGTATTATAGTTTTTAACCAACTAGTTATTTTTTTTTAATGTGGAAAAAAAAATTAATTAAGAAATTAACAAACTATACTAACATGGCAATAGAATAGTTATGATATGCCATTAGATGATCCCTTTCATCTATTACAAAATCACACAATACTATATTTTAATTATGTTTTGCTTATAATTTTCATTTTTTTTGCTCATTTTTGTCATCTATTTTTCTATATTTTTTTTAAAAAAACAGTAAGTGTTACGTAAGCACAAAATTATGTTGTTGAAGTTGGTTAGCTTTTCTGAATCATATTCATATGTAATATTCTTCTTAGTCTTCTATGTACTTAAAATTAATAAGATTTTCATTGATTACACTTTCCTGATTTTGAAATTATTTAAATTGTACATTTGTTCTGTTGACGAATTTGTGGAAAAAAGAAAGAACATACCAAATAGAAGAGAACAAAAAAGAAAAAGAAAAAAAAAAAAAAAAAAAAAGAGATTTCTTGTGGCACACGTTTGAGGATTGGCATTCATACGCAAAACTTGATCACTTTTAGCTCAAGAGTTGCATAGATGGAGAATATAACTAACGTGGGTGGACTTAAAAGTTACCATAGACAGTTAGGAAAGATTAAGAAAATAAAATTTTTGTTTATTTCATATAAAGCATAATTATGATCTTAGACTGACCAAGGAAATAGGTTTCCTAAGGTTAATTAGAGAGATCTAGTATGACAGCATCATGGACAGATTATTTTATTACATATAGATGAGAAATAATTGAGCAGTGTCTCTTTGTAGCTTTTTTTTAATGGGTGTAGAAAACGAAGCCGGTGTGGTTATATTGATCATCATGCTCGACGACCTTGTTCCTTTCATAGAACAACACTTTCCAAGTGCGTTCCCCCATGCGTTCCATTGACAATGCCGAAGTACCGGTTGTCCCGTAGGGTTGAACCTGAATGGTAAATGGAAAGGATTAGTTAATGACAGTGAGGGAAGTATCCTAACAAACATTAAAAAAAAATTTGGCCCATTATAGATACATGTATTTCTCTCTCCAATTATTAGACTTGCTTCTGTCACATGTTGAAAGAAGGAAGCTGTAACTCTCCACTCTTTGGCCGAGACACTTGCATGTGCAGTCAAGAAGACAGACAATTCTTCGTATAAATATAATTAACAAAAAAAAAATATAGATGTAAATACATTTCGGTACTCATCATAACATTATTCAGTTTATAAGTTATAACTAAGTGCAGATATGTCAATCGTGAATGTTAACATTAACTGCGGTCCAAATTTCCAAAACTTAAAAACTAACCCTATTTCACCAAGATGACTTAATTAGTGATTTATTATAGGAAATCAATTATTTTGTATTGATTTATTATAGGAAACTAGGTTAGACCCGCGCGATGCTGCGGGATATTTTTAATATATTTGATGTTAAATATATAATTTTAATTTTCTGAAATTATATTAACATAAAAATTATGATTTACACAATGATAAAATATAGAAATGTACTGAAATAAAAAGCTATAATGGTTTGTAACTTCGTAGTATTTGTTATGTATTTACATTTTAAGTCAGATAAATTTAATTGTATAATTGGCTTAACGAAAATTCAAACGCTACAATCATCACGGTAAAAGAAATCACATCTATATTCGTAGTAAATCTATGCTATAAGATAGACATATGATAATTTTTGTGTGATAATACGTAAAAATTATGTATGTTGCTCCAAGAATCCAATAACTATTTATCCTCCACACAGGCTTGAGAGATTAGTAGTGCACTCTTAGAATGAAGTGTAAATTAAGCAATTGTATGGTTTTTTTTTTTTGGTCGAGAAGCAATTGTATGGTTTGTTCTCAAATTTAGATTACCAAAGCGTTGACAAAAATAAACAAAATAAATAAATAACGTAACTGTTCATAACTTGTTAATATCACAAATCAATACTATTGACTAATGATAGAAGTGATGTGGAACATAAAAGAATTTTTACTGGACATGAAATGTTTAACTGTATTATTTAATTTAATTGGCTATCTATTTTGAGATTTTACAAGTTATAAATGAAATGAAATGATAAATGTTAACTGGTATTTGTTTTTAGATTTTATTTGTTGATCAACTTGTGAAATGAATCATTAGCATGCAGGTTTTGATAACATTGACTTTGTTTACATTTTTATTGAACAAGTGACTTTTTGTGAGTTATATGTTTTAAAAATCTATTTTAGCAATTTCGATGCATTCTAAATTACACATCTGTCAACACAGCCGGCGAGTGATACAAGCAAAGCAAGCAAGTTTTTGCGGCCAATTATTTATTAAAAGAATTTCAGCCCAAATATTGTGTAGCTATATGTAGTCTAGTTGTAGTGCTCAGTTTATTCTGGCCTTCACATTCTCGGTTCGAGTCTCCTAAGATGTTAATCTTTTATTATTATTTATTTTTCGTTTTATTCATAAATAATAGCTACAAATTATTTATAAAATATTTTTCTAATAAATATTACTTTTTTAGAAAATGATGGAAAAAAAAATCAATTAACCTAGAGATCATTCTTTCTTCTTCCTCTAGCCTCTTTGCTGCACATTATTACCCTTGTTCACTATTGTCTATTTCTCTAATTCTCTGGTTCTGAATTTGCCATCTCTAACCTAGAGTTCATCTTATAAATTTAATTAGGTAAGCTTTCTCGTTTGGCTGTTAATTTTTTTTTTCTTTTAGTCACGGCAACATATGTAATACATTCATAAATGGAATAGAATCATAGAAACGTTTTGTGCACCATATTCAATTATATAATATCGATAATGTTCTGCCTCTTAGTCTGTTAGTTCCATTCTTATATAATCTCTATATATCTTCATTCTTCACTTATGTTAATTTTAATAATTTTTTTTTAGTACGATGACTGCGAAACGAATAAGAAAAAAAAAAATAACATGTGAAAAGCAGTCTTTCTTTTTTCAGTTCGCTTGTAGCTGTGAAAAAACGTAGCACCGGCTCTATCTGTCAACGTCATCAATTATCTGTCAACGTTAGATATCTTGGCAATTGGGTTATCTCATCAATTATGTGTCCATGTAGGCAAACAAAAAACTTATGTGTATTAATGTTATAATTTTATTGGTTAAATATTTTAACTGATGTGTCAACTCCTCCTTCAACTAAAAAGCTGAGGTGTCAACAATGGAGAGAAACACATTCTACTTTTATTGTATTGATCAATTTGGGTTATAAGTTTTATAAGTTATAACGAAGTGTAGATATGTGTTTTTCGTATGTATATATTAACTAACAATTTTGATACGAATAAAAAGTCTCTCTCCCTTCTCTCTCTCTAGAATTTTTCAGAGAGCGAGAATTTCATATACGCCGAATTTTTTTTTCGGTGTATAAAATAAAATTTAACCAGTGTTATAGCATGGGTACTTATCTAAAATCATTAACAATAGAAAACTTACAAAATAAGTATTTTTTTCAAACCATCATATTTAGCATATAATTTTATTGCATAATTTTTTATCTAAAAAAACTCTTAAAACAGTCACATAAATTATATTTTATATAAAAATTATAATATAAATAAAATGAATTTCAAATCATGCTCTAGTCCATGTCTTAATCTAGTATCCAATGATAATAGATAGTTGTAGTAAAAAAAGTAATAAATCAAATATGACTGAATCAAACTAAAAGTGAAATTTTTTCAAATGTATCTTATTTTTTTTTTTTTTTTAACTATTTGAGGCCTAAGAAGAAAAAAATATCAAATACCAAATCCTAAAGGAAGGAAAGTAAAAAATGACAAAATAAGTTTTTTTGAAACTAACAAAACAAGTTCTTCCACTTAATTATAATGCAAAATCCCTCAATCGATCGGTCGGATTCTTAGAATTTTCTTCATTCTAATAAGTGTAAACTGTTATACAAATGCCTTGATTTGTTATTATTCCGTTAAAAACATAAATGAATCACATCAGCCTCAAAAAAACTTGCGAACGGAAAATGGGTTTGATGTCTCATATCTTTTTATATATTATACAAATATGTCTGTTTGCTCATCAAAAGCTTATAAATGGGAAATGGATTTCATATATTTGATCGAGTACGGTTCAGTGATCAAGTTTATCACTGCTGGATTATTGAGTTCTGTAAATAAAAATGTGTGAAAGACAAAATGAAATAGTCGTTAATTTCATCTTTTTCTTTTTTAATGTACTGTCATACAATCTCTATCTTGGAGTAATAAAAGTGTGTTAGTTTAACTAATTCTACCGGAAATAACGTCCAGTTACTTCTCTTATTTCTTTTCTATTCAATTCTTTCGGTAAAAGTTACAAAAAGAAGAAGGCAAAAGCTATATAGAGGCAACTATATATAAAAAGGCCGCTAAACTAATTAAGTGTATTAGAAAATGCATAGTATTTCGAATTTTGGGGGGAAATAAACGTCGTCACTCGTGTTTTATCAACACTCTTCATTATAACTACGGAGATATGTCTTTTTTTGTATGTATATATTATGAACTAATAACTTTAATACGAATATGATCCGTACAATGATATATAGATTCGAGTGTACTGCTGATAAGAATATGACCATTCAAAATAGACCAACGGCCATGAAAATACTAGATCATGTGGAACCCATAAAGAGTCAATCTTTGGCCGAGACACTTGCATGTGCAGTCAAGAAGACAGACAATTCTTCGTATGAATATAATTAACAAAAAAAAAAAAAATAGATGTAAATACATTTCGGTACTCATCATAACATTATTAAGTTTTAAGTTATAACTAAGTGCAGATATGTCAATCGTGAATGTTAACATTAACTTCGGTCCAAATTTCCAAAACTCAAAACTAATAAACCTATTTCACCAGGACGAGTTTCTCTAAAACTTATTCACAGTTCGTGTTAATCATTTCTTATAGGTTTTAGACAGGAAACATAACCTTTAAAAGTCAACCAAAATTTTCCAAATAGGCAAATCGATCCAAACAAACCCGTTGATCCTATAGTTCAATTAAGTTTTATAAACTTCTACAGATATCATATTGCTTTAATTTATATTTAATTGAATTAAATTTTCAAAATTATTAAACTCAGCAGACGATCAATGTTGGTTCCTCCCCCAAAAAAAAATTACAAAGGCCAACCATTTTTTTTTCTGTTTTTTTTAAAAAGCTTATCGAAGTTGATTTTATATAAACCGTATAGTATAAAGATAATGTTGTTTTTGATGTTCAAAGTTATTATTCGATTCTGGTCAAACGAGGACTATCGCCATTCTTGACTCAGAGTCAGAGCTACCGATCCACAACTTAAGATTTATCTGTGACTACATACACTATCTAACATTCGCTCGGATACTAAACCATATTGTAATTAACTTTAGTTGGTGGTCCATTATGTGGCTACTTTTAAAGGATTTCAGGTTCCTTGGACTAATTAACCTTATAATACATACTGATTGAGTCCAATAATATAAACTAATGAAGTTTGACAATCCGAAATTTCTAATTACTGGAAGAACAATTCAAAATGGAGGCCATAAAGGACAATTTGTGAAATTACACTCAATTCGGTCTTAACTAAAATATGTATATATGACTTATATTATGGCTATTTGATTTACATACATACAAAAAAAAACAAGAACAACAGAAAATATCATGCGAACAGGTGGGAGCCATGCATGCGTGTGTGTGTGAGTGTAATAATATAATTCATGTTGATCAGATCAATTAGAAACAAAACAAATGAAACCTTCCGCCAACAATAAAAGTAAATGAAACCTTCCGCCAACAATAAAAGTAAATAAAATAAGACATGCTTTTTTTCTTTTGTATAAATGATACTATTAAACTGCCAAACATAAGATATACATAAATGTCAGTACGTTACGTATCACTTAGCAATGAAATTTCAGTGAATTTTTCCTTTGAACATTGACTTCTGCTATTTTAGAAAAAGAATAACAAACGACATGAGACAACAATGTTTAGTTGTTTCAGCCGTCACAAGTGGCTCTTACTATTCCACATAGAGCGCTCATATGGACCGGCCGGCATAGCCGATGATATAATTTAAGAAAGAGGAAGTTAAGTTTTAGCTATAAAAGGAGAAACTAATTAAAGATCCATCAAAGAATATACCAAAACACACACACACACACAGTCTCTCTCCCTCTCTCTCTCTCTCTTTCCTCGCTTCTGGTCAGTGTGATCACGTAGAGTGCCTTGAAGGAGAAGAAAACAAAAACAAAAAGGAAGACAAATGGGATGCCCTTTTGAAAAAACCTTAAGCTCTAACCCCAAAACCCCAATAGTTATTGATGATGATAATGAGTTAGGTTTGATGGCCGTTAGACTTGCCAATGCTGCCGCCTTTCCGATGGTCCTCAAAGCTGCCCTCGAGCTCGGTGTCTTTGACACTCTCTACACGGAAGCCGCTTGCACCGACTCGTTCCTCTCACCGTCCGAGATAGCGAGTAAGCTACCAACTACACCTCGTAACCCTGAGGCACCGGTTCTGTTGGACCGCATGCTTCGCTTACTCGCTAGCTATTCCATGGTCAAGTGCAGTAAGGTCTTAGAAGGAAAGGGCGAGAGGGTCTACAAAGCCGAGCCAATCTGCAGGTTCTTCTTAAAGGATAACATTCAAGATATGGGATCCCTTGCTTCTCAAGTCATTGTCAATTTTGACAGCGTCTTCCTCAATACTTGGTAGTTCTTTTATTCATGCATATTGTTGAGATCTTCAGAAGTCACTTTTATACACAAATGAATTTTACGATATCCATACATCATTTTCGCAGGGCACAACTGAAAGATGTGGTGCTAGAAGGAGGAGATGCGTTTGGCCGCGCACATGGTGGCATGAAACTCTTCGACTATATGGGCACAGATGAAAGATTTAGCAAACTCTTTAACCAAACCGGATTTACCATCGCGGTGGTGAAGAAGGCTCTTGAACTCTATGAAGGCTTCAAAGGTGTGAATGTTTTGGTTGATGTGGGAGGAGGAGTTGGTAACACTCTTGGTGTTGTTACTTCAAAGTATCCCAATATTAAGGGTATCAATTTTGATCTAAATTTTGCCTTGGCACAAGCACCTTATATCCCTGGAGTGGAACATGTTGCCGGAGATATGTTTGTAGATGTTCCAACCGGTGATGCCATGATCTTGAAAGTGAGTTCATCAAGTCCACCTGTTCACTAACACATGTTTTTTGGCTTGCACTTACATTTGGAATTATATTTGTTTTACAGCGTATACTTCATGATTGGACCGACGAAGACTGCATCAAGATTCTTAAGAAGTGTTGGAAATCACTACCGGAGAACGGTAAAGTTGTTGTCATAGAGTTAGTCACTCCTGATGATGTGGAGAATGGAGACATCAACGCAAACATTGCCTTTGACATGGACATGTTGATGTTCACCCAATGTTCCGGCGGAAAAGAGAGGTCACGAGCTGAGTTTGAAGCTTTGGCAGCAGCTTCTGGCTTCAACCATTGCAAATTCGTTTGCCAAGCTTATCACTGCTGGATCATTGAGTTTTGTAAATAAGTGTGTGGAATACAAAACTAAATCGTCGTTACCTTTTTTTTTTCCTTTCGGTTTTGGTGATATGTGAATTATCTTTGTTATTTCTTATTTTTTCATCTTTGTTTGAAATGGTCATGCATGTCTTTTGTCTTCAAGCAATGAAAAAAAAAAAACCTTTTTTTTCTTTTGTTAATTTAGTCACATGAATTTTATTGTTTCTTGTGATAGAGTTCACAAGTCACAAGTGCATTTCATCATAACTCAACGGTCGGCTACTTTGATTTGTTTCCTTCCTCTCTTCCACTCACGAGAAATAACTAAACGGCTACTTCTCTTATTCAATGTTTCATGTTCACGGAAACCTTCATATGCTTTTAAATTTTAATTAATGTTCAACTCTCTCTATTTATATGTCGCATTATAAATAGTTGGAAAAATAAGAAAAGGATAGGACATATAGATATAGTACTACAACTCTCAATTAAAGCTAAACCATACTATATGCTTTTTTATTTTCTAGAGAGGGGACCCAAATTTCTGAAAAGAAATCTGAGACATATGAGTGAGAGCTAGCAGTGGTGGCCACCACAAAAGAAAAGAGAGACACGAACTCAGTAAAAAAGGAAACCATTAATTTTATAAGAAAAATGCATATCAAACAAAATAAACCCTAAAGATTCTAAAGAGCCCTACCATAAGAGAGACAGAAACAGAAAAGCTAAAGGAAGAATGATTACACAAAACTAAAGTTAAGTTGAGATTAACAATAAGATCAAGAACGTAATCATTCTTCCATTAAAAGCTTCCCTTCTCTTATCTCTCTACAGAAGAAGATGAAACATGGCTACACTACACACACCTACTAGCTTCACCGTTACTGTCATCATCACCTGCACACACATACACCATCAAAAGATTTTATAAATCAAATCATTTTAGTATTGAAAAGAGTTTAACCTTTTTATATGTTGTTAAGTAAATGTTACCTGATGTGCTGAATTAGTGGAAGTTGGTAAAGGGTTAATGGAAGTAGAGTCGACTTCTCCGGTGGGGAGTGGAACCGCCGGATTACTATTGATGAACGGAACACCGTCTTTACCAGGAACTGTCACCGACGTGATCTCTGACGGAGATGGTCCAGGTGAGAAAGCTGAACCTTCTCTAGGACCTAATGGCCAGGGGTAAGAAGAAGGAGATGAGATCACCCCTCCTTCTGAAACAGGAACAGGGGCGATTGCTGGTGGTTGCGATGGTGTTGATGCCGCCGCGGCGAGGATGACTTGAACTGAGAGCTTCTGGTTGAGTTGGCAAGTTTTGGGAACAGATGTGGTGTTTGTGAAGGAAAAGTAGTAAGAGCCTGTTCTTGATGGATACCACTGAGAAAACAAGAATCATCAAGAAGTTGGATTAAAATGTAATGTATCGTTAGGAGTAACGTTTGAAATTTCAAACTTTTTTAAGTATGTAAATTAAAGATTTTAATACAGTCTAGATGCTTTTTAGTGACTGTCTTAAACTAATAGATGCTTCTTAAACTGTAATTATTGAGCCCTGAACATATGACTTTTTGATGTGTATTAAACTATTAAATATAAATCATTTATCAATTCTCTTTTGTCAGAACAAAGCATCGGATTACAAGTTGTATTAATATCCACTGAAACTATCAAACTATTGATTATAAAAAGAAACAAAAACAGAGGAAAAAAACAGGGGAAGAGGAGCTTTTTTGCCAATCTCAAGAACAGAGAGGAAAAAAGGGAGACATGTAAAAAAAAAGATCAGAACTTTATGAAATTTCTGCGAAACCCCAGATGAAATTCTCATCCTTTCAACCAATTTCACAATTTTGGTAACGAATTAAGAAATGTGAAAGTGAGAAAGAGGGAGATGTATAGATTACCGTGAAGGAAGTGGAATTAGGTTTTGTAAGAAGAGTGGCTTGAGTGAAGTCACAGACATTGAATGCATCTTTGCTTCTGAAGATGTAAAGATCGTATCCGTACTTGTGTCTGAAAACTGGAAAGTGTACAGAAAGATCAAACCGTTTTGTTAATTAAGAGTAAAAATCTAAAGAAATAAGAAAATTAAAGGACTGGTTTTGTAAAAAGAAAAGAGCACTTACCAACGGAGTCGCCGACATGAACAGTTGGGGTTTTCCAGACAGAGACACCGTCGACGAGAAACGTGGAAGAAAGAGAAGGTTGAGAGAAGAGAGAGAGGAAGCAAAAGGAGTAGAAGAAGAAGAAGAGCATTGAGAGTCTGAGATGTTTCTGAGACCAAACCATGTTTTTTTTTTTTGCTTGAAATGAGGAGTTTTTAGAGAGATTCTGAAATTAAAAAGAAGTAAAGAGCTTCAATGATGTCTACCCTTTTTATCTTTGCAGGCCTCTCTCTCTCACACACACTTAGGTCAAAAGAGAGGTTTGGTGCCTATGGACAGAGCTTAGGGAGAAGAGAAGGAGAAAAAGGGATGAGAGAGAGAGAGACAGAGATAGAAGTATTTTGAGAACTGTGTAAGTGAGTGTCTGTCTTTTTTACTTTTATGTATGTGTGCGTTTGTGTTGAACAAATGGAGAAGATTGAATATTTTGAGGAGTGTTTTACTCTATTTTATTAGTTTGTCCCATAACTATACTTTAATTAAGAATGAAATATTATTATCTGATGAATTTGAATTATGATCATTTTAAAAGACATTTTGACTCATGCAAGTCTATAACTAGTTTTTCTTGGATTTGTTTCCTTATGCTTGAAGGTTGACAATATTAAAATTGTCTCATAAATATACATGCATATAGTATTATATTGAATATTAACATCTAATAATTCGTTTGAACTAAACTTAATCACAATGCTCGTGGTTTATTAGTTCAAAAATAAGATTGGAAGACAGGTAATGCACAGACGAGAAGTAGGAATCTTCCAAGAATAAGTAATTTTAGTAAACGGTAAAACAAAAAAAAATAAGAAGTTGTCATCATGTTGATCACGGGAAATTATACTTTGCTGACAAAAAATCTGGCGAAAATAAGTGAAGTACCAAAAAAATACATGTATAATGTACATTTAAGAACCAAAAAAAGAAAAGAGAAAAAGGTAATAAAGTGAGAATATATAACAAGATAATGATGGTGATTATTATTCTTAAATCATTACGCCTGTGATTTAACCCCAACATGTTTCGGATGCTCCCTACTTTACACAAAATTAAGTTTATAATTTCCTTCTACCGTTTTGTTGATTAGAAACTTTTTCTATCTTTAATCACACGGAAATAGAAATACTATAACCAAAACTTTTCGACACAACTTTATGGGCTGGAAGCAATTATACACATATCTTTGTTTTAGGCAATGCTAATCTTATCTTTTCTTAAGATAATGATTGTACATTACTTACTACTATAATTTTTTGTCGAAATTTCTCATCTCTAATCATCTATACTATTAAAAGGGAAGCATTATTTGCTCTGTACAAAAAGAATGGCAAAATATGACATTAAATACCCCTCATAAAATTAAAAAGCATATAAAAAAAAAAGGTTATGCACGTAATTTTAATGGAAAAAGGAAGCGGACCTTATAGGCACCCGGTTTTTTTTTGTTCGGATTGTGTTTTGTGTATTTGGATTGAGAACACTTATCACAGTTACCAAACAAATGTACATTCAACGTAAAAACACTCGGGCCCATAAATTGGACAATCGGCACATAACCTGGATATTTGTATTTATTGAGACATTCAATATTTTATAAACAAGCATTCTATAATTAACAAATATTAATTATAACGATCATTAGTTCCCTAAAACAATTAGGATCATATCAATGAAAAATCAATAATATTAATGTCTCCATAATCACGCACCTTACCTATTTCTGAAAATGATCATATATTGCAAAACGAGTAAATGAATTTCGTGTAACAAAAACATTTCCTAAAATTGAACAATTATATTAAATAGGACACAAACTAAGGAACTATTCCATATTGATAGAATTACAATGAAAATCGTTTTTTAATGTTAACTTAATTAACGATAGAAAATTTCACGAAATCTCAGAAATTTACTATATTCCTATATGATCATTTATTCGCAAAATATCTGCTAGGTCTATTCTAAATACATGGGTCTCGAACTATAAATAGATAGCTCTGCAATTATCAGTATAGCGTACAACAATATACTCCATACACATTTTATAATCTACAAAAAAAATGGCTGCAAATAATGGAATCACGAGCCTCACCAACATTAAGCCTTTCAAGACGACTTGGAAGATTCAGGTGCGGATCATTCATTCGTGGAGACAGTATACTAATTTCACCAGAGAAGTCAGGGACAGTCTTTGAGCAACGTTGATGGTCAGCTATATGTGGCTATATCAAGAATTACTTCTAAAAAAGGGCTTAAGGTGCTAATAGTTGATAAAGATGGGAAACCACAAAACAAAAAAAAAAAACCATGAATGTGATGTTCAAAGAAGTTTTTCAAAACCTATAGGCAATTTATGGACACAGAATCACTTACGACACTTAGGTATGCATTTTTTAAACTATATCAATATGTTATTGAAGAACACATGGTTTACTTCATATTGCTTTAGCTTATTCTCACTTATCTAATTTACAGGTACATGCTGGTCAAAGCTTGAGTGATAATTACAAAAAACCAAATTGTCTAAGATATGTGTGGCATTTATATGATTTGCGAGAGGCTCCCATGTAACATAATATATTCTTTAAAGTTTTAGTTATTTCAGCAAATATTACATTATCTATCATAACGATATCTATTTAGACTTTAAGCTGGGAACTAAAATTTCATGAGTTTTTCCTAAAACTGGTTGACCACAAATTTAATAAGGAAAATCTCAAGAATAAGAAATTGAAATCTGAAAGAGTACCATAGCCTTAAAGAGTATGGGTTTCAAGATTTATACAAAGTATGATGAAAAGCATATGTTTCTTCTATATCGTGAAGTGATCGTACAAAAACCAGATAATATAAAAATTCACCGAACCTGATGGCGATACAGTTTCGCTTGCGAGCTATCTATCTGTCTTAGGATCTATTAAATATTAGCAAGAACCTGACAATAGATTTATAAAACAATAATTAACACCTGATAGAAATCTCAATACTTTGTCCAGAAATACAAACAAAAAAACAAACCCAAAACCAGATAAATGAAAAAGTGAAAATTGAAATTGCTTATCTTCGAATATAACAACAGATTTAGTGTTGTATTCACTGGATTCCGTAAATTATTGTGAAAATTGGATTTCGATTGATGTTTCAATTGTATATGATATTGTTGTAGACGAAGGATGAAGAAAAAGTCTTCTCAAGAATCTGATTTTTCCTGTTCTGTAACTGTTTGGGTCGGAGAGTTCTAGAAGTGTTTTTTTTTTCTCTTTCGGTGAGTTTTTAAGGAAAACAAAAAAAATTACCGATCGGTTTAGATAAATTAGTGGACATGGCAAATGGATAAGAATTTTTGGCTAAATCAAGGCCCATCACATATTTGTTAGGCCAAGAGTTAATAACTTATAAAACTAAACTATACGATTGAAATGTTATTAATCTATTACATACATGGCCATTATAAGATCATCTTAACAAATTCTTTACTTCATTCACAATATGTACATTTTTACTCCCTTTATGGTCCATAAACGAATTATAACAACAATCCAAGTTACTATAAACTCTCAATTGAATTTACCTTAAAAGATAGATAATTTTAGGTCCCAACAAATAAATATATTTTCAAAACTTAAATTAAAAAAAATAAACAAGTTTTTAAAATCAATCCCGCGGGTCTGAATCTAGTTAATTATAAATTATAAACTTTATCACATTAACATTTACTATACACGAATGGTCGAATTTCCTTTCCCCCATTACTTTCAAATGATATTTTTATCACATTAAAAGTAAAATAAAATAATTGTATTCGAAATTTAGGCTAATGTATTTTGCTAAAATATATATTTGTGTGTTTAATGTATAAAGTTAAATGGTATATAAAGTTAAATGGTATCGATCAAAATCAATAAGTTCCAACACAAATGTTGACAAGACCAAACATTCTGCTTCGAAATAAACAAAATTAAGCTTAAGGGATTTCTCTTTGCATGATTTTGTTTGTATGTTGTGTTTGATACTTTTATAACGTATAACAAACTTTTCAGTTTTTTGTTTGCAGTATTCGAAGAATATGTATAGCTACTAAACGGAGAAAACAAATGGCACGAGCAAGGTGAACCTTTTCCTTTTTGTATAGAACTACACGAACCACACAGCCTTATGTGTACACGTCTCGTCGTATATGTTTTTAGATTTTTCATGCTAAAACGACAACTACTACATGACAAAACGCGAGCTTCGGCCACACCCCCAAAAATCTTTGGCCGTTCCTTTTGACGGAGACTTCATAATAATTTAAACTTTAAACAATCTTAATTAATCTTTGCTAATTTAGAGTTTTGGACGCTATAAAATACTCTAATAGTTTGCGATACTAAATAGGGTTTATTTGTAAAATCTGAAGAAGAGAAAAAGTCGATTTCAAACATAATTTTTAAACCAACAAATTCTAAAACTATAAATTTTGAATGTTAACACACATTTAAAATTCTAAAGAACAACTATTGTCAGTACTGTAGGAACATTTAGTTGAATTTCATTTTACAACAAAGCTTTAGATCATACTATATATCATGCTTACACCAAATAGTCAAATGATAATATACACATATATAGGTAATAAATCCGATGTTTATATTATAGCAAATAGAAAAAGTTCGTCATAACAATCGTAGAAGAGAAACACTCCCTCTTCATGTCTTTGATTGTTTAGAGAGAAACGATAAAATGTAACGTATAACTTTTAGATTCGTATGTTGGTTTGAATTGTTTAAGGATAAAATGTTTTGAAAAATCTACATATTTAGGAAGTCAAGGACGTGATCGAATGCGATGGAGGCAATTGGTTTGTTGGGTAAACATGGGGAGAAAGATTATCCTTCAAACCGAAACAATGAGAGAGAAGTATTACCATATCTTTTGGACGGGGAAATAAAAAAGCATTTACAAAGAATTCCTTACAAGAATTCATTCATCAATAATGGCATAATGCATTGTGGGTTCCTTAGCAGCCAAATCGGAATCAATAGTAGTCCTCTTTTGATCAAGTTCACAAGATCACTCTCACAAAGGAACCAATACACAAACGCTCCAAATTCCGAATCTCTATAAAGTCAATATATAATAGTAGTTCACTTCATCTTAAATTTTAACAAACATGCATGTGAAATTCAATTCATTTCATAAGACTCAAAGTTTAATATCTCTTATTTTATATTTTATCTATCTACAACACCAACCATAATCTGACGATATTAGTTTGTCAAAATGCAAGTTTGATTTTGGAGTACTTAAATCAACCAAACATTGCATTAGGTTGAATTGAAAGATGATGGAAGGTCAAGGTGTTAACAAGGAAAAATACTGCCCAGCCCCATGCCATACATTTTTGACCAAACGCAGGACATGTAAACCATAGAGAAATCAGGAGGTTGAGCCAAAATTAATAAACTCTAAAATATTAATGTGATATATATATATATATATATAAAGCTTTCCTTAATTTTTAAGATAATTAAATTTTCAAATTAAAAAGCTATCCTTAATTTTTAAGATAATTAAATTTTCAAATTAAAAAGCTTTCCTAAATCTTAATTTTAATAATCTTAATACATAAAAACTGTCCTTAATCTCGTAAGCTTAATCTTTAAGATAATATATTTAGACTGAAACACAAAATAGAGACAAGCCAAAAACAAATCAGACTGAACAATTCAAAAGAAAAAAAGAGGAGGAATATGCTGACGAAAAAACGCGTGGCGAATATAAATAAATGATATATTATAGTCAAATAAAGAAAGAAACCTCAAATTAATAGAAGAAGGTAATATTAAAAAGAAAAAAAAAGAAAAAAAAAAGGAGCGGTTGAGTAGAAAAGGCTGGCGCGTAGTCGTCAACGTAACCCGCGCGTGGAGTGTTTTCGTGTCCTCTCCTCCTCACTTAGACAAAAAAAGATTTTGATTTCCATTTCTCGTTTGGTTTGTGATCTCTCTCTCAGACACAAAGTTCTGAATCGGGGGGACTTTCGAAGAAGAGTCAATAGATCGTTATCGGATTGATTTTTAATAATGGTGAAGGAGACGGAGTTTTACGATGTACTCGGCGTTAGCCCCACCGCTACGGAGGCCCAGATTAAGAAAGCTTATTACATCAAGGTTTTCAATTTTCTAATTTCGATTTGGGTTTAGGGTTACCCACTACTAGATTTGGTCATTCTTCCGATTTGGGGAAGTATCGATTTATTATTTAATAGAGTGCTCAGTTAGTGTCTGTCTCTGGACCACTCTCATAAAAGAGTTTAGATTGGTTGGAAAAAAAAAAAAAAAAAAAAAAAGAGTTTAGATTGATCTGTTTACGATTATTTTGCCGATTTGCTAAGCCTTGCTTTTTTTGTCTTCTTCTTCTACAGGCACGCCAAGTTCATCCAGATAAAAACCCTAATGATCCTCAGGCCGCTCATAATTTCCAGGCAAGTTCTTTTGATTTTGTTGTAATATGTTGTGTAAAGAGAAAAGAGCTTAAACATTGTTTTCTTGAATCGATATCTTAGTAAAAACATATTACTATTATGTTTAGTTTGATTCTTAGGCTTATTAGCTTATGATGTTTGGGAAAACGTACTGTAGTGGTAAAGGTTGCACATTTAATATAGAGGATGATGTCTAGTATCTACATTATTGTGGTTAACCATGATCTCTTCTTGTGTATGAGCACCGGGTTCTTCTATTAGATGCTTGGCTTTGTAGTTTTATTCTCATTGTTTGTTGAGCGCATCTGAAGCAAGTGGATTTTAGCCTAGAAATAAGAGATTGAAGAAAACTTTAGAGATTTGAGGATCAGAGCTCTAATACCATGTACAGAGTTGATCAAAGGATCGTTATTTTGACTAGGTCCAGTGTACATCTCTATATATACATACAAAAGCATAACTATCATTTTTTAGAGATAAAGGCTGATCTAAGATTACAATAGATCTTTTAGTTCAATCTACATACTCCGTAACAGATTATCAAGAGATCAGTTAGTATGTCCATTCTTTCAGTATTCTTTGTCTTTCTTGATCTATTTTATTTTTCTTTGGTGAATCTTTTTGGATGAGCTTTTTCAAAACGTAAGTTTCTTATACAGGTGTTAGGAGAGGCCTACCAAGTATTAAGTGATCCAGGGCAACGTCAGGCCTATGACACATGTGGGAAGTCAGGGATTTCAACGTAAGTGTCTTTTTCTTCTTCTATCTCTTGTGATAGTTCAATGGGTGATTCGCTGCTTGCACCTTGTGGAGTTTGGTGACATGGGTCTTGATCCTGTTGCTTAAAAATTTGTACTCTCCTTAGTTCTTACTTGTGGTTTTCATTCTTACAGTGAGATCATTGATCCCGCAGCAATATTTGCTATGCTTTTTGGGAGTGAACTTTTTGAAGAATACATTGGGCAGCTTGCTATGGCATCCATGGCTTCACTTGATATCGTCACTGAAGGGGATCAGATTGATACTAAGAAGATTATAGACAAAATGAGGGTAATCTCATCATTTATTGATCTATCCTGCGTTAGAAAATTCTTTGATCACCGTTCCTTCCTGACATTCTATACTTCAAGCATTAAACATGAGAAAGCGTATTTTAAATTTTCTTAACTCTGCTCACACTATATTGACATGAATAAACATCTGTTCTTAATAGACAGTTGTTTAGAGTATCAGAACAGATAAAAGAATTGTGCTCGGCATGTCACTTGAACATAAAGTACAAAGTAGCCAGATTCTCCCTTTCTTCATAATATCCTAAGCATGTATGATTTCTTCTGTTTTCAGGCTGTTCAGAAAGAAAGAGAAGAAAAACTTGCTCAGATTCTTAAGGACCGCCTAAACCTATATATGACGAACAAAGATGAATTTGTTAGCAATGCTGAAGCTGAAGTAACAAGACTCTCAAATGCAGGTAAGATGTTCTGTTCTGTAGCATATTCTTCCCCTTACATAATTTATGCTTTCTCTTTCAATCAATGCCATATCTGTGGTCAAAAGGTAAACTTAACTTCTTCTGTATCTGTCTATAACAGCATACGGGGTGGAAATGTTGAACACAATCGGATATATATATGTAAGACAAGCGGCAAAAGAGCTTGGGAAGAAAGCTATTTATCTTGGTGTACCATTCGTTGCTGAATGGTTTAGGACGAAAGGTCACTTCATCAAATCCCAAGTAACAGCTGCAACAGGTTAGTGACTTAGGAACAACATCATATTTCTATCATGTACTAGGGGCTGTAGTATGTGTTACATAAGGAACATTTAATTCAACTACTGAATAAGAAACCCCAAGTATACTTTCCTAGCTTCGTAGAACTTGGTCTCCTCTCTTAGGGAGTAACATTTAGTGACTGTTCTTTTTCTGTCTTCTTAGGTGCATACGCTTTATTCCAGCTGCAAGAGGAAATGAAAAGGCAGCTAAGTGCTGAAGGCAATTATACCGAGAAGGAACTGGAAGAGTATATGAAAACCCATAAGAAAGTGATGATTGATTCTCTGTGGAAGCTAAATGTTGCTGATATCGAAAACACTATCTCCCGTGTTTGTGAGCTGGTAGTCTAGCTATACGTGTTCCCTATTTGGCTGATGTAGCATCTTGGTTGAATTTATTTGTTGTGACCATTTTATGATTATTTTTGTCTTAGGTACTTCAAGATCCCATTGCCAAGAGAGAAGAGCTTCGTGGAAGGGCCAAGGGGTTAAAAACTCTAGGGAAGATCTTCCAGGTAAATCTTTTTATTAGAGAGAATATAGCACTTATCTTTTCAAAATAATATTTAAATGTCCTTCGAGAAATAAGAAGTAAGGAGTAAGGACTGATGCTTTTAATTTTGCGGTCTTGTAGAAGAACAAGATAGCCAGTGAGAGTGATCCTTTAGTAAGAGCGGAACTTCACAAACTAAACGGAAATGGTCAAGACCATGATAATGCATCGACATCACCAAAATCCGATGAAGCATCTCGCTCTACAGTTGGACCTCAGGTACATCTCCTTCCTCCTTTAGCCATTCCATTTACCACACACTCTATTTGCATCTTACTAGTACTTAAACAAAACCAGAGGAACATATCCTCGTGTAATCTTCATATATCCACTTTCATTAAGCATATTTGAAGGCATTGTTTTACACATCGTGAGAGACAGCTCCATGTTTATATGTGGTAGAGATTTAAGAAATGATATAGGGTAGATTGATTAGGAAAATTGGTTTGTGAGTTGTTTATGACACTTATAAGAGATCATAGGTATTGTTATTTTAGCCCGAACACACTGACTCACTCAATAGTCTCTTCGTCTTTATAAATTTGTAATTGCCACTAAAGGAATCATGAAATGCAATGTTATATAGGAACCGCAGAGCCCTTATGTGGAAACACCGAAACTTGGAGAAGAGCAATTCAACCAGTTCTTCCCAAGGCCTGCGCCGCCTCCAGGAGCACAGAGACACTCTTAATTAAGCTGCCAAAAGGATTTGATTCAGAGAAGAGATTGCGAAAAGACTATTTTCCGCTTTTGTACTATATATAAATACTACAAGTCTTTTATGCATATCTGATATATTTGCAGACGGTGGTAACCATTATGTAATTTTTTTATGTTTGTTAGAAGAAGAAATTATTGGATCTTTGAAAAAAAAAAAAAAAAAAAAAGGCACATGAATTCTCATCTTAGACAATGTATAATGTTGTTTTCATTTTATTTATATATATATATATATATATATATATATAGATGATGTTTGGAGATTCATGTGTTTGTGATTCTTATTCTCATTACTATAAGAAGAGCCTCAAAGAAAGAGACATACATGTAAATTAGCTGTCTTTACTCTTATCGTTTTCCTCCTATATGATGACAGTTGAAATGTAACTAAAAAAAATCAGTTACATATTCATGTTATCAGACACAAGATGTAGTATTGTTTTGGGAAACATTTGTAATCGAATTTAATCGTAAATTCAATAATACTACTAGTAGTCTATTAAATTCACACAATTAAACGATGTATAAGTTCAGTTCAGTTCTAAACGTTAGATTATTTGTGTTGGTTGGAAATTAAAGGCATATGAGAGACGTTACGGTATGGGAAGAAAACGAGGAAATGACAAGAGTACCCTTAAATAAAACGCATTGTGGTGATTAATCAGGTGCGTAACAAGAACGTTAACATAAGGTCAAATACGGTAAACGGTAAACGGCAAGCGTCAAGTTTTTTATTTAATTATTATATTAACAAAAAATTATTCTTGATGAGATATATAAATTAATAATCACATTCAGAGGCCATCCTCAAGGAAAGCATCAATGGCGGAATAATAAGCTTACTTGTTATAGCCCAGAAATCACCCCCCCACACCAAGAGTGAAGAAGAAGACGACGAAGAAGCCACTGTACATATAACGATAGAGATACGTGTTTCTCTGTGTGTTTCTTCGCGGCTTCCAAGAAGAAGCCAAACGTGCGTGATTCGTATTTTTCTATCCACACTCTCCTCCGGATCTAATTGTGGTTGGAACCAATCGGTTTCTGATTTCAGATTTCGAATCGGAATTTAAGGAGATGGAGAAGGCAGAGAACGAGAAGAAGCCATCGGCTGTATCCGACGTAGGAGCATGGGCGATGAACGTTACGAGCTCCGTTGGGATCATCATGGCCAATAAACAGCTAATGTCATCATCTGGTTTCGGCTTCAGCTTCGGTTTGATTCTCTGATCTCTGTATCTCTCTCCCTGTTTTACATTTCGTTGGATCTGCATGAACGTTTTCGTTTTATATACTACAACAATGCGTATACAAAATTGTGTGATATATACTCTGATCTGTGAAAATTTGTGAATTTTTGTAGCGACGACTCTGACGGGATTTCACTTTGCTCTAACTGCTCTCGTTGGTATGGTGTCAAACGCGACTGGCTTATCTGCGTCAAAGCATGTTCCTCTTTGGGAGCTTCTTTGGTTCTCTCTCGTTGCTAATATCTCTATCGCTGCTATGAATTTTAGTCTCATGTTGAACTCTGTTGGTTTCTACCAGGTTGATTTGTGAAGCTTCCCTCTTTTGTATTCTCAATTTAGCTTTTTTTAAAGATCGTTCTTCTGATTGTCCAACATTTCATATAGATTTCGAAATTGAGTATGATTCCGGTTGTTTGCGTGATGGAATGGGTTCTACATAGCAAGCATTACTCGAGAGAAGTCAAGGCATCTGTCATGGTTGTGGTTGTAGGTGTTGGAATTTGTACTGTTACTGATGTCAAGGTTAATGCCAAAGGTTTCATTTGTGCTTGCACTGCTGTTTTCTCCACTTCTCTCCAGCAGATTGTAAGCTTTTCTTATACACCTATTTACTCAAAATTCAGTGTTCGTCTATAAAAGTCTCAAACTTTTCTCAAATAAGTGCCAATCTGGTAGTTAGTGACTCTGTTTTTTTCAGTGTTTGAATCAATTCTGGATCTATACGTTAAGCGTTTCATTAGATAAGTTGTCATGTAGCCTTGAGTATTTTTAATAAGTTGTCAAACATCGATATTGTTAGGTATTTATAGCTTCATTAATCTGGGAGATAAGATGTCTTTAGTTCTTAGAACTCCTTATGGAGAGTCTTACGTTGATAAGTTCTTTCTTCTCTGGAAACAGTCTATAGGTTCACTGCAGAAGAAATACGCAATTGGATCTTTTGAGTTGCTTAGCAAGACAGCTCCAATCCAAGCCATTTCACTCCTCATCTTTGGTCCATTTGTTGACTATTTCTTGAGTGGCAGATTCATTACTACTTACAAGATGACTTATGGTGCCATTGTAAGTATCCAAAAATCTCCTAGTCCCGTTTACAAACTCTTTATCTAACAATTGGATGACCATTATCATATCAACACATACAGTTATGCATTCTTCTCTCCTGCGCATTGGCGGTTTTCTGCAACATTAGCCAATATCTCTGCATCGGAAGATTCTCTGCTACCTCATTCCAAGTTCTTGGTCACATGAAAACAGTCTGTGTCTTAACATTAGGATGGCTTATCTTTGACTCCGAGATGACATTCAAGAACATAGCAGGTATGGTCTTAGCCGTGGTGGGAATGGTTATATACAGTTGGGCGGTGGAGTTGGAGAAACAGAGAAAGACCAAAGTAACACCGCATGGTAAACACAGTATGACAGAAGATGAGATTAAACTTATCAAAGAAGGAATAGAACATATGGATTTGAAAGACATGGAGCTAGGAAATAATAAAGCATAATAAAGCTCTTCTGGACAGAAGTTTTTTTGGATTTTTTTTTTGGTTTCTCGTTTCGCCAACATGTAACCTTTTTTCTTTTGCCCTTCTATTTGTGTTCTTTGTTTCAAAGAACCATTATAGCTTTTACCTGATGAGCTCTTCTCTGCAGGGCACATTCTTTTTTTCTACAGAAATATATGATTGTTCTAACTTCTTTGCATACCATCTTTGACAAATGTTTTTTTACATGTTTTTTTGCGGTAATAATGTTCGAGTAATCATGTGTTCAGTTTCTGAACATTGTTTCTGCAGTTTCTTTCTCTACACTTACCTTCCTCCTATTTGATATGCTGTAAATAAGAGTTTTTCTGATGCAATAAACACGAAATCACATGGTCGCAGCATTGTCTCATAGAGAAAGTCAAATTTTATTATAAGACCGTACAAACTATATAAACCAAGAGGTTACACAAGCCATTTAACATGAAGAGACATATCTAGATCCCATTGAGAGTGACCACAACTCTGCGTGCGGTTGGTTCATCACGGTGTTCACATAGCCATATTCCCTGAAACCCCAACATTTCCAACACAATAGCTTTATATAAGACAAAGTTGGTGAAAATGAGATTTAGGTGATATAGATTTGAATTGCTAGTCATTGTAGTATTGAAGATTTTATTACAACTCCATCCAAAGAAGTCAGCACCATAAATGAGGAAATATGAAAACATGTGAATGTAGTAATGTTATAGTCAGATGAAGAAATTTATTACCTGCCAAGTTCCGATGTTAAGTTTGCCTTTTGTTATTGGGATTCTGCAGAGCCATAAACACTTGTTAAGTGGGCATCCAAGAGCTAAGAATATATTGTGCAACACACTAGTCACTAGGGTTATAATAAGATTGTGTGACTCACGTGAGTTGACATCCAAACATTGATGATTTGATATGAGCTGGCATGTCATCTGGACCTGCAATTACATTTACAGAATTCAATTCTCAATACACAAGATTATGATAAGACAAAAAAAACCACAATTCAGAGAATAAAGGGAACATCTTTGATTCACAAATCAGCTACAGATTGATGAAAACATCAAATAATGGTAACTGACCTTCCATGGTATGCCTCCAAGGTGCTGACTTCCCCTGAATTTGAACCCAAAAAGAGATAGTGATCAGTTAACAACAAACAAAGTGTGCAAACATATTGATGAAGAAAATAAAGACATGTTAACAACTAATACCTCAGGAACAATACTGTTCAAGAAAGTCTCAGTATCAGCCTGAACATCTGGATCATAATTCTCATTGATTGTCAGAGAAGCACTTGTGTGTTGTACTGTAAACCAAACAAACAAAAACACACAATTACTCAATCAAGAATCCCAAAAACAAACAGAGAGCAGAAGCTGAATGATAATATTACAGAGAGAACAAATAAACAAAAAACTCACAGAAGACATGAGCAAGACCACAATTGAAACCTGACAAGTCTTGCCCTATTTCCTTCAATATCTGTTTCAAACACCAAAACCCCAAAACCACACAAGCTTTTAGAAAAACAGAGTTCATCAATTGATACAAACAGAGCAAAGAATTTACACAAAGAATATAAACCTTAGGAGTGATAAGATGGCATCCACGGCGTTGAGGTGGAAGCGTGATGGTTTTCTGAGCCCACTTAGGACCAGAGGAACTCGCCATTGAAGCTCGATCGGTAGCTGGATTCGCTGGAGTTAACACCGATCTAACACGCAGAGGAACAACACCAGAGAAGAACACCGTCGAGCTCTGCATCATAGCTTTAGAGATGTTTCCTTCTCTAAGCCCAATAATAACAACAACAATGGCCGATACAATTCCTCCTCCAACTCCAAACCAAATTAGGCCTTTCACTTTCACCATCACTCACCATTCATTTTTTTCTCACTTTACTTCGTTTCTGGGCCTTAGAATTTTTTTATGTGGCTATTAACAAAAACGGCGTGTAGTTTATCTCTCGTTTGTTAAAATACAAACTACATGACGTTTTTGTATACTTTACATTATAGAGTAGATTCATCATGTCTTTCTTGTTGGTTCCTCAACGATTACATAACGGAAACTTGAGTTTTCCGGTGAATATTCAATGTTTTTGCTCTTCTTCTTCAACAGCTTCTGACCTATTCTCTTCGTCGAGTCTGGTAAACACTTTACCGTTGTTTCCATGAGCGCAGATGCATCCAATGACATATCTTTAGCATAGTAATGAACGATCTTGGGCAATACTATCTTTGTCTCATTGTGTATACGAACGTTGTTTCTTATGAACTCTTCTTTGGATTTTCTTAGATCCCGGAACACGCAGTCAGCGGTGTATACTCGAACCTGACAGAACAATTAACTGTACAAGATTAGAGTCCAAAGAAATAGATTTCAAACTTTTTAGTAAAACATGGTGAGGCTTTTTTTTGCTACCGGAGGATCTGTAGAAGCTCCTGAAGAAATAGCGAAATGAGCCAATGACTCGGGATATTCCAAGGCGTAGATGTGTTTGACATTACAAGTTTTCGACTTTCTTGATGGCGAGAACAATGTCTGCAACAACTGTTTACTGTTATGTCAGTTACAAGTTATGAAATGTAGTGAAAGTGAAGCAAACAAAAATAAAAACAGAGCGAGTAGTGTGTTGCATACAGGTGGTGAGAAATGCGGACGAATGCCTAAGATTGAGCTTTGGATAATGTAAGGGTTTACGCGATAGCCTCCAACATCATAAGCTGCCTGAGACACATAAAAGGTGGCTTAAGTAAACAGCAAAGACATATAAATCAATTAGTCTAAGAGATGTAAAGACCAAACCTTTAGAACCGAGGTGTTTTTGGCACGGTTGTGAGTTCCGTAGGCTAAATAGGCCTGCAACAGAGAGAGAGTTAAGATAAGATTGAAGCTTTTATACAGGAGACAGAACCAATAAGAGACTAGTTATTGTTTGCTTACATGCATTGTGAGGGCATTGTGAATGTTTATCCAAAACGCGAGCTTCTCTTCGCGTTTCATTCTACTCGGGTCAACCTTCTCAAGCTTTTGAACTAGTGATCTATACAAACCAATTGAGTAACATTTCAGGTCAACCCCAAGTCATCGTAAAAACTGTCACATAAGCAAATTGTGTTACTCTTTTAAGTATGCATTTACCTGAAGTTTTGGAGCATGAGAGCAGCGTGATTGAAACTACCATCATCCAGGTGAAGTTCTAGAGACTCTATTACAACACTGCGTGGCACATTTGCCGAGTTGCAGCTATCAAAAGTGGTTTTGGAAGAGACAGATGAGGGTGAAGAAGCAAAAGCCTGAAGACAAGAACTGGTTCTGGCTTTGCAGGAGAGTGTACAATACACAGAACATATGCATCTTAAGATATCTTCAGAGAGCCTACTCGGGTTCACCACGTTATCCACTATATGAGAAGAACCTAGAAGATCTCCAAGAGTAGTGTGATTACCAGAAACATATCTAGTCTTCTCCTGCAAAATGCTCAAAACATCATCAAGTCTTGTCAGACTCATCACAAGGTTGGTTAAAAGGAAAATACAAAATGATGTTACTACTTACCCTTGCAGACAAAGCTTTTAAGCTGGCTTGGAAACTCCTAGGAGGACACGAAGAGGAACGTTCAGACGCCGGAGAAGCTTGATACTGGTAGCTGAACACACTAGTAACATCTGATTGCTCGGATTTGGGATAAAACTGATTAGAAACTAAGCTCGTTTCTGTGTGAGGAGAGAAAGAAGAAACTTGCTCATCAAAAGCTGTCCTATAAAGAGAGAGCAGATACTGTTCTGTGCGCAAAATTTCAAACTCGAGTGAAGCAATCTCCTTTCTCAAATCCTCTGAAGACTGCAGAAACAAACATAAACATTAAGAGGCTACACATTTGCCAAAAACAATCAGTGAAGTGAAACATTCAAAAGCTATAATAAAGTTCAAACCTTTGGCATAACGTTGCAATTAGAATCCTGATAACTTAGTAATCTCTTCTCAATCGATACACTCTGTACATACAAAACTGTGACTTTTTAGAAACCCCCAAAAAAAGTTTTGGTTTTTTAAAAAGGTCAGAGTAGTACCTGTTTAGTGTAGGTAGAGAATCTTGAAGGTGATGATGCAACAATCACCTTCTGCTTCTTCTCCGAGTTCCTGTGAGACAAAAAACCCATTTTTAACAAATTTGATTTCAAGTTGCAGAAGAAAGAGACAGAGAAAGTGTAAATTAATCGTGGTTTGACCTTGGAGAAGATGAAGAACAATCGTGAGAAGAAGGAGAGGAAGGTGAAGGAGAACAAAGACCCATCATTTTCTTTCTTGTCTGTTTGTAGAAACTCATCAGAGAATATTACTAACAAGTACTTAACTTAGGGATAATAAAAACTAAGACATCCCATCAAAAGTAGTATCTTGCTTTGAGAAGTACTCAAACTCTCAAATCAAACAGCATATCTCGAAAAAGCTCCAGTCTTTTTGGTTGGTTTTTTTGGCTTTGTCGTTTATATGCTTATTATGTATGTGGGTTTAGTGTGACTCCAAAACTTTGCCGAACAAAAATAAAAAAATTTGTTTAAAAAGACGATCTTTTTTTTCCTTTCTCTCGTAACTTTCCGGGAAAATGAGCGAGAAAATCAGGAAAGTGATACCGACATTTTTCCCGGGACTTCAGACTGAGAGAGAGTATCCCGAGTATTATTATTACTATTCTTCTAATAATGAATACAAACATTTAAATAATACTAACATTTAATATATTTTCTACTATTAATGATATTTTGTAATAATTACTAGTATTACTATTAAGATATTAATATTTCATAGTACACTCGTAATTCGTAAACACTCACTTGTTCAGTGCTCAGAACTCAACTAACTACTCTGAAAATAATGCAATAAGTTAGTAGTATTAATATTTTAATAATTAATACGTGAATGCATCAATTATTTGAAAACACAAGGATATACATTTGTTAATTTCTAATATATAGTATAGTTTTTGCATTATTTTGTTTTATTTATTTATTCGGTTCTATACTTCTATGATTCGATCGTAAAATGCCTTGAAGAAATAAGATAAATAAAAACATGTAAAGGAAAAGAAAGAAGAAGCAATTAATGCAGTCGATCTCAAAACAACTAAGTAAGTGGGGACAATTTTAACACGATCCATAAAAGAGTTGACAATGGGACATAAAATAGTAGTAACAAATATTTTGTGGTCACATAAATGGTAAAAGAAGTCTTACCATTCCATTTAGAATAAAATAAATGTAGTCCCCTTGGCTTTAGAAAAAAAAAAAAGCATGTCCAAAAATAGAAAACTCAAATATATTCTAAAAAAAAAAAAGAATGTAAGTTCTAGTAAATTGTAATTATGTTAAGAAGGAACAAATGAAAGAAATAGAAGAAAAAAAATTGTACATAATGTAAAATGGACAGATAAGTATAACTATAAAATTGTGAATTTTGTTTTGATAGAAGATGGTAAAAGTGGAATTAGTGTCTCTTTGTGTATCTGATTTGGGTCGTTTTGTATAGAAGACAGAGATAGAGTTGGATGGATAAGAAGAAATAAATGAATAAACAAAAAGTGTGAATGAGGCAAAACTTACAAATTTTACATAAACTTCCAAATCGAGTTTCATTTTCGACGTGGTCCGGTTGAGTCAGACCAATAAATGCCTCCAGTTTTTGGCACCACTCTTGTCTCATTAAATATCAATGTGAACAAAATGTGTGATTTCTCGACTCAATTTAAGAGGTGTAGCTTCCTATGCGCAGTTTAATCGAATTTGGGTACGTATCATTCATTCCTTTTTTTTTTTCATTTCTTTTCTGACTTCATATTGGTTACTATCATTCATAAGACACTTCTGAGTTCTTCTGACCTTCCTAGGGTAGATTTTGGGATAGTACAAGCACAATTCGTTCAGTAAAAGATAAGTAAACCGGGCCGAATTGACTCAGCTCTAAATTTTGGGCTCATATATTTCAAACGGGCTTTCTCTCAGCTCGCGTCATACGTTACTGTTCTAAGTTTTCTACTTAATTACTAACGTTTTGTTACTTTTTAAGGTTAAGGGCAAATGGCTAGATGACAGACGAATAACTCTTACCAAAAATAGTAGGCTACACTCCAACCATAAATCGGATTACTATTATTATAGTTTCTTGAAATAATCGGACTCTTTATCTTTTTACTCCCTTTTCCTTCGAGTCTTTGACTATAAGATGCAAATGGGTGGTTCTTATAAGTTATTTCAATAATTTGGAGCCGGCAAATAAGACAAACGAAAAAGCAAATGGTTAGCCGTGCTGGACCAAACATTGCCTTTCTCCGTCACCATTTAAGAGTTTAGAATTATTCTTATTCGTATCTCTATCAATCATGATATAAAATTGATATAGTAAGAAAGCAATCTTATCAATATATAACTTTTTATTGTATCGAATAATATTGATATTGTGATAGTATCATTATAGATAATTGTGTTCTGTGATGTGTGTTATTCGTTTATTTAATATTTGTTGGTAAATTGATTCGCCTTCTACCGTAACTTTTTCTTATAACGGATAAAGTTCGAAACCTATATGGATCTTGAAATATGTAAATAATTGACTAATAAAGTTGGCAGAACTTAGCACACCCGTAGTGATTACAAATCAATATGTGCAACTGTCATATTTTCTATTTGAATTGGTTTACTAAATTTAATTTCAGGATTTACAGGCAGCGCAATGGATGATCGGAATTAATCTGACTTATCTTATACTTCTTTTATAAGATCCCATCTTATGAACAATGGGCAAATCATTTACATGGAAAAATATTCATTACATTGCATTTAAACAATACAAAGAGAGAACCGTGGGGGTTGAAAGTGCACGTGAATGACAGAAGACTAAAGGAGATGGTTGTGGAGCCAACTATGTCTCTATGTTAGGATTAATATCGACCCTCGTGTGCATCACCCATTCCTCTCCATCTCTTTTTTTTATTTAACAGCCTCTTATTTTCTTTTTTTATTTAATCATACATATTACAAAAACAAAATTTTGCAGATTTTGAGAATCTATAATGGAGAACAAGAAAAATCAAACGACAGTACTATACATTTCATATAAAAAGGGGACAAAAGAACATATCAATAAGATTATAAGTGCCTCACATACCTTGCTGGATATCACGATTTTGCATGCCTCTGTCATTTTCTGGGACGTGGGCTTCTTCTTTCTATATTATTGATGGAATTTTCATGATAATATTTTTTCTATAAAAATTAGTCAGTATTCATGTACGGTGAATGTATCTCAAGATACCGATCAACGAGGGTGTCTCTATAATTTTATTTTTTATTATGTGAATATTGAATTGGGAGTGTTCCGTAGGACAACAATTCCATGATTGAATATATGACTGTTATTCGTGGCTTTACTCTCGAACAACACAACGCAATATTAAATCAAACTAGAGCGTGCGTGCGTGTATATTATAAGGGTTTTCTTATTCCAATAGAATCTTAAATTATTTGTATCCAAAACATATATAAAAGGGAATGAGTCGAGTGACGGGGAGATGCATAACTCGGTGCGATCAAAGAGACAAA
Source organism: Camelina sativa (assembly GCF_030686135.1). NCBI lineage: Eukaryota > Viridiplantae > Streptophyta > Magnoliopsida > Brassicales > Brassicaceae > Camelina > Camelina sativa. The sequence goes on along the minus strand of NC_141896.1, from coordinate 9,148,118 downwards.
AGTTAAAAAAAGGAAATAAACAAAAAAGGTCCTACCGAGGCACACTGATTTGGAACCGAACCAGACACCGAAGCTAAAACCAAGATCCACGATCCTGTTTGGTCGCAGTCGCACATTACTTTAGCATGGAGGTTCACGATATGCGCCGTATATACTTGCAATTGACATACCAATGGGCGATGGTCCCTTGGGATTTTGGAAGAACTATTAAGTCCAGACGAACGCTATTTGTTCAATTTGGTGAATATATTTGTATTGTTAGATTAAATACGAGGATATGCTTAGATAATTAAAAAAAAAAAAAAAGTATATCCTATCATTTTCTGTCTTGACGAAAATATATCGAACCAAATTCGTCTGTCTGATCTATTAGCCAACAATATACTAATTAAGAAATAATAGAGTTAAGAACTGTCGATCATCTCTCCCTTTTAATCTACCTACCAAAATATAGTCCATATTATAGTATATACATGAATACATTATATGTAGTGTTCAAAATAAAAAAATTATGTGGCGTTACTTAATTTCATTAACTTATGTGCGGCTTAAATAATTCTACTATCGTACAAACTAATGATAAAGCTACCGAACATTAGGGTAATTAAGTTGTTGCCTTGTTTGGAAAACTAGCTATGTTTCTAAAAATTTTATACGTAAGGCATACAATGGAATTAATCAGTATATCGTCCTATGAAAATCTTTTCAATGGTCTAGTGTGTACGCAGTACGCGCGGGGATCAATTTATACCTCTGCCAAAAGCATGAAACCACCACTATATTATTTTTGTTTATATTTTCTTTTGGTAAAGCACTATATAGTACTCCGACATTGCGTAGGAATGATAGCTCCGTTTAATTGATCTTGAAAATATTTAAACAATATTGGCGAGTATCTTACGTATGGTATCCTCTAGAACCCATTATTTGTTTTAGGGCAAACATGATAAAACTACATATATCACTCTTTTGATGATTTTAAAATGTACAGTTATAGAAATAAAAAACACGAACATGACAAGAATCTTATTATAGTATTAGCCACTGTACTTAATTTCACGATCTTAAAAGAAATATACTAAGCTCTTGTCCATAACTACCACCCGGATTCATCATATGAAACGATTCTGAGTCACTCGAACCAGTGACTCGCTCAAACCTCGCCCTCAAGTACAGCGTCTGCTCCTCCTCGTCCAACGGCACAACTCCGGCTCCGACTGATACAGACTGCATCATCCTCAAAAAAACGGCGTCGTTCTCAGTCACCTTTCTCCTCACGGCAAATCCCATTTTCCTTCCGTTGCAAAACATCGACCACACAGGAACATCAAAGATCGAAGACGAGCGACTGCTGCTGCTTCTACGACGGTCACACTCGAGGGCTATGCGTAGAACACCGGCCTCGTCCATTTCTTTGGCTAAAGCCGCCGTGGGAACAGCTAGCTCGAGGAGGAGAAGCGGTGAAGATCCCACGGCGGTTGAGTCTTGAAGGCAGAAGCTTACTCGACCACGACGGTGGCCGAAGAAAGTTCCACTTACGATGCTGTTGCTATGGGAGGAAGAGGAGGAGGATGAGGATGAGTGGTCTGAAGAGGAAGAGGAGGAAGTAGAAGAAGACACTGAGACGGTGTCGTTTTGGTGTGAAGTAGAAGGTGGTTGTTGGTAAGTGCAACAGTATGGGACCATACATTCGATGAGTGATCGGAGAGTTCGTCGGAGACGGAATTCACGGGCACAATCTACGGTGGTTGGAGTGGTTATGATTTGCATGTGATGATAGTGATGATCTCTTTGCTTTCCTAAATCAACCATTGTTCTCATGATTTGTGTTTTCTCTGTTTGGAAGCTAAGCTGAGACTTGAGAGTGAAATTAAAGAAGTGAATATTGAGTTTGTTTTTGGTGAAGGAGAAGAGTAGGTTTGATGGCATATATGTATAGGTGGTGGTGGTAACGGAGAGTGGAGACTTTTGTTTTGCTTATTTTTGTTTTTATATATTTTTAAATATTAGTATAAATATAGTATATGCTTTTTATCTTCTTTTGGGTCTAGTGCAAACTTCAAGTAAAGAAGAGAAGGTCGAGCTTATTTGTATACTAATGATTTATACTCGTGGTTATTTGTGCATTTAAATCCAGCCACAAGATCATCACGGTTTAGCTAGATATTGGAAAAAAGATACATAAACAAGGTAGAATTTGAAGTGCAATGACGTGTAAAATTGACATGCATTAACTTTGTGTATTTAAGGAAGTATTCTTCATACGCTCGTTCTCTGAGCTCTTGTGATATATAGTAACTTTTAAACCTAAAGTTACACATCAAAGTTCATCTTATTCGTGTAGCATATACGAGAAAAAAAGGAAAAAATAAGGCAGTGGAGGAAGGAGCATAGGAAGTGGGGTCAACGTGTCGCAATATAAAACGAGTTGGACCCATTTGTTAATGTAATATCCAATCAGTAAGTTTGGAAGGAAGCGAATGGTGCGCGTGCGTCAGTCCAAGTGAAGTCCCACGCAGCACTTGACACTTCCAACCATCTTTCACTTCTTCTTTTTTTTCGTATTTTACTTTGTCAATTGTTTCACAGTCAATTGAGAGTTAACTTTATACTAATATAAATTTTCTCTAATCGTATCAAAATTAGTTAATCACCCCCAAAACTCGGGCTTTATTTACTTTAAGATCATGTATTGATGTTGGATATACAATTCCAAGAATGGCCTGGTTACTCACCTTTTCTTATGTACATAGTATGTATAATAAATCAAATTAGGAAATTGAAGCACTTCTGCTCTTTTCTTAATTTTTCTACTGTTTAGTGTTCATGAAAAGATATATGCGTTCTTCTGTCATTACAAAAAGATATAGATGCTTTTACCAAGAAAAATGTAACATGAGAATAATGATGCATAGGGCGTGAGGGCCTAAGAACAAGCATGCATAGAGCAATGATTAAAACCCAATCATGCTCCGGTATTTTTTTATAGCATTATTCCTTAAGATGCTGATCTTTATAATCATTGCTTATATCGATTCATGATAGTTTTGCGTGCTAAATCAAATTATCATGTATGGGGTATAGTAGAGTAATTTTTAACCTACTTTTAGAAGAAGTATTCATAGCATATTAGCATGGCACCTTGAGAAAGAAAATTTCGAAAATCATTTTCAACATCATTTTTAGCTTTTTCTTATATACTCCCTGTTTTTACTTTAATATCAAGAGTCTTAATATTTATAGGAGAACAAAAAACGTTTATACATCCACATAGTTTAGTTAGAAGTTGGTATTCATAGAGACTAAATCTTGTTTTCCTTCATTATTTGCAGATTAGTAACATTTGTAATTTCATGTTGATTAGTAATACAACAGGATAGTAAACTTTATAATCATTTAAAGAAAAAATAAATTTCTTTTCAAAATCAGTTCCATAAAATGAAGAAACTTCGTTTCAAAAGCATTAAAAGAAAAATACCATCGATAAATGTTACGATTAATCTGTCATTGTACTATTTTACATATCATTAGAATCCTAATTTGTTGATGTCCAGATCGGTCACAATTAGAGTATTTTAGTTCGGTAAATTGAAGTCGAAGTTCTCTTCTATTAATCGGTGCCGAGGCACAAAAGACGGATTACAACACAACTTAGACGAGTTACAAGCAATGGACAATTACAATAGACGAGCTGAGGGCTCGTCGATTAAGCTTATGGACGAATGAGGCCTTATACTTGCTATCCGTATTCTTTTCTCTTTCTCGTGATCCCCATTCTCGAAGACCGTACGCCTGTACTTATAGGGAACTGTGTCGGTTCGTCCCCTAGAAAGACCAAAATACCCCTCATTCCTAGGAGGTTTATTTTGGGCTTTTCCTTGGACCAGGCCCTTTGTTGGAGTGAGGATCTACTTTAACATAATTTTACTCGGTTTTCTATATTTTGATGATTGGCATCTTGTTTTTAAAGCTTTTAATAATAATAGTACATTACAATTGTTTTTCTTAACCACAAAAACTTAATTAATGGAACAACCACATGTTATTATTACATTCAGAAAAGTAAATATAAAAGCACATATCACATCATTCTAAGTAAGATTGCATGCAGTCCAATCTTTTGAATCCATAACAGTGTAGATTATATATATTGTCTTATTTTAAATTATGGGGTTTATGGATTAGGTTAATAATAAATTGACTTCTTAACCACAAACAGGTTGATTGGAAATAGATAATGATGAGAGTTGTAAAATACTTCTAAATTCTTCATAGTCAGTATCTAATCAAGTTTTTGTTTGGCGCGGTGTTGAATTTATTTACCTATCAATTTTTTTTTCTTTAGTTTTATATAGACATTTAAATTAGGGTAATTCTGAAGGTTTTCTTTCACAAATATTTTTAATATGCTCACAAGAAATAGAAAGAAGAAGCACATATACAAGTTAAAACAACATCGATCGATATATTTATTAACTTATACTATTTTATATACTTTCTTATATATAATTTCGAATGTTTAGTAAAACAAGATAAATGATAAAAGCAGACATGCATGGCACACAACTTTTTTTTGTTTTGGATCATATGAAAAGGAAAAAACATGAAAAGCCAGTATGTGAATCCTTTGTTCGCATCATCACTTTTTTATCCTTTCACTGAAGTTGTCGGCTTACGTTTCATAGTGTAACTTTAACAGAGGTTTTCGTTACACATTTTCACAACTATTATAATGAATATAACCAAAGATAATCACTAATTCAACAAATTGCATGATTGTCTTGTCTTCATTAATTTTTTAATGTCAACAAAAAAATGGAATTAGTTAAAAATAGTAAGATTTTTTTTGGTGTGTCACATTTTGGTGAAAAAAATTTACACTAAATTGATGTTTGGATGTCCCTTTGAAGATGGCCTTACTAGGAAGGAACTAAAGGACACACATGTAAAAGTGGACCCATTTCACTTCCCAAATGTCCACTACCTAAATGAATAGGGGCTGAAACTTTTTCACTCATGGGAGAAATGTCGGCGGCTAGGGTTTTCGCTCCAGTGCTCTCTCGTGAAGATTTTCTGCTTCATTAATTAAGAGCGTCCCTAGATTTCAGTCAGTGATAGAAATCTCTCTGTCTGCTGTTTCATTAGGTCTGTGTGGCCTCGGATTTTTGTTTCAGATTTCGGATCTGCTTTTAGTCGGGAGAGTTCTTCAGATCTGGTGTTCTAAGAGTTAAAGATTTAAAGTTTTGGTCGGAAAGAGATGAGTTGTCCAAGGAAGAAGAAAGAGCTGTCCCTTATGGATGAGTTGAGAGAGCTCAATCTGCTTAAAGAAGGGGAAGAGGTAGAAATCCCAGATCTGGAAAATAATGATTTGATTGAGGAGAACTCAATGAGTGTTATAGTTCGCTGTTTAAATCCCTCAGTTCATAAGGTGGGGGGACTAGTTAAAGCTCTGCCGTCAATCTGGGGAATGGAAGATAGAGTGCGTGGAAGAGGAGTTGGGAGCAGTCGGGTTCAATTCATTTTTGACAATGAAGGAGATCTGTACCACGTCTTGTTCAGAGGTCCTTGGTTTGTGAATGGTTGGATTGTGTCGCTGGATCAATGGAAACCTAATCCGGGACCGGATTTTCTCAACAAAATTCTCTTCTGGGTCCGAATAAGGAACATCCCTATCCATCTCCTTAAGAAGCAGACTGTGGAAAGCATCATTGAGCCTAAAGGAAAAGTAGAGGCAGTTGAATTTCATGCGAAAAACTCAACCTCATTAGAGTATGTAAGAGCTCGAGCTTGGTATAAAGCTGATGAGTCTCTGGAATTTGTAAAGCAAGCAAAGTTCTCATCTGGTGAAGTTGTTAAGGTTAAAATGGAGTACGAGAAGTTGTTGAAAGTCTGTTTCCTCTGCTTTAAACTCACTCATGATCAGGCAAACTGTCCGTTGCAATGCTCCCAAAAAACAGGCCAGCGAAGAGGAAATAAGAAAGATCAGTACTTGGAGGCTCATGTATCAAAAGGGAAAGGCAAGAGTGTAGTTTTGGCGGAAGCAGAAGGTGGGACCTCTCAGTCGGCCTCAAAACAGAGATCCAAGAAAATCAAGAATAGACTACAATGGCCGACTCAGGAGGGTTATGGTAGAGGCACAAGGGTGACTCAAGAATGGAGACCAAAGGCGGTTGCTATTGAAAAAGAAACTTTGGGAAGCTCGCAGGGAGAAGGTACAAAAAGCTCAGGCGAGTCCGTTCTTTCACCTATTAAGAAGAGGCGCTTAAGTAACAGTGGAGAAAGGCAGGCGAAGAAGATTAAAACTAGAGACTCTCCATCTATTTTTGAAAGACTTGGAAACAGTGGTGACTTATCTAAGGAGCCGGGAACGAAGGGATCATCTGGAGAAAAGAAGAAGAACTCTCCTTCGGTGTTTGAAAGGCTGAGCTCTCAAGTGTCCAGTTCCAACTCAAAGCCAGGAAGCTCTAACTCGGCTTCTGTACATTCTGTCCAAGTGGCAGCTCACTTAGTGAATCATTCTGCTTCCATAGCAGCAAAGTCTCTCGTTTTTGCAGACTGTGAACCAGTTGGTAAACGTAGAGCAAATTTGAAAGAAGGGTTGATGGTTAATACTAACCCTTCGAGATCAATATGAGGATACTGAGCTGGAACTGTCAGGGGGTGGGGAATACCCCGACAGTTCGTCACCTGAGGGAAATACGGGGTCGGTATTTCCCAGAGGTCACATTCCTCTGTGAGACCAAGAATAAGAGAAGATACTTGGAGAATGTTTTGAATCATTTAGGGTACTATGATTTACACACGGTGGAGCCAAATGGAAAAAGTGGGGGACTTGCACTTCTTTGGAAGGATTCGGTTGCGGTAAAGATCATTCAGTCGGATAAGAGAATGATTGATGCGTTAGTTGTTTGGCAAGGTAAAGAATTCTACTTGACTTGCGTTTATGGGGATCCAGTCCAAAGTGAGAGAGGTGCATTATGGGAAAAATTGTCCAGAATTGGTGTGAGCAGAAAAGGTCCCTGGCTTATGACAGGTGATTTTAATGAATTAATTGATCCCTCAGAAAAGAAAGGTGGACCGGTAAGGAAGGATGCTTCATGTATCGAGTTTAGACAGATGCTAAATGCATGTGGGATGTGGGAGATCAAGCACACCGGATACCAATTCTCCTGGTATGGTAACAGAAATGACGAGTTAGTGCAATGCAGGCTGGATAGGACAGTAGCGAATCAACTTTGGCTGGACTTATTTTCTCAAGCCCAAGCGCATATCTAAAGAAGGTTAGCTCTGATCATAGTCCTTTACTAACCTGTATGATGGGAGAACAAAGGAGAAAATGGGCCGGTTTCATATTTGATCAAAGATGGAAATCGAGAGAAGGTTTTAATGACCTCATGTTACAGTTTTGGCAAGGAGAAAGTCCTCAGGGGTCAATGATGGAGAAGATTGCAGAATGTAGGAGACGTATCTCACGCTGGAAGAGGGATACCAAACCTAGTTCTGCAAGGAGAATACAAGAACTACATCATCAGATTGATCTCGCCACTCGTAGGACTCCATTTAGTAAGGATTTGCTCCGTCAGCTAAAGAAGGAGTTAAGTATGGAGTATAACAATGAGGAATTGTATTGGAAAGGTAAGAGTAGGTTGACTTGGCTTAACAATGGGGATAAAAACACAAAATATTTCCATGCAACCACAAAGAACAAGAGGGCTCAGAACCGAATTCACAGTCTGGTAGATGAAGAGGGAGTTGAATGGTTTGCTGACTTTGATCTTGGGAGGGTGGCTGAGAAGTATTTCAAACTCCTTTACACCTCTGAAGATGTGGGACACCGGATAGAAGAAAGAATAGGTGATGGTAACAGGATATCCCAAGCTGAAAATGATCATCTTATGAAGCCTGTAACTTTTGAAGAAGTCAAAAGAGCTGTGTTTGATATCAATCCAAGTAAAAGTCCAGGACCTGACGGGATGACAGGATTTTTTTATCAGCAATACTGGGATATTCTCGGAGCTCAATTAACAGAAATGGTCAAGGAGTTCTTCAGAACAGGTCATATGGATAAAGAGATGAACAAGACCAATATTTGTTTAATTCCTAAAAAGCTGAAGGCGGTTAAGCTAGCTGAGTTTAGGCCAATCAGCCTAAGCAATGTTGTGTATAAGATCATTGCTAAGGTGATGGACAACAGGCTAAAAAAGGTGCTCCCTGGGGTGGTTTCAGAAACTCAGGCAGCTTTCATTCAGGGAAGGCTAATCTCCGATAATATTCTTGTGGCACATGAGTTGCTTCACACCCTGGAGTCAAAAAATAAGTGTTCTGAGGAGTTCATTGCGGTAAAAACTGATATATCCAAGGCATTTGACAGGGTGGAATGGACTTTCTTAGAAGACTCCCTGCGATTGTTAGGATTTTCAGATGATTGGATCCGACTCATTATGAGCTGCGTAGGGACAGTGAACTATCAGATTCTAACCAATGGGACTCCTTATGGAGAAATCACACCTACTCGAGGACTGAGGCAAGGTGATCCTCTATCACCCTATCTATTTGTGCTGTGTGCTGAGATGCTTGTTAGAATGCTATAGAAGGGTGAACAAGAGGGTAGGATCACTGGTTTAAAAGTCGCAAGGAGGGCACCGTCCATCTCTCATCTTCTGTTTGTAGACGATAGCATCTTTTACTGCCAGGAGAAGGACGAGGAGCTCCATTACTTGATAAGTACCCTCGAGGAGTATAGTGTGGCTTCTGGGCAGAGGATTAATCTCCAGAAGTCAAGCATTCACTTTGGAAAATTGATTCCACCAGATAGAAGGGAGCAAATTAAAAGGATAACTGGAATCAATGAAGAAGGAGGGGAGGGGTTCTACTTGGGTCTACCTGAAGCTTTTGGAGGTTCCAAGATCTCTATTCTAAATTATTTAAAGGAACGTCTTCATCAAAAAGTATCAGGATGGCAAAATAACTATCTTTCGGCTGGAGGTAAAGAGGTTCTACTGAAGATGGTGGCCCTGGCTCTCCCAACTTATACCATGTCATGTTTCAAGCTCCCGAAGGCAGTTTGTCAGCAACTAGTTTCAGTGATGGCTGACTTTTGGTGGAGAAACAAGAGAGAATCAAGAGGGATGCATTGGAAGGCATGGGACCAGCTGAGTAAGCCGAAGAAGGAGGGGGGCCTTGGCTTTAAGGATATTGAGGCTTACAACATTGCTCTATTAGGGAAACAATTATGGAGAATGCTCACTCGCCCTGATTGTTTAATGGCAAGAGTCTTCAAAAGTCGGTATTTTAGCAAAACCTCTCCATTACTGGCCAAACTAGGTTATAGGCCTTCATTTGCCTGGAGAAGTATTCATGAAGCTCAGGAATTACTTAGACAAGGCGCAAGAGTTATAGTGGGCAATGGTAACACTATTGATGTTTGGCAGGATCCTTGGCTCCAATCGAAACCAGCAAGAAGCTTGAGAGCAGTGCTTAAGGTATCACCGCAGCAGTACCATCTTGTTTCTTCGATTCATAAGGTACATGATCTCCTTGAGGAAAATGGGAAAGACTGGAAGAGGGATATTCTAGATGCAGTTATATTGGAGGAGGATCGTAATCTAGTTGAAGAGATAAGACCGGTTGGAAGACATACCTCAGATAGTTATACTTGGGATTATGCTAGAACATGAGACTATTCTGTCAAATCTGGATATTGGGTCCTTATGCATGTCATCAAAGCTATGAAAACGTCCCAAGAGGTATCTCAACCTAGTCTCAATCCTCTTATCTCTCAAGTGTGGCAATCAGATGCTAGCCCTAAGGTTCAACACTTTCTGTGGAGATGCCTCTCCAATTGTCTCTCAGTCGCACATAATCTATCCTACAGGCATCTCTCTAAAGACAACCGTTGCCTAAGATGTCCACACCATGCAGAAACGACTAATCATATGTTATTTCAATGCTCTTATGTTAGACAAGTGTGGGCTCTTTCTCCAATACCGGCTCCGCCTAGTGGAAACTGGGGTGAATCTCTCTATGCAAACATGTATCATGTCCTGAACATCAAATCCTTCTACCCCAACAGAGAAGATTTCCATGCGATTTTCCCATGGCTCCTTTGGAGAATCTGGAAATCTTGAAATGATCTTAACTTTAAAGGGAAGGATTACAGCGCATTAGATACAGTTCACAAGGCGTTGGAGGATGCTGAGGAATGGAGACAAAGGAAAGGCCAAGAGGAAATGGGAAGAAGGACACCCCACCCACCAGTAAATGACGCTGTTAAATGGCAACCACCACCAATGGGATGGCTAAAATGCAATACCGATGGAGCTTGGAATGGTGAAGATACAAGATGTGGAGTTGGCTGGGTCCTTCGGAATGAATGTGGGGAAGTTAGATGGATGGGAGCACAAGCATTAAGAAAAGTAAGATCAGTTCTTGAAGTGGAGTTGGAAGCAATGAGGTGGGCAATGTCTACAATGTCTCGGCTGAACTAAAGGAAAGTTATATTTGAAACTGATTCATTGGTGATAGTGAAATTATTGAATAATAATGATCACTGGCCTGCTTTTGCTCCATTACTCCAAGATATAAGAAGCTTGCTCCCTACTTTTGAAGAGGTCAAGGTAATTCACATGCCAAGAGATGGTAACAGAGTGGCGGATCGGGTAGCAAAGGAGTCTTTTTCGTTTCAAAATTTTGACCCTAAACTATACTCGACTATGCCAAATTGGGTAAAACAACTTGTATTGGTGGACAAACCAAGTGTATCTTGAATGTTGGTGAATGAAAGTTGTTGTTGAGCAAAAAAAAAAAAAAAAATGAATAGGGGCTGATTTCTCTCTTTGCTATCCGTCTCAAATTTAATTATTTTCCCTTATCTATAGTTCTAAGGACACTACTATTAATCCTTAAACGGTTTCTTTTTATATATGTGTCGTGTTCTAATACGATGGCTGTTTATTAATTGAGAGGTATGCATGATCTGAGTGGTTTAGTCAACTTAACGGCATACTTTGGAGAGGGGGAACATGCTTTAAAATTTTTATTGTAATCAACCACTTTTTAAAGTGTTAATTCTACTTTGCACCCTTCTGTGGTTTTGTATATCAAATTATTAATTAACGTTATCAACACACTCTTGATCACTGCAACAATATAGACATATAGAGCTAATTACTTCAGACATATAAAATATATTATACTGTAGTGGGAAATAATTTAAGCTTTATGTTTATGACAATCTAATGCCTTCATGATGGCATGAATTATCAAACGTTTAATAATGTACACTCAGCTAGTGGACTCTAAATACAAACTAATCTATATATTTAATTATATAAATTATATAATAATCATATTTTGACCGCCCAAAAGCCTAATTGACTGAAAAATGAAATACATGTGATACCATGATATAATACATGAAAAAACAATGTAATCATTCGTTGAGTAGGTTCTAGAGATTATGGGCGAATGTTACCAGCCGATAGTAAGTCGAATTATTCGTTAATTAAGCCGTATAGACACTGGGCGAAAGTTATATTGCGGTATATATATTGGACTTGTCCCTCACGACCCTTACCTGAATTAGACCCACCGTCGGTCATTCCACAAAACTAAATCAGCTATTGAAATGATCCAACGAATGCAAGTATAATATCACTTGTAACTGGTTCATTGTAAACTTAATGAATTGGAGTCTTTGATGTAAAAAGAAAATGGTTCATGGCAGTTTTTTCCAGTGTGAATTCATGAGTTAATAATACGCAAGTCAAGACATCTTCACATACAAGTTTTCTTGAGATATCATGAAAATGAATATGAATATATCGTAATGCCTTTGCAGTGCTATATAACTTTATAAGTGGCAACAAAGGCCCAACAAATTAAGAAGATGATCGAGTTGATGTCTGATAAAACCCATAATACTGAACCAAGCCGTGCTTATGGGTTATGTTGATCATACTTTAAGAAAAAGATTCATGTGTTAATTAGTACAAAAAAATTAGGTAAAAGAGAGGTATTATAATAAAGATTAGGTATAATGTTTACTGGTAATTGCCATTATTTATATAAGTGCAACCGAACTTGTAGTAGAGGCCCTAGTTAGTGTTTGTTCGTCTCGACCTATTCATAATTAAGTTTTAGATGAGTTCGTTAATCTATATATATGATTTTAACTTTTATAAGGCTGATTTGTTTTTTTTTTTTCTTTCTTTGCAATTTCGCATGACGTTCCAGAATCCAGATGTGGTTTCTGCCTCCGTGTCTACGTTGTATCTGATATAGTGTTTTAATGGACCTATGTGAGGTCGAAGATAAAATTTTGCAAGGCACAATAATTATGGGCCTATACCGTCTGATTTGGGCGTAAAACTTATACACAAACATCGTTGTACTCTGTTTTTCTTCTAATTTTTAAAAACTACTTAAAACAAATATGAAATCTCTTATAATGTTTATATTTATATACAGTAACGTAGTTCGACATATTTGACAAAACAATTTCTTGCTTACTTTTAATGCTTTGAATTATAACGTTTTTTGTGTAAAAAAAAACTATTGTTTTAAAAAGTATACTATATTAAAGATCCGTGCTCTAGCACGGGTTGAAATTCATTTTACTTTTATTGTAATTTTTATATAAAATATAATTTATGTGATTGTTTTTAAAAGTTTTTTTGGATAAAACATTATGCAATAAAATCATATGCTAAATATTTAGCATATGATAGCTTGAAAAAAACACATATTTGTAAGTTTTATATTATTAATGATTCGAGATAAGTAGCCGTGCTATAACACTGGTTAAATTTTGTATATTTTATATTTTAGAATAAAATTTTAATATGTTGTATTAGTTTGTATATGTGAAGTTATTTCAACAATGTATATTCTACATCATGACTTAAATGTCATTATAAGACATAATTTGTAAATTTGATTTTAAAAAGCGAGTTATTATATTATGAGTAAGTTAATATATTATTATACTTTTTGTTTTAATATAATTGATTTCTTGAAATTCTTTCATATTATAGTTACGTATTATTGACATTGCTATAACAAATCAATTTAGAGTGTTTATACTTTCTAAATTTTAAATCAAGTTTAAGTATTTTAAAAATATTTCAAAATAAATTATTTAAAGTTTTTTATATTATATAAAATTATAAAATTCAACAAAAAAATATGAAAATGAATTTAAATATTCAAATTTTGACACGTTACTCAGTAAAATTTATAATTCAACATATATTATTTTTAAAGAATAATATTACTAAAGCTTGAATATTTTATAGATTGAACAATTTATATTTGTTTTTTAAAATTCAACTTATGGTATATCCAGAAATAAAACTAGTTTTTAATTATAATAAATAATATGATAATTTATTTGTTTCACAAAATAGACTCATATATAAAAATGAGAGGTGAAGTATAATGATAATTAACAAATTAATATGTTAAGTTAGATATCAAAAGATTTTAATATGGGTAAATAATTTAATAAAGAAAATTAATATGATAAATTAGATGATATCAAATGATTCTTGCACCCACTATTTAACTTGTAACTAATTAATCTATAACCTATTTGTAACCAATTTATTTAAATTATATAGTCTACAAAACAATGTTGTGTACTTCCGTTTTATTATCAAGGGGATACTGTTTTTACCAGCCATTCCGTCATATTTGCTTTTGTAACCAATAATAATATTAATATATGAGGTTCATTTCCTATTATGCAAAAACAGAACAAATATTTGAATCCACCCACAATATTCACGTGTGAAGAGTTAATATATTATACAAAATAGATAAGTCGAGATCTTATCAACAAATCAAAGGTCCATGAGAAATCTTGAAGAAAGCTAACGGTTTGAAAATAATTGCTCGTCTGGACAGCGATATTGAAAGTGAAACCCCTTGTCCGCCCCAAAACATTAACTAAGCAATTACTCGAATTTTTCTTAAGAATTTGACATTTTTAGGTAAACGTTATATAAACTCATTATTCAAATTTACTTATTATTACATTATATATATGACTAGATAATATCATGCATGTTTGTGTACATAAAGAATTGCTACAAAATATCAATATACATTTCTATATAACCCCAAAAATAGGCTACGAACATCAAAAATATAAGGGGTAGGCTTCAAGCTCCTACATATAGCCGCTCTATGTATACCAATTTTTGCAAATGAAGAATTAAGAAAAATAATAGGCCAACCTCCCTAATTATTTTCATATTGCTGTTTTTTTTGGTTAGTTAATGATTTTATGTAGTATGATTAAATTTTACATCTGGTTCTGTCGTGGTCGTTTTATGAATGTGAAACTCGGAAGACTTGGCTAGGGTCTCTACAGCAGTGATGTTAAGCAAACTCATGCATATCTTGAGAAATATTTGTTTGTTTTGTATTGTTTTTGTCAGAAAAGGATGTCTGGGAGATTAAAGGGAAATCAATTAATGATTTCTCTTTAAGTGTTTAGGTATGATTGAGTTGCTTTCGAACGTATCCTTATTTTGCGTGGTTTTTTCTCATACAGGTTTATGAATAATGAAAGAGAAATCAATGTATGATTGAATTGTTTTCGTATCGTATTTTGCTTCTTCTGATCTCCTCGTCAATGACGGTTCGCAGGACTGTTACTCTATCTACCAAATTTTATTACAGTTTCACACTTGTATAACTAGAAGTATATGTGCTATAGTCTTGTGGTCGAATGGTATATTCTTGTGTAGTTCATAACAAAATATATCGTGTTCTAGTTATATCAATCAATTTATTAAGAAATCTTAGAAAATTCAAACAAATCTATTTATATATTTAAAATCAATAATGAGAAATTGATTTTGGTGACTTGGGGATAAAGAGCTAAATATTTACAATATGTGGAAGATAGCTATCCCAATATATTATGCATTTAATTTCAATAGCAAGACCAGATTTGATTATATAGGTATGATATGTTTTAAAGTCGCATGTGTGCTATGTACATACATTAATTATAAGTTTGAAAATATGTCCATCGAAAAAAGTTTCAAGCTTATCCAACCGGAACCATATTTCAAAACTACTAGGTTTTAGAGGGTGCATAAACTATAAATATATAAATTTCACATATGTATTGAAATCACTCAAATCTCGTCTAAGGTTCTATCACCAAAACTAATTCAATAAAAAAAAAAAAAAAAAAAAACAGAATTACAAACGAAGGTTGACATTCTTGCATAGTCGATGGATTCAATAGGAAAGAAACACACGGTCCAATAAGGCGATTTGGTCGCTCGTCTAAAGACTTGAGGCCATTTTTTGTTTGGTACATAATAACGGTCTAATCATACGTGGCAACATAGGCCTATCTATCTACACATTATAAAATCAAAGCAACTGTAGTTTGTACTATATTCATATTTTAGCCATTATAAATTTATAGAATCCATCACAATAACCCAAGAAAAAAATCATACCGCACTTATTTACTTTTTCTAATGTGACGCACGTATATGGTAAGAAATAATAAAATGGAAAATTAATCTACTGATAAAAAAAAAAGAAATTGATATAGTTGATTACAGCGTCGCCTCCATATACAACCCTGTCATTGTCGGAGATTTGCCAGTCATGTCGGAGGACTTGCTATTTTAAGAGCGAAAAGAAAGAATATTTGATCGATTTCTTAACGTTCAAAGTCAAACCAATCACCAATTCAGCACCCACAAGGCCACAATGTTCATATACCATTTCAAGATTCAACCGTGGTTTCATAGTGCCTAGTGGAATCTATATAATATATATTCACACCACGTCTCTGTTTAGAATCAAATACACATTTGAATATACTTATATAAATTTATTTCGTTTACGTCAGATACATTTTGATTGAAGTTTATATGACATTGTCATATTTAATCACTTTTCATCAGACACGAAAGCACATCTCAACGTATAATATAATACGTTGAAGCTTCTACAAGGTCTGCACTTGTAGAAAATGCCATATGTGATCCCATGCTAGTAAAAGTTCTTTGATTGTAAATCAAAGCTTAGATCGAGTAAGCAGAACTAGGACGACTTATTAAAACAACCAAATTAACATTGTTATTTTTGACACAACATGTATTACAAAGATTATAAGGATTTGATTGACACATCAACCACACATCAAACTGTGATCAACGAAAAGTAAGTATCATTGATTTGCTAGCTTTTCGACAATGATAAGTAGGTTCAAAGGATCCTAGAAAATATTATACTAATAAATAATATAAAATCTTGAGAGATTCTTTCAAACTGTAATTGAATATCCACTAATTTCAAAGTTTGATTTATTTTTGCATAGAATAACTGATTATTTTAATGATATTGAATAAGTTTCTAGAAATTTATGAGTACAAATTCCTTGGTTGTGAAGCCAAGAGATTCTGGTTTAATCCATTTTCCAATTTCCACCTTAAATTTTATCGGACGTTCAAATTCTAGCTTCATATCAAAGCCTAATTAAGCTGATTTTCCTCACTTTACATACAATTCAAATAGTTTGTTCAATCTTCCGAATTTAGCATCATATTATACCAATACCTTTTTCACATAACGTTTTTACTTTGGATAAAAAGACAAAAAAAAAAAAAAAAAGGCCACATTATATGATGGTTAAATTGAAGAACATCATTAATCATATATATTATAATTTTCTTGTAAACATAGTATATGATTGATTGATTTCTAGTCTACAATGACCAAAATACACAATCAAAAGTATAAGAAGAAATATACAAATATGTTCTTCGTGTAAAAAAAAGACTATATCATCATCAGTGTGTAACAAAAGTAAAAAAAAAAAAAATATGCTTCTTCTAATATTGTTTTCATTCTTTTCTCTTTTCTAATTTATTTATTTTATTCCTCAAAAACTGAAAGCATCCTAAACGACGGAGCCTTCATAGATGGTTGAAAGCTTCAACCTAAAGGATCGAACCGCAAGCTTAGCTCGTTTCGAAGTATATCTCCTCAAATTACGAACCGAACCGGACCGGTTAAAACCACCCGAACCTTTAAACGGCGCAGTTTTACTCACAACCGACCGTGATCCTGATCCCTTCTTAACCGTCGTCTCATTCCCGGACTCGTTAGAACCCGTCAACATCATAACCGGAGAGATTCTAACCTTCTTCCGCCGACGTGATTCTTTCCCGACGGAGTTTTGTATCGCGACGCTTGCTTTAACGGCGAGAGCCGCCATATCGGACGCCGTTAAACGGTTCTGACGTTTAGAAACCGGTAAGACGAAGTAGATCTGGTCGGCCTGAAGCGGCGTTTCGGATTCTATCGCCGGGATGTGTTCGTCGTAGTAGAGAGAGTCGGAGTCGCAGATGAAGTAAGAAGAAGGTCTAGAGGAAGACGAAGACGACGAAGCTGCTGCTGACTCGGCTTCAAGAACCTGAGATGCTACCACCGGAACATTGTACTCACGTAGATCGCCGTTAACTGTTACGATCTTCACCGTCGGCGAAGTATCTGGGTTTTTCTTATTGAACGATACACATATTCCCATTATGATCGATGGAGAAAGAGAGAGAGAGAGAGTAAAGAAGAAGAAAGATTTTACGAATATTTTTGATACGACGCGTCTAGCAGAGTCGGTCATGGTGGTGGGATATATAGAGGAGAAGGGGGTGATAAAACCGGGTGTGATCAAAATTGAAATTACTAAACCGGTTACGGTTTGAACCGGTAGGTAACACACGTAGGGTTATTTTGTTTGTTGTCTGTCCATTAAGTAGATTTTTGTCACGCCAAGTAAAAAAGGACCTAATTATATAAAACTTTCCTTAGTTATACCTTCTAATTAACTTTCGTTTTCGTGACCTAAAACTCCGAATTGTATATTTTTCTTGTTGATTTTTTATATAATTACTATATAAGTGTATAATCATCCGATCATGTCAACTTCACTATACATCATACACTAATATGAAGAAATGTAACTAACTATAAATGAATACAAAAGTAAATTATTGTGGTTAATATGTATTTTCGTTCACGTACTGCATGTATACATATAGTTCTTAAAGAACATAATCATTACAAGGTAAAATGAAAACAAAAATTTGTTAATCGCGGTAGTTGTAGTTGATTGGGTTTGTAATCATGTAGTTAATAACAAACGTCGGAAAATGACAAGAAGAAAAAAAAATGGACAAACTGAAAGCGAAATTGGCAACGTCGCCGTGGCACGCACCACGCGTCTTCCAGTGGCAAGTCATGACAAGTGGCCTGGCCTGTTGAAATCCCAATATTGCAACTTGTATTTGACTTTAACGATAGTACAGTACATAATTAACTTATGAAGGTTTGTTTTATTTACCCATGAAGATTTTATTGAAAGATATCATAATTTTACAAGTTTCATGCACGTGTGAGTCAACACTCAACACAGTTATGACAACTTTTTTGGCGGCAGCTTATTATCTTAACAAATACTCTTTCCATTTCAAAATATAAGATGTTTTGAGTGAAAATATGTAGATTAAAAAATAATCATTTTAAAAAAGTTCAACCAATCACAAACAAAACTACATAAAATAAATAATAAGAAAATATAAAAATAATCTAAAAGTTACTTAAAAAGTTGAAGACATCTTATAGTATGAAACAAAGAAAAATCTCTAAAACATCATATATTATGAAACGGATGGAGTAGTAGTATAATACAATTAGCTAGGGATCGGAGTATGAACTATATACTCCAGAAAAAAAAAATATAGAGCACACTAAAATACTGGAATCAATTATATAATCTGGACTAGCTAGTAAACATTATACGAAAGAAAACAAATTATGTGTCCTCTTTCCAGTTTTTATTTTCACTTTGACTGCTACCAGTTTCTCACATATAAAAATTTTAGTTTCCATGCTTCATTATTAGCTTATTTAAGAATGAATCTGAAACATGTGTGAGTTTTACACTATACATAAGTAAATTAAATACTACAACAATATACTTTAACAATTTCACATATGTCTCGTTTCCAGTTAGTCAAATTTGTAATTTAATCCAGCTGTGCTTTTCTGGCGGCATCCAGATGTTATTAGTGTCTCATTTCAGTAATTACATCGTATATATCATATATGTGAAACAACTTGCAGTGTAAAACCGTATTTACGTACTTTTGTTTTGGTCAACAACTCATCAACATGCATATATATGGTAATTGGTAAAGTACTTTTTTCTTTTAAGAACATGGTAAAGTACTTAATATCTTCAGTTCTCCACCAAACCGAGTAAAGTCGAACGGGTCGCATCATCGCATGCCATGCATAATAAATCAAACAGGCTTCACATGTTCACTTATTTAGTAGACCGAGCTAGCTATAAATACATATATAGTCGTGATTTAAATCGAACATTTCTTTATATATCTTTACAGTTGAAGTTCAACATTTAATATTTGACATACATTTTCTGAATTTGACGACCGAGAGTATCCATACGACCATACAATACCAACTTCAAAGTTCGGAGTTGACCTTATATATACGGTCAAACAAACAATATCATATACCCTAAGACCTACGCTACCACATTCTTTCCTTTTTGGTATATAACGCGGTATAATATTACAAATCAAGTAATTAATTTGTAGGTGCATGTATGCGTATACAAGCGTTCGGTCTTTCGGTATTTTTTTTTTTTTTTTTTTTTCAGCAAAAGAAATTTATTCAGAATAAAATTTGTCCAAGTACAAAGGTTCCATGATCCATACAGATGGATTGGAAGAAGCTGAATAATAATCTAATGTATTACATCCCAATTTAGCTAACAAATGGACAATCTCATTGTTTATACGATGAATAAATGAAAAAGTTACATGAGAGAAATTTCTAGAGTAGTGTCTGATATCTTGTAATAGACTATGAATGGAGACATCTTGTAAAGAACCATTGAGGCAGTCGATCAATATTTTGCAGTCTCCTTCAAAGCATACGTTAGTGAAACCCTTCTCTGCAGTTTGTTCGATAGCCAGTAATAGAGCTTGAGCCTCTCCTTCTAATGGACTTCTTGCATTACGAAGAACACTCGATCCCCATGTAATTGCTTCACCATAATGGTTGCGTATTACCCATCCACCTATAGTCTCCTTTGTATCCATTTTGAAGCTAACATCAAAGTTACATTTCACTGTTGGATATATGGGTCTCGACCAATGGGGATTAAACGGATGGTTCCTAGAAACAGAATCCGAAGAATGAGATGGGGTAGATAGAATCCATTCGAAAACATCAGCTTTGGATTGGGATACAACGTGATTATGATCACTCCCCATATTTTCAAAGATGTAATTGTTTCGATTCTTCCATATGTTCCACAGAACCCAAAAAGGTAGGAATCTCTGTTCTTTAGGCAAAGAGAGGTCATCTAACAAGTGTAATAAGGCAGATATATTTATTTCACAATCCGTATTATGAAAAGAAGGGAGTGGAAGATCAGTTTTATCCCAAACTAACTTTGATGCTGGGCATATAAACAGAGTATGGTTTATAGATTCATCAGCACCATGACATCGTTGGCATAGAGTACTAATGTTCACACCCTGAGAAACCAGTCTTGTAGCAGTACCTAGTGATTTAGATAAAACATTCCAAAGAAAATGTTTTATTTTAGGTAAAATTTTCAGCTTCCAAAACTTTTTTTTCAGATCAACTGAACCATGGGGAATGGGAGGGCCAGGAACCAACACAGTAGGATCATGTGTAGCCAACCAGTAACCGGATCGAACAGAGTAAACACCAGAAGCATTATAATGCCAAATAACTTTATCTTGAGAGGAATATTGTGGAATGTATATTTGTTTCAATGCCTCAATATCAGTCAGCTTTATCAAACTGACGAGTGCAGATGTATCCCATGACTTAGTACAGCTAGTAACATCGATAAGAGAGGAAAGAAAACCCGAAGCGTTAGGATCAATTGAACAAACAGGGCGCGGGGGATGCTCTACAATAACGTTATCTACATTGAGTCGTATCGTTGAACCATCACCAACACAAACACGAACTCCCTTTTTAAGCAGCTCTAAACCGGTAAGGATGGATGACCAGCCATATGATTGTGATTTTTTAGGCGTGGCATCTAAAATTGAAGTCTCAGGAAAGTATCTAGCTTTCATAACTTTAGCAAATAAGCTGTTGGGACATGTTAGAATACGCCAAGCCTGTTTTGCTAATAAAGCATCATTAAACTTAGCTAAATCTCGAAATCCCATACCACCTTCTTTCTTAGAATATTGTAGCCGTTTCCAAGCAATCCAAGGTATACCTCTAGACGAGGTTGATTTTTTCCACCAAAAATGCATCAGTATCGATTCTAATTCAGAGATTAGACCAAGAGGTAATTTAAAACATGACATCGCATAGACCGGCATTGCAGCTGCCACTGACTTAATTAGAACTTCTTTCCCCGCAGGTGATAGAAATTTTCCACTCCAGTTTGTTTTACGTTGTCTCACTCTTTCAACAATGTATTCGAACATTTCTTTCTTTTTGTTACCAAATTGTTCTGGTAATCCAAGATATTTCCCTCCACCCCCATGATTTGGTATGTCCAATATTCTTTTCATTGCAGCCTGTCTATGACCAAAAACTCTTGAGCCAAACGTTATAAAAGATTTGGAGCTATTGATTACTTGGCCTGAGTAGTATTCATATACGTCAAAAACATCTTTTAAGGCTTGACAGTTTTGGTTGTTTGCTCTGCAAAAGAATAAACTATCGTCTGCGAATTCTAGATGAGTAATAGGTGGGACACCATTGCCAATTTTGATTCCTTGTAAACATTTGGAGGACACTTGAGACTTAACGAGGTAGCTTAGTATGTCTGTACACAGAATAAAAAGATAGGATGAAAGAGGATCACCCTGTCTTATTCCACGACTCGGCTGAACCTTCCCGTATGGTGTACCATTGACCAAGACAGCATATTCTACTGAACGAACCGTAGCCATAATCCAGGTAATCCAAGTAGAAGAAAAACCAAATAATTTCATTGTAGTTTCCAAGAAGTTCCATTCCACCCGATCATATGCTTTACTGACATCCGTTTTTAACAGCCATATATGTTTGAGAAACTCGTTTCCTTGCTTTAAGAGAGTGCATGAGTTCGTGAGCAATCAATATATTATCAGTAACAATACGTCCAGGAATGAATGCAGCTTGAGAATCAGATACAATAGCATCCAAATGGTGTTTCAACCGGTTAACCAAACACTTAGAAATGATTTTGTAAATGACATTACAAAGACCTATAGGACGGTAATCTGCTAGTGTTTCTGGTTCTGTAATTTTAGGAATCATACAGATATTTGTGTTGTTAATCCCCGGTTTCATGTATGCAGTTGTAAAAAATTCTTTAACTTCCTTGATTATATCCTCACCCACAACATCCCAACACTGTTTGTAGAATCTAGCAGTTAAACCATCTAGACCAGGTGCCTTGTCATCACCGATCATTGACAGAGCTTTCAAAATTTCCTCAGCAGAAAAGTCTCTCGTCAAGTCATCATTCATATCCTGTGTAACTGTTGGGATGAAGTCGGCAAAATCCAGGGTTGAAACCGAGTGGTTTGTTGAAGAGTACATGTTTTGGAAATACTCGGCTGCATGATGTCCAATATCTTTATCCCCACTAAAAATCTGTCCTTGATCGTTCTTGATCGAAGTAATATAATTTTGAGCAAATCTGTTTTTAGTAGAGGCATGAAAAAATTTCGTGTTTCTGTCTCCAATATGTTGCCATAAATTTCTACTTTTTTGTTTCCAGTAGATCTCTTCTTGTCTGTAAGCCGTGTTTAGTTGATGTTTCAATCTAGGTATTAAATCTCTATCTAACCTGTGTAAACTTGACATTGCTCTGTTTAAACGGTATTTTTATTTGTGCATTTTTTTGGTTGGATTCGGTTAATTAGTATGATTCTAGTAAAGCTATGAATTATAAGCTTAATCTTTAACAAAATCTATTCCATTGCAGATGATAAAAATGAATAAGAAAATTTCAAATATATAAGACTCTATCAACCCATTTGTTTAATTTTCTCCATTGTCTCTTAAAGTCTGGCTAGTGCATTTTACTCTCGATTTTGTGAGACTATCAATTGGTAGAGAGTAGAGACGTAGAGTCTAGTCTAATATATGTTAGACTTTACATAATGTTCAGAGAAATAATAATTGATGTTAAGTAAAACGTACTAATCAAATTCATTTGTCTTCAAACGGTGTTTTATTTTCTTTTGTGTCGGTATTTACCGCATTTACATAATTAGCGACTTAAAGCACACCAATATTTCATCAACTACGTGTGCCAATGGCATGTTTAAGTATCAACACAATACTATAGTAGTAGTTTTATATTAACTGCAAAAATAAAGTTCAAATAGTAACAGATAGCTAAACATCAATAGTAAACATTTGTGCAAAATAACCTGTCTGAGAGCAAAAATGAAAAATGTATTAAAATTTGTTTTTTTGACATTATTTAAATTTGTTCTATAACTGGATTATATGGAAAATTGATTACTTTTATATGTAATAGTATAGTGTATCAGTTTGTGCATATACGGGCACACCTGGCCGATGTCTAAAGGTCACGTTCTCACGTTGTTGTAGCAACTTCGTGTGGATAAAATTAATTCACAAGAAATTCACATGAGATAAAATCTTCACACGAATCAAATCAATTAAATACTATCATAATTAGGGACCAGAAAGTTAATGTGGTTAGCGATATGTCGTCTGATTAAGTGACGATGTTCACATGTTTACCCGACAAATTCGAATTAAAAAACAACTTACATATCTATCATCAAAACAAAATTAAACTATTACAAAAAGAGAACTCCAAATAAGACGGCAGATATATAAGCCATATAATGTGTGGACAGGACCTTGTCACACGTCGTCTTTGTTCCTTTACCAGAAGTATTCCTAATTCTGGTTTATATATATATATATATATATATATTCGTGTTGATAACTTGCACTTAATTATAACTTCCGATATTTATCTGAACATGTTCATATGGAGAAGGTAGCGTAGAGTTGGGGTTATTAAGGCCCATAACTAATCTGGGGAAAATGGGCCAGTCAATGGCCTTACATAAGTTTTTTTATTGATGATTTGCTCTTCATGCCCATCGATACATATCTGCAGGTGCTTTAATATTGGTAAACATGGCCTTGAGAATTTGTATATCTTCTCCAACTGTGTCCATCTTCCTTTTTGGTCAAACCAATGTTTTTGCATTGACACAAAAAATTGTCAAATATACGATTATTATGCCTCCTTGTCTCAATTTACGATTTTTTTTTCTTTAGAGTTTTCTGGCCAATCAAAGACCTTAACATGTTAACTTTCTATCTATTTTTTCTCCAACTAGAACGTATAAACTACTATAAGACTGACGAATCTTTCAGAAATTTATCTCGACCATTCTTATTTCTTCATAGCATTTAATTTAAACACTCGAATGCTAGATTTAATTTCTAGTACACCCTTTTCTTTCAAATTATATATTTCTAAAAACGTTTTTGTAACCCACGTCGGTGTATAGTTGCAAAACTAAAGAAAACAAGAAAAAACTATTTGTCGATATATAGATAATAGTAGCAACATCTGTTCATATTTATATTACTAGGTCAAAAGAATCAATTTGAACGTCTCAATCGCTGAGCTTCTAACCAGAAGATCAAATCTCCGTCTGCCCTCTCCGGTGATCGGTGCTCCTCGCCGTAGCTGTGAGAGGGTCCTGTAATTCTGTTTTTAGTTGTTTCTTGCCTTCGTTCGAGTTGTCTCGGTTGGATCTGGTGGATCGATGGGATGGTTAGAAGCTCAGCGATTGAGACGTTCTTCACAGTGAGGATTGCTTGGCGGTCTTTGAGCGTTTGTTGCGTCCTCCCCCGGTGGTTTTCAGGAGAAGCCTCGTTTTGCCTTTGTCAGATCCGGCGGGATCTTGATCTCTTAGGTGTTGCTTCTCGTTCTGTGGCCATGGGTTCTTGTTCTCTCCCGTTTGAGTAAGCTGTCCTTCCCGTTCTTCACCTGTTCCGTTTAGATAGGTCTAAGTGTCTAGTGTTGTAGAGGTGGTTGAAGTTTGGTCCTTGATTGGGGAGTCTTTTGGTTTGGTTAAAGTTTCGATTTTGGGTTTTGGCTTTGCGGTAGGAACGGTCTTTGTTGGGTTGTATGGTTGCAAGTTGATTGTTTTAATTCCAGAGCTAGCAGCTCCACGGTACGACTCGAAGAATAATATATCTCTTGACCATCCCCTTCGTTTGCTTCTGTTCATGTGCTTCTCTTTGTCTGAAGCCGCTGGGTTTGTCTGGTTGCGATTGCGTTTTATCCGCCCAACCATTGTCTCGTCCATCACCCTTGGTCTTCTTTTCCAGTCTTTGATTCCCTTAAGGTTGTTTCCTCTCTAAGTTTGGGCTTCAGTTTGTTTAGAAATTATGCTAGTCTTAGTTGTTTGAAGTGGGCTCTTCTCTGGTTTGTTTGTTCGTTTGTGGTTGATAGCTTCTTCGTTCCTTCTTCGTGCTTTTGAGTTCGGTTGTTTCGAGAGGTTAGGCTGCGCTCCTTGTACTTGCAGTGCAGATCTGGTGAGATCTGACTGCATTTTTGGTTAGTCTTCTACACAGACGATTCTGGACGTGGTTGTCGTCATCGTCGCATTCGGAAGCGTTTCGAGTCTTTGCTTGCCGGGTTATGAAGTCTTTGGTTCTGCTACAAGAGATTGGTTCTCTTCTTGATAGGAGGTGGTTGTTCTTAGCCTGGGATTGGCCATGGGCATCCTTGGTAGTTCTCAGCTAAGTGTTTGAAGAGAAGGTTTTTTCTTGCATCCTAAAACTAGTGTATCTTGTGAGGATTTATGCCTTGTTGCCTATTTCTTTATTTTAAGGGTTCATCCTCTGTTTTGGATTTAATTTCTCTACTTTGTAATTTTCACTTTGGTTTCGTTTTATACCTCTGGGAACTTCTGTTTGTTCGCCGGCTTAGTTTCCCTTTTTTGGGCTTTAGACTCCGGGAATATTCTTGTTTTTCGCCGGCTAAGTTGTAATTCACCATGTATCTTTATAATATATACAACATCAGTTGACAAAAAAAAAAATAGTAGCAAATCCTCAGCCCGCAAACGTCAATTTACATACTAGATGTTTGCAGAAGCACACCAAAGTACAAGTCATTTACTGTCGAAATTTGTTTATATATATGTGTATAACTTTACTGTCAAAGATAAAGCTATATATATTCCTGTGAGGTATATACAAATTTCGTCGTCATCTGTAGATATAATATGAGTATTTTAGAAGATGGATCCCCATGGACCATAAATGGCCTTAGCATTATATAAGTATGCATGGACCCATGCTGAAAACTATCCTTGCCTACCTTTTCCAGTAGTGTATTATATAACCAATGTATCATGTATGAATGGATTAGTGATTCAACTAAATATAATATCCGAGAGTAGATTTTTATATTTAAATGAAAGACATCAACATATAATACAAGACAATTAACAACGACCTCTAGCATAATAATGAAGAGACAAATACGTAATTATTGATTCCACGAACCACCAGTCTTATGTATGGATAATGAACGGAACTTATCCGTTCTAGTTTACTTTAATCAGTTAATGTATAAGGTTTTGCGTTGTTAATAAGTATCCAACAAAATTTGAACCATACATATGTTTCGATCGATATACAATTGAATAGGTTGGTATTTATACGTATATAGTCTGGAAAGTCTTGCTTCCATCGTAATTTTCGTAGATCGAATATAAAAGGGTTATGAGATACGAAGACAGAAGGGTACGGGGGTTCAGTTCCGACATAAAACATAATGCAAGTGATAAAACAATCACCTAATGTGTGATATATATGTGAAACCGGATATTAGTTCAAAATTTGTGTCTTCTCTTAGTCAGTAGTACCATAGTTTTATGATTTACTAACGCTGTTAACATAACTATAAGTGTTCATTAAGAATTATAGTAGTTATATTCCACATTAAGTAAAGTTACAAAAAACAAACAAAATATCACAATTTGAATAGCGACACTAAAGAAACTATAGAGAGAAAATAGTTAAAAGACATCACATATCCTTATCCCAGCATTTGTCGTGTAGCTAGCTTTCCCATTAGTATTATTATTGATTACTTAACGTCTTGGGAGACTGAAGAAGATAACTCCACACACACAAGGCCTCACGTGGTCCCTCCTCACGGTCTCCATTCACACGTGTCAAACATTTAGTGGGCTTATGCGACACGTGTCGCATTCGGAGTGACGAGGATGCGCAACTAGCTCGAAGCCCGACCGAAAAAGTCAGTATTGCCCCCATTCGGTCGCTGCCTAAGCTAATCCCGTGGGGGCCGTCCACGATTACGTGGCAGAGCCACCGTCCTTGGCCGCAATACTCTCTTTGTATATAGTACATGTTTTGTTTTCGTTTTTGGTAAGGATAGTTTTGAAATAGCAAAGGCTTTATCCAAATGAATCAAGATTAGAAATAATAAAAGTTTCTTGTTCTTATATGTTCAAAGATTTGAACAGAAATCCAAATGCAATGCATACATATGTTGTGGTGGCCTTGTACAATCCAAGAGAGACTCCGATATCTTTTTTAGAGATACCATTTTTATTGTTTTTTTGGGTAACAACTAAATTTTTAAAAGCACACATTTTAACTTGTTATGATCATGATATTTTTGTGCAACTACGGCTTTTTTTTAAAAAGATAGCTATACAAAATCTATATATTAAAAATATGTATGGGTGATCGCCTCATAAAATAAACTTTTGATGTTAAAATTTTGATGGGACGATTAGCTCCAAATTAGTTCGATCATTTTTAGAAAAGAGTTGTGATGTTTTTTTTGATTGTGTGAATAAAAATCCTAGTTAAAAAGACCAAATGTAAATTTGTGGGATACATAACTAAAAAGCTACGGAAAACGATTTTTGTGTGTCAGTGAATTTACGAAACTGCATTATCAAAACATTATCGGTAATTCATAAATTTGTATAATCAAATAAAAGTCTGCCAATTATTCGATTCCGTGGATTAGTGTAGAGCTTAAAACATGATGTTGAATAAATTAAGAGAGATCATAAAAAAGTAATGAACACCCGTCTCTTAACGGTGAGAAGAAGAATCGCAGCCTTTCGGATTCCACACGGCTCTTTATTTTTTCCTCTTCTCTATCCCACTTGCTTACTTTTTTTATATTGCATAATAATATTCTTTAGCGTATACTATTATAATATTCTTCTTGATTACGTCAAACTACAACAAATCAATCAATTGTATTGAAAAAAATGTTTCAGTGACACTCTTGCGACTTTATATATATACAAAAAACTATATGACGCCATGACTTCAGTTACACATTATCGTATACTAAATTAGAGCTTAATTCGAGTCAGGATAAGTAGACAATGTGGTATAATACTATAATGTTACAAATTAGTGAAGAGATTACTACAGTTAGACAACGCATCAGTTTTATAATATTTCACTTGATATTATTATTTTTGTATGAACAAAAATTAATGTACACAATTACATGACAATACAACACAAAAGCCATACCTTTTAAACAGTCTAACACCTTGTACAAACACTTTCACTATAAACCCTAATTCTTCTATATTTATAAAAAATGTATTTATGTATGTGTCTAATTATATTGCCTTTATCTTTTAGATAGAAAAAACTATAAGAAAAAAGAAAGACACTGGCCCATTTACAACATTATGACTACATCCTCCTAAATTTCACCCCAAGTTGTGTTATACATTGTATCGGTATTTATACCATATTCTATTTATATTTATAATTAATTATTATTATGGGGTTTTGAAACTTAGTAATAATTATCTTTTTGTCTAGAACGGAGCACGGTGAGGGACACCCTTTCGTCTGCTTGAGTTCCGGTGATTATAGATCGGAGGTGTTCCCGGAGAGAAACTAAAACCACCTTCATCACCAGAGCTTGAAGACCTTTGATCACCACCACCTGGACCGTAGTCATCAAATCTAACGGTTGAGATCGACAGACCACTCATCAGACGGTTGAAAGCATTGGTCTTGCGCATCTTAGTTGGTGTTGTAGCTTCATCTGATTCTGAACCACCTTGGTACTCTCTACCATGCTTCCCTTTCAAAGAGAAGGTTAGAGTTGTATCTCCCCTCTTCATCCCTCCAAGCTGAACAGCCAAAAACAAACAAAAGTACAACTAAGTCATTACACAAATCACATTCCAAAACAGAGCATGTCCAAATGAAATGAATCATGAACATTGAACAAAGCTAAAAACAAAAGAAATAAAAATTTGATACAGATTTCGTTAAGAAGTGAAATGCGTTAATGGGTTTAGGAAAAAAAGTTAAATTTGTATTTAGACAAGAAATGGTGGAAACAGGGGGAAAAAAAAAAACAGAGTGGTTAGTGTTTTTTTTTGTTATACCTTGCAGCCGAGAGAGCAGAAACGGAAAGAATCAAGAAGGCTTCTGCAACAGATTTCACAAGTGTTTGTAACACCTTTGCCGATTCTAGGCTGAGGTCTTTCATTGAGGAACACAATCTTTGCGCTGTTGATGATATATGTCTGAACGCAAGAGATGTCTATAAACTTCTGTATCTCATTCACTCTCACCACGTTATGGTACGAAGATCTTCGTATCTGCAAAAATTTAATAATACATTGAAATAAATGAGATTTTTTAGAAGGAGAAAAAAAAAAAAAAAAAAGGAAAGAGATATTGGAACTGACCTGAACAACACGATGGTCTTTATGTTTGACTGAACAGTAAGAGCAAAAGGCATTTCCAGCACAATCAAGACAGAACAAGTTACATTCGTTTTTGTTTGAATCGATGTGGATCGAACAGGGGACGAAGTAGCTCCCTCTTAGCATTGGCATTAGCCACGGTGGAATCGTACAGTCTTCTTCCTCTTCTGTTCTTATCATCGGTCCCTGAGAATACACAGAAGCAATAAAAATCAGAAACTGATTATATAAGAAGGGAAGAGCAAAAACAAGAATGGTTAAAGAAGAGACTAACCATGACTTTCTTGTGATTGGCCTTGAAGGCCCCGAAGTTGAGTTTATGATTGTGGTTTTCGATAGCCAGATTTGCGAGCTTTTTAGTGTGTATAGAAAAAGAGACCTAGGAGGAGAAGAAGGTAGAAGAAGAAGAAGGAAGAGGAAGAGGTATTGTGAAAGCGGCGGCTGAAGAGAGAAAATAAGAAGGGTTTTTATTTTTATTTTGTTTTTTTTTTCTTAAGGCGGTCTCACGATAAGTTTATGCGGTTTATATTTCATAGGAAATTCATTTTTTTTTTAAATATGAAAATGTTTATTTTTGTTTATTATTAAAGGTATCTTTTTTGTTTGTTCCTTAATTATATTTTTCTGACTCCTTTATTTGGGAAAAAATCAATTTGTTGTTTTTCTTTATTATTTGAGGAAATCATTATCTCTGCTTTTTATTTTATTTTTTTCCAATGTATCATGTATGAATGGATTAGTGATTCAACTAAATATAATATCCGAGAGTAGATTTTTATATTTAAATGAAAGACATCAACATATAATACAAGACAATTAACAACGACCTCTAGCATAATAATGAAGAGACAAATACGTAATTATTGATTCCACGAACCACCAGTCTTATGTATGGATAATGAACGGAACTTATCCGTTCTAGTTTACTTTAATCAGTTAATGTATAAGGTTTTGCGTTGTTAATAAGTATCCAACAAAATTTGAACCATACATATGTTTCGATCGATATACAATTGAATAGGTTGGTATTTATACGTATATAGTCTGGAAAGTCTTGCTTCCATCGTAATTTTCGTAGATCGAATATAAAAGGGTTATGAGATACGAAGACAGAAGGGTACGGGGGTTCAGTTCCGACATAAAACATAATGCAAGTGATAAAACAATCACCTAATGTGTGATATATATGTGAAACCGGATATTAGTTCAAAATTTGTGTCTTCTCTTAGTCAGTAGTACCATAGTTTTATGATTTACTAACGCTGTTAACATAACTATAAGTGTTCATTAAGAATTATAGTAGTTATATTCCACATTAAGTAAAGTTACAAAAAACAAACAAAATATCACAATTTGAATAGCGACACTAAAGAAACTATAGAGAGAAAATAGTTAAAAGACATCACATATCCTTATCCCAGCATTTGTCGTGTAGCTAGCTTTCCCATTAGTATTATTATTGATTACTTAACGTCTTGGGAGACTGAAGAAGATAACTCCACACACACAAGGCCTCACGTGGTCCCTCCTCACGGTCTCCATTCACACGTGTCAAACATTTAGTGGGCTTATGCGACACGTGTCGCATTCGGAGTGACGAGGATGCGCAACTAGCTCGAAGCCCGACCGAAAAAGTCAGTATTGCCCCCATTCGGTCGCTGCCTAAGCTAATCCCGTGGGGGCCGTCCACGATTACGTGGCAGAGCCACCGTCCTTGGCCGCAATACTCTCTTTGTATATAGTACATGTTTTGTTTTCGTTTTTGGTAAGGATAGTTTTGAAATAGCAAAGGCTTTATCCAAATGAATCAAGATTAGAAATAATAAAAGTTTCTTGTTCTTATATGTTCAAAGATTTGAACAGAAATCCAAATGCAATGCATACATATGTTGTGGTGGCCTTGTACAATCCAAGAGAGACTCCGATATCTTTTTTAGAGATACCATTTTTATTGTTTTTTTGGGTAACAACTAAATTTTTAAAAGCACACATTTTAACTTGTTATGATCATGATATTTTTGTGCAACTACGGCTTTTTTTTAAAAAGATAGCTATACAAAATCTATATATTAAAAATATGTATGGGTGATCGCCTCATAAAATAAACTTTTGATGTTAAAATTTTGATGGGACGATTAGCTCCAAATTAGTTCGATCATTTTTAGAAAAGAGTTGTGATGTTTTTTTTGATTGTGTGAATAAAAATCCTAGTTAAAAAGACCAAATGTAAATTTGTGGGATACATAACTAAAAAGCTACGGAAAACGATTTTTGTGTGTCAGTGAATTTACGAAACTGCATTATCAAAACATTATCGGTAATTCATAAATTTGTATAATCAAATAAAAGTCTGCCAATTATTCGATTCCGTGGATTAGTGTAGAGCTTAAAACATGATGTTGAATAAATTAAGAGAGATCATAAAAAAGTAATGAACACCCGTCTCTTAACGGTGAGAAGAAGAATCGCAGCCTTTCGGATTCCACACGGCTCTTTATTTTTTCCTCTTCTCTATCCCACTTGCTTACTTTTTTTATATTGCATAATAATATTCTTTAGCGTATACTATTATAATATTCTTCTTGATTACGTCAAACTACAACAAATCAATCAATTGTATTGAAAAAAATGTTTCAGTGACACTCTTGCGACTTTATATATATACAAAAAACTATATGACGCCATGACTTCAGTTACACATTATCGTATACTAAATTAGAGCTTAATTCGAGTCAGGATAAGTAGACAATGTGGTATAATACTATAATGTTACAAATTAGTGAAGAGATTACTACAGTTAGACAACGCATCAGTTTTATAATATTTCACTTGATATTATTATTTTTGTATGAACAAAAATTAATGTACACAATTACATGACAATACAACACAAAAGCCATACCTTTTAAACAGTCTAACACCTTGTACAAACACTTTCACTATAAACCCTAATTCTTCTATATTTATAAAAAATGTATTTATGTATGTGTCTAATTATATTGCCTTTATCTTTTAGATAGAAAAAACTATAAGAAAAAAGAAAGACACTGGCCCATTTACAACATTATGACTACATCCTCCTAAATTTCACCCCAAGTTGTGTTATACATTGTATCGGTATTTATACCATATTCTATTTATATTTATAATTAATTATTATTATGGGGTTTTGAAACTTAGTAATAATTATCTTTTTGTCTAGAACGGAGCACGGTGAGGGACACCCTTTCGTCTGCTTGAGTTCCGGTGATTATAGATCGGAGGTGTTCCCGGAGAGAAACTAAAACCACCTTCATCACCAGAGCTTGAAGACCTTTGATCACCACCACCTGGACCGTAGTCATCAAATCTAACGGTTGAGATCGACAGACCACTCATCAGACGGTTGAAAGCATTGGTCTTGCGCATCTTAGTTGGTGTTGTAGCTTCATCTGATTCTGAACCACCTTGGTACTCTCTACCATGCTTCCCTTTCAAAGAGAAGGTTAGAGTTGTATCTCCCCTCTTCATCCCTCCAAGCTGAACAGCCAAAAACAAACAAAAGTACAACTAAGTCATTACACAAATCACATTCCAAAACAGAGCATGTCCAAATGAAATGAATCATGAACATTGAACAAAGCTAAAAACAAAAGAAATAAAAATTTGATACAGATTTCGTTAAGAAGTGAAATGCGTTAATGGGTTTAGGAAAAAAAGTTAAATTTGTATTTAGACAAGAAATGGTGGAAACAGGGGGAAAAAAAAAAACAGAGTGGTTAGTGTTTTTTTTTGTTATACCTTGCAGCCGAGAGAGCAGAAACGGAAAGAATCAAGAAGGCTTCTGCAACAGATTTCACAAGTGTTTGTAACACCTTTGCCGATTCTAGGCTGAGGTCTTTCATTGAGGAACACAATCTTTGCGCTGTTGATGATATATGTCTGAACGCAAGAGATGTCTATAAACTTCTGTATCTCATTCACTCTCACCACGTTATGGTACGAAGATCTTCGTATCTGCAAAAATTTAATAATACATTGAAATAAATGAGATTTTTTAGAAGGAGAAAAAAAAAAAAAAAAAAGGAAAGAGATATTGGAACTGACCTGAACAACACGATGGTCTTTATGTTTGACTGAACAGTAAGAGCAAAAGGCATTTCCAGCACAATCAAGACAGAACAAGTTACATTCGTTTTTGTTTGAATCGATGTGGATCGAACAGGGGACGAAGTAGCTCCCTCTTAGCATTGGCATTAGCCACGGTGGAATCGTACAGTCTTCTTCCTCTTCTGTTCTTATCATCGGTCCCTGAGAATACACAGAAGCAATAAAAATCAGAAACTGATTATATAAGAAGGGAAGAGCAAAAACAAGAATGGTTAAAGAAGAGACTAACCATGACTTTCTTGTGATTGGCCTTGAAGGCCCCGAAGTTGAGTTTATGATTGTGGTTTTCGATAGCCAGATTTGCGAGCTTTTTAGTGTGTATAGAAAAAGAGACCTAGGAGGAGAAGAAGGTAGAAGAAGAAGAAGGAAGAGGAAGAGGTATTGTGAAAGCGGCGGCTGAAGAGAGAAAATAAGAAGGGTTTTTATTTTTATTTTGTTTTTTTTTTCTTAAGGCGGTCTCACGATAAGTTTATGCGGTTTATATTTCATAGGAAATTCATTTTTTTTTTAAATATGAAAATGTTTATTTTTGTTTATTATTAAAGGTATCTTTTTTGTTTGTTCCTTAATTATATTTTTCTGACTCCTTTATTTGGGAAAAAATCAATTTGTTGTTTTTCTTTATTATTTGAGGAAATCATTATCTCTGCTTTTTATTTTATTTTTTTCCAAGTCCTCCAAAGACGCACGTATCTGTGAATATGCGTGTCTGTTCAGTGTGCCATCTAGAAGACCAAAAAGGAAATTTATAAAAAAGGTTAGAACAAAAGGTAAAACAAGCTATATTATTGTTCATATACACGGTCATAAATAATTACATTTTCTTGATATTATTTTACAAAGACAAAATAATATATGTAGCTTACTAATTTTTTCAGCTTATGATATTTTTGTTATATAATGGATAGATAGATATAGCGGACAAATACATATGTGGATGTCAAATCTAGTTAAGCCTTTGAGAGTGATGCACCAAAGAATAAAGGTACAACCACACTTAATTTTTGAAGAAGTCAAATAAGAAATGGAAATTAAGTATGGTCAGAATTAGATAGACAAATTGTATTATCCTAATTCTTTTTAGACAATTTAGATCGAAAATATAAAAAAAGAGATAAACTGAAGAAAAAAAAGTGGAGAGGTGGCAATCGATGAAAAGCTTTAGACAGATCGACGGGTATGAGAAGAGACAGAAGAGAGTAGCTTAGTTAAATGTGAACCGTTGGATGAGAAGAGAGCCTTCTCGTATAATCCTTTTTCTTTGGGACGTGTCGGACGCTTTTGCCCTGCCTTCTCGTTCACACTCGTGGCCAATCCTGAGCCGTCGACTTAATAATAGAGTCTATAGAGTCATAGGTCAGCATTGAGCTGCCACGTTACTTAACGTGATCCAAGAAATAATAAATGAAGTTCGTTTATAGTTGAAACAAAATTTTGAAAAGTAGAGTCTCTAGATGGATAACAATGGAACAATTACAGTAAAAGCTAGGTGTGTGTGTGTCTATCGTTTTTAACCTGTTAGATTATCTGGTAAAAGTCACATCGTGTTAAAAAAAAAAAAAAAAAAAAGAAGTCAAACCAAGTAGTCTGAGGATATATCTTTGTACTTAGACGTCATTATGAGCAATGATGCATTTCGATATGTTATCGGGTAATGAAATGTGAAAGGTACAATAAATCAAAAGTTAATTATATGTGTACTTAACAGATCACAATTTATGTTAGAAATTCGAAATATTAGATTACAAATGTATGTATTAATACATTTTTTTTTTAATGAGGTGAGATTTAGTATTGATGCCGAATGAAATTAAGTATCTTAATTAAGGAGATAAACATTGTAAAAAAAGAAGTGTGATCCACGTCATAAAATAGATATGAACAATATGTGACCACTAATAGTTAAAAATGTAATTGGAAAATCCGACCGAAGAAAGTGATGAGAATAGAGCGGCGATGAGGAAAGTGGACGAAACATCTTTTTGTGTTCTTATCTCTTCAAATTGGCAAAAAAGAAACAAAAAGCAAAGAGGCTCGAAACAGTAGCAGTGTAGCACGAACGTGACTCACGTGACATTTGTTCACCGTTTGACCACGTGTGTCGTTAGTAAAACGAGGGTAGTCTTATCATGCAGTTAGCAGTTAGTAGTTTAGTACATGCCAATATCATGCAAGCTTTAAGATATAAAACATGCATGAACTCAGGAAAATGAAAATCTCTATTCGCATCCAAACAACCTTATTAGAATTGGTCCTATGAAAAATGGACCGGGTCGATAATGTTGACCATAACATCAAATCGGAATGGTAGCTAAACTAGTTAAACCCATATCCGGACGAGTCAGACAAACTTCAGTTGTGAGGTCGAAACTATAATTTCCCTACTAATAAGCGTTTTTGTTTTGTTTTGTTTCCTTGTTCTAATTTTGGGAATGCGGACAAATGGAAACGAAGCTTACCGAATTATACATTGGGTACTATTAGGCGTGATGGGTCCTCTACTGTCTACTTTATATCATTACCCAAATCGTATATATTTTGTTTAACGAAGGTTAGTGTACAATTTGGATGACCAACAAAAAGTGCAATTTGCAGCACGATAAAAAGGGATTTGAACCCTTTATTTTTGAAGATTTGTTTAATATTTTGGGTGCTTCACTCTCTTTTGCAACTTGCTTCTGGTGGCGAAGAAGAGCCAATTGGAAAACATGTTTGGCCCTTAATTAATCACACGCTTCTAAAAAGTATATCCTCGAACTAAGAAAATTACAATATTTCATTACTTTGTGGTTTGATTTAGATTAGAGCTGAACGTCATGATGATACTAGATTAGGTATGAATATAAAATTCCGCAACGCCTTTTTAACCATGATACACATTAATTAATATACTATTCAATAAGATCTTATCAACTTATAACAGATTATTATATTCTTTGAGCAAAAAGATTACAAAATATTAAATATTTTCTTACTCCGATCGATTTATCTCTCGTGAATTAATTTCTTTCGACAATACATAAATTGTATGGAGATAGGAAGCTGCATATAAAAAACTAGTAAAAGTTGGGTATACATATCAGGAAAACATATAGTCTTCTGACACTTCTGAAAGGAAATGTTTCTGCATTTAAAGAATTTCATCAAAAATGGTTTGTTCGAAAATAACTACATTTTGTTAAAACCTACAAGTTCGAGGGTACATTAAACCCTACCCTAGTAGGATAGTATATATAAAGTATAACGAACTTTAAATTTGTAACTAACAAAAAAAACAAAACAAAAATGTGAATGAACCACAAACATCCGCATAATAAACCATGCATAACCATTAGAGTAGTGATATGGTCGACTAACCCTCCGAAACGGCGAGGAGTTATACGAAAGTTACTTCGAAATTGTCATTCGAAAATTCAAAAAGGACTCTTCGTGTAAGGGGAAAGACAATGAGATGAATGAATGATATAATCTCAGAGAAATTAATAAACTATGAATACGCATGAAGAATTGAAGATACGAAGACAGCATTTATCGGAGTTAGGTCCTCGATTTGGGGAAGTAGCTTTTCAAAGGAACCATGTATACGGACAAGGATAAACCTATAAAAAGTATACGCCACGTAGCATTATTTAGCCGACAAGAGTCACTATCCTACGTGTCTCTTTTAACAGTATCAGCCACCAGGTTCGTTCAGCGATCTCTATTTACAATAACGAACGTCAACTAATTCATATTTACGAAACCTTCGTCCAAAATCTGTTAGCCTCATCTGTATGGGCTAATCTAATTCAAGATTAGCTAAGCTACACATCTCTGTCTATGTCTAACTTAGGTCCTGTATTACATTACTTCATATTATGGGCTTTACAAGCCCAATTAATTATAATTTATAAAGTAGTAAGCCTGCCTCAACTTACATTATCAAAGGGCATTATTGTGAGTTAGACTGATAACTTGAATAAATGAAGCTATAACAGGATTATAAAGGTTTTATATGTTACAATAATCACTATAAATACCCGTCAGAAAAATATCATTAACAGCCAACATCTCAAAGGTAACTTGCAGTTGCAGAAACAAATTAGAGAGTATAATCTGTTTATTATAATTAGGAGTGACGACATTTTAGCCGAACAAAAACACAAAATAATCCGAAGCAAACAAAACCAAACCATTATTTTTGGTAAGAATTCAATTATACTTTTACCTTTAACCTTACTTATCGAATCGAACTGCACTATGAAAATAACTGAATTACGGTCCGTAATTCTAAATAACTAGAAAAATGTGTGTGTGAATTGCAACGATAAAAACTTCCATTTTTTTTTCTTTTCAAACTCACATATGTCATCATCATCTATACATAGTATGTCCTCTTTTTGATAGGTTTAACACTTCTCTTAAAAATAACCTATTAGAAATTTAGAATTCAGTTATAGTTTTATAAAAACAAGAATAACCTAACAAAGAATAAACAAAAACAAAAAAGAGGTCCATTCCTAAACATAATCTAGACAATATATATGCTCAAGAATTCATTATCCGAAACAATGTATGAGAATAAAGAGAAAACTACTGTTATTAGTATGGCTAATATTCTTGTATTCGCTTAACTATGTGCATCTTATTTTTTGTCTAATGGAGAAAGTAATCATCGAGAAAGAATGATTAATCCAATAATGACTAATCCATAGATGAAATGACAGTGTGGAATAACTTGTAGAATTGAGCAAAGTGAAACAATTGGCCAAATCAAACTTATAGTCAAGTTTTGATGTGTTTTAATTGAGTGAGAATCTTTCTCATAGTGTCAGTCCTCTGTTGTTCTTTTATGCTCTTCTCCTTCCCTTACAGCGCATACCCAGCAGAAAAAGGTGATTGTTTCTTATAATATTTTCTTCCTTTTTAAAATGGTTAGAAATTTTTCATAAATTTCAAAAGTATAATAAAGGAATGGTGAATCTCTCAAAATTTCAATCGACATGTACTGAGAAGCTGCTCGAGAGTCGTGGGGAAGAATATAAATTATTTTCATGATAGGACCCATGATTTGGTTACCTTTGAGTGTGGTCATAAACTTTGTTTATAGTTTCATTTTTGAGTTTTTCCGTTTTTATATGATAGATTTTTTCATGATTCGTATAGAAATGAAAGCCTAAGTTCGAGTATTCATAGGATGATATTTTTTGAAAAAACTTTGTTCTAACTCTAACATTGGATAAACATATACGTACAACTTTTTGAGCTGTTTTACGAAATTTTTATTTATGCATGTATATATTATATGTAAACGATTTTCGTTGGGGTTTGCTTGGAAGTTTGGAAACTATCACTAGAAATGTTTTGTATGATCTTGCGAGGAATAAGAATTAAATCGGGGCCCAATTCATTTCTGTGATATATTCCAATGTCGGATTTGGTAGGGAACTAAGCATTGTTTGTTGGTTGTATTTTAAATTTAAGTTCCAAAATTTGGCTGGTAAAATCCTTTTTTTTTTTCAACTTGAATGGCAAAACTCATCATAAACGGTTATGTGTCACGACCAAAAAATGGTTGTGTTAACAAGTGCCTCAAAACATTTTTTACCAAGATTTTTAATACTAAAATAACTCTATATATCTCACCGTGACATTATAGACATAATATATATGTACTCAATCTATAAAGATGGACAAAAGAGTCAGGCCATATATAATTTTTACGGTGGTTGCCGACAAGTAATTTAGATAAAGAAGATAAACTAGTGCAGTTTTATTTTACATGAAAAATCAACAAAATTGTATGGCAAATTTAGCTAGCTAGTTTTTATATTTGGGTGAACTTTCGTGAAATCCACAAGTTCTATCTAAATATCAAGCGAATTGTACTCTTTTGGCTATATACCAAGCTATACAATTAATGAAATTATAGCCGCAAGCCCTAACTGGCTAACTCACATCGAATATGCATAGATGATCCTATCTTGCATTTATACATATGGGCACATCTAAATTACCCCTGCTGACGGCAGTTAAAACATCTAAATAACCCAACTTCTGATTCAGTATTAACTTTTAACGTAAATACACATGCAATTACGTGACAAATAAGTCCACAAAGCATCTTCTTTCTTTCTAGAAACCCTAAAGCAACTACATTTCTCATCTATCACAAAACCTGTCTATGTAATTAAAACAGTTTCCAATATCTTTTTCTCACCATAAATAATCTGTCACTTCCACCTCCACATTTCACCACTCTAAATTTCACCTCCGTACCACACAACAAAAAAAACACATAGAACCCTAATTAATCATAACTTCTACCACCAACTCAAAGTTTTCATTTTTAAGAAGAAGAATGATGAGAAGCAAATCCATAGTCATCAATTCAAATTCCAGGAACGATACATCCAGCATCACGGCGGTGGCAGCTATGAGACGTTCGGCCTCGAACACTATGGCCTCAGCCGCAGTGGTGCGCAC
Organism: Camelina sativa; assembly: GCF_030686135.1. Taxonomy (NCBI): domain Eukaryota; kingdom Viridiplantae; phylum Streptophyta; class Magnoliopsida; order Brassicales; family Brassicaceae; genus Camelina; species Camelina sativa. The sequence continues at coordinate 9,107,646 of NC_141896.1, read as the reverse complement.
AAATGATCTTAACAGAAAACCGCGACCACGGTCAGTAGAGTTCCCAGCATCACCTCAACTGATACAAGGTGAAGAGATGGTCCACTTCGGGCATCCCCAACACGTGCTGGTCAAAGTTGAGTTGCCAGATATTTACACGTGTGCAGGGTGCAAAGAGGAAGGAGCAGGGGTTAGGTACGTGTGTCAAGAGTGCGATTATCAGCTCCATGAGTTTTGTGCTTTGGCTCCTCCACTACTCAAGTCACACCCTTTTCATTACCAGCATCAACTTCTCTTCTTTGCCAAACCGGGTACGTTTTGTCTTATCAAATAAATTATTGTTTTCGGTATAAATTATGGTAATGGCTCAATCAATTTTATTTCTTCAGACAATTTCTGTTTCGTGTTGATCCTAATGTTATATCCTCTGTTTGTTTTTCAGACCAAGAGTAGACTCACGAAGCTATATAAGAAACCCTGAATATATATTGTCGATTATATATTGATTGCTTTACCTGGATTGGAATAATAATGCTTAATTATGCTTTGCTTTAAACAAAATAATTATTTGGTTTAGTGGGCATCAACATTAAAAAAATAAATGCTGGTTACCTTGAACAACAGAGAATAATAAGCTTACTAAATACATACCAGTGAAATGATTTATTGTTTTTGTCATTAATATCTAAATGAAAGAATGACTAAACAAAATTAAATCTGGACAAAGTAAAATGATTTGATCGCTTAGTATTAGTATATCGCATATTAGATGTCACGTTCGTACGTTTACAAAGAGACGTCCAACGTTTCCCTAGTCTATATCTAAACGACTAAACTTATTTTTTTTGTTATGATGAAACAGCGAAAGGAGGGATAGTAAAATCCAAATGCGACGTGTGTGGAAGATCACCAAGAGGTTACACCTTTAGATGCAAAGCTTGCAGTTTCCAGATGCATCCTGGCTGCGCCATGTTATCCCCTTCCCTCTCTTCCTCCTCACTCCACCACCACCCTCTCCGCCTCGTCCCATCCTCCTCAGCTTCCAACACCACCGGCGGTGACTCCGGAGGATTCCTTTGCGGAGAGTGCAAGAGAGGTAAGCGTACGGGGAGGGTTTACCATTGCACCGTCTGCGATTACCAGTTGCACGCCGTTTGTGCTAAAGACGCAGCCGTGAACGGCCTACGCGCCAACGGACATAAAGGGAGGGATAAGTCTCCGGCGGTTTTGGGGACGGCCGCGAGGCTGGCGTCGCAGGTTGTGTTTGATTTTCTCGGTGGTATAATGGAAGGTCTTGGTGAAGGTGTTGGTGAAGCTATCTTGGACGGTGTGACTAGAGGTGGTGGTGGCGGCGGCGGCGGTGGTGGGGGTGGCCGAAATGGCGGTGTTACTAGGACAATTCCACGTGTCTGAGGAGATTGCTTGATTAACTACTTATGAGTGTTTATACTTTATATGTGGAGATTGTTATGCCATGATGATGCCTTTGATGATAAAGTACATATATGTGTTTATTAAGTTTGGGGTGGGGGATATATTATTTTGATTAAATTTATGTGTACAATAAAAGAATATAATTATGTGTATTTGCTTATGTGGTTTGTATATACATATAATTAAGTGCTATTTTTCTTAAAGTTGTTTGTGTGTTAAATTAGTTAACATATAGAGAATCTCTTATGTTTCACGTGTAACTAAACCGAACGCATATGGCCTTTTGGTATGTTTTGAAAATATGAAAAGATATGTGTATAATTATTTGGATCTTACTGTGTTACATACTGGCTCAGGACATGTCGAGAAACAAAAAGGAAAACCATAAAAGCTATACTACCTATTTAGCATCTTCGATCGGAAAGAGAGGCAGATCAAAGTTAACTCCCATTCAAATCTTGCATTATGAGAAACGAGACCCACCACTCACATTTTCTTTCACGTTTGATATATTTATTACATCAAAAATTTTAAACTTTCATTGATTTGGATGCGCTATATCTATATATACATAGTAGTTATATATACCATCAAACCTACAATGGAGTTAAAAAAATATCAAAAATTAAAGCAAGATTTGCTTGACTTATAGCCACCGGAATAAACTTTTTAAATGTAACGTTACAAATGAGTTCACTCTCCTTCCTACTTTCGAGAATTTCCTTTTGAAAAGTGGCATTATAATGTGATATCCTCTGTATAACATTATCAAGATTCTTTAGGTCTGTCGTTTATTAAGTAACGAAATCACACTAATCTCAAGAATCTTTTACCAGTGACAAAGAAATAAATTCCTTGGACTAAAAGATATCGTGACTTCTTTATTTTATTTTTGATAGTGTATATATATGTTGCCGACGCCGTCCTACTATATATCTTCTTTGGCCTCTTCTCCTTCTCTGCCATCACTTGAACTCATGAGGTGGAAGAGCTAAGCCCTCAAACCAAATTATCAGGCAAAAGAAACCAACCAAATGATCAGGCCAAAGATATCGTGACTTGTGAGTTGTGATGTTTGAGAATCTCGACAAGTCACGTGGGAATCGTTAAACATGTTATGGCCTTTTGGGCTCTATGCGACAAGATTCATCCATCTTCACATTGTCATTGCTTCTTCCTCTATTGGTTTCCACAAACATTGTTCCTTATGATATAGGTGTAAAATGGTAATGCATTTAATAAGACTTTTGTCAAGAAGAAAAAAAAACAAAGTTATATATTGAAGTTACAACATGAAGAACTACTTGTACAGAAGTACAAATTTACAAGAACACCAAAAAAAAAAAAAAAAAAAAGTAAAGTAAAACAACTGCTTCTTATATGAAGCAGCACGTTATTATCTTAGTTAAAATAATATAATGATAATCATACAAAGTAGGAAACAAATACACAGAAATACACAACAAATTAGCCAAACCAAAATATATATAATTAACGAAAGAAAACAAAAAAAATCCCTTTAAGTAATGCTGTAGTCACAGTAAAGTCTCTGAGCTTTTCCTTGAATCCGCACAAAGTCTCTTCCTCTTTTCTTATTTTTTTTTTTTTGCTTTTGTGAAACCAAAAGAATAAATTATAATTTATATATAAGTTGTCTAGACTCTAGATTGAGCCATAATCCAAACCTCCCCAACTGAAGTGAGATCCTTGTCTGACGATTGGGAAAGCGTGCATGAAAACGCAGACGCAAACACAGACTGTTGCAACTGCGAGCATTGAGTGAATGATGGGAGTTGGGAACAAACGGTGTGAACCTGAAACCCTCCTCTGATACTTGAGAGCCACGGTTGCACACGAGGCACAAGATGATTTGTTCATCTCTGAACTTAACCTCTTGCTCAGACCCTTTTGGTCAACTATCTCGTTCTCGATGTTTAGTGAGACTTGCTTGTTTCTTTTGTCTGCAAGTTTACGAGCCACCAAGGAGTTATAGCTATGGTTGTTCCTAATTGCAGCGTAGCTGTATGGAGTTTGCCCTGCTGCGTCGCGTAGAGAGTTCCAGCTCGATAATCCGATCTGAAACAGCAAAAAGGGTTTCCTCAGTTTTACAGTAGCAAAAAAATTGGGTTTCAGAGAGTGAACGAGAAAGAGAGAGCCATACCTCCTGTGGATCATTGGTCAGTAGATCAACCATATCATCTGAACCAGATGTACAAGCAGCTAGATGTAAAGGTGTCATACCACCAGGTCCAGTTATATTGGGTAAGAAAACGAAGTTGTTAGAGGAATCGAGTGCCGAGGGATTAACTGAGTAATGAATAAGTAGTTCAACCATTTTTGTGCTTTTCCTCTTAACAGCACGATTCAACAACTGAATCTCAGCGAGCATATCCAAGGCTTCAGTGTTCAGCTCATCATTCACCAAATTTCTCTCTACTAACATGTCTAGGAGTGTTCTGATGAGAGCACAGTAATCTCTTTCAACTGAGCAAACGAGCAAAAACTTGAAGCGGGCAAGGGAAAAGTCGGACTGTTCCCGAAGTTCAGAGGTCTGGTTCTTCTGGAAAAGCCAACCAAGCTCATTCAAGAAGCACAAAACTTCTTCTCTTGATGTGGGACGACGATCTGTGCTCTGTGCTTGTTCTTCTGACGTATCTTGACTTTTGGGGTGAAACTCTTCTTCAAGGCGATTTAACTCTTTGCAGATGGATGCATTGGCAATTATCAATGGAAAACTGTCACCCCTGAATCCATTCTCCACCTGCACACAAATTAAGCGTTAAATATCTCTGACAAAGGAAACTATCAAGTTCAGTTATATGAAGTTATACCTCAATGAAACAGCGTCCAAGAAAACCGGGCTGTGCATTTTGCACTTTGAAACTATTTACATTCAACTCATCAAATACGGCTTGTCTACACGCTGCCCCGGTAACTTCCATTGACATGTAGCTACCCATATGCGTGCAACGAATACTGGCAGCACAATGATAATAAAGTTTAGAAAGAAATAAGTAGAGATGAGAAACACTATGAAACTTTGATTTCTTTTTTTTTTAAGTTTACCTGATCCCATTGTTAGTCAAGCTTCTACCTCTTACTACCAAACTTGTTTCTGCACCAGCTACCACGGCTACAGGTGACACTGAGATGAGCTCTGGTGAATTCCAAGTTCTCCAAGATTTGCTACATCGAACTCTCCCTGTAACCAATGATATGTTATGATCATTAAGAGATAGAAATTGCAACATTAAAGCTTACATAGAAGTAACAAGCTCGTGAGCACCCACCATTTTTGTGTGATGCGAGCTGTCTGCCCGTGTTAACTATAAATCTCACGTTTCTCCAAAAGTCAGACTGAGGATTTTGTAGCAAAACACCAAGCCGTTGCAGCAAGTTTCGCTCGAGCTGAAAAAAAAACACCAACTGCTCCTAAGCTATACGTAGCATTGGATAATCCAATAACCAGATTGACAAATATTTCCACTCACCTGTTCCCAGGCTGCAGGTGACATCGCTATATAGACAGATAGAACAACACAGCCAGGCCTGATATAACTCTCCATTTCTGATGGAATGTTCGAAAGCCAATTATAGATCTGTAAAAAAAGGAAAATAATAACTATGAGGACTGAAACAGAAGCAACCAATAACTTTATATTTCTTTTTTTTTTAGATCATGACCAGAAATTATCACCTCTGATCGTAATGTCCCAGGGAGCTGACTTGGATCTTTATCAAGTAGTTTGAAGACTATCTTTCCGGTGCGGTCCTGTTTGAATGTCATCAATATTAAAACCATTAGCGGCTTGTTTTATCTACGTACAAACAGATGCTAAAGAGGAGTTGAAAAGCTGCAAACCTGAGCATCAGAGTTTAAGCTGGGAGGAGAGTAGTCAGAACCAGAAGAAGCATATCCAGACTGTTGCCCGAAACCTTTAAAATTCGGGTTTGCAGTTCCTCTATTTGATGCACCAAAGAGCTCAAGTGGCAAGCAACCAGTCCTGCTTGGACTTGAGTTATTGTGATTCTTCGACCTCATGGTTTCAGGGGACGTCTGCAATGGGAATAACTCCTGCATGACCGGTGAGGAAGATGGAGATCTATCCTCAACAGGATTACTGCTGGCAGAAGAGTAATACTTTCTAGAAGATGCCACTGTCGGTCGACTCTCATCCTCGGGAGATGAGGTAAATAATTGTAGAGACAAGCTAGACCTAGTGTCTTGAGCACGTGAATCTGAATCCTGAGAAGGAGATTGGTTACTGCTACTGCTCCTCTCTCCCCCACCAGAAGAAAACCCAAAAGTTCTCTTTTCAACATTGGTAGTAACACCGTGATCATAAGACGATAACTTAGTCTTGTCGCTGTCTTTGTTACCAAACCCACCTTGAGACAATATCGCTAGCGCATCAGGTGAAGATGAGCCTAACGTTGACGAAAGAACAGCAAGTAAGTCCATTGTAGAAGGAGAAGCCCCATTCATATCATTTGTGGGGTTAGCCATTGGCTGATCCAGATTTTTCCTGGCTAAACTTCCAATATTGTTCAACTTAGAGACAAGATCCATAGGCAACGGCAAAGCATTAATCTTGTTAAGTATCTGAAGAAGCTGCTCTCTATCAGGCACAGCTGGAGAAGTCACTGGCTTCACATCATTCTTACCTGCAGCTCGCAGACAACAAAACTATTAACAAAACAAGAACATCCGAGCAGAAATCCACTTCTGCATAATTGTAAACTAGTTAGTACCTTGAGCAGAAGCTAAGGCGGTTAACAAAGCCATAAGATCCATATTGACATTAGAGGTATTGTTATCACGGTTCCCTGAAACCACAACCCCAGAAGCAATCTCATCCGGCTGAGTTGTCTTCCTCCTCCGTCGATTATGGCCAGCCAACCTACGCCTACAACTTCTCTTCCCCTCATCAAACTCAGAAAGCAGATGAAACCTGCAAAAATCATTCATTGTCAGCTTCAACAAAAATAAACCAGAGAATTGGAAACACAACAAATCAAACTTTGTTCCTTATATACCTGCTGCACTGTTGACAAAACCTCTGCATCTGCTTCCCAACGAGAGCTTTAGTAGCTTTGCTATGAACTTCACACACTTTATGCCTTCTATGATAGTCCTTAGCATGAGACAAATCTTCAGTACAATTATCAACCTGACACATGGGATAATTCCCTCCTCCTGGAGATCCAGACCGAACCTTCTTGCTCGGTCTAACGTTCTGCGTCATCGTCGTCGTGGTCGTAGTCTCTTCCAAAGCGGTCAAACCACTTCCCAGATTCAAATCAAGTCCTCTTTCTTCTCCTCCTCCTCCTCCACTCTTATTCCTCGAAGTCAAATCAAACTGTTGTGTTGTAGAAACGTTACCAAGACGAAGAGTCTGAGCGTCAACCGGTTTAGCCTCAAATCTCCGGCTATCCCAATCCCACATCTTAGAGTTCCACTCATCTCTACGCTGAGGCTGTTGCTGTTGCTGAGACGGAACAAGCCGATTCGACATAGGGTAATAAAGATCGCGTTTTCTCCCCATGGGAGATAGCGATGGATGAATAAACATCGGTGTAGCTACTTGAGCACCTACCTCATCCATATCGAAATCGATCTGACCCTTTTTTTGGAAAAATCTCTCCTTTTGATCAAGTTGATGAAGAAAGATTCAGTTTTTGTAGAAGAAGAAGAAGAAGAACATCTTCAGTGAAATCTACGGGAAGAAGGAACCAACGTAACAACTCATCATCATATCTCTCTTAACGCCCTTTAGCTTAATAAAACCAATAAACTCAAAATCAGAATCTTTTGGAGCTTCAAGCAGCATAAACTCTTCCTTGATTCAACGAAAGCTCGAGACGAATCAAGCAAAACATCACTCGAATTCGAATGTTAAGAACTTGTTCAGATTCGAACAAATTTTCAAAAACAAAAACGAATCTTCAAAACTTCCCGATCCAATACAGGAAACAATAGAAAAGATTTGATTTTTTTTTTTTTTTCCTTTTCAACTCGAGCTTCCTTCAAATCCCTCAGAACAAAAGTCTCAAACTTGTCCTTCTTCTTCTTCTTCCTCTGTTTAAGCTTTTTTATTTTTTTTTTGTTGAAGGCTTGTGCTGCTGTCTTCAAGTCCTTACCTTCTACGATAACTTTTTTTTTTTTCTTTTTCTTATTTGTTTTCTACGGTGGTGGCACATTGTGTAAATTCGAAGAGTGATTGAGGGTATTTGTATGGTATTATTCGAGCCGCCCATATGGGAGAGAGGAGGGAGAGAGATATGGAGGTTGAAGGATCCAAGACCTTTCCATTTGCTTTTTTTTATCCATTCAGTTAAAATATTTTTCAACTGTCTTTTTTTCTTTCTTTCTTTAAATTCTTACCCTTAATAAACGGATAGTTTCACACCTTTTGGACTTAAAAATACTTCTTTCTACTCTCTAGTCAAACATACTTGTTTTAAATTTTTTTAAAAAAATTAATGTGGCATGAGATTATTGCACTACAAGAAAACATAGATTTGCCAACTACAAAAAAGTCACTAAACAGTTACAAACTACTTAGTTACGATTGATTGGCGACTGAAATACGTAGTCACTAAACAGTACGTCGCTATAATAATCAGTCGCCAAACAATCGATACGGAGCTACTAATTGGCGACTGATAATTGTGGTCGTTCTTCCCTCGCCAAACAGCCACTAAAATTGCAACTGAATTTGCAACGCTTTAGCGACTGATCTGTTTACTCATTTGCGACTGTTTTGGTTACTGTTTTGTGTACGTTTCGGTGACTGTTTTATGACTGTTTAATTATCATGTTTTTAAAAAAATTCTGGTAAAAACGAATTATTTGATTTTGTAATACCAAAACTGATTATGGAAACTATAACTAAAACATAACAAAAATGAAATTAAACAAACACATAAGTTTAATTTTATATCCAACATCGTAGTTGTAGAAAACATCCAAACATAACAAGAGTACAAGTCACAAAATATTACAAAAGTTTTCGTAATCATAAAGGAAGGAGGGATAGTGAAGGAACCTAACTTTGAACATCAAAAAGTTTTGGGTCATTGGTTTGAGACTTGAGGAAGGCGACATAGTTTGGGTTAGTCTTGAGGAAGCTCACCAAGCGTGAGATCTCTGTTTGTTGCTCAGATGCAACCCGTAAAGCCTCAGCTGCAACCCGTGAAGCCTCTGCGTCATGCTCTGCTTGTAGAGCTGCTTGTTCCTCTATTTTGTGATTTGTTTCTTCAAGCTGTTGTTGCAAGCTTGTGAAAGCAGAAGAGCTTCCAGGGAACTTCCGCTTCCCGTTGATGTAACTCCCTAGGCTTCCAACCCCAAAGTATGTTCCTCTATTGTTTATGAAAGTAGACTGCATAACAAAACAGAGAAAAATTTAACATCATTACTTACGAGTGAAAAACTTAAGTAATGATGCATATTAGAAAGAAACAACATTACCTGAAGAAAGAGCTCACCATCCTCCTCGTGAGATAGCTCCGATCGACGTGATGTACCATCAGCTTGGTCATCATTGTCCAGAACAGCCAACTTAGCTTCCCTTTTTGCTTATATGCCTCATGAACTGCTTGCGCCTTCTTATCCACAAAAGTCCCATCTTTTTTGGTATGAGTCCTGATGAAAACTTCAGGAATAGTTGGCGGTCTTCCCAATTCCACTTCCTGAAAAGTTAGACAATGAAAAGGTTAGATAATGAACCATCTGATGTAACTTATTAAACAATGAAAAGGATAACTCACCATCTCTTGTTCGATTTGTAAGTAAGACCTCAGCCCTGATACATGCTTATGAGGGCCAAGACCATTACGGTCAGACATTCGAGCTGCTGAAGTGGTTGCACTCTTTGCCATGGCTTCTTTTGTGTTCCAATAGTCACACATTTCTTTCCAAAGAGTTTTCTCAATCCAACTCGGTTTTGCTTTATCTCGCTGAGCTGTTGCCTTGGAAACCATGTCTTTCATACGGTTTTGACAAATGGTATAGAACTTTTGTTGAACCACACCGGTTAGTGAGGGATCCCAGGTGTGTGTTTTCTACAAAAGAAGACTAGTGTTAGTGATAAAAAAACCAAAAAAAAAACTATAAATACAGAATTTAAATTGAAAGGAGTAGAAGTTTACCTTGAATTCCAAGAAGTAGTTTTCTCTTCTTGCAGTAGGAACACAACCCCAATTGTAATATGGACCATCAAACTTGTTTGTAAACACTTTTGTAATCTTCCGGGTAAGTGATGACTTGTCTTTACCAAACCTTCAAAAACAAACACACAAACAAATCAAAAGTAAAATTCTAATCGAAACCTTCAAACATAAACAAATTGAAAGTACAAATTTTAATCAATCTAAAAATTTTAAAAATTCTAATCAATCTAAAATAAACCTCCAAACACAAACAAACCTAAAAATTCTAATCAATCCAATAAAATTATAATTGATCTAATCAACTAAAAATCATAATCTTACAAAGTGGTTCCAGGCTCTAATGAGGGAGGGAGGACAGTGGTATACAACTCACGGCATGGTTGGACAAACATGTCATGCAAAGAAGCGAGTACATCAGCTGGGAGATTTGATTGCCTTACACCGTCATCCTCAGAATCAGCTTCTTCCTCATGTGAGTTTTTGCGCTTGAGAACTGTGATGCGATACATAAGCTGCTCGAGGTTGACCAGGTTAAGAAGAGGGTGGTCGATGATTTGAGACGTGAGGAGACTATCGAGGTAGAGGAGACTATCGAGGTAGATTCGAGACTTGAGGAGACTGTCGATGATGATTTGTGACTGACGGTTAAGGAGACTGTCGATGATGATTCGTGACTGACGGTTGAGGAGACTCTCAAAGTTGACTCGAGAATTCTGGTGGATTCGTCGTGGATGCGAGAGGTTGAGGAAAAGGACGCCTGATTGGAGCTTTGCTGGCAGGAGATGTTCCAGGAAAGCTCCTCAAGTTCTGGAACAGATTCGTCGGAGGTGGATAGTCTCGGTAAGAAGGTGTAGGTCTTGCTGGAGGCTGAAGGATTGGGACAGGAATTCCCTGAGAATCAGTGTCTGGATCTCCCTGGTTTGCCGGCGTGAAGTCATATTGGCTGGGAAGAGTAGTGGGTCTTCGATTCGCCGTTTGTGAGGTTCCAGAGGTTCGATTCGAGGGGTTTCTTCTTCCTCCTCCTCTTTTCTTTACTCCAGCCATCAAGGGTTTACGGTTTCGTCGAGTGAGAGGAATTTAGATCTAGGGTTTTTAGGTTTCGCCGTTTCGTCTCGAAGAAGAAGAAATAAATGTTGGATTAGGGTTTGTTCGGGGAAGAAAACGAATAAGAAATGGGTTTTCGTGTTTTGTTACGGTCCAAATTTTGTTAATGCCCAAATTAATTAAAGCAGTCGCTAAAATAGTAGCTCTTTAGTCGCAATTTTTAACGATTATCAAACTGGTCTCCAAATTAGTCGCAAATTGGCGACTACACTGCGACATTATGCATCAGTCTCCAATTAACGTCTACTAGGCGACTGTTTTATTTTAGTAGCCATTCAATACCAAAACAATCGCAATCCAGTCGCTAAATTTAGTGACTGTGTTTTTAGTTGCAATTTACAGTAGGCAAATCTATATTTTCTTGTAGTTTGTGATATAAAAATGTTTAAGATTATCAATGGGATTGATTTGTTGTCTAGCTAAATTTTGAAGTATGTGTACGTAGGTAGATTCAAAACTTTGACATATATGCCCTATGTATTTTGTATTTTATATTTTATATTATATATATATATATATATATATTTATAACTTAGAAGTTTTTTTGGCTATATAAACATGAATTGATTAACAAGTGTTTCTCAATTCACAAATTTATATCGAACCCTTGTCCCATCATTTCTCTTCCTGGTTCTTGTGCATGTCAGCATAAGAGAAATGAAAGCATTTTTGTTCCAAGAAGAAAACTTAAGAGGGTTTACTCAAAACCCACAATGAATTGTATACCGGTTCTTCTTGTAAGAAGAATCAAAGTGGAAGATAACAACAAACCTAAAAGTAGAATAATAGTCGAAATCACCCAATTATAATTGTATACTAAACCATCTTTTTTAAGGTAGGTCCCACGAACCAACCTATTTTATAAACTCGTACCATGTAAATAAATTACATTTATTTAATTAATTGTACTATATATATATATATTAGTTATAAACATGTAACATGCCAGTCATTGAGTGGTTAGTGATAACGAAACGATCGTCGACTTTTCCTTTGGGTACGTGGAGCTACTAACAATCTTTGCCTAACTAATTGTCTCATCGGTTATAGACCTGAGTGTGTTGTACAGAACCTTTAATTTGTTAAGAAGGGTCTTCTTTTATTTCATCGCTCTCTCTGATCATTTTAAATGGATTCATCTTGAAATTGAGGAATCATGGTTCTCTATTACGATCTCTCAGTACTGGTTTGGTTACACTATGAACCTACTAATGGTAAAAACACTTCGCTTTTTGTTTTGTAGGTTTTAAAGATTAGTTTGGTTTTCGATTATTAATCAACACCGCGTTACGGAGAGAAGTCGTCGTCATCACGTAAGGTAAGGGATAAAACAATCCCACCCAAACCCTGTCGATAAGTGAAAAGATAAAACTAACCCATACGTGTTCTAAATATTACGAAAGTAGCCTTCCTCTAGGAGGGAGGACATTGTACTAACAGATTGGACAAGACAAGAGATAGAGAGGCCACACCTCACACACGTACGGGTTTTTATGTCTCGTCGTCCCTACGCGCGTGCAAGTGGCTCATTGTCCTCCTTCCTTCCTTCCTTCTTCTCTTATTCCATAAAACGACGTTGTTGTTATTAATGACGAGTTTTTAGCATTATTCTAATCCATCGTTGTTAACCGTGTCTCTCAGTTTAAACATCTCGTGTCGACTTCTTATTCGTTTCTACATCAATTCTTACATTCCTTTTACTAATGTTTATGTCAATCTATGTTTGCCAATAGTTTCAATTGCTGACTTTTTATAAGATAATATATATATACATGACAAAAAAAAAAAACATGAAGAATATATAAGAAATCAAGAAAGTTATAGATTATGTTTTAGTATAAGAGTGAAATATAAATAGAAATGTAGAAAATGAATTATAAAAATTGTTGGTTGAATCGTATACCAAAAATGATGTCGCAATTAAGAGTTAAAAGTATTTAGAATATAATGATAATATATATTATTTATAAAATCTAAAGCATATAAAATTTTCACTTTTTAGATTATATTATTTTTGAAAATTTTGTTATTAAAATGTAATACTTTACTCTTCTTTCTTATAAATTTATTTTGTATTTATCAGTGCGATATTAAACAAAATGGGATTCATATTGTATATTTTCACTAATATAGTGGACACAGGAGTTGACAAAAAAAAAGGAAGAGAGTGAAATTGAGTTTTCTTTCCTATGTTCTTTTTCTCTAAACATGCCATCATTTTGTAAGCTGAATGTTAGCTTTTTGAGGTTGTATTTGTTAATATATAATGGGAAAAAGGTGAAAGGGAAATTAGCTGTGAGTTGGTACGGAAAGTGGAATGCAATGGATTGGACCATAATCTCACTAATCAATCACTAACCAACAGTACTGCTAACCTATATGTGCTCCATTGTTGACTGTACTATGATAACTTCTCTAACTTTAAGTACTAGTACTACACCTCTCACTAATTTATATGTATACTTTTTTACTTATTTCTTTTGTATGACAAACTATAATCGAATAACCTAAGATTTTTCAATGTACATTATAACTATTACTTGTATATATATATCAATTAAGCAAAGTAGCCACACACACACACCAATTGTGGACAGTTAATAATATTAAAACCCATTAAAAAAAAAAATGATGGACCTATTTCATAAACTTTTGTCGATGGATGCTACACTAACGGAACATGATAGGTTTTTCGATAATGCCCAAAGAAGCTAATTCATTATAATAAAGCTCGCATATGCTTGAAATGTTTTATTGATTATTTCTATCATCATCGCGACCGACTTTTAGTTTTTAAATAAATCATGCACTCTTGATAATAAAATGTTTGTTGCTTTTTGTTTGTTTGCTAGCTGCTTGGTTAACCGCATACTATGAAGTTATTAATTTGGTTGGTTTGAACAACATTCGGCTTTTATAAGATTTTAAATATCATTCGGAGTAATAATTTTCATTTTGCATTATTTGATGTAAATAATAGAACTGAGACGATTGTATTTAGTGTGTCGCCCCCGACACAACTCTCTTCCCAACATTTTCTGGAATGAAGTGTTTGTTGTTTATTATAGTCGTATATATATCTAAAAAGCATATAATAAATTGTTAGATTGGTCCATAACCATATCATATGGCATACTATGAGATTATATTCTAACAATGTCGCAACACTATTAGTTTTTTTTTTTCTTCTTATAGGAACAATAAAGCAAAATAACCGACATAGAGCAACCAAATGTAACCATGAACCGTTACTGGAAGTAAAAAAGGAAAATGATGAAGAATGAAAGAGAGTCAAAATGTCACATGGTGGTCCAAACTCCAATCACAGATCAAACGTGCAATGTATTGAGCCTAATCCCTCAACATCGATCCTCATGCAACATGCTTCTTACCACCAACAACGGCGGGTTTTTATTTCTATTTGTCATATGAATTGAAATATAAACCAGTGTATATATGTGTCCCATCTCCATATATTCTAATTCTATTCTATGCTAAAGGTTTTTCATATACAATGATTGGAATTTTTTTGTGAGAGGAAATAATTTGCAAATTCTGAGTGCATTTACACGTACGTATATAAACTATATATATATATGCTAGCTCTCGAATCTTCTTTCAATGTTTTATGGAGTTTGGAATATATAATCTAATGTAATTTATCGGTATGCCAAGATTGTTTTTAAAAGTATGACAAGAAAAAAAAGTTAGGTTGTATTATAAAGTAATTAATCTTTGTTGATATATAACTTTTTGACTAGTAATATTGTATAACAATTTTTTTTGAAGAAACCATCATGATATAGTGTACATATTATCAACGTCACCTTTTTTATTTATTGAAAAGGGTTTATAACGTCAACTAGAGGTCAGCGACAGCTGTTTGTGCACATAATCTACTAATTATAACAAAAAAGAAAATGTAGTTTAAGATCATAATATATGTAAATTGAATTGGAAAAAATGTCATTTAAATCATGAACTTTCAAATTTTGGCCATTTAAACCATGAACTTTGTTGTAGGCCATTTAAAACATCAACTTTTGTTGATTAATTTTTTTAAACATGAAATTTTGTTGACCAAGCCAAAAAAGACATGACGTTAAATCTGATAGTTGACCTACTAACAGACGTTACTTTGCCATTAATCACACCATTACTAACAAAACGACGTCGTTTTAATGGAAGTTTTAGTTCGAGAAAATATCATTTAAACCATGAACTTTTAAATATAGGCCATTTAAACCTTGAACTTGTAAATGTATGTCATTTAAACCATGAACTTTCAAATTCTGTCATATAAACCATGAACTTGCCTTGGGCGTTAGGTGAAAACTAGACAACCTGAAAATTTTGGTTATCGAAGCAAAAGTATATAACCCTAACCGGCTAAACCGTTTAACCCTTAGTTTAGTTTCTCTCTTCTTTCTTCGACTCTGCCTCATGATGCGATTCTGAAAAAGAGAATGAAGAACATCAATTCATCCTTTTTTTCGATCTTTGTTATGTATTCTGTGTCTTTTTTTATTTGTTTTGAGTTTTTTTAATTTATTAGGACACTACACTAGAGTTTGAAGGATTGATCATCTTGTTTTAAGACACTACACTAGAGTTTGAAGGATTGATCATTGTATTCATGTATTATGGTTTAAATGACATAATTTTGAAAGTTTATGGTTTAAATGATATACATTTATAAGTTCATGGTTTAAATGACCTATATTAAAAAGTTCATGGTTTAAATGATATTTTTTCGAACTATAACTTCCATTAAAACGACGTAGTTTTGTTAGTAACAGAGTGATTAACGGCAAAGTAACGCCTGTTAGTAGGTCAACTATCGAATTTAACGTCATGTCTTTTTTGGCTTGGTCAACGAAACTTCATGTTTAAAAAAGCTAATCAACAAAAGTTGATGTTTTAAATGGCCTACAACAAAGTTCGTGGTTTAAATGGCCAAAATTTGAAAGTTCATGATTTAAATGACATTTTTCCCAAATTGAATTATAACTTGAAGCATTAGTATTAAGTCTTATATTTTGTATCGAGTCTCATGCATAGTTTGTATCAAAATGTATGGTAGATGAAAATATCGTTTTTGTTATTACCCCGTGATTAAATTTAAATTTGTGAATAAAAAGTTTAAAATCAATCAAACACAACATGTACGTTTTGATAAATAATGCATATGTACGTTATAAAAGAAGAAATTTAATGAGTAAACTCATTCGTACAGATTCCAACCATTTTTGTTTGTTTGAATATATTTCGAGTGTAAGGTTCATTGGACGTGGTCATGAGTCATGAATATATGTAAGTACAATAATTTTCCATTATCATAACCACTTATTTCAATCGACTGTTCTCTGATGTGAAAACCTCGGATCTGACAACTTATATATTTTAGACAGAAAAACCATATAAATCAATCAAAAAAGTGAAACTTAGAAGGTTTATGCGATCAAAACTCAAAAAAAAAAAGAGAGTAATGAGGCAGGTATATATGCCACGTGTTTTGTGAATGTAAAAAGATTCGACTGAGAGGGGTATTGAAGTTGGTATTTTAAAAGATTCTAGAGTATTTTTAAAATCATTTGTTATTCAATTGATGATTTTTAAAAATCTTTTAAAATCCTATGTTATTCAATTTAGATTTATGTAAAATCATTTAAAATAATATACAATACCTTGTTATTCAATTAATGATTTATAAAACTTACTTGAAATCTACTGTTATTCAAAATATTACAACTTTTAAAAAAACTGCTACTTTGAATGATTCTAAGAGATTTTGATTTGTTTTTTAGTTGAAAATGCTTCCCCTCAAAATCATACCTTTTGAGGTAGAATTTTACAAGAATTTATAAGAAAAAACTGTATTTCCTGGAAATTCAAAATTGAAACATAAACAGCCTCACCTCATCACGTCCTCTTCACCACTCCCCACTCCGATCCCACCACCGGAAAATTCGATTGCTTCCTCTCTCTTGTTTTGCATTTGGCAGTCTCAATGGGAGATTTATACACATGACTGAAGATCATCAAGTGATTAGCTTGCCCGAGAGAAAATGATTCCAAGATGCAGGACTATCATTGAGAGATGGAGAGAATCGGATCTTTCGTACTAGCTCAATTAATTAAACATGCTCTAGTGATTCCATCTTCATTGTAACAAAATCACCAAGTCTGATTTGATAATTTTGTTTCAGGTATAAACCTTGCAAAGATGCTTGAAGACAAATTTCCAAAGCAGCAAGATGGCTGTTTAAGTGCAGAGACATATATATGTCTGTGCATATCGATCAATCTAGTAAAGATGTATTTGCTCAATTGACTAGGTAACATACACGTAATAAGTTTGTCCCTTGTTCTCATTCTTTTTTGCTTATTCTAATAAAACGTAATAAGTTTTTGCTGCTGTTTGCCCCTCTGTTTTGTCATCTTCTTCTTCTTCTTGTGTTTTTTTCTTTTTCTTTTCTTCATCTTCTTCTCGATAACTCCTTTTTTTTGCTGCTGTATGGTTGCTACTCTCTGTTTTTGGTAGTCTTAATGAGCTCTTACTTATTATTTTTTGGTTAAACTCCTCTGCTCTTTTCTTTGCAAGTTACAACAAATCTTTTCCACATTAAACTCTTGTCACCTCAAAGACAATATACAATACTGCACAACAAGCAACACACATGTAAACCAATCTCCTAAGCTTACTTCTCATCAATCTAATCCCTTGTTAATCCAGAAAAATAAAAACATGGAACATAAGATTGTTTTGGTAGGCTATGTTTTCCATGTGATGATCATGATGGGATGGTGGTGTTTCTTTGCTATTATCATCGCTAATGCTATTGTGATTGGACGGCGTATTACCGTAGATATTGTCGTTGAAGTTGTTGTTGTGATGGTGGTAATTGTGGTTGTTGTGTACATAGTCGCTGAAGATAGACGTGAATTGCTTGTCATTAAACCTGTCAAAGTGGTGGTTTCCGACCCTGGAGGCAGGTGGTGCAAGGTAAGCGATGGATTCGCTGATTGAACAACGATCAGTCTCATGACAAATGATGAGAAGTCGAGAGCATCCGTCATCGTCATCTGAATTCTAAAGGCAATTTTTTTTTATAAAGTACCCTAAAATCTCTCAAAATCTAACTATAAAATCTCACCAAATCACAAAGTATTTTTAGAAAAATATATAAAAACTCTAATAAATAACCAGAAATCTTCTAAAAGCCAATCAAATCTTGCAAAAACCTAAAATATTCAAATCCCACCAAATCTCCTAAAATACAAGTTCAATACCCCCTCTGAGTTTGAACGCAACTATATTTCTAATCTAGTTTTCATATTACTAAACTAGTATAACGAACTGATTTATCTTCAGTAAATAGGTAAGTACTAAGTAGGTCATGGGAATGGGTCAAATTTAGTTGTTGAGTCAACAACGTTGGGATAATTTTATTTTTTCAATTTCGGAACTTCCATATCAATATTGTCGGTGAAAATGTGAAAACAACGAGTCCACGTCAAATTAAAAAAAGATAATACGAGTCATCTTTAATCGAAGAGCTAGCATTCGATCGTATCAATTGGTCATTGGTCAATTGCGTTCTAGGCAAATTACTGCGACTAGCAGTTCTTGTGCTCATTATAGAATGTTGTTCCAAAGATTTGATCCCAGAGATGAATTTATGATGAGGATTGGAGATGGGAAAGCATAAGATTGAATCCAGTGTTGAGAGTCTAATGTTTCTCCGCTCTGTCCTTTAGAGAACTAGGAACCCCTATATATATGGACGATCTCCTCGCACTGATGAGTTACGAGGAACCACCCCGGATCACTTATATGTGACAAGAACGAACAAGTCTTAGAACTTCAAGTGACAGCTGAGAAACATGATCAGACTCTTTCTCCATCGTTGATTAAGTGCTACATTGTCCTCTCCTATATTTTTATTCGTAATTTATACTATCTTTCAATATATATATATATATAAAAAAAAAAAAAAAAAAAGAGAAGACGTCGCTGCTTTAATAATATATCATGGTATATTGAAAAAATAAAAAACCGGAATCGTGCTTCTTAGACATATACCCAGAGCCAAGCAAAAGCCAATCTATGTCTGTTGTTTGTGTGAAATCAATGAATCAAAGCTTCCACTTAAAAAGAAAAATAAAATAAAAAAAAAGCACCAAACACAATCCAAACTAATTTATATGAGCCAAAAAAACATACTATAAAAAGCACAAGGCAAAATGTGTAAGAATGTGCCATTACTTTTTTTTTTTTTTTTTCTCATGTAAACCAGAGATTTGCAGAAGAGAAGGAGAGATTAGCATTACCGAGAAGGAACAACGCGAGGATGACCACAACTATGAGTCCAATCCACATCCATTGCCGCAGTTTTCTCTTGTTTCCTCGGTTCCTTAAAGGCAGCGGAACCGATTTTGACTTGTTTTGTTTGAGAAACTGTGATGATGGTTTGTGAGATTTCTTGATTTGCTGACTCTCCTCTACGGTTTGTTTCTTTGGAATTTCGATCTCCCTTGGGGTTTCTACTACAGTCTCTGATGTCGGAATTGGGTTTTCTGTTGCTGCCTCTTCTGATGTAAATATCCCCTTTCTTCTCTCCTTCTTCCTTAGCTTCTTTTCTCGTTCCTATACAATAGAGAGTTTTCATTAGATCAAAACACATTTGCTGGAGAGGGAGAGAGAGATGATTGCAATATGCTTTATATCTGTGAAAAGGAAAAGTTACCTTCTCCCTTTCTTCTGCTTCTTTCTGAGCCTTAAGCACAGCTCTTGCTTTTGCCTTCTCCTCTCTCTTCTTCTTCCTCTCCATTGCCTCTTTCGCTTTTGCTATTTCCTCCAACCGATGCTGCTCCTTCATCTTCGCAGCTTCCTTTTGTTTTCTCTTCTCCTCTTCTTTCTTAATTAACTCCTCTTCCTCTTTGCTTAACTTAGGTGGCTCTTCTTCTTCCTTTGTTTCTGGCTTTTCCATCTCCTCTTTTCCAGAATCCAATTTCGTAACACTCGGGGGAGGCTGGTCCGCTTTGACGGCCTTTTTAGATTTAGTGGTCTGACTCTTCTGCTCAGTGGGTTTAGCAGCAGCCTTACTGTTGTTTTCAACTTTTGAACCTTCATATTTAGTGACTTTCTCTTGTTGTGCTGGAACTGGTGGAACTGCCTCATGTTTCTCTGATCTGTCACTAGAAGTTCTAAGTTTGTCTGTTCTTGTAGCATAAGTGATCCGAGGTGGTTCCTCATCAGGGCCAAGAGATCGTCCATCTAGGGTTCCTAGTCTCTTAACGGTACTCCTTGTGTTGCATCTTACATAGTATTTGCGGAACTCCTCATCATTGTTCCACATATTCATGAAATTCTCCACCTATTTAAAGACTGTAATGAGTACAAAGCCAACAAACAGGGATTAAAACCATTGTAGAAATTTGGCATCTGCTTATACCTGGTCAGAACAAAGGCTTTGCAGGGCTGCTCTGTCTTTCTTCAAAGCCATTTCACTTGCTGCCCTTGAATTATCTCTGTACTTGAAGAAATATTTGTTCTGCAATAGTAAAGTGAAGGATTAATCCCAAAACACAGATGCAAGCATTTGTAAGTTTATGTCTGCTTTCAGGTGCTCTTGGGTACCTTTTCTCGTTGTTGTTTCTTCAAATCCTGTAGGTGCACAAATGCTTCTTGGCGAACAGCATCGGCAGCTCTGAACTGTTCTTGCAGTTTACTCTGTGCTTCCCATTCCTCATCACGTTTTCTTTTAGCAGCTTTTGTGATTGCTTCGACTTTTGAGAGATCGTTTCTAAGCCCATCTAGTTCCTTCCTCAAAACCTGTTATCAGCGGAAATGTCATATCTGAACTTGGTAAATGATATCCACAAAGAAAGGATTAGATAACTGGATCACCCTGATGAACGTTATGTAAACAGAGGAAATAAAGGCCCTTGAACCGACAAAATAGATATAATCAATGTAGAGAGGTAGCAGGTATCAACTAAATGCAGATAGGACATAAAAGATGACTGCTAAGACTGCAGTGTACCTTCAAACGCTCTTCTGTTTTTTCTTTCTCATCCAATGCTTGCTTAACTTCATCCGTGGTACCCATACTCGAAGATATCTGGGCACGGCGTTGCTTCAGCTGTTTTATTTCACGCATGTATCCTTTTTCTTCAGTCAGAGATATAGTTGAGTGTTGCATCAAGTGTTCCATATTATGCACCTGATGCAGGCAGAGAAATCAGAAAGATTAGCATAATCAGGTTAGAGAAGGTGGAAACCTTAACAAGAATTAGCTGGAAAGTGATCGCTGGGAATCTCACCCTCGCATCAATATCATCAACAGACGCAGCACTCTTAACCCGGCTAATCACAGACTGAAGGGCCTCAATTTCCTGCCGTTTTGAATGCATTGCTTTTCTTGCAGATCTCTCTTCTGCCATGGCCGCCTTGTAACTGATATCATAGTCCTTAAATATTGCCTAGAAATAACCATTTCAAAAAAAATGTCAAGGGTGAAATTTAGAATAAGATGATTTAACTAAAATCTCAAAAGTGTCTCTTACGCGTATCTTCGGGATATCCGCTCTAAGAGCATCCCGACTCTTTGTTTTCTGATCGACCTGCGCTTCAGCATGGTCGAGTTGCTCAGCTAAATTTTCGTCAACATATCTTGGAACTCTAGGCAGAAAGTAAAACGGTCTTTTCTCTATCTCTACCGCTACAGTGTGCCCTTCAGAAGCATCATGCGCAGAACCTTCACAGGTCGAGGCTACTTTATCATCTGTTCTATCAACAGCATTTCCTGGACACAACAATTTAGAAAAACCGTCAACTCCAGCCTTCTCAGCCTCAACACATGGCAGAATTTCATTTTCAATTAACTTATTACCATCTTTGAATTCAGCAGGTTGGCTGTCCACAGAGTCTTTAGCTTCTGTAGTAGATGTAAGCTCATTAGATTCAAGATCCTGTGCACAGATCTTGATTTCAGATGCAACTGAGGCAGTACCGACTTCCTCATCTGCATTTATCGAAGATTTTTCTTTGATGTCCGATTCTTTCATCTCAGAAACTTCTTTAGGTGGTATGTCAACAGGTGGGGTCTTCGTCACATTCACTTCTGAACCACAACTGACTTCTCTGTTTATTTCACCAAATTCAATAGTGGATGGAGCAATATGAGGTTCAGAGCATTCTTCAACTGATTGCGCAGCTTCAGATTCCGTGGCAACAACACCCGTTTCGCCAACCACTCCTTCTGCTGAGCTTTCTGCCAAGTCAGAGACAGCGGCTTTGGAATCCAACAAGCTCAATGGTTTGTTGATGTTTGTCGAGAGAGTCTCAGCACTCTCATGGGATGCATTCCCAGAAAGATCCTCCGTAGGTGACTCTTTCGCTTCTTCAGCAGAGTTTAGACAAACATCACCACCAACATTTAAGTTCCTCTCGCTGTTGTTTTCTTGAACTTTCTCATTAGGAGCATGTTTGACATTCACATTGGCCACTTCGTCCAACTGAGCACTACAACCATCTTGAATCTTCTGGTTCGTGTCAACTCCATGATTCTCTGATGAATTTTGACTTTTGCTGTCATCGCTTACATTTACACTTGTGTCATTCCCAGAAGGCGCGTTCTCATGTAGCGCATGGGATGGTAGTTTTTCAACAAGCCCAGAAATCTCATCACGTTCTGGTTCCTGCTGGTTGGTACAAGATAAGCCATCAGAAATAGCAGCTTCTGAAACATTCTCTTTGGCAACAATAACAGCATCGCTTCTTTCTTCTGAAGCAGGGGCATCGAGAAGCTCCTTAACTTCAGATTCTTTGTGTTGTTTTCCATCTTGATCATAAGTAGGATCACTTGCATCTTGAGATTCTGGATGAGCGTTTATAGCCCTATCAGCCACGGAGACATCATCAACAGCTCCAATTTCAGCTTCAGATTCCGATTTGATATTACCATTTTCAACTACACTATCTATACCAGGAGTGTGGGCATCCAAGCTTGCGGCAGTAAGAGTTTGAGTCTCAGCCGGGACATCACTACTTACCTCTGATACAGCAACCTCCACGGATCCAGAGTCTGGCAACACATCACCTTCGGAAGCATTGACTTTCTCCGCCTCTGAAGTAAATGGAACATCACCAGTTTTCTCTGACTCTGATTCTATTGGAGGATGACCATTTTCAACAGTAACAGATTCTAAAACTGCTACAGATTCTGATCCATTGATGGTATCAGCTGGATCTGCTAGCGTAACTTGTCCCAAACCCATGTCTCCATCATCGGGGTAAGTTGGAGAAACCTTAGCGCTCACCAACTTAGACACCCTTCCCTGATCTGAGTCAACTGGGTCCTTTGCTACATCCTCGTTATGTTTAAGATCTTCAGAAACATCAACATCAACATCAGACTTTTCTTGCGTTACAATAATGTCCCCTTGATGTCCCTCCACATCTGTTTTAATATCAGATTCAATATTATCTTCAGGCTTTTCCTCAGCGATATTCTTTGTCAGATCCCTGGGTCCAACTTCAGAATCTTGAAGTTGTTGCTTCACTTCCTCTGTAGATTCCAATTTACCCTCAACCTCTTTTTCCAGATGCCCATTACCAGGATTCTCTTCATCAACGCTTTTTTCAAGAGAATCTGACTTTGGGATGATCCCAACGACCTCCTCCTCGGGTCCATCATCTACCTTTTCTGGTTCAGACTTTTCCAAGGTTTGACTATCTTGAGAAACTCCCGAAACAACATCATCGGCACTACTCATAGCCTCCTCCACCTTGACATCCCCAGAATTCACATTATCTCCAACCTTGAGATCTTTCTCATCAACATTGAGATCAACAGGCTTAACAGAATCAGAATCATCTCCTACGGTATCATTCTCCGTAATGAAAACGTAAGAACCATCGGTGTCGTTCCCGTTCCCGTTGCCATTATTACCGACATGGCTGATCCCATTCACCACGACGTCGTCCTCTTTGGTCGTCGTCGGAACTACAACAACCTCCTCCTGTTTAATCTCAGTCGCATTCTCGAAATCAACCTTCACCGACACCTCACCTTGCTCTCTCTCCACCTCCACCGGCATTTTTTTTTCTTTCTTCCACCGACGGAATCACGAACGATATAAGCTAATCAAAAAAAAAAAAAAAAACGCGTACGAATAGATCAGATCAAACGAAATTGCAGCCAGATCTAACAATTTAAAAAAAAATTCAAGAACCTAAAAAAAAATAACTAAACCGACATGGACGGAGATCAGAGAAAACAAAGTTCCGGGGGAAAAAAAAAATCGATTTCACAACTAACCTTGAGATCAGGCTTTAACGCCGGAGATTTCGAATGCTGAGAGAGTCAGATCGGTAAGAAAGACAATGCTGGCGATTAACGGAGGTTGATTTTGAGGAATTTTGAAACCGAGCAAAAGAGAGAGAGAGAGAGTAGTAGAAGAAGAAAGAGATGAAGAACAAGAAGAAGAAAACAGCTGGCTTAAGAGAGAGATGAAGGAGGAGGAGGAATTAAGGAACGAGAGAAGCCTCTTTGTTGAACAGAGGGCTTCCTTATTCAGATTTTTTTTTTTCTTTTATTATATATATTTCTTTTTATGTTATTAACATAATGTCTGGAATTTTTACATTAGAGGAAGAAAGCACAATAAGTAAAATAAACAAATTAATTACTAAAAGATAAGGCGTATATGGTAGAAACACGTAAATCTTGGGAGGTCATATTTATCCAAAAATTAACATAATTATCAGTGCTAATTTAAAACTTCAAGATCTGTTTATGATTACCATCATTATTCATAATGAGTACTACCATTATTTATTTTCTGATTATGTGGCATGTCCATCAATTTAACAACAAAAAAAAAAAAAAAAAAAAAAACTTTATAGATTTATGAAGGGGGATTATAAAAAGTTTTCTTTTATTTTTACTGATAAAAGAATTCTTTGTTGTATCTAACAATCGGATAATGCAATTATTTTTGTTTCATAAAGTGCAAAAGAAAAAAAAAAGATAATGTGCTTTGTATGCATATATATATATATATATATATCCGTGATTATTATTATGGGCTAGGAAAAAAAAAGTTATGATTTAATTAGATAAGATTGATACACTGTGGCATCCTTTAATAGGATGAAACACAAATTTTCACATCATCATCAACTATTTAATACTCCTACGATAAACTCTAATTAAACAGAGTTACCAAATTTAAAAACCAAGTGTGAATCGGGTCGGGTCGGGTCGAGCCGGGTAAAGTAACGCGTGAGGAGAATTGGGTCCCCCGCAGTTACCAAAACGGATATGCGCTTTCTGTTCTACACGGAAAACGACCTTCTCATTCTTTCTTTTCTTAAGACTCTTATCAAATTATTTACTCCATCTGTCTCACAAAGATTGAAGTTTTAGAGAATTTTCTTTGTTCCAACAAGATTGATGTTTTGAATATTTTTAATAAATTTTTATTTTAATGATTACTGATGCTGTAGAGTGTATGTAATGTAAAAGTGGGAAGATGGAAAAGTGAAAAAGTATTAGAAAAATAAATCATATATTCTCTCTGTCTTAATATGTGTGTAAAATCCTAAACTTCAATCTTTGTGAGACAGAGGGAGTATTTATTTGATTGCTCTTTCATTTGTTTTCCCCCATAACCCTATGATTAATTTTAATACAGTATATATATTTATATCTATATAAACATTTCTTCTAATAATATGTTGGATAATATTTGCATTTTGGTAAAAAAAAAACTTAATTTAATTACCAAACTTACTTGAAATTACTTAAACCATAAGAAGAATTATAACTAAAGGATCCTAAGCGATTAACATCATCATTCATGGTCTCTATGACTCTATCCTATATTTTTCATATTGAAGATGAGAATTTTTCTTTTTCAACCTATTAACCGAAAATGACGTGATTACAAATGTCGGTTTCGGTGGTATGATTGATGATGATGATTCAATACAATACAAGACACCATTATATATTAGCTAATGACGTTTCTTGTTTGTTGTCTACGTATTTTAGTTTTCGGCGTTTGATTTATTTAGATCTATCTATCTACTACTGTATAGTTTGACGAAAATTAATTTATGCACGTAGATAGAATTGAAAAACACGTTAATACGCTATACGACTTTTTTTTGGTAGTCGCCATTAGTTTGGTAGCACTAGATCGAACAATTAAAGTGAGTATAGCTGGTAAAACTAATTAACAATACACCAACTTGATGAATTACATGTACAATTCGCCAAAGAGACAGCTAGCTACAAGAAGAAAAAAATAAAACATCAATAAATCAAACTAATTGACTATAGATGCCGCAACACGAGCTACATCGTCTCTATCAATTAGTATCAATTAAGAGTAATAACGTTAACGTATGTCATACTGTATTATTTTTCATCTACGCTTTTTATAGGTATATGTTAACTCAATTTTATCACCTCTACACGTTGTTTTAGATGGTTTTCTTTTCTTGATTTTTTGAATTTAGTTAATATTTAGGTCATGCGTGCAGCGGTGAGAGGTGAACTTTTAGGTTGGTGGGATGTCACGATTAGCTACATCTTTTGACCTTATCAATTTTATTTAGCGGTTCTTATAACATGGAAATTCACGTATTCATGATATGAAAAGTGGTACCTTTTTTGTCACTTTTGTCTCTTTATATTAACCATATATAGGTATGTAGCGTATGTTAATTTATTTCCTAGATTCTTATATCCCATGGATTTTGAAGTTAATTAACAATTGTACATTGTAACGCATTTAAATCTCGTGGCAGTTAAGTGATGGTTTTTACATCAATTGTTACTTGTAATCATTAACGATGGTAAATGACAATCGGCAGAGCTACTTAATTATAATAATATACAGCGGTTAAATATTTTGGTAAGAAAAAAAAAACAGCATAGCCATTGTTATTTTGTTTGGAAAAAGGTCATTGTTATGTTATGTTATGTTATGTTTATTTTGTTGTATTGAATAAAAAAAAGTGCATGTTATTAACATCTTGGAATAAAGTACACCAGTTTTGTCATAAATATCTCCGGCAAAGCTTTAAAGATAATGGAGCCACACTATGTCACATGATCAATGGCCAAATGCTCTAACCCGCACTAGGTCTAGGTGCTCACCTATATACATGTATGTTTAAAACGGAATTTAGGAGGACGAGTGCTTACCAAAATGTTTTTTTTTTTATTATTATTATATATATGCATTGCATTGCCTTAAAGGAAAAATTAATATTGTTGGTAAATGGTAATGGTTATTAAAAATTAGACATAAGTACAAAATTGAAGCTATAGTTACGTGGATTTCCACACATGGCCTTTTCAGGACATTTTGATTTTCCACGTCTCAATATTTCACACGCTTACATACGTGAGTTTATGTATTCGATTACTCTTTTGTTTGTTTGTTTGTCACCATTCTCTGTATTTCATAATAAGAGTACGTAATAGAGTAAACGAAAGTGAAAAAATCTAGTCTAAAACTTCCACACACGAGTTTTAATGATAGAGTGAGTTTTTTTGCCTATAGTCGTTGTTGTGTATGTGTATAATTCACATATCAGTTATGGCGGTTGATTTTTTTTTTGTTGATTCAATATATATATACGTGTTACATATTATAAAAACTATATTATCTCTGAGATCAATAGATCTCTTATAGAGTTTTTGACAAAACAGATAAATAAATAATACTATAAATTTTGGATATATTTTCACATGATAACACATGAGCTCTTCGTCTCATATGCATGTGCCTCTCCTTTCACTAATCTAAGATTGTATTCAAAGTAATCAGTCCACCATGTCACTGTCACATTTTAAAGTCTTCCCATTCCTTTTTTTTTCATTATTACTCACACATTATTTTTGTCAGCGATGATTAATGTGAGGTATTAATCTATATATATATATATCTAGAGACATTTGTAAAATAAATTCTAAAGTTGGTACTTATTTACAGACATACCATTGATATTAAATAATTAATTAATAAATAAATTAATTTATTTATATTCGATTTTTTAATAGAAACTAAGTGTTTTAAAAGGTAACAAATATAATTGTAAATGAATATTTATATATATATATATTTATGGAGACATTTATAAAATAAATCCTGAAGTTGATACTTATTTACAGACATATCAATGATATTAAATAATTAATTAATAAACAAATTAGTCTACTTATATTCGATTTTTTAATAGAAACTAAGTGTTTTAAAAGGTAACAAACATAATTGTAAATGTATATAGATTTATTTCCTTATTTTATAAGGAGGTGAGTGAAGATGTATTGTTCTCTAAAAATTTGAAAAACTGATTTGATAAAAAGTGACTTTTAGTCTCACATACTATATTTTACTTTCACGAGTTTCGTACGATGAGTTTTTGCGGATTCAAAATCTTTGAACATGTTGCGTGATCCGCCTTGCATGGCGGGTTTGGACTATAGAACCAACACTAAAACTATTAGTTTATTTCATATACTATAGATTTGTAGTCATAGTTTGGAAAATTAAATTATAAATTATTTAGTATATGAACTACAAAATATTACATATACTACAACACATTCTTAATATTTCAAAAAAAAAAATTATATATACATAAAAATATACACTAACACACCATATAAGCATATACCAATGTTTAATTATAGAAAATAAAACTAAGTGTTTTAAAATTTGATATTCTATCTAATAACAAATTTAATTTAATTAAGTTATAAACTGTATAACACGTAAGAAGAAGAAAATTATTCTAAACAAAAATATAAATTAATTAGATAAAATTTAATTAATTGGGAATTTGAAAACTAAATAAATTAAAAATTATTATTAAAAATATAATAATTTATAATTTAGTCTCTCGGTGTACCGCGATGAAAACAATAATTTATAATTCTTATATAAATGAAGTTTCTGTGGGAGACTGGAGAGTGATAAACAAAAAAACACTTGCTTTCATTCAATTATGACCACCGTCTTATTGCGTTGGGCTTATGAAGTACTAGTATTATACCCAATGCTACATTTTATCTTAACTACATTACAAATTTTACAAAAAAAACAAATTAGGAAATTTTTATTTTTATGGTTAACAAATTCGATTTACAATTACATGACACACATTAACTAATTTATAATATGTCATAAATTGTTGACTTAGGCCCTGATTGGTAGGCTACTTTTAAGACTTTAAAATTTTTTAAAGTCATGACAGTCATTTTTTTACCAATCAGGCTTTTTTGGCTTTTAATTTTTAAAAGTTTTAAAAGTCACTTTTTTTTTTCTCTTCCTTGTTTTCCTTTCTTTTTTAAAGCGTCAAATTCATGCTTTAAAACAAAACAATTTTTAAAGCATTCTTTTTTTTCACCCTTTTATATTTAAAAGCTCTTCAAAAGTATATATAAATATTTTATATACTTTATTTTTATAAATTAATTATTCTCATTTTTTTTCTTTTTTTTAAGACCCATTTCAATAATAAATTTTATTTTTTCATCATCATCACTAATAATATTATAAAAGAGTTTATGAAATTCATCATTAATAAGAGAATAACATTCAAACAATGCATTGATTAGTGGTTAATAGATTTTTGACTAGTTTTTATAAATTAATGAATTATTCTAGATTTTTGTGACTAGATTTTTGACTAGTTTTTATATATTTTATTTTTATAAATTAATTATTCTCATTTTTTTCTCTTTTTTTAAGACCCATTTCAATAATAAATTTTATTTTTTCATCATCAGCACTAATAATACTATAAAAGAGTTTATGAAATTCATCATTAATAAGAGAATAACATTCAAACAATGCATTGACTAGTTTTTTTTTTGCATTATTTAAAATTTAATAAGTTAATAAATTGATGTCTACAACTTCAATTATTTATTTCTTATTCTTATAGTTGTTTGTTTTTAATTAGTTTTCAAACAAAATTTCATATTTGATTGATTTATATTTTTTAAAATTTTAATTTATCATTAATAAAATTTATTTTGTCATTAAAATGTTATATAAATTAATTTTTGACATAATATATATTTATTATTAATATTTATAATAATAATAAAAATAACAGCTACAGCTTTAAAAGTTGTTGGTAAACAATCAGATTTTAACAGTTAAAGTTTCTACAGTCAAAGCATCTACAGCCAAATTCTCTACAGCTAAAATTTTAAAGTCAAAGTCTTTACATCCAAAAGTAACAGCCGTTACCAATCAGAGCCTTAGTTAGTAAATATGCTATTAAGGTAGAGAAGATAGATTAGAGATAAGAAAACATAAATTTACTTTTTATTTGGTTTTGTAACATAGAGACATTTTACCTACAATACAAAAAATGAAAATGTTCCTTATCCAAAACATGGTGTAATTAAAGATCATTTGGAAGAAAATATTTGGAATTGATGTTCTACTTTCACAAAAGCCTAACAAAGATGAAGACCTTAACTTCCTTTGACTTTAAAAAAAAAATGGATTTTCTCTCTACCTTTTAGTGATAATTGAAGGATCAATGAAGAAATTAAAAATAAAATGAAATAGAGAACTGATATTAGAGAAAAAGATAAATTAAAAAAAAAAGTGAGAACTGATATTTCTCCCATCAAACGTAGTAGTAACAGGAAAACTGATACTTTTTTTTTGGATCAATTAACTTTCTTTTTCTTAATTTATTTCTGTTTAATTTGGTAAACTTGCCCACATGTCAGTATTTAATTGATCAAGCAACTTATATTTAGTTGAATAAATATGTAATTTGTTTTTCTTTTTATTTTTCAACCACAATTTTACTGTTATTATTTATTTTTTTTTTTTTGAAAATAATTTGTTTTCACGTTAACTGGATTTTCTGAATTTGTTTTGATTATGTAATTTTTTTTTTTTTGCTTTTTTCTGCACGATCTTTTTTTTTTTGTTTTATGATTGTTTGCAAAAATAATGTTCTTTTGCTGATATGTCAAAGGATTATCGGTGGAGTGACTTGTGAAGGATGCACAGGCCCAGCCCAATAATAAAGCTATGTAGGGGTCGGTTTCGTTATCGGATCCATAGTTTAAAACGGCGTCGTTAAGGGTTGTCACCTTAAGGCGGTTGCTCGCTTATAGCAAAGTTAGCGCAGTCGAGTGTTTCTCATATAGATCGATTTGTTAGGAGATAGAGAGGCCGTGAGAAGGGGGATAAGCTGAATCATCTTCCATTAGGGTTTCTGCTAGTAGATTCTTTTCGTTGCAGCGAGTCGAGCTAAGAAGAGACTCCGTAGCTGTTTCCGTAAGTGTTCTTCTCTCTCTCTCTTTGTTTACTCGATTTGGGGTGGGTTTATTAGGGTTTATCATCTGCGTTCTTGGGGAGTTTCTTCGTTTCACTTTTGGTTTTATTTCGGGTAATTTCTTAGATTCGAGGTTGACATTGTTGTGTGTTTCTCTGTTTGATTTGATTTTTTTTTTTTTTTTTTAGGTTTAACGGATTTGGTGATGGCGAATTTGGGAGGCGGTGCGGAAGCACATGCCAGGTTCAAGCAGTACGAGTACAGAGCCAACTCTAGTCTGGTGTTAACCACTGATAATCGTCCTCGGGATACACATGAGCCTACAGGAGAACCGGAAACTCTGTATGGGAGAATTGATCCGAGGACTTTTGGTGACCGTGTTGCTAGGGGAAGGCCTCAGGAGCTGGAGGATAAGCTTAAAAAGTCTAAGAAGAAGGAACGTGATGTTGTGGATGATACTGCTAATGTTCGCCAGAGTAAGAGGCGTCGTCTTAGGGAAGAGAGCGTGCTTACTGATACTGATGATGCGGTTTATCAGCCCAAGACTAAAGAGACGAGGGCTGCTTATGAGGCCATGCTTAGTCTTATTCAGCAGCAGTTGGGTGGGCTACCTCTTAATATTGTTAGTGGTGCAGCGGATGAGATATTGGCCGTCCTCAAGAACGAAACACTTAAAAACCCTGAGAAAAAGATGGAGATCGAGAAGTTGCTGAACAAAATTAAAGACCAGGAGTTTGATCAGCTTGTTAGCATTGGAAAGTTGATCACGGATTTTCAAGAGGGTGGTGATTCTGGTGGTGGTAAGGCTGATGACGATGAGGGGCTTGATGATGATTTGGGCGTCGCTGTTGAGTTTGAGGAGAATGAAGAAGATGATGAGGATAGTGATCCTGATATGGTTCAAGACGAAGATGATGAGGAGGATGAAGAGCCTAGCAGAACTGGAGGTATGAAGGTTGGTGCAGGATTAAATGACGATGATGCAGGAGATGCAAGTGAGGGCACAAATCTTAATGTTCAAGACATAGATGCATATTGGCTCCAGAGAAAGATATCTCAAGCATATGAACAGCAGATTGATCCACAGCAATGCCAAGTACTCGCTGAAGAGCTTCTTAAGATACTCGCTGAAGGAGATGATAGGGATGTTGAGAACAAGCTGCTTGTGCACCTTCAGTTTGACAAGTTTAGCCTTGTTAAATTTCTGCTGCGGAACCGTCTTAAAGTTGTGTGGTGCACTCGGTTGGCTAGGGCAGAAGACCAGGAAGAGAGGAATCGAATTGAGGAGGAGATGAGGGGGTTGGGCCCAGAGTTGACAGCAATTGTGGAGCAGCTGCATGCAACAAGAGCAACAGCGAAAGAGAGGGAGGAGAATCTGCAAAAAAGTATTAACGAAGAAGCTCGACGTTTGAGGGATGAAACTGGTGGAGATGGAGGCAGAGGCAGGAGAGATGTTGCTGATAGAGATTTAGAGAGTGGCTGGGTGAAGGGTCAGCGTCAGATGCTGGACTTGGAGAGTTTGGCTTTTGACCAAGGTGGTCTCCTGATGGCGAATAAGAAGTGTGACCTTCCTCCTGGCTCTTACAGAAGTCATGGCAAAGGATATGATGAAGTCCATGTGCCATGGGTTTCTAAAAAGGTGGATATCAATGAGAAGCTTGTGAAGATTACCGAAATGCCTGGCTGGGCCCAACCTGCTTTCAAGGGAATGAAACAGTTGAACAGGGTTCAAAGCAAAGTGTATGAGACTGCACTTTTTACGGCAGAGAACATTCTTCTTTGTGCTCCGACTGGTGCTGGGAAGACCAATGTTGCTATGCTTACGATACTTCAGCAACTTGAAATGAATAGGAATGAAGATGGAACTTATAACCATGGAGATTATAAAATTGTCTATGTTGCACCCATGAAAGCTCTTGTTGCTGAAGTTGTAGGTAATTTGTCTAATCGTCTGAAGGATTATGGAGTTACTGTGAGAGAACTCAGTGGGGATCAGTCCCTAACCGGGAAAGAAATTGAAGAGACTCAGATAATTGTTACAACACCAGAGAAGTGGGATATCATCACTAGGAAGTCTGGAGATCGAACTTATACTCAGCTTGTGAGACTTCTTATAATCGATGAAATTCATCTCCTTCATGATAATCGAGGTCCTGTGCTTGAAAGCATTGTCGCTAGGACTCTTAGGCAAATTGAAACCACGAAAGAGAATATTCGTCTGGTGGGTTTATCTGCTACACTGCCAAATTATGAAGACGTGGCCTTATTTTTGCGGGTTGATCTTAAGAAAGGTTTGTTTAAATTTGACCGCAGCTACAGACCTGTGCCTCTCCATCAGCAGTATATTGGAATCAGTGTGAAAAAACCGTTGCAGCGGTTCCAACTGATGAATGATCTATGTTATCAGAAAGTATTGGCTGGTGCTGGAAAGCACCAGGTCCTTATTTTTGTTCATTCGAGGAAGGAGACAGCAAAAACTGCAAGAGCAATACGGGACACGGCAATGGCGAACGATACCGTCAGCAGATTCTTGAAAGAAGATAGTGTAAGTCGTGAAGTTCTTCAGAGTCAGGTTGGGATTGTGAAGAATAATGAGCTGAAAGATATTCTGCCATACGGTTTTGCAATTCATCATGCTGGGTTAACAAGGAGTGATCGTGAGATTGTTGAAGATCTTTTTGCTCAGGGGCATGTGCAAGTCCTGGTTTCCACAGCAACTCTCGCATGGGGTGTGAATCTGCCTGCACATACAGTTATTATAAAAGGAACCCAAGTGTATAATCCTGAGAAAGGGGCGTGGATGGAGTTGAGTCCTCTAGATGTAATGCAGATGCTTGGCCGTGCTGGAAGACCTCAGTATGATCAACATGGGGAGGGTATAATTATCACTGGCTACAGCGAGCTGCAGTATTATCTTTCTTTGATGAATGAGCAACTACCTATTGAAAGCCAGTTTATTTCTAAACTTGCTGATCAGCTTAATGCTGAAATTGTGCTTGGAACCGTTCAGAATGCTAGAGAGGCTTGCCATTGGCTTGGTTATACGTATTTATATATCCGTATGGTTCGTAATCCAACGCTGTATGGCTTAGCGCCTGATGCTCTTGCAAAAGACGTAGTGTTGGAGGAAAGAAGAGCTGACCTGGTACGTACTTTTTTCATCTGCATAAATTTGAGTTTTCGAAATCTATTGTCATCATATCATTTGTTTATTGTTACATGCCCATAAATATATGCCTACTATCTGGAACTTTCACATGGCCACTATATACAATCCATGATTAACTGTGCATGTTTTTTGTCACTGCTCTGAAAGTTACTTTATTTGTGTAGTATTCTTAGTAACGAGTTTCTAATGCTCTGTGCGTTTGTTTTTCGTATAGTATCATTGCCCATAAATATCATGCCTCGCATTAGTAACTTTGCCACTGTCGACTATATGCAATCCATGAATAACTGTTGGGATCACTTGTTCGGTCACCATGTTGATTACTAATATAGTATCATAAATTTCTGTTTGAGTATCTTGAATGATGATGTATCTGATTATTTAACGTTATTGCTCTGTAAGTTGCATTTTATTTTATCAAATAAACTCCTAATGGTGATCTCATTTTCTAGTACTCTGAAAATATTGTTCAGAGCATCAGTAGCTTTCTCACTTTCTATTACATGCATTCCATGATGAACTGTTGGATCCTTGTGATTGCCTTGTCCTCTTCAAGTTGTTCTAAAGTTACTTTTATTAATTATTCTTAACGGCGAGCTGTGTCTAATGCTTGATTGAATTGTTGTTTTTGCAGATACATTCGGCTGCTACCATCTTGGACAAAAACAACTTGGTTAAGTATGACAGGAAAAGTGGGTACTTCCAAGTTACAGATTTGGGACGGATTGCTAGCTACTATTACATAACCCATGGGACAATAGCTACGTACAATGAGCATTTGAAGCCAACAATGGGTGATATAGATCTCTATCGTCTGTTCTCACTGAGTGAGGAGTTCAAGTATGTGACTGTTCGGCAAGATGAGAAGATGGAACTGGCGAAACTTTTGGATCGTGTCCCGATTCCGATCAAGGAAACTTTGGAGGAGCCCAGTGCAAAGATAAATGTATTGCTGCAGGCATATATTTCACAGCTAAAGCTTGAGGGTCTTTCTTTGACATCTGACATGGTCTACATTACTCAGGTTTGTTCTATGCTTTCTTCTCTCGTCTCTTCTAGTTACATTGTTAAATTTGCTGTATCTAGTGTTTGGTCCTTATATGTCGTTTCTTTCTGTCATGTTTAGAGTGCTGGACGTCTTGTGCGAGCTCTTTACGAAATTGTATTGAAGCGGGGATGGGCTCAACTGGCAGAGAAGGCTCTGAACTTGTCTAAAATGGTTGGGAAGAGGACGTGGAGTGTACAGACACCCCTTCGTCAGTTTCATGGAATTCCCAATGAGATTTTGATGAGCTTGGAGAGGAAGGATTTGGTGTGGGAGAGATACTATGATCTATCCGCACAGGAGCTAGGAGAGCTTATTCGTAGTCCTAAGATGGGCAGGCCGCTTCACAAGTTCATCCACCAGTTCCCAAAACTGACTCTTTCTGCACATGTTCAGCCTATAACTCGCACTGTTCTGAAGGTGGAGCTCACAGTTACACCTGATTTCTTGTGGGACGAGAAAATTCATAAATATGTTGAGCCGTTCTGGATAATTGTGGAAGACAATGATGGTGAAAAGATCCTTCATCACGAGTATTTTATTTTGAAGAAGCAGTATGTTGATGAGGATCACACTTTGAGCTTCACTGTGCCAATCTTTGAACCACTACCACCTCAGTATTTTGTCCGAGTGGTTTCAGACAAGTGGCTTGGCTCGCAGACTGTGTTGCCTGTATCTTTCAGGCATCTTATTCTTCCAGAAAAGTATCCACCTCCGACGGAACTACTGGACTTGCAGCCCCTCCCAGTGACGGCGCTAAGAAATCCAAATTATGAGAGGCTCTATCAGGATTTCAAGCATTTTAATCCAGTGCAGACCCAGGTCTTTACTGTTTTGTATAACACAAACGACAATGTGTTGGTTGCTGCTCCAACGGGAAGTGGTAAAACTATTTGTGCGGAGTTTGCTATTTTAAGGAATCATCAAGAAGGGCCTGCTACAATGCGTGTTGTTTATATTGCGCCGCTTGAGGCTATTGCCAAGGAGCAGTTTCGTATCTGGGAGAAGAAGTTTGGGAAGGGTCTTGGTTTACGGGTTGTTGAGCTAACTGGGGAGACTGCATTGGATCTTAAGCTGCTTGAGAAAGGTCAGATAATCATAAGTACTCCTGAGAAATGGGATGCTCTTTCCCGCAGGTGGAAACAGAGAAAATTCGTACAACAGGTTAGCCTTTTCATTGTCGACGAACTCCATCTAATTGGAGGTCTAGGTGGTCCAGTGTTGGAGGTAATCGTCTCCAGAATGAGATATATTTCGAGTCAGGTCAATAACAAGATCAGGATTGTTGCGTTATCCACTTCCCTTGCAAATGCGAAGGATCTTGGGGAGTGGATTGGGGCCAGTTCCCACGGCCTTTTCAACTTCCCTCCGGGAGTCCGTCCTGTTCCTCTGGAGATTCACATTCAGGGAGTGGATATATCTAGTTTTGAAGCCAGGATGCAGGCGATGACCAAGCCAACCTATACTGCCATAGTCCAGCACGCCAAGAACAAGAAGCCGGCTATTGTTTTCGTCCCAACACGTAAACATGTCCGCTTGACTGCTGTGGATCTGATGGCTTATTCTCACATGGATAACCCGCAGAGTCCTGACTTTCTGTTAGGGAATCTGGAAGAACTGGACCCTTTTGTTAGCCAAATCCGCGAGGAAACACTGAAGGAGACACTGCGCCATGGTATTGGGTACTTGCATGAGGGGTTAAGCAGTCTGGATCAGGAGATTGTGACACAGCTCTTTGAAGCTGGACGGATACAGGCTTGTGTGATGAGCAGTTCATTGTGTTGGGGAACTCCATTATCTGCGCATTTGGTGGTCGTAATGGGGACACAGTATTACGATGGGAGGGAAAATTCACATTCTGATTATCCCGTCCATGATCTGCTTCAGATGATGGGGCGTGCTAGCCGACCTCTTCTTGACAATGCCGGGAAGTGTGTGATCTTTTGTCACGCACCCCAGAAGGAGTATTACAAGAAATTTTTGTACGAAGCCTTCCCTGTGGAAAGTAATCTCCAGCATTTCTTGCATGATAATTTCAACGCAGAGGTGGTTGCTGGGGTTATTGAAAACAAGCAAGATGCCGTGGATTATCTTACATGGACTTTCATGTACAGGAGGCTTCCCCAGAACCCGAACTACTACAATCTCCAAGGTGTTAGCCACAGGCATCTGTCTGATCACCTATCAGAGCTGGTTGAGAACACCTTGTCTAATCTTGAAGCCAGTAAATGCATTGAGATAGAGGATGAGATGGAACTCTCTCCTCTTAACCTTGGTATGATTGCATCCTATTATTACATCAGTTATACCACCATTGAGCGCTTCAGTTCTCTGTTGTCTTCTAAAACCAAGATGAAGGGTCTTCTTGAGATCTTGACATCAGCTTCGGAGTATGACATGATCCCTATACGGCCTGGCGAAGAGGAGACTGTTCGGAGACTAATCAATCACCAGAGGTTCTCTTTTGAAAACCCAAAATGCACAGACCCTCATGTGAAGGCAAACGCACTTCTCCAGGCGCATTTCTCAAGGCAAAACATTGGCGGGAACTTGGCAATGGATCAGCGTGATGTCCTTTTATCTGCAACTAGACTTCTTCAAGCTATGGTTGATGTGATATCAAGCAATGGCTGGCTGAATCTTGCTCTGTTAGCTATGGAAGTAAGCCAGATGGTGACTCAAGGCATGTGGGAGCGGGACTCCATGCTTCTGCAGCTCCCTCACTTTACAAAGGACTTGGCCAAGAGGTGCCAGGAGAACCCGGGGAGAAACATTGAAACCGTATTTGATCTTGTGGAGATGGAGGACGAAGAACGCCAAGAGCTTCTCAGTATGTCAGACGTGCAGCTTCTAGACATTGCCAGATTCTGCAACCGCTTCCCAAACATCGACCTTACCTACGAGGTTGTGGACAGTGAAGAGGTGACCCCAGGGAAAGAGGTTACATTGCAAGTGATGGTTGAGAGAGACATGGAGGGGAGGACAGAAGTGGGAGCTGTGGATTCACTCAGGTATCCCAAGACCAAAGAAGAAGGATGGTGGCTGGTCGTGGGAGACACCAAGACGAATCAGTTGCTGGCAATCAAGCGTGTCTCATTGCAACGGAAAGCGAAGGTGAAGCTGGATTTCACGGTACCGACAGAACCAGGAGAGAAGTCATACACACTATACTTCATGTGCGACTCTTACTTGGGTTGTGACCAAGAGTACTCTTTCTCTGTTGATGTCAAAGGAGCTGGCGCTGGAGATCACATGGAAGAATGATTTGTTATTCAGGTTAGTTCCACAGTTTTCTGGTCATAATTTTCGGATTTAGGATCTGTATCTGGTTCTGCTTTGTGCATTGACCGACTCGCTTCATCTTTTGTGTGAACTTTATTAGGTGTGAGTAATTTGTTCATCCATCTGCTGCGTGTTATATATATGCTTCTTCTGTTTTCTTTTTGCCTGAGCTATGCATTAGGTTTGTTCTTTACCATTGACCTTAGCTATGCATTAGGTTAAATAGTAGGTCAAGTAAGTGAACAATGTGATTATATTTGGATGGTGAAGAATATGATTATATATTCAATAGTGAACAATGTGATTATATTTGAATAAATTAGTCAAGTAGTGAACGTGTTGACCAGCAAATTGCTAGAAATCTGTCTAATTGGATAGTGATTTGATGTGTGCATCACTGCTATGAAAACTGTTTTTTGAATCATGTCTCATAACTCTCATATGCTATTCCTTACAAATAATTGATCAAAATATTTTGTATTTGAATGATCCAGAAAATGACACATAATTTCTGTTATATTTGCAGGCATATATGCTCTGATTCTGGAGAGTGGTAAACTTGTCTTCCAGATAGCCTACGGTACCACCGTTTGGGGGTCTCTGCAATCTCAAGTTTCTGAAGAATAGATATTATATATGAAGGTGTAATAATCGTTGTTCTGGTCTTTTGCTATCTCTCTGTTTGTTTGACCTTTTAGTAAGTACTCTACTACGATTAGCCAGTGCTGGAATTTCTTACTCGATATTATGCCATGCATCGAGTTGTTAGACCTATGTATGGTTTTGTCAAAACTAATATGAGTTTATGACACTATGAAAGCTGAGATTGCTTAAGAGAATTTATAAATGCAGCAGTGTTCATTTGTAAACATATGAGTTTTTGAGACTTGCGAGTCAGCTTAAGATCAAAATTGAGTAAAAAGGTTGTAATATATACATAATGGGAAACTTTTACCGATCACAACCAAAAATATATATGTCCAAACGAGAAAACAGTCGAGTAATGTTGGCAACTTTTATCGGAGATCCAATGGTCTTCTCGTAAATAGTGGAGATGAAGCAGGGACAAATAAGGGTAGATTCAGTGTCTAAAATAAGATCTGAAAGAGAAGACGAGAGGGAGACCAAAGAAAGAAAGAAAGAAACGGATGTGTTTGGTTGGTGGTATATTCTTCTTCATCAGTCCTCCTCACTATATATTTTGAAGTTAAAGGAAGAAAACAAAGTCTCACTCTCTCAAAGTCTCTCACCAAACCAAAACACACTTGGTTCCACATAAAACCTAACGCCATGAATTCAGATTTTGGAATCCCCAGAGAACTCTCCCCTCTTCAGCAACTCCGATCTCAGTACAAACCCGACCTTCCTCCTTGTCTCCAGGTCCTTTCTTCTTCTTCTTCTTTTACTCTTCCCTCCATAGATCTACTCCTTCCTTAGTTCCTTCCCATTGTTTATATCTTGTTCCAATCATTGGATCTATTTGAACACTTAAGTTTACTTCTTTCACTACTTGTCTGGTAGTATTGCTATTAGTACTTGGAACTATCCACCTTGTTGTTTGTTTTATATCTTTAAATTCGAGAAACTTACAATATTGGTGCTGCTTAGCTTAACCAGATCTGATTTCTATATCGTAATGCTCTCCGATCTGTTTTTATTCGGATCCCTATGTTTCCTTTGTTTTGATTTTTTACTCATTTTTTATTATTCTGCTTTATGTTTCCGTTTCTCAGGGGACTACTGTCCGTGTCGAGCTTGGTGATGGAACCACTGTTGCAGAGGCTGCTGATTCCCACACCATGGCTCGTGCTTTCCCGCATACCTTAGGCCAGCCTTTGGCTCACTTCCTCAGGGAAACTGCTCAAGTCACTGATGCTCACATCATTACTGAGCTTCCATCTGTTAGGTGTGTGAATCTGTTTCCTCTCTGTGTTTATGTTTGATTCACCTTTATCAGGAGGAAGTTGTATTCATTTCATCCTCCTAAGCAAAGTGCTCTTTTTCTACTGTAGAGTTGGAATTGTGTTTTGTGGAAGGCAAGCTCCGGGTGGACACAATGTGATCTGGGGTCTTTTCGAGGCTCTCAAAGTGCACAACTCTAATAGCACTTTGCTTGGTTTCTTGGGT
The DNA here is from genome assembly GCF_030686135.1 of Camelina sativa. Lineage (NCBI taxonomy): Eukaryota > Viridiplantae > Streptophyta > Magnoliopsida > Brassicales > Brassicaceae > Camelina > Camelina sativa. The sequence goes on along the minus strand of NC_141896.1, from coordinate 9,066,996 downwards.
AAAGTTTTGTTATCTTCTGAGATAATTGCATCATTTGCTATTAGAGTTTTCTATTTCTAGTGACAATAGATTTAAGTAAAACTTGTTTGTTACCTGATAATAGGTGGTTCCGAAGGTCTATTTGCACAAAAGACTCTGGAGATCACTGATGATATTCTCCAGACTTACAAAAACCAAGGTACATAGGTTGTTTGATCAATGATGAAGGCATTGCCGTCATATGTAGAATCCTGTTCATTACTTTAAAACTCTGATATATTGGTGTTGAAATGTATGTTGTAAGGTGGTTATGATTTGCTTGGAAGAACTAAGGATCAGATCAAAACAACTGAGCAGGTTAACGCTGCACTCAAAGCTTGCACAGATTTGAAGTTAGATGGCCTTGTTATCATTGGAGGTACCTAGCGTTTTTACTTACATTCATTGAAAGTTCTGTAATATATTTTTATTAAACCAAGAATTTATATGCTTTTTGAAGGTGTAACATCAAACACAGATGCAGCTCATCTTGCTGAATTTTTCGTTGAAGCTAAATGCTCAACTAAGGTCCCAATTTTTTTTTCGATACTTTTATATTAAATTCCTTTATAAACGCTCTGGACTGCATGTACCGATGTAAATACCTATTTGATACTATAAGTTGCCTTAAAATGTCAGGTTGTTGGTGTTCCAGTCACTACAAATGGAGATCTCAAGAATCAGTTTGTGGAGACAAACGTAGGTTTTGACACCATATGTAAGGTAAATGTAAACTTTAACTTTCTGGTTACTTTTGTAGCTATTGCAGCCAACACGTTGCTGTTGTCTTTACAGAAATTATATGTAATTGTTGGCTAATGATATCTTGCGTCATACAGGTGAATTCACAGCTCATTAGCAATGCCTGCACTGATGCTCTCTCTGCAGAGAAGGTAAATGCTTTTTCTTGTTGAACTTTCATATTGTTAGAGATGGGATTATTTAGGCTATTACAAAGTGAACAATCCTAAGTTGTATTTTTTATGATTTTGATATCAAGTTTATTTTATATTTTGGCAGTATTATTATTTCATCCGTCTCATGGGTCGGAAGCACTCTCATGTTGCCCTTGAGTGTACACTTCAGTCTCATCCAAACATGGTTAGTATTTTTTTCTTTTCCTGTTTTTAAACATAGACAATTATATTTTGTTGGTATGCCTGTGTCTCCAGATTTTCTAAACATGGTTTCTAAACACGCAATGGTCTCAGGTGATATTGGGTGAGGAGGTTGCAGCATCGAAGCTCACAATTTTTGACATTGCGAAACAGATCTGTGATGCTGTTCAAGCAAGAGCAGTAGAAGGTCTTAATACGAAAAGTCAAAATATCTAAATATGATTGTGCAATCATGTGTCCAAAAGTTCCACTAACTCCAGTGCCATATAAATTTGTTTGCACCAGACAAGAACCATGGAGTCATCCTCATTCCCGAAGGGATCATAGAGAGTATTCCTGAAGTCTACGCTTTGTTAAAGGTAAGAATTTGATAGTTGTAGACATTTCTTCTTTCTCTGACACCGAGATGTACTTTTTAGTATATACCTTGTCTAAGTTTGACATTTTGTGATGTAGGAAATTCACGGGCTCCTTAGGCAGGGTGTAGCTGCTGATAAGATTTCAACTCAGCTTTCACCTTGGTCATCTGCTTTGTTTGAATTTCTTCCTCCATTCATTAAGAAACAGGTTTAGATTCTTTGACAAGAGACTTCTCTTTGTTTTTCTCCAAAGCAAACGAGTATCAATGCTTACAAGTTGGTCAATCTTTGTTGCTGCAGCTACTTCTCCGTCCTGAGTCTGATGATTCTGCTCAGCTATCCCAGGTAAGAATAAGAAGAAAAAAGATGTTGGAGCTAATATGATAAAGCAACGTTGGAATCCTAAATGCTCTTTTTGCTTTCTACTCCAGATTGAGACGGAGAAACTTCTTGCGTATCTCGTGGAGACTGAAATGAACAAGCGCTTGGTATGCTCCATGTTTTCACTGATTTCTATCTTTTCCCGATACTGTTATCTAAGTATCGGAGTCATTATTTGGCATCAAGAAACATTATTGCCTATGTAACTAAATCTGTGAACTTGACAGAAAGAAGGCACATACAAGGGGAAGAAGTTCAATGCCATATGTCACTTTTTTGGTTACCAAGCTCGTGGATCTCTTCCATCGAAATTCGATTGTGATTATGCCTACGTAAGTCACTAACACTCTGCACCACAATACCAATGCTGCTTACTAATTTTGGATGAATATTCACACTATTGAATGGGAAAAATCATGCAGGTTCTTGGACATATATGTTACCACGTCCTTGCAGCTGGTCTGAATGGTTACATGGCAACTGTAACCAACCTGAAAAGTCCTGTAAACAAGTGGAAATGTGGTGCTGCACCTATTACAGTTGAGTTTTGTCTTCTTTTCTATCTAAAAGATGGTAGTGTTTATACAGTGTCTTTCTATACTAATTCCCTCATTCTTTATCTCTGGTATAACCTTTAGGCGATGATGACGGTGAAGCATTGGTCCCAAAATGCTAGTTCTACTTTAACTTCAATTGGTAGACCTGCAATACATCCAGCTATGGTGGATTTGAAAGGCAAAGCATACGAGTAAGCCAGCTATTACAAAGAACATGAACACACTAATTCACAAAGTTGCCTTTAAGTTTCTCAATTGTCATAGTGCTAAATGGTTTTTTTTTTTTTTTTTTACAGCCTCTTGAGACAGAATGCACAAAAGTTCTTGATGGAAGATCTGTACAGAAACCCAGGACCGCTTCAGTACGATGGTCCTGGTGCGGACGCTAAAGCAGTGAGTCTCTGTGTTGAAGATCAAGATTACATGGGCCGTATCAAGAAGCTGCAGGAATATCTAGACCAGGTAAAAATATTTTTCTCTCGTGTGTTTTCTTTTGTTATCTTCTAATCTTCTTGGCCATATTCATAATCTTAAACATTTTGGGGGTCGGTCAGGTGAGGAAGATAGTGAAACCAGGATGTTCTCAAGACGTATTGAAGGCAGCACTGAGTGTGATGGCTTCGGTGACTGATGTTCTTACGACTATTTCTTCAACTGGTGGTCAATAGTTTGATTAAAACGTACGTAAGAGTCAAAAACTCTTATATTCAATTCTCTCATGAGCTTTGCATAAACACTTTCTAATCCCACACGTCGTGTTTGTTGTTCTCGTCTTTTTGTTTTCTTTCTTTTGAGATGTAATAACTTTTGTTTTTATTTTTTAAGTTGTTGAGTTTGGAAAGAGATGAAGAGGTTTTGGATTATAGAGGCGCTTTTCCACAATATCAATCAAGCCTTACTATATCTAATAATAACTTTACTATTACTAAGTTTTTTTTTTTAAATGATAATTTGGCATGCATGCTTGAACACAAAATGATTAAAAAAATCATTAAATTTAAGAACCGAATTCAGTATAATAGTTATGTACAGGGGCGGGCATTTACTAACGAATTCATGAATGGTGTAATCAATGAAATTCTTATTTAATTTTAATTTTAAGGTATGATACTAAGAAAAATATTTCATATGATTCAGAAAAGCTAGCCAACTTCTACAACATAATTTTTAAAAGAACTCCTTGGTAAAAGCATCGTATGTACACTTCATGTACATAAAGAACAAGAAACAAAAAAGTCTAAGAAAAATTAAGCCAAAGAATTTGATCAATACGGGGATCTAAACCGTACCATCAGAAAAATTAAAGCTCGTAATGCCGATTGAAACACGGTCGAAGAAAACGATACTTGGCCAAGAACCGTTTTTTATTTTTACCTCCCTAGTTACTCTATTTTACTGAATCCCTTCCCCAAATTATATTTTGCTATAAATTACTCATCTGCTATCTATTTTTACAATTACTCATAGTTGTGTTTAATTAAAATATATTGCATAAACATTATCTAATAATTTTGAATAATCATATGATCGAGAATCTTGTAATCTTAAATAGTCATTGTACAAGAATGAATGATATATATTAATAAACGTAGAGGGTGCCATGGTGGTGGTCTAAATAATTTATAAATAATAAAAACAAAAAAAATATTTCTAAGAAAAATGAAAAATAATAAAATATATATATAATTATTTTTTAAAGAAAAACCCTTAAGCATTTAAAAAAAAAAAAAGAGATAGCAAGACTATTATATCAATATTTCCATCTCACACGTTTTTTTTTCTTAAAGCATTAGTGTGTGGGTGTGATGCTCCGGTTTTGAATTTTGAACTATAACTAGGATTTCATCCGCGGTACACCGCAGACCAAAATTATAAATTATTGTATTTTAAATAATAATTTTTTAATTTATTTAGTTTTCAAAATTCTCAATTAATTAACTTTTGTCTAATTAATTTAATTTTTTTAGAATTTTTTTTATTCTTACGTTTTATAGAGTTTACTAGATAAGGCCTGCATTATTATACAGGTAAAAATTAAAAAAAAAATATTGAGGATAATTAAGTAGTAATATAAATGTTTTTAGATTTTATCTTGTAACATTTTAATATTGAATATGAACCTCTCATATTTCATTTTAATACCCTCTCAGTTTTATTATATAAGAGTTTTAAGGCTTTTTTACTTTTATAATATTTTCTCAAATTTCTATGTACAATTTTTATTAATATAACAATTTATGACTTTTGAACTATGAAGTATATTTAAATATATACCATCATAATAAACTATATTTTAAGTTTAATTACACATTTCATCTTAATGCATAGAACTAAATATTTTATATCAAACACAATTGATACATCATATCAAATCTATATCTTAGTAAGAATTGAAAATACAAATAAAAATTAACAAAATATAAATCGCAAAAAAACTGAATCAACATTATTTAAGATATACTTGTTATGTTGTTATCTCATAAGTACTAATTTTACCTCATGTTATAATCAATTTTAAATGAGTGAAATTTATAAAATAAAAACATATATAAAGATATAGAGACATTCTAATCATATAACTAAAGATTCATTCCTATAAATTATTATTTATTTTCAATTATCTTATGTTTTAACATATGCATTACAAAAATACATGTGTTGAAATTATAAAATTAAACATAAAAAATACTAATATTCTTAAATGATCTTCTTTAAAAATGATACATATTAATATTTGAAAATTTTTTAATCTAAAATAAAATTCATCGTTAGATATTCAGTTTAGTAATCACATTTAACTATCTATTTCATCGTAAAACCATAATTCACTTCTTCATGAATTAGAGTTAAAATTTGATCAATACGGAGATCTAAACCGCACCATGAGAAAACTCAAAGCTTGTAATGCCGATTGAAACACGATTGAAGAAAACGATACTTGGCCAAAGAGCCGTTTTTTATTTTTACCTCCCTAGTTACTCTATTTTACGGGGAGGTATTGGTTTAGGATTTAGAAAATTTTTTAATGACTTTATGTTCTTGCTGATTATTAGAATCATAGAAAATTGAAAGTTAAAAATGAAGGATTCTAAGAGATTGTTTAGTGATATATTATGGTTTTTGTGGTTTTTAACCATGATATAAGGAGTCTTTTAGTGTCTTTTCATTTGTTTCTAGATTGTTTTTGAGTCTTTACAGGTTTTTAGCATGAAAGGAGCAAAATGGAGCAATTTGGATGTTTTGGAGCATAAATCTTGAAGAATCAATTTGGTTTCGGATGAAAGCAGGAGCATCGACCGACACCAAGAGGAGGCATCGATCGACACTCATCTCTGCCGACTCAAGACCCAAGTTTTGGAAAATTTACAAATCTGCCCCAAAGTTTTCCATATTTGCAACATAAGTCCCTGACGTGTTTTAGGACATATATATATAGTTTTTAGGTTTTCCAAACCCTTAAGTTTTATTCTAGAGAGTTTTATTTTTCTGCAACCCTGTGAGATTTTGAGAGCTTTTGGGAGAGAGATCTGAACTGCTTTGAGAGAAGAATTTTTAAACTCCTTCCTTACTCTTTTAATTTCAATTGCTTATTATTCAGAATCATGTTTTATTCTTCATTGATTATGTCTGAGTAATTTGTTTGTTAGGTTCAGGGTTTTTCACAGGGATTTTATGAATTATTAGATCTGATTATTTAGGATTCTTTATCTTGCTAGATCTTCATCTTAGGTTGTTCTTCATATTAATCCTTGATTGGCCATCTAGAATTAATACCTTAGGAAAATAAATTGATATGAGAATATAATTGTTTTCCTGATAAAACCTTTTGATGAGCAAAATTATTTCTTACAAAGAGATTTGATTTAATAATTTTGTGAACAATCTAAACCTGATTTTATTGCTGATTTATTACCTAGAATTTTACAAAGAGATTTGGATTTTCTGGTTTTAAATTTAGATATTATTTGCAGTGAGAACTGATTTAATTTACAAAAGTGTTTAGAGTTCTAGATCTGTTCTTAATTGATTGAATCCTAATTAATTGATTGATTTAATATTTCATAATTTCCTGAGAAATTTCCTAGGCCTAGCTTTTTTTGATTTTCTGAATTTACAACAACTTTTATATTTTGCATTGCTTTTATTTTAATTCAAATTAATCTGTTTAGCATAATTGAAAAACTCTATAATTTATTGTGTAGTCTTGAGTCTCTGTGGAATTCGACCCCTAAGTACTGCATTGATCTCTTAATTTGAGAGAGTAGCTCTAGGGTAAATTTGAGCATATCATTTAGGAAGTTTTTTAAAATCTTGATGATCTGTTTTTTCTAATCTTGTTAAATCTTTCTATTTGATGAAAGAGTTTTCATGACTTTTGTTATGAAGGAAATGATATAAAATCCTAAACCAATAACATAAAATTTGAATTCCTTAACAATCCAAGATTCTTTTGTTTTACTTGAATAACATAAAACTTTTAATGACTTTATAAAACTCTTAATCCAATAACACTAGATTTATCAAGATTTTAGATAACTTTTTACAAATCCACAACCAATAACACTAAATTTTGAAAGAGTTTATAAAAGTCTTGATTGAATAACAACATATTTTACCTAACTTTTAAAGTCATTAAAATTCTTTTTAAATCCTAAACCAATACCTCCCCTTTGATAAATCCCTCCCCAAATTATATTTTGCTATAAATTACTCATCTGCTATCTATTTTTACAATTACTCATAGTTGTGTTTAATTAAAATATATTGCATAACTATTATCTAATGATTTTGAATATTTATATGATCGAGAACCTTCTAACCTTAAATAATCATTGTACAAGAATGAATGATATATATTAATAAACGTAGAGGGTGCCATGATGGTGGTCTAAATAATTTAAAAAATAAAAAAATAAAAAAAAATTATTTCTAAGAAAAATGAAAAAATAATAAAAAAATATCTATATAAATATATTTTTAAGAAAAACCCTTAAGCATTTATACTAAAAAAAAAAAAAAAAAGAGATAGCAAAACTATTATATCGATATTTCCATGTCATGCTCCGGTTTTGAATTTTGAACAATCATATATATAACCGTTGTAAAATTTAGGGAAATAATAATAATAAATATCTCCTTCCTTATTTAAAAGTACCACCATTCTCTCTTCCTCTTCTTCCCCCAAACAAAATTGAAAACAAAATCTGAGAGTTCTTGATATCGATTTTGATTAAGAGAGAGAGAGATGGAGAACAATAACAATGGAGGAGGAGGAGTGAAACCTGCAGTTTCAGCGATGGAAGCTTTCGAGAAGCTAGAGAAAGTAGGCGAAGGTACTTACGGGAAAGTGTACAGAGCGAGAGAGAAAGCAACAGGGATGATCGTTGCTTTGAAGAAGACCCGTCTCCATGAGGATGAAGAAGGCGTTCCTCCCACTACTCTTCGCGAGATCTCTATCTTGCGCATGCTCGCTCGTGATCCCCACATCGTCAGGTACATTTCTCAATTCATTGGGTCTCAATTTCGATTTCTAGGGTTTACTCCCAATTCATTTCTGGACTCTTGTTTCTGTATCAAATGGGTTCTTCAATTGTGATTCGAAATGTTCAAAGGTGAAACCTTTTGTGTGTTTTTTCTTAGTTTGTATCTTCTTCTTCTTCTACCAAGGTTGATGGATGTAAAGCAAGGAATAAACAAAGAAGGGAAAACTGTACTCTACCTTGTTTTCGAGTATGTTGACACTGATCTCAAGAAATTCATTAGAAGCTTTCGTCAAGCTGGGCAGAACATTCCTCAGAACACTGTCAAGGTTTTGATTATTTTTTTGAGCTTCTTCTTGTTCTGTGCGATAATCAAGCCCCTATAAGCTAAAAAGAAACAATTTCCCTTGCATTGCAGAGCTTGATGTACCAGTTATGCAAAGGCATGGCTTTTTGCCATGGTCATGGAGTGTTGCACAGGTACATTATTGTCTTTGTTTTTTTTTTTGAGAGAACAATCAATGCCTTTGAGTAAAACCTATTTGGAGATGGATCACTGATCTTACTTTCTCTTGGTTTTGTTACAGGGATCTTAAGCCTCACAATCTCTTGATGGACCGGAACACAATGACGCTTAAAATAGCCGATCTTGGATTAGCCAGAGCCTTCACTCTCCCAATGAAAAAGTATACACATGAGGTATAATATAAGTCTTTGTTTGATATAACATTAGTCCTGTTTCCATACTAATGTCTTAGTTTGTCTGGGGTTGTAACTAATGATGTTTCTACTCCCAATTTGCAACAGATTCTAACTCTATGGTACAGAGCTCCAGAAGTCCTTCTTGGAGCAACCCATTACTCAACTGCAGTAGATATGTGGTCTGTTGGCTGCATTTTTGGTACTAATTCTTCTCCTTTCATTGGTTTCACTTCCATGTCAATACTGCAGGAACTAACAGTTTTGTTTCTTTGTTATTTGTAGCTGAACTCGTGACCAAGCAAGCAATCTTTGCTGGAGACTCTGAGCTCCAACAGCTTCTCCGTATTTTCAGGCAAGTCTTTGTGTTCTTCTTCACCTTTCTGTAGCACACAGACATGACGTTCGCATACTCACTTGCTTTTTTTCTGTGGAAATTCAGGTTGCTGGGAACACCAAACGAAGAAGTGTGGCCTGGAGTGAGCAAACTCAAGGATTGGCATGAATACCCACAATGGAAACCGTTGAGTCTCTCCACTGCTGTTCCAAACCTCGATGAGGCCGGACTTGATCTCTTATCTGTAAGTCCCCAATGTCTAACACACTTCTCAGATCTTGCCTAACTAAGTAGACAATAACCCCCGGCCCATAGCTAATAGTAATATACGTTTTTCTTTGTGCACAGAAAATGCTGGAGTACGAGCCAGCAAAACGAATCTCAGCAAAGAAGGCTATGGAGCATCCTTACTTCGATGACCTACCTGACAAGTCCTCTCTCTGAGGCTCTTTTATGAACTCTCAGTAGGATATTTTGTTCCATCTTTGTCTTTGCTTGTCTCAAGCATTTTTCTGTTTTCTTAGGATGATTGAAGTTTTAATGTTGATTGGGTCTTTACTCCCAGTTGTATAACCCTCCAACCATTTTAACAATGAAAGAATACATCAATTGCTCTAATATTTCAAAGTAGCTGAGATTTGCAAGTGTATGTGTATGTCAGTATGTGTGTGGGTGTGTGTGTTCAGGCTACAAGCCACATAAAGAATGTTGGCCAGACAGTGAGAGAAACTGAAGCCAAAGCATAAGACCAGAATAGAATCACAGAGCATTCGCTTTCTCCTGACCCAAATAGTTGAGTGATTGTACCTGCCAAAAAGGTCAAGAGAAGTGAGTCTATGAGTAAGACACTATGCGTTTTTCTAGTAACTCTTGAGTCTAAAGAACAAACCAAGATTCATTGCCGGTGGAACGACATACTGAAGCAGAAGAATAAACTGGTAGAGCGGTTCAGATGTAACCAAACCAAAGTGGTGAGCTCCTTTTACTATTAAAACACCTAATATTGGCAGTACAACGTAACGCACAACCACCACACCTACTATGACTGACTTTTGCATTCCTGAACCTCTCAGACCTGTGATTATTGAAGAGACCATAGATTTAAGGTTTTGTCATTTGAAAAAAAAGTTTTTACCGCTATAATTCTTGTTTATTTACCTTTGAGAAGGTTTCCTCCTACAACCAGAGTCAGAAGAGGAATAGCACCATCCCTTCAAGAAATTAAGCTACTCAAGTAAGCATTGATTATCACAGACGAGTGAGATTTTTAATATGTTTTGTAGAATACCCCAATAAAGATACTGAGTCCTCAATCACTCTGAGTGGAGCTGTGTTGCCAACTAGTAGCTTCCTTAGTACAGGATTTAACCCAACCGCAAGTGCGACAAGCTGAAGAGAAAGTTGATTAGTTGTATACATACAGATGATAACACTCTTTTTGGTTCAATGAAACAAACCGCTGCAATAGTTGAAGGAGCAAATATTGTTCGTAGATTGATTCTCTCTGCTGCAGAACACACTATTTGCTTGACTTTGCTCCATGTCCCAACCTTGTCACATATACACATGCTCTCAAAAATCAGTAAGTTGAAGCAACAAATACTTGTAAGAATATAAAAGGAAAAGGTCTGACTGAGATCACCTGTTCCCCAACTTCAACTTTGGGAGAAATCAGTGGCATTGTAGATGAGGTACTGTTTATAGCGGTTTCTCCAGCCGGGTCTGCTAGCATCCGCATAAGATTGTATACATAAGTCCATATGTAAATGGCTCCAATCTGATACACATCAAAGAACGTTTTGACTTGTATTGGCATTATTAGTAGGAACATATCTTAAGTAGAAGATAAAGTAACTAAGAAATGGTGACATGCATACCGCCATTGAGAGTGCAATATAACCAAGTCCATATTTCTCACAAGTCTCAGAATCTCCAAAAGGACTTCCCTTTTCATTACATATAGCTGGGATGATGATGAGTGGCATGTTTCCCAAATTCCCTGTTGGATTATACAATTCCATCACTGACTGATTAGATTAGATTCCTAATAAACTCATGAATGAAACAAGTTTAGTAGGATGACTTTAGAGTTACCAGCAGCACAACAACCAACAATGATGCCACGGAGATGCGAAGGAGGTTTAGTGATTTTGATAACAATCCAACCAAGAAACGAACCAATGATGAATGTTAACAACACATTGATTGGCATAAACCACCTGCATGCCCCATCAAAAATTAAAGATTCAAGATTCACATATCATTGTAAGCACTAAGCAGAAAAGTTAAAGATCAGTTCTCTGAATCAAGAACTTACATTTTCACCATGCTTTCGTACGTAATAGTAGAAGCCAAACTGCTTGCAACAAGTGAAGGACTAAACACATAGAAGACTATCTGTTACGTAAAAAAGAAAACAAAACAAGAAACTCAGAAGAGACCTCTCAGAATCGTTTCGATGTTACGTGACGAATAAATAAAAAAGAAAAACTGACGTTGTTGAGATGTTTTCTAGCATCTTGATTGAGAATGTTAACTCGATCCATAGCCAAGTAAAATCCGATTCCTGTTATCATCAGAATCTTCGCAACTGGTATCGACGAGGTTATGAACAGATCCAATAGCCTCATTGTTATCGATCGTCGCTTGTGATCTGATGATACTAAATACCAAAACAAAAATGCTTTTTAACAGAAATCAAATTACGGGAATAGCATTCAAATCGTGTTTTCAAGAGATCGTTTCGTGATTGATGATGATGATAACTTACGGAATTGAAACAATTGGAGAAATCGAAAGGGAATAAAGATCGATCGTGTTCTTCTTCTCTCAAGCTAAGAAACAGAGTATCAAAACGTAAAATCCAAAAGATGTTTAAGAGAGAAGATGAGAAACTTGGGAGTGGTAGTGGTTCTCTCGCACACTTTGCTTTGCATGGCCTCTCTCCGCTTCTCGTTTTATTAGTTAGTTAACTACCACAAAAAGTAATATGAGTATTCCGTTATTTATGATATCAAAATAATCTATAACATTGTGAGTGAAATCAAGTTGTAATTTCTTGAAGTGTTTTTGTTTTTAAGACACCCATGCTATTTCCGTGTTATATAACAAAAATCATAGAAATCCTCACTTAAAACATATAAGCATTAAAAATGATGAGCTACCAACTTCAGTATCATGTATGTTTCGCAAGTTTTTAGTATTTCAGTATATTGAGAATTGTGGTAACAACATTGAAGTAAATATATTAATGATAAAGTACACAAGTGTCGAATAATATTTGCTGATTATATTTCCCACATTCTAGTTTTGCTGTTACAAAGACATTGATAGAGCTGAGTATTGCCGTATCTACGCTTTATACGTTTCATTGATGGGGAAATATTTGATTAAGGTGCGGTCACAAAATGACTTTGGCCAACCCCACAACCTTTCCTTTTAGATCATCATCACATAATACAAAACCTGTGTTACCTATTTCACTGTTTCAAAACCATTATTCTCTTTTAAATTTTGATCTACAAAACAAAAAAAAATCGCACAAGAGTTTTTTACTTGAAAACTATTTTGAACATAGATCCGATACCGAATGCAACATCACCTTTCTACCCTTTACTCAGAAAGCATCCTTCAGCGTTAAGTCACTTGCGACAATCCGAGAAACTATAACTCTCTCTAAGAGCAGTGGTTAAGCAGATATAGAGATACTGAGAGAATTATAGACAAACCATCAAGACACCAAAACTGAACAAGCTTCAAGTCTTACCCATTGGAAAGGTAAAAAAAGCTTTGACCTTGTCTATCAGACACATTACATGTCATCTCTCCAAGAGCTTCATGTTTCACAGATTTCCCCTGCAGGAAAGATGCCAAAATCTGTAAAAGGGGAGACTGATGCAAGAAACAACTGTAGTGCTGTTCGATTCACGGGTAAAGCAAAACACAAAGAACTGCATCATACTAAGATTTTACCGATCCTTTTACAGCCACCACGCGGTAATGCGCATTAGCAAACCCCTCGGGGCCGTTGTACAAACATGACAAAGAAAAAGAGAATAAAATTAAAAGACGAAAGAGTTCCAGGACGAGAAACAACAAGCATTCATTATTCAATAGCAATAAAACTTGATGACCATAACGAAGCAAGGAATGTCACACCAAGTTCAAGACAGTAAAAAAATTTAGCAAAGGTGCAGAGATTGTATTTCACAACACCAACCAATAATACTTGTTTAATAAAACTCTCAGTGATTTGAATCCCTTATAATCACGCACCTCATGGTTGCATTCCTGTTAAAAGAGAGAAACTAAGATCCATAAGTCTGAACTTGAGATTAAAATATGTAAGAAAGAAAGAACACATGCAAGGCTTGTGCATAGCATTTAACCTATATTGTAAATTAGATTAGAATTCTCGACTTACATTATATCACCGAGTATTTGCCGGGTTGTGCTCCGCCAGGAAGTGACATGGCCTGATTTGTAATGTCTTCAAGAACACGCTTGAGTTCAACCTTTGCTGTCTTAACAGATTTTTCAGAAGGCCCTTCAATGAACAAGTAGAGTTTGCGTTCCCCAGGTCCAGGGATTCGTCCTTGCGGATAAAACTGACCTCTAGTGGTAATGGCGGCTCCAGTCCACTCTGATATTGGACCCAAAGTTTCCTTGTGGGTGACCTTCCAGCGAGCATTCTGTGGGAAATCATTGATCTCGAGTTCTGCTTCATAGTGTTCAGGCATTGCATCAGCTTGAATCTTTGCTAGGTTATGCTGCAAATTCATGGCAGCAACCATGGCTGCAGCACGGCCTGCCCCATCACTAGGATGGCCAGAAACATTATTAAGTGGAAGGACACCTGGCACGGCGTGAAGCCCGCCACCATTTGACAGTAACTGATTAGCAGTCACAGGAGCAGTCACGGGAATAGCAGCTCTGGCAGCAGCAGCAATGGCGGCTATCTGAGCAAAAGTAGCCTGCTGCTGTGAAATCTCACCACCACCTGCCTTTCTTACAACATCATTCTCATCTTCTGAGTCAGACTTGTCTTCCTCAAAGCCATACTCCTTCGCTTGTGCTTTCTTTGCTGCTTTCCTAACTTCTTCCTCCTCTTCGTTAAATTTAAAGCCACTACCACCATAGCCAGTTCCATGAGCTTGCTCAATACCCTGTTTCACTTTCGCCATGAAACCATCAGCAATTGCTTTCAGATCAGCAGGCACTGGCTGCTCAGAAAGTTCCAGGGCTTTGACCAAATCTGGTGCATATTTCGCATCATCCTCAGAGATAAATGTCACAGCGCAGCCTTTCCGCCCTGCCCTGCCTGTCCTGCCAACGCGATGTACATAGTCTTCATAGTGGTTCGGTGCATCAAAGTTTACAACCAACTCAAGCTCTTTCACATCTAGACCCCTAGCCGCAACACTTGTGGCAATCAACAAATTACATACATTGCTCTTGAAATCAGATATAGTTGATTCACGATCAGTCTGATCCTTACCGCCGTGAAGAGATAGACACGGATAACCTTGTCTGATCATATCCTTAAACAAGGCATCACACTTTTCCTGCGACTGCACGAAGATCAGAATTTTTCCTTTCTCATACCATTCCCCAAGAAGTTCCAGAAGTCTAAAGAACCTATCACTCTCCGGTCTGACTTCAACTAACTGAGCTATATCTTTATTCACAACACTCCTTCCACCAACCTGAATTTCTACAGGCTTGTTCAAAACTTTACGTGCCAAAGTTTCAACTTGGCGAGGAAAAGTGGCAGAAAAGAGCACAGTTTGACGTTCAGGTCGAATGTTCTGAATAATACGAGTAATTTGGGGCTCAAAACCCATGTCAAACATACGATCAGCTTCATCCATTACCAAAAATGTGACCCTTCGCAGATTGGTGATTTTTCCACTGCTTGTACAAAGGATATCAATCATTCTGCCGGGAGTGCACACAACAATCTCAGTACCTCGCTTAAGCTCACTAATTTGCTGGGCAACTCCTGATCCTCCATAGACAGGTACACATCTTATACCCAATGGCTTAGAAAACTTTCTGATATCACTGTGAATCTGCTGAACAAGCTCCCTAGTAGGTGCCATTACAAGCCCAATTGGCCCTTCACCAGCCTCAACGGGAGGCTGATCTTTAATATGCCTCAGCATTGGCAAAACAAAACCAAGGGTTTTACCTGACCCGGTTTTTGCAACCCCAATGCAGTCTCGACCACTCATGATGATAGGGAGTGCTTGTGTTTGAATAGGCATTGGCTTTTCATAATTAAGCTTCTTCATAGTATCCAAAATTTTGGTGGTTAGCCCAGTCTGGTGCCAAGACTTAATGGGTCTTGGAACATCTTTTCCATGAACTTTCAGCTCCAATTCCTTTCTGTAAGCGTTAACTTCTTCTTGTGTCATCCTAGATATATCCTTCACTTCGATATAGAAGTTTTTCCGGAAAGGTTCATACTCTATTTTTGAATGGTCAACAAGGGACAATTTCTCTGCTTTTGTCTTCTTAACTCTCTTCATGAACTCCTCATCGTCTTCATCTAAACTTGGATCATCATCATCCTTTGGTTCTGAATAATCAGAATCAGAATCTTCACCTTGAATTATCCTACCAAGGGCCTTATTAAAACCTCTCTTTGGCTGGTCACCACTTTCCTTCCCATTCATTTTAGAATCCAAAATACCATCATTCACTGGTGGGGGAGGAGCACTGTTGCTAAGCTTCTCAACCTCTGGTAATACCATAGTATTCATAAAAGCATCCAAAGGATCAATCTCCTCTTCGTCTGCAGCTCCGTCACCTCCACTCTCAGGGACAGTAGTAGCTGTCTCATTCTCCAAGTCTACCATCTTGGCATCTCCACCATTTTCAGGATTAGTGTCTCCATCAACATCCATTTCTGTTTCTGATTTTTCATCCGGATGACCTTCTTCATCATCAGATTCTCCTTCAAGAGTCCAAGCCTTACCGGCCTTAGGCTCTTCACCATCTGCATCACCCTTACTATCACTTTCAGCTTCCTCCTTTTTTCTCTTCAATTCTTGCCACTCCTGGACTCTTCTCCTCCGTTTTTCCACCTCCTCATCCAACTTCTTCTGCTCATCCTCTAGTTCTTCTTCTCGGGTTTTCTTCTCTTTCTTTTCACCATCCTCCTCGACACTCTTTCTCCTTGGACTATCTCCATTGCCATCTGCATGCCTGCTGGATCTACCAACACTCTTTTCACGCTCTTTCTCCTTCCGTTCTCCGCTATCCCTTCTTCTACGCTTCAAGTCACGCTTGACATCATCATCACTCTCTTCATTGCCAACCTCTCGTGACCTCTCCCTTTCCCGGTTCCTCCTACTACCCCTTTCTTTCTCACGTTCTCTCCTATCCCTCTCTCCATCTTCCCGTTCCCGCCTCTCTCTTTCTTTCACTCTCTCCTTCTCCCGCTCTTCCCGTTCCCTTTCCCTTCTCTCTCTATCCTTCTCCCTTTCTCTTTCCCTCTCTCTATCTCTATCCCTTTTCCGATCTTTGCCTCTATCCCTCTCATGTTCTCGATGTCCTCTCTCCCTCTCCTTGGACCTGCGTTTATTATCCCTCTCATCATCTTCTTCATCGTCCTCATCAGAATCACTACTCTTCCTTCTCTCAGAACGTCTCTTAGCCCTCTCCTTATCCCTCCGTCTCCGCTCCCTCTCCTTCTCTTTACGCTTCTCCCTCTCTTCATCATCATCATCATCATCTCTACCGTAATCATCTTCAGAATCACTACTCTTAACTCTCTCAGACCGTCTCTTCCGCCTATCCTTCTCCCGGCTCTTCTCCGAACCCTTATCCTTCTTCCGCTCCTTACTCCGATCACGATCTCGCCGATTCATCTTCAAATCATCCTCCTCCTCTACATCCATATCTTCGCTCCTGTACTTAGATTTCTCTACCTCCATTCCTCAATTCAGCTCCAACACCACAAATCCGGATTAAAACACCACGCAGATTCAATGAAATTCGCCCGCCCCGATGACCCACCGCGAGATTAATGCGTAAGCAAACCTGATTTCAGAATCAAACGAGTGAGGAGAAGGAATTGAAACCAGATTTAATGGAACAGTGAACAAAACAAGGTTGAAAAGCTTACAC
This sequence comes from Camelina sativa, assembly GCF_030686135.1. Classification (NCBI taxonomy): domain Eukaryota; kingdom Viridiplantae; phylum Streptophyta; class Magnoliopsida; order Brassicales; family Brassicaceae; genus Camelina; species Camelina sativa. The sequence goes on along the minus strand of NC_141896.1, from coordinate 9,049,914 downwards.
AGATAAAATCTTCGATTGGAGAAGAAGACGAAGCTAAGAGAAGATTCGAGAACGTCGGAACCCTAAACGTCTGGTGGATTATAAATTGTTTGCTAAAATACTGACTGAGATGGCGGTTTTCCTTAAATAATTTATGTTAATAACAGAAAATAGCCGACCTGATTTGGATCCATATTGAGCCCATCTTTTACAAGACGATTTTAGTAATCTGTTTAGACCTAAAGCCCAAAAGAGAGATGTCGGCCTTTTTTTTTTTTTTTTAGGAGTATAATTTTTCAAAAATACAGTTTCGCAAAAAAAAAAAAATAGTAAACTATTTCCTAATAGGCTAATATATAGCATTTATCTGAAAATCTCTTAAATATGGAAGAAACTTTTTTTGTGTGGACTATATATATACTTCAATAGTCAATACTTGGTATATATGCAAATAGAAATTAATTATATTGACCAAGACTATAATTTTACTAGTCAAAGATTAATAATAATAAAAATACCAAAGAGGGTTAAATTATTAAATCTTTTGGTTTTTTTTTGTAAAGAAAATATATAAACTTGGCACAAGTAAAATTTTTTAAAATTACTATTAGATGTGTTAAAAAAATACTATTAGATAATAGATATTAAAAATATAGTAATATCTTGTTGGAAAAAAAAATTCATCTCATGATATAATCAAAAGTATTTAAAAAGTTTTTGATAAATACTACAAGTTTTAGAAAAGAAGCAAATAAATTTTAAAATTTCAGAAAGATTTTGATAAAACTTGATAAATATTACGTGTTTTTGGAAGCTTTTATGTGTTAACAATTAAAAGATCAATGTTTTGAATTTGCTTTACATAATTACAATGTCAAAATATATTTATCTTACAGCAATGTCTAAATAATATATGGTATATGTGTACCTTGTTAAAGTATTGTTTACATCCTTTCACTTAAGATGTTGTTTTCACTTTTTAACTCTAAATCATGAAATCATATCCCAACATCATACTACATCACTCAATCTAATTACTAATTTCACCGGTTTATTAATAAATCGTTGAAACTCAGTCACCAAACACCCAACTTCTCCTTCTTACTCAACCCATATGTGTTTTAATACATTTTTGTCCAAAGCATATGAAAGAGTTCCACTTTTTGAAAAAAAATGTGCATAACAATTTTAAAAATGGATTAGTTCTAAGATAAATTCTATATATACTGTACGTGTGTCAATCATTGCAGCCAGAATCTAAACATAAATTTTTTCGTCGTTATTTTACTTATAGAGTTTATTAGCTGTCCCAAACAACAATATAAAGGAACAAGATCTCTTTTTTTTTTTTTGTAATCAAAGTTTTCCAAAAATAATTAACAAAATCTGAAAACAATAATAAATGCAAAAAGAAACAATCTTTTAGTGTTTTACCATTTTTAGTGTAAAAAAGTAAATAAAATAAAAGTTCTGGCGAAGTCTCTGTGTCGCTCAGCAGTTTCGAGTTTAACCTCATCCATCTCTCTCTCTCTCTCTTCATCTTTAACCATTGACATAAGATTTTTTCTTTTTTCTCCTCTTTCAAATTCTCTCTCTCTCTCTCTGCTGCTGCTGCTGCTGCTGCTGCTTCTCTCTACCCTGTATCTTCCTTCTTCTTACTTCCTATTGCTTTCAATTCCTCCGCCAGTAAACCCTAGCGCGCCGCCGCCGGAGTTCCTGCGTTCTTATCCCGTTTCGCCGTCGCTTCAGAACAGGCAAGCACTTTTTTTTATTTATGTGGCTCTCCTTATTTTCTGGGTTTTGATTAGTCTTTAGGCTGTGAAGCTATATAGAGTGAGTGAGTTTGCTCCAAATTCTTCTAAGGAGAGAGATAGACTAATGGTGTCCATGCGGCGGAGAAATATTGTTTTTTTATTTTGGGTTTTATGATTTTGTATTCGATTTAATGACGCTTGTCTCTGCTGTGGGCTGACTACTCCAGAACAAACAAAAAAATCGAAGCTTTTTAAGATGGCGGATACCGAAATGCAAGAGCAAGATGCGTATTTTGGTGAGGAAGCTGAACTTGTTGACACCCAATATTTAGAGGAAGAGCCTTTGGAGACAGCTAACTATCAAAACCCTAGTGAAACCCCCCAGCCCCTTCTTGTCGGGGGTGCTCCGGAGACTGATGCTCATTTGGCTAATGGAGGTGGTCAGGTTAATAATGGTCATGGGATGAATGGTGATGTTGGAGTTGTTGAACACTCTGAAAGGAAGACTCGTAGGATGCACTTGTTGAGTGCTCCTAAGACTGAAGATGAGAATCCCAAAAAGCGCAAGTCTTGGATTCTGAGTGATTCTGAGGTAATATACACTATATTTGTGTGTTCTCAGGATTTTAATGCCACTGTTTTGTTATTGAAAGAAAGGAGCTTTCTGGTGTCTTACTAGTTCATCTTTTCTCTACAGGCACTGGGAGTTGATGAAGCAGGGACACCACAAGAACAATTGATGTTTCTCAGAGAATTGGAGACCTTTCACAAAGAGCATTTCCTGGATTTCAAAGCTCCTAAGTTTTATGGACAGCCTCTGAACACTCTCAAGTGAGTTGTTTGAAAGTATTGCTTTTGTTTGTAAATGAACACATATAGCTTGTTCATCAGTGCCTGACTTCTGCATCTTTTATTATGCTATGTAGGCTATTTCGAGCCGTCACTAAATTAGGTGGCTATGAAGTGGTAACTATCTCAAACCATATCATTTTTAGTTCGTCAGTTAAACTTTCTAGTTCATTTAAGTTGGCTTGTATGATTTTCACCTACATTCTATTTTCTTGGGTTGTGGATTACATATGAACTGTATATGGTACTAATATTAAATCGGTAAGTGAATTGATGATAAGAGTATATAACCATGTGACTTTCCAGAGATGAGATTTTGTTTAACTTTAAGGGAATTAATTATGCAGGTAATATATTAAAGAATGTTTGACATGTTGTTGGGAAACTGATTTATTTTATTGTTGTTGGTATTATATATCCGATGTTTTTCTGAATCTTGCTGAAATTTGTCTTATGGTCTTCAAAATTCTTTTTTTCATGGTAATGTAGGTCACCACATCTAAGCTGTGGCGACAAGTTGGAGAATCCTTCCATCCTCCCAAGTATGGCTGATGTTTCCCTTAGACTCTCCATTAGTCTTTGCCGATTTTAATGCTTATCTTTTTCCACATTTGGTTAAACGATCTTTTTTTCAGGACATGCACAACAGTCTCCTACACATTCCGTGTTTTCTATGAGAAGGTGAGTTTATTATGCATAATTATTATTTTTATCCTGTCTTTATGTTTACTTATCCACTTCAGACTGTTTTCACCTTGTGCTTCTTTTTGGTATGGTGTGTTATAATAGTTAGTTTGGTGTTTTGTCTTGCCTAGGAATGGCAGTTTATTTTGAACCAGTTCTTTTGGCACTTTGAATGCAGTGATTCTTTTATTTCTATCTTACTGTGTATTGCCACAGTACTATGCATTCATACATTATGATTATTATCTTTTCTTCAATTGCAGGCACTTTTGGAGTATGAAAAGTATTTAAGGAAAAATGGTGAGCTTAACCTTCCTGGTCCAACATTGATTCTGTCGTCCAACAGCGAAAAAGAGGTAAAATTTCACTTAAAAATGTGGCTTTTATGCTTTTGGATACTATTGAATTAAGGAAAACTGGGTTGATATGGAAAGTTCGGATGAAGATATCAACTCGATACTATCTACTTGTTATCTATTGTGGGAAGGGGTATTATACGTATAAAATGTTGTTGACACTGAGGGAATGGGAGCTTAAGAGTCATTTTCAGCATTTATTTAACGTAGAAAGGAGTTCTAGAATGTGCAATGCCAGCTAAACCTGTTAAACTCTACTATCTGCGATCTGACTGAATAAAAGCTGTAGCCTTTTTGTGTCTAATATGAAAAGCCATATGAAATCCATGTGCATAGCCCTGTAAATTACCATATGAGTTCCAGAGATCCTAAATGAAAGTTCATGGGCCTCACTTATTTCCCTTCTCCACGTTTTTTTTTCTTCCCTGATATAAGGAATTTGATGTAGGCAAGTAGCTATCAAGGTTCTGGGTCAGGCAGGGCAAGAAGAGATTCTGCAGCTCGTGCTATGCAAGGTTGGCATGCACAGCGCCTTGGTGGATCTGGAGAGTTTACTGCGCCTACTGTTAAGGTTTCACTTCAAACCTTACTGCACATTGTGATTCCATTATGCAGAGTTTTGTCCTGAACCAGGATGATGTTCTCATATTGTTTCAGGATAAGGGCTTAAACTCGACCCCAAAGCATAAGAAACTCAAAAGCATTGGTAAAGAGATTTCTCAAGGCGTTTGCTATTTTTGTAAATCGGGGTAGCTTAACATTTTGTTTTAAACGAATTTTTCAGGGATGGAGAAACACAAAACACTAACTAGCATGGACCTTGTTGTTTCGAATGAAGCTGACAAACAGTTACGGAAAGCTAATTCTCTCCTGCGTATTTACAAGTCTTAGATAGTTATATCAATTTTTTGTTTCTTCGTTCAATTGCTCTGTACAGTAATGGAATGAAAACAGAGCATTTTCTTAAACCTGAAAATATTACGGTATATTGACATTAAGGTTTCGTTTTTGTCGTGATAGGTCGGTTGCTGAGGTTGTTGATGTTGGACCCATTGCAGATTGGGTGAAGATAAATGTCACAGAAACAGTGAGTAACTTCTGCCAACGGCTAAGGAAACGCCAAAAATTTGCAAACTAGATGTTTGTTTCCAATAGGAATTCTTACCAAATCTGTTTTGTTTTTGTTTTTCGTGAATTCACAGAAGGATTGCTTTGAGATATTTGCCTTGGTACCTGGACTTCTTCGCAAAGAGGTGAGCAATTTGAAAAGTCTTTGTCTTTGAATTTTGTATGAATGCATATTACTGTGGAAATACACAGTCAGCACAAAGAGATTTGTTAGGTTACCGAAGCAGTTCTGTTTGACTGTTTTTGCCTACGATATTGATATGAAGCAGCATAGATATTTGGTAGTTTTTACCGTTGGTTTCATAATCTCAGTAGACAGTTTCGTCGGCAATAAGTATTTACTGGTAAATCATTACAAATTTCCAATTCTTGAACATAAGTTGTCTTTTTCCCAGGTTCGAATTCAATCAGATCCCGTGGGAAAGGTGGTGATAACAGGCGAGCCAGAGCAGCTTGACAATCCTTGGGGCCTTACACCCTTCAAAAAGGTAAAAGTTTGTTATATATTCCAAGATGTTTCGATTAAGAGAGACCTGTGTAGCAAAACTGAGAAGCGTCCTGTCATTGTGGTATGATTTCACCAGATTGTCGACTTATCAGCAAGGATCGATCCGCTTAAGACATCTGCGGTCATGAGCATGCACGGACGGTTGTTCATACGAGTTCCGTTTGAGCAGTGATTGGTTTCAAGGGTAAGCTCGGCAGTTGTTCTTAGTGTATTTTAGGAATTCACATGTTTCAGAACCACATTGTAGGCGACTGAAGCAGTTTTGTAACTGTGATTTGTGTCGCAAGACTCAAGTTAGGAACATGCAAACAAATATTTGATCTGACTGTAAGATTTCTGTTTTGTAAAAGTTGAGATTAGTAGGAGATGCTGCTCCATATCTTAGGTTTAAAGCCATTTAGGATGCAGCCAACAGTGATGATTTTGATCCCAAATTGGAGTGATATGCTTTTTTCATTTCATCTATGTGTTTATATTGGTATGGATAGATATTACCTTATCACATCTACTAGTTCTAATATATTTCTAGATTCTCATCCTTTTCATTTTTATTTTTTTTTCAAAAAAGTTTCCTGCGATGATTTGTGTTCAAAAAGTGAAAGTATGCAATTTTGGGTGGTGCATACAGTATTATTAAAGGGATAACAAAAACTGATTGACTATTCCCTGAATCTAAAAAGCTAATGATTGTTCTTTCGGGAACATATGATTAAAATTATAAGAATAAAGTGGATGATTTGTTTTTAATATCTGTATCATGACGAAAATTTAAGGTTCAAAATTGTGAAGTCCAGTCTAATGTTAGACATCAGAAAAATACTGCATGTGCAGGTATGCGTTTATGAGAATGCCTTCCAATTCAAGGGCGTATTTAGACAAAATATATAGTATTGGTTTGGTCTAAGCAATGTTCATCTTACAGATAAAAATAACATGATTAGTTGATTACATATATAATACATATTCACTACTTAAATGATACTAGTAATTCTGTCTGTGTGTATGTGTATGTGTCTTGAAAAAGTTCACAGTGATTAAAGTTTGTTATTATGCTTATTCTCAACTTGGTGTAGCTCAATTGCATGTGAGGCACATGACATGACCGCATGGGAATTTGATAATGTCTACAACTACGATGCTTTTTCTCTCTACATGCTCCAAGCCCCAAAAAAAAAAAAAAAAAAGGCATATGAAATTACAAAAATATGTCTTCATGTTTCATCTTAGTTATTTGGGCAACGAAACAATTTTTACTGGAAAAAACATCTGATAACTGTAATAGTTATTTTTATGAACTACGTACACTAGTTTACTAAGAACTGTAGTTACTTAATTTGTTATAGAAGTTATAACAAATTCATTTAGCAATCATCATAATTTTGATTGAAATTTCATTCTCAATTCGAACATATATTCATCAGATTTAAGTAAACCCAACTCTCTTTTAATTTGGACTTTAATTTATGTATTGGTTATCTAAAAGTACTTAACTTTTTTATACTTCGTTTTATTGGGTTATAAAACAAATTCTTGAAATTACATTTAAACTATCTCGTGAAAAAAAAAAAAAAGTTATAATACTAATTTGTTTAAGCTTCCTTTTTGTTCCTAGCTAATAAATTTGTCCCTAGGGAATTGGAACATTCCTCTTTTTCACATATCTTGGTAATCAAAACCCAAATTTTGTTATGTTGCGGCAGAGAGTCTTACTTAACTGACACTACAAATGATTCATGTTCATTGTTTGTTGTTAAGTCTTCCCATGTTTCAAGATCACTAATTTGTATGTAACTGACGACGTACGTGAAATAACATTTACTTCATGTTACTTCTATGCTTGTAACGGTTGTCTTTATTAACCAATGGGTCCAATACCTTTGCTAAAACCCCCCCCCAAAGCAATATTATATGCCTGAATAAATGGTATAAAGATGAATGAGCTATGAAAAATAAAATAATATTTTACCCAATTTTTTTTGCATAATTGCAAAAGAATATGTTTCTATGAATTTGTTTATATAATTTTTAGTGGAATGTACGATGATGATTCCATTCTAATTAACGAATATCATTAGATTTTAGCAGAATATAGATTTGCATGCTTCATTACTAGACAATTTGCACTTTTCATGTCCTTATTCCAAAATTATTTCATTTTTTTTCTAGCAATATATATATATATATGAAAAACACGTTTTGTAGTGGAAGAACACGAAAATGAGAATACATAAACCGGCCGGTACAAAACCATAAATATATTTGAACTGTTGCTTGAGAGATAGATTCTTCATACCAGCCAAAATCAAGAGGTTCGAAATCTTAAACGAAGACTACGTTTGTAACATGAACAGTATATATGTGACCTACAAGATATTTGCTTAAAGCTACTTGTGCCTTGAATGATCATGTTGTTAGGTTACACTTTACAACTCTCTTAGAAAAGATCGGACCGGTCTAGCTAACTGAAGCATTGATGCATATATATTTTATGTAGGGACTTCAAGTAACTTTTGTGGTCGAATGAAAAACATATTGACATGGCCATTACCTCCAAATATACATGCATGTCGTATTTGTAAACACACAGTTTAGACAAACTGTCTCTAAACGCTAAATATTTCTAATTGCCGTGATTTTTTTCTCCTAGATAGTAAGACAAGGTGAGAGATCGCTTAGACGGTCATGTCCCTAAACGATTTTAGATAGCTATTTACACATACTTAAACGAATTTAAACTGTTCAAACGGCTAAAGTATACGTTATAAACAGTCGAATGATTAACTACACCATTTAGATACACTACGTTTCGATCAATATGTGGGCTAATTCTTAACATTTTATAGATAAATATTACATTGAAGTTTGTGATCTTTAACGGTATACGCGGTTTAAAAGATGCCATATATACAAATATATAACTACAAAATTTAGATAAGTGCACTAAACATTTTAATGAATATGTACACTAAGTTTAAAGTTTTGACCTCATAGCTATATATTAAATTGAAGTTGTGAACAAAAGTTATAATGAATGTTATGAGAAATATTTGAGTACTAGGCGTTATAAACATACTATATTAGACTATGATTTTGGAAACGTATTCTAGAATAAACCTATATATATATATATATGTATATATAGACAGTGCAACTTCCAAGATGTACCCACAGATATACTTCATCATCAAGAATACGTCGTGAAGCTCAAAAAAAAACTTAAAGGAATAATGAACTCATTAATAAATAGACCTATACATCTATCAAATCGAGCTAATAATTATAATAACACTAATAAGGTATACTGCAGCACGGAACCCTAGCAATGAATAAAAGAAAGGCATACATATGGAGAAGTTTTACTAACAGCACGAGCAACAAAAATATGCATTTCTCTAACATCTATCAAAGATGAGAAGAAAAGAAAAATAGGAGAAATCAAATATGCATATCAGCTGCTAAACATTAAACACCAAAGATCCCAAAAGAGAAAGAGACGACTCCACAAGATGAGAAAAACACATAAATTTCCGGAGATTTAAAATTCGATTAAAAAGGTGGTCTTGAAGGTGTTCCAGCTCCCCATCCAAGCAAATGAGGATCACCAGAAAACCCATAACCACCCACATTACCTCCTAACTGTCCCTGACCGGTCACTCCTGACGGCGGCGATGCTGATGGAGCTTGCTGCATCTGCGGTGGTCCTCCTCCTCCTCCTCCACCAGCACCAGCACCAGCACCTTCTTCTTCTTCCTCTTCCATTGGTAGTCTCTCGAAAACCGCATTTGAGAACGAAGCAGCCATTAGTATAACTGGAGCTGATGCAATAAGCGGAGCCACCACGCTTCCTCCAACAACCTGACCTTGCCCACCGGCTAGAAATATTGACAAACCACCTGCACCAGGCGGTGCAGGTGGTGGCAAAACAGTCCCCGTTAGTGAAAGAATCTCAAACCTTCCATGTAAAGTCACAACTCCTCCTCCTCCTCCACCGGACACACCACCACCATTTCCGGGAGTGACTGGCTGACGGAGAGTGACGTTAGAAACGGTACCGTTCCCTCCTAGAACTGAGACGCCTCTCCCTCTCCGCCTAGCGTAAGTGGAAACACTCTCAACTATATCAGCTCCGGGAGATACTTCAAGGACGTGAGATCTAAGCGCGTTGGGGCTGTCGCGGGTTACTATGATCGGTGGCTTTGCTTTGTTCTTAGATCCCGGTGGACGTCCACGTGGACGTTTCCCTGGTGTTGAGCTTGATGTATTCGGGTCTGAATCAGGTCGACCCTGTTGATGATGATCCTTGTTTGAGTGTTCAGATTCTCTTGAATCATCCGACGGTTGCTGTTCCTGTTGCTGTTGTTGCTGCTGATGCTGATGCTGATGATGCTGGTCTATAAGATTGATTCCACCCTGCGGTTGAAGGTGCTGGTGGTGAATCTCCGGTCTGAAGAGGTTATGGAAGTATCTAGAAGCTCCACCGCCTTGCTCGTAGCCGCCTTCCATCGCCGGCGCATCTACTAATTCTCTCTCCCACCACTGCTTATTCGCCAGCTCAAATCAATTTCTTGATTCTTGAAACTTGATCCTTCTCGCTCATATATTGCGGAGGTGAAGAGAGAAACAAGAAAAACTCAGATCGAGAAGTCAAAAGTCAGGATTTTGAGGAACTAATAGCCAAAGCATTAAGGTGTGATCGGTTACACAAGCCGACAAAATATTGAAACAGACCAAGAACAGAACTAAACTAAAGACCAAGCAAAAGATAAGAAAGAAAAAGGTGACTTATGTTAAATGAACTCTTTTAGGAAAGGTAAGAGGAAACCCTAGTTAGGTGGCTTGATTTAGGGCAAGAGGAAGAAGCAGTTTCTTCTTGCATACGAGTCGTAGTTTTAGTGACTCTGATGTACTCTGGAGAAAAAAGGAGAGAGAAGCTTGAGATTCATGTGCGACTCTGCAATAAATTGTTGGTCCTCTCCTTGAACGAGGAAAGTAAAAGCAAAGACATACACCGAGAATTTAGCGGAGAAACAGTCCCCTTTATTATTAGTATATCAATTAATTTACTACTAATTATCATGAATAATACTCATGTTGTTTTGAAGTTTATTAGTAATACATATTCACACAAGCCGACAAAAAAGTTTGTGTGTAAGTGGTTATCCTTACATAAGATCCCAAACAAAACTAGGGGTTCGTCACAGGTTTTCTTTGGCTCCAATCGGATATAATAAAAGAATGACATTTTTTATAATAATTTTTGAATTTTGTGGGAAATTATTTAGAAGAGAATCAAAAGATAATGAAAACGTATTGTTAGTTAAAAAAAAAAAAAACGTATCATGTTGACAAAATTTCAATACAAAATTTCAAGTAGAAGTTGGTTGGGTACAAAGATATATATATAAACCAACATCCCCTTTAAACCGCGTGAAAGTTATGTTTAAACGAAAATTATCTACTGCTCATGCTACTGAATTTTTTATGTGTTCAAGAAAGCGCTAGATGGTATCTGGGCGGTGATCCAGCGCCTAGCGCCTAGAACGCTTAATCGGAGCCTAGACAGTTTTTAGGCGGTTTAGGCGTTTACAACATAAAACATTATATATATAAAATTATGTATAAATATATGTTAGAAAAATAAAAATAAATATAAATTATATACAAAATTAAGAAAAATACATTTATTTAAGTTATATTAACAACATATAAACATTTATAATTACGTATATAGATATAAAACTTAATAATTTAAATATATATAGTTAAAAATCAAAAATAAAAATAAAAATTAAATTAATGTAATTTTAAACGGTTTAGGCGGTTATATAGGCGCCTGCTGAGCGCCTAGCGCCTAGACGGCGCCTAGGCGGCCGCCTAGACCGCTTTCTTGAACACTGGTTCTTAGTCACTAAAACATTTTTCGTATAAAAGAAACTGACAAATACTATTTCGTCTTCTCTTAAAATTTGCTTAAGCTTCTTTTTATTCTAAAATTTAGTAATAACTTGCATCATCCTCACAAGTGCTCTAGTGAGTTCTATAAACAAAACGAATAACTTTATTATATATACATATTCAAATAGTTTATATATATACTTTTGTCAACTAATCTTGTAAATGGAAATTTTAATTAAATAACAAAACATATTTAGTAAAAACGGGTCCTTATCTTATAGTATTGTATATGGTTAGCAAATGTATACTACAATAAAGACGAACCCACGTTCTTCACTAAAACAAACGGATAGGAACAATCTTTAGTAATAAAAAAGAGAGGATTAGTCACTTTTAAGCGTTGCAGAACAATTATTGATTAACCTTTGCTTTATTGATTGATTATTAATTATTAATTTATTTCCAACTCCAGCCAATTTATTTGTGTGTGTGTTTGTTTGCTATTACTAAACTATATATCTATAGTCGTTGAACCCGAGCTAATTTAGATATCAAAGAATCGATGTTCTTTCTAAAGTTTCCCACTTGTTACATCTGATATTTATTAATTTATATCCACTTTTATTGTCGTGGAAGAGAGCATAAGCCGCATAACAAAGATCAATCAATCTAGATAATGGCCCTTTTATCATAATGAGATCTATATATTCATTCCTTTAAATATCGTAAGACGGAGTGGACCCTTTCTAATGATACGTTTGGAGAAAGTTAAATGATCCATTAATGTGAAAGACTAGTTAATAATTATCACAATGTCAAATTAGATGATAGGAGGAGTATTAGCATTTTCAAAAATAATTGATAAGTACTCCTCTTTTTTAACTTATACATGTGTAGTATTAATCTGATCCACACTTTCTTTAACATGGGTATAACAACATACAAAAAAATCAGAAAAACCCACTTTGACACAGATCTTTTTTTATATATAGAAATCATTATACGTTTTTATTTATATAAAAATGAATATCGTCTTTCGTAGTTTTAATTTTTACAAAAAAAATTGGATAATCCCTAAAACACTTACCAATTGCATCAACCCATCCAAATTATTGCATATTAATGTATTGAACTGGCTAATTAACTCGATCCGACCCATTAATGCATGACCTCACATCGGACCGTGACTGGTTGTCATAATTTTTAACTGCACCCATATAGTAACACCTAAGCTCCTTCAACGTGGAGGCATGTGGCCTGAACCATGTGTGGGACCCGATCCTCAGTAGGAAAGTAGGAAACGGATCGGATCAAACCGTCCATCCTCATGGCATGCGGGACCCGCGGACCGTCGTTTTCATCGGCGCAACCCTGGCGAGTCAGGGCTCGGTGCAATGTACTTGAACCGCACACGTTAGCTTGGTTCGCACGTGCACAGACAAAAGTCACGTGCGGTCAAAATGTCAGAGCATGAAAGTGAAAGGCAAGCTGCGTGACCACGTGGAGGTGGTCGGAATCATCGGTACTTGGTCAATACCTTATCCAATCACAGTACTCCTCCCGAATCTATCTAACTTACTTTCGCTTCTTTTGCCCGTATTTCTAATTCTCAAAAGCAAAAAAACGTACGTGAACTTTTGTTTGCGTATTTCAACTATCGAAAAAAATAACACTGGTCCAATATTTTATTTTATTATTATGATCTCATATGTAAATTGAAAACGAAATGTGTGCAATCATTCGAGAAACTTAGCAAATAAGCGGGAGGTGTTGTTCACTGTTTAGTGCATTGTACTTATAATTTTATCCCTAGCGAGAGCTACACGCCAAATTAAGCAGTAAGCGCATCATGTAAGTGTATAAATGTGTGACTGTCCTAAGTTTTCGTAGACGCTACTTGTCTAGACGGATGAACGTTTTTCTCTAGTTAGTATTTAAGACTATATATGTATTAATGAATCAATACGTTAAGTTATCGTCACGTGGAATTCAATGTTAAAACTTACTTATAATTCACCGCACAGGTGTCATAAGAGGTAACTTAACTTATTCTTGGTTTTTGCCTAAAAAATAGTTATCCTTGGTATCTGTAAGAGTTTATATTGTCACCAAACATGGAATATAAATTAGTTATAATTATCCCGACAAACACACATTGACCAAAATATAATTTATTGATTGTCAGCGATGTAAACATCTCAAAAGGATGCTGCTTAATCCAAGTAGTATAGTCTTGTATCAGGTCGGACATGATTAAAAAAAGAAGGAAAAATCGTGAGATTAGATATCATGCCCTCTTTAACCAAAACAAATAATAATAATCCGGACAACAAATTGTGATGATTAAGATTTACGGACACCTATCAATCAATCAGTAATTTAGTACGCTTATTTCCTTTCTTTTCTTTTTAGCTTTTTTTTTTTGTTATGTATGTGAGATAGTAACGGCCGGTAACGTCATTCCTATAGTTTACACTATATACACATACTACCAATATCTAGTCTACACGTACCGTATGTTTTCTCCGAAACCTTACCAAATAAGTTGGCTGACTTGAAATTTTTATTTATTGATAGTTGATTATTGGATGTAGAAAAAGCCTTGCATAAAAAACAATCAACAAGTCTAATCGAGCTCTTTATATCAAATTGTCAATCAAATCACACTTTTTGGTTTGTCTCACGGAATCTAACATGTCCGCTTCTTTGCTTTGCTTTGTACAAGAAGAAATACTAATCTCCATTTATTTAAGTGAATTGGTGTAATAAACAAACATGCATGGTTGGCACAAAATACAAATATGGGGGAAATATATAACCTATATGTTTTATTTTCAATATATATTCCGAAAACTTTTACATTAGTTTCTTTTTAGTTTTATTTGTTAGCATATCTTCACAAAAGTTGATTTGATCTCATTAACTATAAACTTTTTAACCTTTCGTGCATTTGTATGATATGAATTACTCAAACGATGTATAGCTTAAACGGAGACTATATGATATGTGCTTTAATAGTTTGTATTAGTGCCGTTAATCAAAGCTAGAACTCTTTGAATCTGTTTCACATATAAAAGAATGCTAATTTATTCTATCCTATGGATCAATAATTACATCGTCATATCCCTGTTCATAGTTGTTTTTGTGTTATAGTCTCTTCTGATTATTCTTTGTATTATAAAGCGATATATGAAGAAGGTTATATATATATATAAGGATTATTTAACTCTTACGACTTTGACTTGACATTTTATTCTCCATAGACTGATGATAGACAACTTAAATAAATAGGATGAAATCTGTATTATATTGCTCCTATCAATCTGGAGAACTTACTTGGTTTCCCAAATATACCTATGTTACTATAAAATTAATTTGTGTATAATAATAGTTTTTTTTAACCAACGTAATGATGGTCACAAGTTAAAAGGGAGCTAGTAAAAAACTAAAACTCAATTAGTATAATTAGTGGTCTCCAGACTTCTACACTATTATTTTTTTCTAAAAAAATAATTGAAAAGCAGTTGTGATCAATCAGAAATTACGGGTCAACTTTTTCGATAATGCCCAATCCCATTCTCACATCTTTGGCGACTTGTGATCTACCACTACCCCCATCCACCAGTTTTTTTAAAATTATTTTATTTATAAAGCCCGGAGAAGAAAACAAAACCAAGTGTCTTGTCAAATAAGTATTAATTGCCTCTTTCATTTGTTTCTCTAGTCATTCTGAATGTGAACAAGCCTTCTTAGTTTATATTATACATATAAAATATGAATGTGAAGTGAACTTACAAACTGTTTTAAGCACAAAAAAACCTATGATACCAAAGAAGTGTTTTTAAGAATATTGTTGGTTAACATATACACTAACATTATTTGGGAAAAACTAAAGTTGAGATTTATTTGACGTAAGATCACAGTAAATTATTATAAAGGTGATTTGATTGAATAGAGAAATTAACTATTTAAGTAGGGGAGGGAAGCAACATGGGCAAATTGCCAATTTGGTTTTAGAAATGGAGCCTACATGTTTACCTGACTCTTTTGGACTTTCTGAGTTAGTGTCCGAAGCCTTTTGGGCCCCCATATTGACGAGGTCCCTACACACCAAAAACCAAAGACAGGACAAAAAACTATTCTTAGAAACTCGCCACGTAGATATTACAACGTGGAGATCTGCCCACGTGTTACAGTTGCTGTGTGTGGCCACGATCCGTTTTGTTTTACAAGCTATTAAAATTACAGGTGTTTAAATATTAAATTGGGCCTTTATGTAGCCCAATTAAGTGATATCAGCGCAATCAATTATAGAAGGCCCAAATCCCACGCATCATCTCGATCGAGTGGAATCAAATCTAGCTCCGAAGTCGCCGGAATCGTGTTCCCTGTCAGGCCGTCGATCCAAGGATCACCGAGAATCTATCATCTCCGGTGACTCGGTGAGAGTCTGATTTCGGGTAAGTCGATTCGATTTCGGTTTGATGAATCCTTATTTTTCGTGTTACGTCACTGAGAAAACAAACTGTAAGAATAACTTTGGGATTTGTTTCTCAGGACTTTATAGGATGCTAGAGTTACGTGATAGAGGATGCCACTTGCTTATCTTTGTAATCGTCTTCGTAAGTTTTGTGTCTTGTTACAGCCATGAGAAACAGTAAGTGTGCGTAATCGTCTTCACATTATTCCCAATTTGGATTCTTTATTGGTACAATAGAAATGATGTGATTAGGTGGATTTGTCTCTTAGGTTTGATGGGAAAACTTTATATGCTGGGAAGGAACTATGGAAGGAGACACTGCCATTGCAATCTGGTTCTCGAGTTTACAAATTAGAAGGGCTTAAGTCAAATTCTTGGTATGAAGTCAAGATATCGTACCCAGCTTCTGTATGTCAATTTTTTGTTATCTTGCTTTTTGTTTCCATGTGTCTTTTGCTTGTTGAAGTGTTGGATATCTGATCTTTAGTTATGATAATAACAGATACCGGCTCTATTTACGCTGCAACTACTGAAGAATGGTGAGGTGGGTTTGAAGCTGAACCAGATGAGGAGATTACTGAACACTGAGAAACTGATCTTCAAAACCGAGAGTCTTGAAGAAGTTAATAACAAGGTATTGGTCCATCATTTTCAACCAGTTCCTTTAACCTTTGAAACATTTATGAGATATGACCTTAGAGTCATTTTTGTTTCTGATTTAGGACGGATTATATGTTTTGGTGACGGTTGAACCTGAAGGCATTGTAGCTATACCAAATGTCAAAGAACGGTCCTTCATCATTTACAACATAGGCAAGCTCACTTACTAGCATCAATCTTTTTCTTTTCACAACATAGAAGTTGTAGTGAATGAAGTCTGTAAACTCCCCTTATATCGTTTGTGACAGTTTGTGAAGAACAGCTCTTAGGCATTCCTTACTCAAGCTGGTCAGTGGTGGTTTTGGTTGTTTTGTGTCTAGTGGCGGCGTTGATTCTTCCAAAGTTTCTCCCGTCTTATCTTGTAATCAAAGATGGAGATCGTGATCGTTAAGAAGACGCATTGGTTTAATTCCATTACACACTGATGTTTGTTTTTCTGTTAAGTGTTAACCTTTAGTTACAGGAGCGTTGATTATTAAATTAAAACGACAATTAGTATTAATACGATTTTGAGCGGGACCCATCAGTATGAGAGGGACGAAGAAGAAGAACAAACTCTTTTTTACAATTTCTCTCTCTCTCGAACAATTCATGAATCAAATAATCACGCATCATCGTCTTCGTCATCACCAACTTCTTCATCATCATCATCATTCTTCCTTTCTATCTAAATCCCTAAAATCACTCTAATTCTTCCTCTCTTTTCCCATTTCCTCCAACCCTTTGATTGTAATTCGTCTGTGAATCGTCTCTCTCGACCCATCCTTGTACCTAACCCCGGCACAGACTCTTCTCTTCTTCTTCTTTCCGTGGCCTATCTTCCAAAGTTTTTAAAACCCTTTTCCCCCAACTTTTTTTTTTTATTTGTTCTGTTTTTTTTTTCCCGGGAAATTTTATCTCTTTATTTTTTTTATTTTTTTTATGTCATGATCATTACTTTGTCAAGTATGATCCTTTATTAGGTGTCGTTGGGTCCGATCTCTCTTCTCTTCGCAGACCCTGGTAAACCCTAGAATTTCCTCTTTTCAAATTCGATCTGTTCTGTTTTCTTCATCTTTAGGTTTAACCACCACTCAAAACTTTGTCTAGGGTTTACTGGGTCTAGTTTTAGGGTCTTTGGTTATCTTCTATTGTATAAAGTTTCTGTCTTTTGGTTCTAATCATGGCGTATCATTCGATTCCTGGCTCTGGGTTTCATTACTTGAACTCTCCTTTTGGTGATACAACTTTTACTAAAGTCTTTGTTGGTGGCCTTGCGTGGGAGACTCAAAGCGACACTCTTCGTCGGCATTTCGAACAATATGGTGATATCTTTGAGGCCGTCGTTATTACTGATAAGAACACTGGTCGCTCCAAAGGTTACGGCTTTGTGAGTCTCCTAATCTTTTGTTTTGCTTACTTTTGTTCTATGTTTCTATGGCTGCTTCTAATGAACAACATCCTCTGCTTCCATTGTATGCTTATAGATTATTATTAGATACCAAAATGTTGCTTGAGAGTTATAACTATAGTGACACTTTTGGTAATTGGTAAATGATCTGCTTGACTTTAGGATTCCTAGTTCTTTGAATAACCATATAGATGTTGAATTCGGAAAATGCTGCTTTTGATGAAACTTCTTGCCATCTTTGCTAACCATTGGACTCCCTTTTCATTCGTTTGATGTAGATATCTGTTTGTTTATATGTTCATGATTGTAGTATGACTCACTACTATGTTTATGATTTTTATGGTGGATTTAGGTGACTTTTCGAGATCCAGAGGCTGCTAGGAGAGCCTGTGTCGACCCAACACCTATTATAGATGGCAGACGCGCCAATTGTAATCTCGCTTCTCTTGGCAGACCTAGGGTCCCTATGCAATATGCCATGATACCCAATTTTCCTGGTCAGTCTTGCTTCAGTATTCATCTATTCCTTTTCTTCTCATTACTTGACCTTAATATATTTGGTGAAATATTCAGTTTGTCGATGGATTGTTACAGTGTAAACCTTTAATTTGTTGCATTGTGTATTTTGTTTGGTTAGGGCGGATAAGACCTGCTCCCCCATATGTTGGAAGTGTGCAGAGTCCTCGCGGTTCACTATTTGGAAGCCATCCGCATCAGCAACCACCTGCTTATAACTACCAACATGGAGTGGTGTATCCTTATGGGTGAGTTGCGCAGTTTGAAGCTCACAAAATTGCATTTTATTGTTTTATTGTAAATATGCTATAGCAGACATACTATGATAAGCGTATCAGTTCTAATGTCTACTTGGTAGTCTATCTCACAAAGGTTGAACATATGTTCAGTCACTTTGGTCAAGTGGCATTTACCGATCACAGCATGGACAATCACTTGGATATTCGACGAGCTAAGCGTTGATAGTAATCTTCTGCCACTTAGTGTCTTGAGTGTAGCACTATGATGTGACATGTTGTGATTGGTAACTTGCAGGAATACAAAAATATAATCGCAGAGGATATGTGGCCGAACTCAATTATTTTTTGGACAGGCAAGGTCATGACCTGTTTTTCTGACTTTGATAGGGCCGAAATGATCTAAAAATTTCCAATGGACATATTGGAGTAGACACTTTAGGCCATTTCCCGTAGCTTAAGCACCTTCCCTTCATAGTATAACGTACTTTAGCCATTGATGTATAATTGCTACTCGTCTTATATATAATCTCTTAAAGAGTGTCTAGCAAAAACTTACTCACTTGTGTCTAATATTAGTTGTTCGTTTATTGTGTTCCTCAGGGTTACACCATATGGACCTGACTACATGTACTCACAATCTCAGGTAGGCGTCTGAAACTGCTGCAGTCCTTACTTTCTTTATGCATTTTAGACTGTTATGACCTTAGTTAGTTATAAAATCATGTCTTCTCTTCATGGTGTCGTAGGGATTTTATGGTCCTTACATGGGTCAGCAGTACATTCAGGTGTATGGAGTACCTGGGGCAGTTAACTCACCAGGGTATCAATACGGGCAATTGAGTCAGACTATTCCCGGTGGTCAAGGTTATACAGCAGTTCAGGGTTATTCTCATCCAGGAAGTCATGTTCTGCAGCTTGGTGGCACTTCACCTATGTCTGCTATTCAATCTCCATATCCTTCAGCTTTAGCTCCAACACAGCAACGTATCATTGTCCAGACTCCTCAATATATGCAAAGTAGCGGTTCTGATCAAACAACGGGGTGAAAAATTTCATCAACGTAAGCTTTTTGGACTTTTTTTTTGGGTTTAAATTGGATTGGAGATGATACTCGCTTACATACACTATATCGGTGTTATTTGTTGGGTTTCAGTTAGTAATCCTTGAAGACTGCCGAAAAGGAAAATAAAAAACTAAGGATAACAACGTAAAAGCTACTCTGAGTATTGGCAGGCTTCCTGTTTAAGCTTTGCAATTATTTGTTTTTTTGCATTCTAGAGGTAAGCTTTGGTACATTAGCTGCATTTTTAGTTTCAGTACTTGCAAATGTTTTCAACCTCGCCACTTTACCGCTGTTACAGGTCATAAGTAGTTCTTGCTCACTGAAGAAGTAAAAAAAAAGGGTTGCTCTTGGGAAGGTGGATGAAGGAAAAAGGACAATGGAAGCTGCAGGAGTTGGTTGTGCTTCTGTTTACGTAACCCTCTCAGCATGTGTATAGCCCACTACAAGCTTTCTGGCATAAACTATATGAATGAATGGTTGAACCCTGGAACCGGTAGGATTAAGTTTGGTTATATATATAAACACATACAGATGCATATAGAATGGTGGATTCAAAACCTGATTCTTATGGTAGTAAAAGTAGTCTTGTTACCACTAAACACTCTTTCTAAGGCATAGGAGAGTGTTAGTAAAGAAAGATTATAATAAGGTAGATTCTGAAGTCCTATAAAGTCGAGTCATCTGCATTGTAAGTAAAGAAATGAATGTTTATAGTGTTGGCTTAGCTTCTTGTCTGTTCATATATTCTTTTAGATCGAGGAGTCTTCTCTTCTCCATGTCTGTACAGAGTTCTAGACTGATAAAATTGCTCTTGTTAATTGTTTCGGTGTATGAATCCCATCTTCTTCTGCTCAGATTCCTTTATTACTTAACTCCATTTTTCTTCCATTTCTCATGAGCACTTTTGATTGAGTCAATGTAGTATACATATTCCTTCTTGGACTCGTTTTTTTGTTCATCAACCTTGAACACAAATAAATTGAAATCCTACTTTTATCATTGGTGAGGTTATTAAGGTACACATCCATGGATCCATATGATTGAAGTTTGCAGTATTGGTTACTAGTATATAAATTTAGATGGAAAATATTTAATGAGAGTGTCGTGGACTCGTGGTAGTAACGGCAAGGTAATGATGTTTTGAAGTCCGACTGTCCGAGGAATCTCTGAACCTAGAGATGGTTAGTCTGCAAAATGCACAGAATCATGAGTCAGTCTCAGCGTATTAAAATGTTAAACCATTTTCCCACCACTTCCTCTCTTTTGTTATTCTTGTTTTTAATGGGCCTTTCGGCTTTACAAAAGAAAGCCCAATAAAACTCTAAAAACAAAGACGGCACGTGGCTATTATAACCGCATGTGACAAGTGATACCTCCAAATGCGGTTATATTTCGGGTCCCACGTGTAACGAGCCAAAGGACCCCATTCCCTTTGCATTTTTCCCCTACCAAAACTTTTGATTGATTATTCAGCAGACAGAACCAAAAAAAAAAAAAAAAAAAGAAAAAAAAATTCTCTCTTCTTTGCTCCTTCCTTCCCTTCCTACTCCGAAGCTTCGAAGCATCACGACAAAATCAAAGGTACCAAAAATCACATTTTTGTTAATCATTGCCCACTGATGTTTAGTTTCGGGGGTTCTTCTCGTTTTCTCAATGAAATGTGTGATTATTACAATTGCAATGTTGGATTAATTTTTCACAAATCGATGGCCTTTTTTAAGTAAGAGTTTAGAAAACCCTATTTTTTTATCTCCTGTGTTGTGTGTTATTGTGAACAACAATGTGGGTTCGATTCTTGCAATAGAGAGTACTAACAGTGTCTTCTTCAACCGTGATGGACCTTTGGGATTTTTTAGGGAATTTTTGTTTTCACTTTGAAGTTTGAACTAGAGCTACTCAAATGAGCTTTCTGGTCTCTGCATTTATTTGGGTTTTTTTTTTTTTTTTTTTATTCTGTGTAAAATTGGATATAATTCACTGTTCAAAATGATTAACTAGACAATGGTGGAAATTTATAAAGCTATATATATGATGACTGAATCTGGAATCTTTGAGACACTCATGTGCCTAACATTTTGGGAATGTCCTTATTGTTTCCATGTATGTGACACACTGCATGATGCTGCCACTTTTATATGTTATGCAGGGTTCATTGATATATAATATATTCCCTCATTTGCTTGAATCAAAAAAACATGAGTCTGTGTAGCGATGGGTTATCGAGCGATCAGTACTTCTTGGTTAATTTCATCATGAGTAATTATTTGGGTCCTGATGTGTATTCTGATAACCCAAGATGCTCAGCTTCTCAGAGACTAGCTAAAGGTTTACCACCTTACACTTTGATGCACGTTGGATCTTCCTCTCTCACTGTTGCTCAGCTTCAGAACCTCTACTATAATGTACTGAGAAACGCCAACTCCAGCCTCCTTCTCCATCCTGACATGATTTATATGTATCTCAAGGGTTATCTACCTATGGAACCCATTGGAAAGTTTCCTCAGTTTACGTCTTTTTTCCCCACGAATCTTCACCAGCAGAAAAGGTATTCCCCAAGCCACGAGATTGTGAAAGGGATTGTTGTTATCGGTGAACCTGCACTGGACTTTCTAAGCAAGGAAGAGCTTCAAAGATTTAGATGCTTGTCGCGTTTGAACGACTTTAAAATCGATAGGGTCATGTCTCTGTGTCCTCCACGTGTGCAGCTGGATGAGAGCCAGGGAACAGAGCAGGACTGTTCGAGAAATGGGGATGCAGCGACATCTAATGGACTTGTTACTAGTGAAGACTACAATTCATCTGGAGAGCCTCGAGAAACATGCAAGAGAAAGAAAGAGGAAGATGCAGTTGTTAGTTGCCTGATCAGTAAACCAGATAGACTCTCTGTGGACATTCCAGTAAGCCAGGGAATGGAGCAGGATTGCCTAAGAAACGGAGGAACGGTATCCAGTGGAATTGTCTCTGACCAAGAGGGAGAAGAAGCAGTTGTTGGTCATGCTGTTGTTTCTGGAATGAGTAAAACCCCTGAAAGATTTCGGGAGACATACAAGAGAAAACGGTTCAAGAACTCATCAAGAAAGGCAGCAAACAAGAATGGTGAAACGCTTATGGAAAGAGGCAGAACAGATAAACCCACCAGTCAGGCACTTATACCTGTTCCTCCTCCTGACATGAAGGAATGTGATGCAGAACCGTCGGTTGTCACTACCGGAACAGCCAGTAATAGAACGCTAGGACCATCTGTTGGTGTTGTTGACATTGGTGTCAACAATGTTGCATACTTTTTTCAAGTTGCTTTGCCTGGTGTCCGCAAAGATTACGGTATAGTCATGCTTTGTTGTTGTTACACAACTAACTATTTCCATAGGTCTCATCGGGTCTAAGTGATGAAACACATGAATTGGTTTGGTCATTTTTGTGTGCAGGTGAATTCAGCTGTGAGATTGAATCAGATGGTAAGGTGATACTTGAAGGATCGACTACGACAGGCGAGAAAACAATCCAGAGGCATTCTCGGGTTTTTGAAATGAATATCCGGAAGCTGTGTCCCTCTGGACCGTTCAAGCTATGCTTTAGCCTCCCAGGACCAGTTGATCCACGGCTATTCTCTCCTAACTTCCGATCAGATGGTATCTTCGAGGCTGTCATCATCAGACACAAAGACTCTTAACTAAACCGGAGGTTCCTACAAAGTTGAAAACTTCAGGATCTCTTATGTTAATGGATACAGAAGCTAGGCCAATCAAACCGCATGTAAAGGACAGATCATTCACTCTTTGTTCATCTTTTAGGACATGACACCGTCGATTTTGCTTGCTCATCATCAACTGAGAATCTTTTTGTCTAAACTTGCCGAACCAATTGTCACTTGTCCACTCTTCTCAGTAAGTGAATCAAACCAAAACCAACCGTATTAAACCGACTAGTAAAAAAATTCAGGTTTTATTTGGTTACTAATTAATCTAAACTGCTGGAAATTTCCAAACAATATGATGTTCAGGTTAGTGCCCATCGTGACAACATAAATATCAAAAGGACCAAGTCTTCCTCGGAGTCAAATCATAAGCATATTCCATACTCATAGAAAATAAAAATAATGAAATATTACAAAAGTTAAGTCGTTATAAGAATCATTGTCCTGTTTTCGTACTTTTGTCTTCTCATGAATTCGAAATCTTGATAAACAAAACAAAATAGAAAGAAAAAGAAAAGAATAAAGCTCTGGATTCAGAATCGCAGAGAGTGGAGAAGAAAGCAAAGATGGCAATAAAGATATTGTCATCGCTTGATGCAGCTCGAATACAATGGTACCATTTCAAAGCGATCATAGTCGCAGGAATGGGTCTATTCACCGACGCATACGATCTTTTCTGCATCGCACCGGTCATGAAAATGATTAGCCATGTTTATTACAACGGTGACTCGATCAACACAGCCGTTCTTTCAACTTCTTACGCCATCGCTCTACTCGGTACAGCCGCTGGTCAACTCATCTTCGGTTACCTCGGTGACCGAGTCGGTCGTCGCAGAGTCTACGGACTCTGTTTAGTCATCATGATCCTTAGCTCCTTCGGTTGTGGCTTCTCCGTGTGCACGACTCGTCGCTCTTGTGTTATGGTTAGCCTTGGTTTTTTCCGGTTTATTCTTGGTCTTGGCATTGGTGGTGATTACCCGCTTTCCGCTACCATCATGTCCGAGTTTGCTAACAAGAGGACTCGTGGCGCGTTCATAGCTGCCGTGTTCTCTATGCAAGGGTTGGGGATTTTGGTTAGCTCTGCCGTGACCATGGCTATCTGCGTGGCGTTTAAGAGCGGTGGCGATGGGTTTGAGGTGGTTAAGGAGGCTCCGGCTGAAGCTGATATCGCGTGGAGACTTATACTTATGATCGGTGCTCTTCCGGCTGCATTGACGTTCTATTGGCGTATGTTGATGCCTGAAACCGCAAGGTCCGTCGTCCATCATCTCTTTTTTTGTTTACAAATATTTAATTAGAATTATTGTTTATATACATATGTTTGCCAATCACAAATCAGTAAAGGACGTAATGCAGGACGTTCTTGCTCACTATTTTTATTTGCTCACTAGATTTGATCATTGTGTATATAATTAAATTACATTCTATTTTTTTAATTACAAAAACAGTTGTCTTGATGTTTTGATGAGTGAAGGAACGTATTTGTCACCATACATTTGACTTAGAACGAATTTATTTATTTCTTTGTTTGTCAGCTCTTCTCTAGTTTAGGAACATTGTAACTGTATGTTATACCAAACCAAAAACAAGTTTAACTGTATTTTCTAGTTAGTAAGTAATTGACGTGATTAAAACGAATATTCCTTTGATATAATGGTTCTAATATCTCACACACATATATAATATTAGATTCCTTAAAACATATTATTAGATTTTTTTTGTTGTATGTTTTAATAGCTAGGTTTTATGAATATAGGTAGGTATGTATCACTTATTTAAGGGTTACAATTTACAAGTTGGTATTTTGTTTCGAAGGAGTCATTGACTTTGTGAGGGATAAGATAGCATAACACTATGGTATATACCTTAATACGCCTCTTATCCTTGTCTGTATATTCATTTATTCAACATTAGCCATCCCAAGTTTCCACCAATCATAGGTCTACATTATTTTTTTAATCAATACAACAGCAAAAATTATTTTATATTCTTTCATTTAATATTTATATATATACCTCAGGTCCTCAGGTAAATCACCGTATCAGCTCCAGCTAATGAAGCAAGTTTTGTCTTTTCATTAATAAATTATATACAACTAAACTAAATTATCCTCACACGTACTCTTCAAAGTTCTTAATTCCAACACACTATTATTGCATCCATCAGACAAAAAGGAGTTAGAGAGTAAAGTCGATTTTGTAAATACTTTAGTTTAATTAAAATTATACTGATGCATGCAGATACACAGCACTTGTGGAGAACAATATCGTCCAAGCAGCAAAAGACATGCAAAGAGTCATGTCAATATCTCATCTCTCCGACGAAACCACGACGGAGCCACCCCCTCTGCCGCCACCGGCTTCCTACAAACTATTTTCTCGTCGCTTCCTTCACCTCCACGGCCGAGACCTCTTTGCAGCCTCCGTCAATTGGTTCCTAGTAGATGTCGTCTTTTACACAAGCAACCTCCTCCTCTCCCAAATCTTCAGTCACTACTCTGATAAACCTTCTTCCTCCACCCCAGAAAACGTCTATGACGCAGCCTTCGAAGTTGCGGAATTAGGAGCCATCATTGCGGCTTGCTCTACCATTCCCGGATACTGGTTCACAGTTTACTTCATCGACAAGATAGGTCGTGTAAAAATCCAGATTATGGGGTTTTTCTTCATGGCTGTTATTTATTTAGTCGCGGGGATTCCATACAGTTGGTATTGGTCAAAGCATGAGCAGAACAAGAAAGGCTTTATGGTTCTCTACGGTTTGATTTTCTTCTTTTGCAACTTTGGTCCCAACACTACAACTTTTATTATTCCCGCGGAGCTTTTTCCGGCTAGGTTTAGGTCTACTTGCCATGGTATATCCGGTGCCGTGGGTAAGCTTGGGGCTATTGTGGGCACTGTTGGATTCTTGTGGGCTACTAAGGAGATGGATGGAGATGATATAAACCAGGTTTATCCCGAAGTGAATCGTATGAGAATTGCTTTTCTGGTTCTTAGTGGCGTTTGCATTGCTGGAATCTTTGTGACTTATTTCTTCACCAAGGAAACTATGGGAAGATCGTTAGAGGACAACGAGCTTGAACAAGATAGTAATGATGAGGGTGAAATTGAGCCACCGATTGTTAATGGGCAATCCTCGGCGAGCACTTTGCTTCAAACGCGATGATGATCAATTCAAGTTGGGACAAAGGAACGTTAATTACATGTATTTGTTTATTTTTCTACTTATCGCTTCTAGATTTTTTGTTTATGTCTTCCTTGAGTTTTTTTTTTGTTATATATGCTTCTTACCCAAGAAACTGTTTAATCCACGTTTTCTCTGTTTTCTTCAATTTACTTACCTAGAATTAGAAATTTTTCAATTTAATGTTTTTTTTCTTTTCTTCTATTCATCATTTTTATATTCAGTTCCCTAAGCTCTGACTTCATTTTCTTCTTGGTTAGTACTAGAAACTTGTTGATTCTCTGCTACTTATATATAGCTATTATTTGCACATATATAGTTGTTACAAGCTTCAATTGAAGAGAGAATGATCTGATGTCAAAAAAGACAGACATTGTAGTTTCATGACAACAATATTCATAAAGATACGAAGATGATGAAAGACATATAAGAGAGAATGATCTGATGATCACTTAGTTTTGGTGGGGAAAGAAGCCATCTTGTTGATACCACAAAGACCCTCTGGTTTCCCGGTGTTCCTCTTCAACCTGATGTAACCTTTCTCTCCCCATTTTGGTCCCCAAGAATTCCTTACGATGATGTAATCTGAACCCCTGCTTGATCCATACCCAACCGCAGCCACACCGTGGTCTAGGTCAACCCCGCACTTCCCATCAAACACGCCCTATATATAGAAAAACAATAATGATTCAAACCTCAGGAAATTTGAATAACTTAACCAAATTTCTTGATTCATATGTTTATATTTCACTTACGCCGCTGTAGAACTGGAACTCTCTGCCAGAGGCATCAATGGCGACACTGATAGGCTGGTGAGCCAATGCCTTCAAGAGGCTCTTCTCGTCATTCGTAGGTACATTTTGGTGTCCATTTATGGTAACCGTTTCAGATTCATCCTGTTTAGGAAACAGAGAGAGTTAAACTCGGACCAACTTATTTATTATTATGTTAGTTTTTCATCTTTGTTTTTTTTTCGCATTTACTAAAACCTTTTGCATCTCGCAAGTTCCTTCTTCCATAGAGTAGGGATAGTCCACTTCCTTGCGTAGACCTCCGTTTTTGACAATGTACTCAAAAGCATAATCCATGAGACCACCGTTGCAGCCATTGTTGTAGGTCGTGTCACAGTCTATGAGTTCTTGTTCAGACAATGTTGTCAAGTTTCCTGTCACAATCTTGTTTATACCTTCCACCGCAGCGACGGTTGAAAACGCCCAACAACTTCCTGTGAAACAATATTTGAACTAATTAAGAATCTGAAGTTAACACATCAGAAACCAAGATATTTGATTTACCGCAAGAGCCCTGGTTCTTAACATCAGCCACAGCTCCTTTCTTTCTCCAGTCAACAGATCTAGGCAGAGCTTCTACGTCTTTATAAATGAACTCCTCGTAAGATCTTTCTTCATCGCGTCTCTTTATATCAGTCTTGAGCCCCAAATACATTTTCTTGAACTCTTCGTGGCTCAAATCTGCAAACTCGTTGAGACCGAGCCAGTAGCTTTTCACTTTCTTGTTAGTCTCATCGATGTGCTTTAGATTGTCCTTGAAAACTTCGAACCTAAGAAACTTCTCTTCAACGGTTTCATAAGCTTTCTCGAAATTGGAGAGCCAGTTCTCGAATAGTTCGATGAGTTTGTCATGAGATTCCAAATCCTCGGGGGAATATCCGACGATGGAGTAATCGTGGGAAGCAGCGAAAGAGAGGGAGAGAGATGCAGCGGATAAGGCAAGAACAAAACAGAGCATTCTTGAAGCCATTTTTGGTTTAATTGTTTTTGGTTTAATTGATTGGAAGAGAAGAGTTTGTTTATATAGGCTAAAGATTGGATAGAGGTCGCTCTTTTTGCTTTAGAGTAAAGTTGTCTGAATCTGAATCTTGTGTACAGTCTGTGTCTTTAAGCTTAGTTTTGTCTTCCCTGGGGTTACTTTGACTCCAAGTAATAATTGTATAATATCGTTTTATTAAGTTCTCTGCAGAACCAGAAGCCTCTGTGTCAGCCAGTGGGAATCATGTTAGAGAAGCCTCTGTGTCATATATATGATCTTGCTCCTAAACAAGCCCATACTGAGCCCACATATATAGAGGTGGGTGAATAAGGATGATTTTCACTTCAAGATTTTTTTTCAATTTCTTTGCACTACAGATTCTTTGCACTACATTATAAAAGGCTAAAAGCACTACACACAGATTCATGGTTTCGATGATAAGATGTAACCTCAATATCTCAACAAAAAGAAAGCCCAAAAAGGCAAAAAGTGGTTTAACAAGGTATGTAATTTAACTAACGTAATGCAACTTCTTCACATGTCTCGAAATCACCAATCATATTGTAGGCACTTTTTAATTAAACAAATAACACATCCGGCCCATAATCACTAACCCTTTCCATGGGATGGGAGTCGTCAAAGTGGAATAATCATCAATGTAGAAGTTGTTTGGTGGGCTTTAATGTTAGCAACTTAGCATGTCAAGCTATTTTAAATGACAGTATAAGGGAACTAGGACCGAAGGCTAAACTTTTATCGACGGACAGTTAGCTCAACTCTTCTTTTGTTCACTTTTTGAATTGCTTAAACATAATTCCTGAAACATGAGATAAAAGTGAAGTATTATAAGATATTATTCTGTAAAGAACAAAGTTTGACCTGTCAATCCACCAAGATTTCTGATAACAAAGTCAGGAGGATAAGGATCTTCATCTGCTTACTAGTTTTTAATCAGTTAATGGCTGATTAAGATATGCATATTTTACAACCTAATTCGTAAAACTTAATTCTATAATGATGACCCACCAACCACTATGGAGTACGAACAAAATATTAACACCATATATTTTTCATAAAGTGGATTCATTTAAAACATGACATGAATCATGTACAAGTTCAACTGAAAACTCACTGGTTCTAACTTTACAGGACACCTACTGGCTACTTGTAAGTAAATGAAATAAACAAATGCTATTTCTTTTGCAGGGACAAAATCAACAAAAATAATGTATAAAATAAAATAAATGATAATTTAAAACATACAAAGATCCGTTTGAGGTGGAGACACGTGGTCGGAGATGCTCGAATGATTTGGGAGCACGAACTCTATGAAGAAAAAGACCGTTGTCTATCTTTCTTAGGTTGTATATATATGATATCTATTATTATAGAGTTTGTTTTTTGATAAAAAATAGTATTATTTCAGAGTTAATAGACTTATTAGTAATATGAAAAAAGGACGTTAGATTTTCTTCATACACAAATAGCCTTTGCGCTGACTAATAAAAGCATCAACTTGCCACATAATTCTTTTAAAAAACTATATATATATATATATATATATATATATTTGCTATCATTGTTGAAATTTATAATATAGAAAATACAAGTAGAGGAGAAGTAATTGGTAGGGCATGTAAAGGTACGTGAGAAAGTGACAAAGCACTAATATTATAAAATCACATGCCCTCTCATCGACGCCATGTTCGTCTCGCGTTGCAGTAACCCCATCTGTCTCTTAATTTTCTTTATTTTAGTTTTTAAATATTAAATTTTTAATGTAATCTTTGATAATTTCCCTCCAATTTTGTCAAAGAAGAAAAAAAACCTATATTGTCTTCTTTTCTCTTACCGTAAATTTACCGTAGATCCACGATTGTGTGTGTGTGTGTGTGTATGATTCTACGAAGTTATAAGCTGATATAATTAAGCCACATGATCACATGTGAATTCCTGTAACTTATTAGCACCAAAATGTTAATCCCCATCAATCTTATGATTCAAAGTGTGACATTCCCAAGTTGGAATATTTGATTTTGATTTGATAAACAAGTTGTAAATATCTTTGGAATATTCCGTACTTTCGTTACGTAGAATTTTGCCATCCGGACTATGTTTAGTGTTCGTAATGATGTATATTAGCCTAGGTAATCCAATAGCTTGTAGTTAGGATGTGCACTTATGTATGTTGTTCTAAACTGAAAATTTGAAAATAAAATGATTATGTCATATGAGAATAGAAGATTAACGAAAGGAATATAATGGAAAAGATACCAGTGAACACGTTATTAACTTGCGACATCGATTGAGATGTTGAATTATAACGTGGATCCTCTGTTTTTGCATGTTCCACATTGATCCGGTCCTAATTTATTAAAACGTTTTCACCTTCATTGCTGTTTCTTTTTGGTCTCTTCTGAGATTTGGATACCATAAGATATTACTTATATGTATATAAATATATAACATATTACTTATATACATTTATTTACCACTTTATTTCTTAAGATTCTAACTTAGGATATGCCAAATAGAAATTTAGCGCGACGTATTCGCTCTATATCGCGTTTAATTACCTATGTAAATAATGTTCATTCGCATTGTAATAAATAAAAACAATAGATAAAAAAACATAGTAATATATACTTAATATTAATAAAACATTTTTTATTAATATAAACTTTTAGTAGTTAATGAACTCAACATCACGACGATCGGATTACAACACATCGACGAAGTTTTTTAGTTAATTTTTTCTGTTTTTATCTTCTATACCATCCATATAAGTTGAATTTTAAAATAACGACAAATTATGAGATTCGATTTTGTTTTTTTCGTGTATAAACGAAAATTATCCGTTTTAACGATTAAATCTTTGTCTTAACTAAAAATTGATTGTTGATGAATTTAATATCAAAACCATCCGATTGATCCACATTTGCAGCATTTTGGCAAATTCTTCCATTATAGATATAAGTAAATATTTGGACAATAACCATCATAAGAATAATAATAAATATTTATTTTTAATAGAATTTCTCAAAGATTTAACATTAAAGCACTTAGATTGGTCAATTTATGACAGATCTTGGCATAATTTTCTTCTTTTTAAATTTATTTATTGTTTTGATTATCTTATCCTATTTAAATTTAATTTTAAGACAATTGACAAGTTTTGATATTTGGTTCTTATTTCTTTATATTCTGTTAAAAAAATTACTTTTTTTTTTTTAGTTTTAATGGTTGAACCTCATTTTTAAGTAATAAAAGTAAATTGTTAACAGATAAATAAGTATTCAGTATTAGGTTAGTTGATAAACCATTTACACAATCTATTAATAATGTTTTTGTTTTCTTAACCAATATTGAAAAAGTTATCCATGCAAAAATAGAAAAATAAAATTTGTTTTTTTCTTAATAAATTTGAAAAAGAACAATGACTAAAAAGAAGGTCACACTTTTACAAGAAAGTGACAGACGACCGGACCACACTCTTGTTATCAACAAGATACAATTGGGAATGTAACATTCATACATTAATTTTTTTCTTAAAAGAAACCAAAATGTTAGTCGTAATCCATGTTGCAATAAGAAGGACCCCCCCCCCCCCCCCCCCCCCCCCCCTTAAACTTATCATCCTCCTAAATCTACTCATACACGAGTCATGACAATGATTTTTTTTTTTTTAATAACATTATTGTTTCCCATATCTTGTAAAACTTTTTGATAGTACAAGAAGGCTTAGATTTTTTTTTATTAGTCTAAATGAGTTTTCTATATAAAGGTTTGAAAACCATTACAACTCTCTCCATAAATCGCTCTCCTCCTCATATTTTTAGCCGCCAGAAGACAAACTGAATGTGAAATTTTTCACTTTCCCTAGGAAAGCTAATCCCGGCGGTGAGAATTTTCTCGGCAGATTCTCCCTCTCTTGGGAACCGATCGCATTTTTTTTTTTTGGTGGTGGTAATAAACTAATAATTGTAAAAAAAAAAAAAAAAACAATTTTTCTTTTTGTCTTTATTGTAGATTCCACGACCGGAGTTTTTGTCTGAAAAAATAAAAATTTAAAAAAAAACAAATCTCTAAACTTGGCAAAAATCATTCAAACGAGTCCAAATCATAATCACACCAATTTCAACGCCTCTTCTTCTTCTTCTTCTTCTTCTTCTTCTTCTTCTGCTTTATATAAATATATTGGAGAGACTACAAGCAAAGAGGAAAGCTTTCTCATTTCCTCGTAATT
This sequence comes from Camelina sativa, assembly GCF_030686135.1. Lineage (NCBI taxonomy): Eukaryota > Viridiplantae > Streptophyta > Magnoliopsida > Brassicales > Brassicaceae > Camelina > Camelina sativa. Next base: position 9,017,520 of record NC_141896.1, on the reverse strand, counting down.
GCCGTAGAATTCTACTAAAGGTGAGACCTTTTTTCTTTTCCCACAAAGTGAAGCTATCTATCTTCTTTGTTTTCTTTGTTTGTAAATCTCTTTTGCTCTCTCTCTCTCACTGTCTCACATATGTTTTTTCTTTTTCTTTTCTCTTTCGAGGGTACTGTATATTTTCATTACCATTTTGATGAGTTTCTGTTTAGAGTTTTTAGTCTAATTGAGTAAAATAAAAAAAAGGTTTTATTAGACTTTAACATTTTGTGAATTGGTGAAGATTTAGATCTCGATTTGGAAAATATTAGATTTTTTTTATATGGTTTGACTGAAAGTTAGAAACTTTTAAATAAGGAATCACTGAATTTGATTTGAATTGGTTGGTTGGTTGGTGTGTTTTAGGGTTGGTTGAACAATGAAGGGAGCGACACTCGTTGCTCTCGCCGCCACTATCGGCAATTTCTTGCAAGGATGGGACAATGCCACCATTGCTGGTTTGTTTCCTTTTTCTTTTTTTACTTTTACTCTTTGATGTTACCGCAAGTTGGATCATCATCAAACGTATCAACTTGTTTGAGATTTGATATTGTTGCTATGTTGTGTATTGGATTTGAATTGTAGGAGCTATGGTTTATATCAACAACGACTTGAATCTACCAACCTCTGTTCAGGGTCTTGTGGTTGCTATGTCACTGATAGGTGCCACGGTCATCACGACTTGTTCAGGACCTATATCTGATTGGCTCGGGAGACGCCCCATGCTGATTTTGTCATCAGTCATGTATTTCGTATGCGGTTTGATCATGCTATGGTCTCCCAATGTCTATGTTCTGTGCTTTGCTAGGCTTCTTAATGGGTTTGGTGCTGGACTCGCTGTTACGCTTGTCCCTGTTTACATCTCTGAAACCGCTCCTCCAGAGATCAGAGGACAGTTGAATACACTCCCTCAGTTTCTTGGCTCTGGTGGAATGTTTTTGTCTTACTGTATGGTTTTCACTATGTCCCTAAGCGATTCGCCTAGCTGGAGAGGGATGCTCGGTGTCCTCTCCATCCCTTCTCTTGTTTATTTGTTTCTCTCCGTGTTTTTCTTGCCCGAGTCTCCTCGTTGGCTTGTTAGTAAAGGAAGGATGGATGAGGCTAAGAAGGTTCTTCAACAGTTATGTGGCAGAGAAGATGTTACCGGTAAGGTTTCTTCTCGCTATATTTCTTCGGTTATATATATCACTCAGATTACGCTTTTAACGTTGTTCTTTTTATATATTTTGCAGATGAGATGGCTTTGCTAGTTGAAGGACTAGATATAGGAGGAGAGAAAACAATGGAGGATCTCTTAGTAACTTTGGAAGATCATGAAGGAGATGATGCTCTTGAAACCGTTGATGAGGATGGACAAATGCGTCTTTACGGAACACACGAGCATCAATCCTACATTGCTAGACCTGTCCCTGAACACCAGAGTTCACTTGCTTTACACTCTCGCCACGGTAGCTTAGCAAACCAAAGCATGATCCTCAAAGATCCACTCGTCAATCTATTCGGTAGTCTTCACGAAAAGATGCCAGAAGCAGGTGGAAACAGGCGGAGTGGGATCTTTCCTCATTCCGGAAGCATGTTCAGTACTAATGCTGATGCACCTCACGGTAAACCGGCTCACTGGGAGAAGGACATAGAGAGCCATTACAATAAAGACAATGATGACTATGCAAGTGATGATGGTGCCGGTGATGATGATGACTCGGATAACGATCTACGTAGCCCGTTAATGTCACGCCAGACGACTAGTATGGACAAGGACATGATCCCGCATCCTACAAGCGGAAGCACACTTAGCATGAGACGACACAGTACGCTTATGCAAGGCAACGGTGAAAGCAGTATGGGAATTGGTGGTGGTTGGCATATGGGATATAGATATGAAAACGGCGAATACAAAAGGTATTATCTTAGAGAAGATGGAACTGAATCTCGCCGTGGCTCGATCATTTCTGTTCCAGGAGGTCCTGATGGTGGAGGCAGCTACATTCACGCTTCTGCACTAGTAAGCAGATCCGTTCTTGGTCCTAAATCAATGCTTGGATCTGCCATGGTTCCCCCTGAGAAAACCGCTGCCTCTGGACCACTCTGGTCTGCTCTTCTTGAACCTGGTGTCAAGCGTGCGTTGGTCGTTGGTGTTGGCATTCAGATACTACAACAGGTAAAGATGAAACTTTTGATTGTTCACACACAAATACTCTTATATCCTCTGACTTGTGGGCTTTTTTTTAACCTTGTATGCAGTTTTCGGGTATCAATGGAGTTCTCTACTACACTCCTCAGATTCTTGAACGGGCTGGCGTAGATATTCTTCTTTCGAGCTTCGGACTAAGTTCTATCTCTGCATCATTCCTCATCAGTGGTTTAACAACTTTACTCATGCTCCCAGCCATTGTCGTTGCCATGAGACTCATGGATGTCTCTGGAAGAAGGTATATATATATATCAAAATCTACAAGATTCTTTTACCTGTTTCCTTGTTTTCTCATGATTCTGAAATCATCTCTATTTCACTTTGCAGGTCATTACTTCTCTGGACAATCCCAGTTCTCATCGTCTCACTTATCATTCTCGTCATTAGCGAGCTTGTCCACATCAGCAAAGTCGTGAACGCAGCACTCTCCACGAGCTGTGTCGTGCTCTACTTCTGCTTCTTCGTGATGGGTTACGGTCCGATTCCAAACATCCTCTGTTCTGAAATCTTCCCAACAAGAGTCCGTGGTCTCTGCATCGCCATTTGCGCTATGGTTTTCTGGATAGGAGACATTATTGTCACTTACTCACTTCCCGTCCTCCTCAGCTCCATCGGACTAGTTGGTGTTTTCAGCATTTACGCTGCGGTTTGCGTTATCTCATGGATCTTCGTTTACATGAAAGTCCCGGAGACTAAAGGCATGCCTTTGGAAGTTATCACAGACTACTTTGCCTTTGGAGCTCAAGCTCAAGCTTCTGCTCCTTCTAAGGATATATAATTTGTAACCTTGATTCTTCTTCTTCATTTGCTCTGTGTACCTAAGATTCTCTTCATCCCCTTTTTGTTTTGGTTCTCAGATACCTTCATTTCGTTTTTGTTTCTCTTCTTTTTCCTGTTTTATAATTAAAATCAATCTAATAATCCGTAATTTTCCCTCTTTCTGATTTCCATGACCAATACCTTAGAATCATTGAGGCTTCCAAATTCTGATGGCAAAGTAAATAGAAAAAAAAAAAAAACATAGATTTAGGCTTTGGAGTGAGGTTTACTACAAAGAAAAGCTCCACAGTTTCTTGGAACGCAAGTGTGATTCTCGAGGGGAAAACTGTATGTACAGTACAACTAGCTTAGTGAGTCTCAAGTCTTTTGCGTCTCCTCAGAAGATGGATTGCCTGTAAGATTATCCTGAGGATTCTTCTGGATATTTTCACCGTCGGGGTTGGTTGCAAACTTGTACGGTCTCTGAAAATCTCTGGCATTTTGACTGTCAATACTCAGATTATTCAGTTTCTCTTCCTGTACAAAACAAACTCATCAATCATAATTCTTGGTACCCTACTGATTTCCCACGAAATACAAATATTAGCTCTGAGAGAAAGAAAAAAAAAAGCTTACATTCTGTAAAGCTTCAAGCTTTTTCTGCATAGCTTCATGCTCAGCTCGAATCCGGAAAGGAACACCTTGCTTCTGGTAAACATTGGTCTGGGCAAGGTCTTGATCAATATCGCTAACCGTGGTTGCAAACGGATGATTGGCTGGTATCCATCTGACTGTATCAGGATCAACATCAGGCGGTATCGAGTCTCCTTCTTTGAGAAAAATCGTTGGTCTCTTCCATTGGTATGCTCTTGACCTTCTTTTCTGATGAATAGTTTGTTCTTTCTCTGTAAGTGTGACTGGAGCTAGCCGATAGACTTTCCCGCACATCTCTACCGTTGAGTTTCCTTGATCAAGTTTCACAAATGGATTGTTGAAAGGATCCTCGTAGTTAAGAGATTTGGAGCTGATAAAGAAAAAATGAAAAACATCATACGATTAGACAAGTTAGACCAAACTGTGTAACACACATCCATCTACATATGAATCGAAGTTTTGGTTATTTAGAGTGAGAACTGTAAAGAAGATAAAGAGTGTGTGCGTTGAGTTTCATACATGCCTCTTCTATCACCAGATCTTAGCTGGCCACGTCTGACAAGATCAGCAACCGAGCCAGCAGGTTGGTTATCTCTTGACTTTCTGACTGCATAAGCCCTAATAGCAGCGACCAAAACAGTAGCTGCGATGCAGATCCCTATCCAAACGCTGTTCCCTGAGCACTTTCTCATCTAAAACAGAGAAGATTTTAAAATACCCAAATAAAAATCCAAATCCATGTGCCGTAAGACACCAATGAAGAGAAGAATCACCAGAAACTAAACCTGTTTTCTTTTTGCCATTTCCACTTTAGACCTCACTAACATATAGCACCAATCAAAGGAAAGAGGGCTTAAACGAAACTAAGAACGTATAACATTTCCTATTCAGGACAGTAAACTAATAAACTATCCAGAAACAACATCAATTCTAATTGGTATCATAGTGAAGGAGAGATCAATCAAAACCAGATTTTTACAGGGCAAAACAAAATAAAAATCAAAACCAAAACTTGAAGCGATAAGAGAGAATCATACATACCACGAAGACGACAGGAGGGAGTGTGGTAATCATACTCCGGAATCTCGAAACTGAATTCTCGGAATCACTGGGAATGTTACTCTCAGTCGTTGTAACAACAGCAACAACATTATCATCATTCTGAGTATTCTGAATATCTTCATCCGGAGTAGAGGAATCACCAATCGCTCTGCACACGAACCTTCGCTTAGTTTCGACTTGAACCCAGTTGAGATTCACGGGTCTTCTTCTGAACACAACCAGATTTGAAGGAATCCGAAGCTTGGCTTTTCCAATCGACGACTAGGGTACCAAAACAATAACAACAACAAAAGACGCGAGATTTAAGATATGATTCACCGGAAAAAGCAAGAATTGGTAAGTCTAAAGTGGAGAAGAGATGGGTTCGATTTTACCTGGACATTGGAGAGAGAGTGGAATTGGAGAGAATCAATGGACGCCATTTCATTCATGCCAAGGAAGGACCAAACAATTCCCATGTTTTATTTCAATTCTATATATTATAGACTATATATATAGTTATATGTACTAATAAAACAAGGGGATCCGTGGCGCAATGGTAGCGCGTCTGACTCCAGATCAGAAGGTTGCGTGTTCGATTCACGTCGGGTTCAATACCCCGAAAATATTCGGCAATCCCCAATTTTTTTTTTTTAAATGCACGTAGGCCGTTACGAGAATCCAATAAGACCCTGTTTGGGCCGTTGAGAGAATCAAAAGAATGACCCAACCCAACTAGTTATTCGTCGTCAGTCAAAAATGCTGACAACGCTTTCAAATTCTTCACCGGTGCTTTTTTCTTTTTTCTTTTCTTCACCACTATCAAATATTCTCATAAAAACAAAACTTTTATAATCATAAAGGGATCAATTAAACTGCATATATAAAAGGTGAAATCATCGATCGAATCCACCCACTAGAAATGGAACTTTCTAGTCGTGCTAAAAGGTCGACACTTAGTATATATAAACTACAGAGTTTGATGGATTCTTTGCCTTTGCCATTTTTGTTTTATCTCTATTTTATATGCCTGTCTATGTTTATATTTAGCATATGCGCGCACACACACACAATGAATCCACACTTTTTAGATTATAAACACACACTTTTTTTTCATATATATATATATATACCATGTTTTTCTTATATGTAGTAAACGTGAAACAGAAAAATGAAATTATGTTGTTTGCCAATTGCATTTACATGCAGTAAAATATTTTGAACAAACAAATTAAACGTTGTGATTGTCAAAATGTGAATATAGTAATTTTGACATGTATAACACTATATAATAACTAAGTTCGAAACAATTAACAACGTGAACAATGGTGTACGAAGCTAGACCGGGTAAATACTCTTTTTATATGGAAATATTTATTTTGCAACACTCGTTTTAAAAAGTGGTTATTAATCATTCACGTAATAAACAGAAACAATCAGTAATGCACAAAATAGTACTAGTGTTGAACATAAAATATGGAATCTCCAGCCTCATTGGTGAACTTTACAACTCTCATCATTTTAGTCTAAGAATTTATAGTCCTTCGACAAAACATAAAGCATTCTCTTCACTTTCTGGTTTCTACATCTCTTTCTTGGGAGAAGATTTCAAAAATATCCCTCACAAAAGTTAGTTTTTAAATTTCCATGATATAATTTCACTATAAACAACATTTGTAATTAATGATCGTGAAACTCTAGCTAACTTTTTACATAACGGAACTTCATAACTGACTACATCATGCACACGGAAAAGACTGTTTTACACTCGATCCTTACGACCTCGCAACAACCTCACACGAGCTTCACGTTCGAATTCAGCTCCCTTAAACCAAATTGTATATGAGTTTATGCTTTCAATATATATGCAGGGATCCTCTTGAAGCTCATACTCTCTTTTTATCACGCTAATTCCCAAAAGTCGATACTTAGACTTAGAGAATCATAAATAAATTAAAAAGCTTAACAAAAATGGTAGTAATAAATTTACGTACCTGATAATACGTTAAAGAGTTATAAGCGCTACACCTTCCCGAAATTGGTCTTATTATCAACAAAATGTTTATTGTTTTTGGAAACTTTCTGTTTATGGTTTGTGATTTTAAAGTTTGTGATTTTAAAGTACATCACACACACATGCAGGCCAGTACAAATATCCTTACTAATTAAACAAAAGAGATATCCATAAATTGAATTTCAGACTAACACCATTTTATTAAGGCATGTGAATTAGTATAATCTAAGAGATTATATTAAGAAATTTCGTCTTTGATTTGAAAGAAAATATATATGATTTCAGTAATTTAACTATTTATATGCATAAATGTTCAATATAATATGATTTCTCTCACAGTCCACTATAATTTGAACTTTAGATTAATGGTCATAAGTTTTCGTTGATTTTAAAATTAATTAAAATTAAAATATAAATATCCCTTACACAATATGGTTAGCAGCACTAAGCACAAATAGTAGGCACTTTCCGTAGTGGACATGCTTGTGACCGGTGGACCATGCATCCGCCGTATATATTTAATTCAACGGCTCCTCTAAGAAACGAATAATACTCATGTTAATTAGCTTCTATATAACTATTCACCCATTTGTTGTTTATAAACTAAATCATGCATTAATTTATAAATCTATAGTTCCCTTCCTAAAACATCTATTTTGTTAGGTCACAACTTAAAAAGCTAGAATGCAAGACAAAAAGAATTTCTTGCAGTCATTTGGACTCTTTCAATTATATTATACTATCCCTATAACATATTAGTTTTATGATATTTCCACATTTATTTTAGAGTTAATTAAAATTTAGGCATCAAAAGCCCATTGCCCCTCTGAATTAGGCATTCACGAAATAGTCTTCGACTTTAGGCATTCAAAACTTGCAAAATGACTATTCTACCCTCGTCTTGTTAATGTTATTGTCGATCTCTTTTTATGGGCAGATTGCAGTTTTAAAATTGGGAAAAAGGTTTACTGTTCGTGACAGCAAACTCAATTCTTTTGCTCTCTACCAAAATCAATCAGTCCGACTCCACAACGCTTTGGTTTCGTATTCCTACTATCATGGCAACAATTAGGAATATGTGTCGATTGAGTGTGGTTGCGCTTGTTGCAGTGGCGACGGAGAAATCATGGAAACTAAAGCCACCGAATTCAATATACAGTCGTCGCGGTCTTTACTCCCACGGTCGTCTAGCCTTAAGGCGAACAATGGTAACGATTTATGTTGATATGTTTATTTTATGGCTCTGTTTGCTATGGTAGATTGCTGTGCCAATCTGGGCGAGATTCAATGAAAAATAAGAAGTATGTCAGAGTGGAGATTCGAATCGATAAATATGCCAATGTTGTGCCCTGATTTTGGTATGACCATGGAATTCCATGGAGCAGTATATATATGTTTTTATCCTCTTCTCGTTTGCTTTGAATCACCAAACTCAAATTTCGTAATTACTTTTTTTTTTTTTTTTTTTTGTGCAATTTTCTGAACATTTTTCTGTGTGTGACTTTCAACTATCTTTCTCATTCGTTTCAGTTTCAACAATCGCTAAGAAATTCAATTATTTGTCAAAAGGTAAGGAAATAATATTTGGCAATGCACATATAATCACTGCGAGTTTAATTTGTTTCTCTTTGGGTTCTCATTTGTCTGCATTGGCTTTAGGGTATAGTTTTGCTTACCACAGCAAAATTAACTTGGTTTCACTTGGGTTTAGTCATCTGCCTTGGCTTTAGGGTATATTTTTGATTATCACATCGTAGTTAAATTTTTTCCCCTTGGGTTCATTCATCCCTCTTGGTTTTAGGGTATAGTTATGAACACCACCGTATTGTTATATTGATTTCCTTTGGGTTCATTGAACCATCTTAGTCTAGATGGACAGAAAATTTAGATATCTCCAACATATGGTATTATGGTACATGGAATAGTTGCCAACTTAGTTATAACTAACATTATGAGGATGTTCTGGTTTCAAAAGTGTTATAGTCTCTTAGTATACTATGCTGATCTGAATTTTTGTAGGTGAAACAAATGTTGAACTCTCTTCAACGTCTTCTAAAGGCAATTTATTAATTTCACTTTCATGGGAAGGTGTTTACTTCCTTCATCTGCTTCTTTCTCGCATAATCTGTTTTGTTTCAGCTAGTTTCTAAAGATATGTTCAGCCAGTTATCATGGAAATATGGACGTGGACCAATCATCTGGATATATGGACTTCATCATTTCAATACAAAAAATGAGTAGTGTTTTATTTGTGAGTCTATAGCTAACTGGATGTTGATGTAGTGGTTTGTTTCAGTTAGTTTCCTAGAAAAACCAAATTCTAATTTATTTATTGACCATATTACTAATAAGATACATAGTTCACTTATAAAACAAATATTAGTGTTGGTGTGGACAGAAAACACATTATATATTTCATTAAAAATTTTGATGAACAAAAACAAAAAAATGTTATAAACGTCATCTGTTGCTTCTCTTCTCAGACGCTTCTCATGTCATCACATCGCGTCGATCGGTACAACCATACAAGAAATTCAAATTCTTGTTCATTATGCATAAGGGCAAAATAGTCAGACACAGTGATGTTTGTGTGTATTGTTGTGCCTTTCACTGTTCAAATGCCTAATTCCGAATCTCACTCCATAATAATGCCTGTTTTTATAAATTTCCCTTTATTTTAACTCATTCTAAATTATGAGTGATGGTAGATATTTTGCGTAATGTATAATTTTTTTTCTAGAACTTTGGATTATTCATTTTTAAAAAAATCTTAACTGAAAATTCACTAATCACAACAAATTAATATGATTAATGGACCACAGACTCGTGTAATAATTCTACAACCAGAAAACAAAACTTAAAAAAGGTTGAAAAAGCACGAGAATTAGCTTGCTGCTTATTTGCACAAAAAAAAAAAAGCTTGCTGCTTTACAAATTAATAAAATGAAAATTGAAAAGTGAAAATTGAGCCAACATATTACATACAATTTGTACCATACACACTGGCCAGGTTACCTTTCCCAATTACTGTGAGAACAGAGAATATGCTTCTCCTTCCGAAGTGATTTTAATTGTGGAGGAGCTTGTCGCCGTAAACAGTTCCGAACTAAAATAATAAGAGTTTTAGATTTTGAATTTGTATTGCCTTTTTCTGGAAAAAATATCGGATCCTTTACAAATGACCTCCCCCTTACATATTTATACCGACCCATTTACTACTCAATTAATACAGAATTAATAGTGCGCGATCCGCGCAGCCTAATTAACCCTCTTAAATGCGGGAATCTTTGACCGGGCCCGAGCTGCGAGCTGTCGAGCACGAAACGTCTCCGTGCTCCCTTCCTTTCTCCGGGCCTGATGGGCCGATCAATAACACCTCCTCGGCCCATTAGGCAAGCCTGACTTAGGCCCTCTTGCCTATTGCCCGAGATGGTAGATCGTGGGTACAACAATTACTAGGGAATATTCTATAATTAGCTATTATAATAATACTCATGTAATCACCTGATTAAATACTCCTTCACCTTCTAGTGCTTTCATTTGTTTATATAAAAAATAAATTTATTCAAATGGTTTAATATTGCATTCAGACATTAACAAACTGAAAATCCAATGTGCACTCCAGTTTTGTTTCTATATTCATATAGTATAATTTACTATTAACCAAGTTAAATACTCATAGTGGCTACAGCTAGTGACTAATTGTTGAATAAAAAAAAAACATTGACTAACTTGAGCTTCCTAGAATAGGCTATCGATCGATAGTGTCCACTGTCCACTAATGACCCGATACTATTTCCTCAAAATCATATGTTTCATATTAAATCAAGTGTCGTTGTTCAATTTGAATTGTTTCACAAAAAGAGGACGTAATGATATACAAAGTTAAAATTATTATACTCTCTAACGACATATATTTTTTTTCCAAAAAATTGGAAAACAAATACTATATATATTTTCCATAGCAAATTTTTTGAATACCAGTCAACTATGTAAACTTAACAAGCTTGATCCTCGATTCGAAAAAGTAAGTTTGAGAATGTCTCTATTGTTTTTACTAATTACATGAGTTTGATTATGATAAACTAAAAGAACTTGTAAAAGGTTTCAATGCAAACTGTTAAATTTCCATTGCCATAATCCATACAACATTTACAAATTACAATAAAACATGTACACATTAGAGAGTGAATAAACACTATCCCACTAAAACTGATCTGCATTTAAATTTATAGAGTTTTCTAATAAAGCAAAAGGAAACTAAATAAATGAGTTCCAATTTCCAAAAGTAACTAAAAATGATCATGGCAAGTATGAGTTGGGATCATCTTCGCCTTGCTTGATTCGGATCTCAATCTCGGGTACGGACTCGGGTTCAGAGCTAGAGCTACCGGGTAAACCGCCACACTTGTGACACGTGGCAACGACCAAGATCTGACGGCAAGAAGGACAAGACGAGTGAGTACCTAGCCACGTGTCAATGCATGGCACGTGGAATCCGTGACCACACTGCGGCAAAACCCGGAGCTCGTCCCCGGCGGAGAATTCCGTTAGACAGATCGCGCACTCGGCGAATTTCTCCGAAGACGGTGACTCCGGGGAGAAGGTGAGCTTCGGGAGTGACTGGAGGACTTTTTTCTTGAGTCCTTTGTTAGCCGCTGCGACCGGAGGCGAAGGAGATTGACCTTGATGAGATCCTGAGGCGGTTCTGTTTCCGGCCGCGAGACGACGGAGCCAGACGCATCGAGAAACCGCTATGAGACCAAGAACGCAAATCAAAGCGCAGAGGAGAGCAGCGAGGATGACGACGAGATCGGAATTTAAAGCGGCCGTGGAGTTATCAACCGCTGGCAAAGGAGAATTGGATTCAACGAGGAGACGGGAGAGAAGACGTGCCATTGAAGCAAGTTAGATGAGAGAAAGAGAGAGAGAGGTTTTGTTCTGTTTGAAAAGTTTGGAAGATGATTGATTGAGTTTTTGAGTATGAGATGAGATGAGAGGTTTTAGGAATGAGAAAGAGATGCAGAGGTTTTTATAGACAGAGTTCTCTTCTAAGTTGGTTTGGTTTTGTCTTTAAAATTATCGTTGTCGGTTAAGGTTATTCCGGTAATTTAGTACGCGTTTTTTTTTATTGTTTTGGGTTTAATAATATTTGATGTTTTACACTTGTGACTTGGGTTGTTGCTTTCGGTCTTAGACTCATTGGAAATGAAATTATTTGTTTATCTTATTGACATTTTTTTTTATAAACGAAATTTAATGATACTTAAATTTTTCGCAGTGCATGGCCTGACCATATTTATTGTTGTGGTACCAAAAATATGCATGTAACCGAAAAACAGTGGGCTTGTGTTTCTCTGTCATTGGACAATGGTACGTAGGGGAACTAACTTTAACCGAAGATTCTTCGCTCAGTTTAATCAGTACTTGCATTTGACTTAGAGTACATGACATATATGATAATAGCATAACTTATTACTAGTATTTCATTTCATACTAAGATGTTTTATTATAAGCGTCAGTTTTAAATACTAAGATACAAAATACTATGTTTGCCCCCAAAAAAAAATAAAAAGATACAAATATGGTTATGATTAAACGATATATAAATCTTTACAATAACTTTTTGATCATTAAATGGATTTTTGAAATGACTCAAGTAAGTAATCAACACAACGCTTAATTAGTTAAAGTATTTATCTTGCATTAGCTAGTAAATCAAGTTATGATTAAACGATGGAATAACTTTAGCTAATATCACTATAATAGACGGAAGAAATCGCCTATTTTTATTTGCCATGACCGAATGTGGGTTTCTTTTTTGGTCACATGGTCCATTCAAAGTGCAAAGGTGAAATGTTCTCTTGACCAAAAAGGTTAAATAAATAAAACTCCATGGATGGTTGTAAATTACAAAGGCTATGTCAAATAAAAAATAAACACATAAGAAAATTCAATAAAAAGGTAGAGTCTTAGTGAAGATCAAAGATGCCCTAGTAAAGAAAGAGCATTGCAGATGCCAATTTAACTCGAGCCGTCCATAGTAAGATCCTTCATTTTGCACTCAAATATAACTTTCCAACGTTTATTGGTCTATAATTTAATCACATTTTTTTAATAGGGATTTAATTATACTAGTAGGTTAGACTACTAATTCGATAGTTTTAAGTATCTGTTCAACTGATGATTTTGGTGGGAGAGAACTTAATGACGACTGCGCTTGTAGAGAAATAGTATGATTCTTATTCGTTAATGCTAGTTGATTAATATTCGGAAACCATAAACGTAGACTGCATTAAATTATTTAAATAAATACAACTTTTAATGTAGTTATGCTAATTACATCTAAATAGTTATGCTAACTACATCTCAGGGTTTTGTAAGCGATTTCTTACGTGCATCTACTATCTTCTCCTTACCTTTGATAGCCGAATATGGAGAATTGTTGTTGAGGTACATACATTACTTTGTTAGGGAAAAAACTCCGCCATCAGAATGATGCCACGTTTATATTAACTGATACGTGTCAGCCCAACCGTCCTAAGAAAACGAAGACTGCGTGCTTGTTTGTGTTCAAACTGCAATACGACACTCTATATATTTTAGGAAATTTCTTATACAAAATATACGCATTTCAAATAGACAGATATACAATATAGAGTGTCGTCTTGTATATATATATATATATATATATAATACGTGCAAATATACAAGGTCTATTAATGACCTGTTTCTAGTTTTTATTTCGGTAAAGGTACTAATTAATATATATGTATCGAAGTTGTTCCAAGTTTAGTATTATTAGAGTTGAATTATATGTTCTAGATATATCAACAATGTGGAGAACAGTAACCACAATGGGCCGAATATATGGTCGTGCTCGTGTATACGTTACTCTCTTGTCAATGGTCTTAAAACCTTTGTGTCCGATGATGATACATAGCTAACTTCAATAACAGGTGTAAGAGACTCAACGAATTGGTGAAGAAAGTGGAGATACACTTGTCAATATTTATCATAAAGGCTTTTTAGCTAGTTTCGAGATATCATTCATATTTCATTTCTTTCTTCTTTCTGAATTGTTTAGAACATTTTTTTATGTGGAGGAAGGAAAGAAGCAATGGAAACACCTTAAACGTGACACTAATTAACAAACAATGAGTCCATCGATCAATATAATTTATATGTGTCGCTTAGTAAACAAATCTGTAAATTTTTACTATATATATTGTGAATACAATATCTAAGTTTTGTTTTCGAATGAACTGATAAGCCAAAATAGTAGATAGAAATTTGAAATTTACTTTAAAATTTTTACATAGAAATAAATAACAACACAAAAGTAGACTTTATAAAACGACACTTATAAAACGGATGGTATTTGATAACCTATTACATTTACTAATGATTAAGCTTAAGGGGGTTATACAAAAACTAATACTAGTAACAGGTTATACTTAACCTTCCCAAAGAGAATTAAAGGAGGAGAAACGTGTGAATTAGGAGTTTCCAAATATAGTAACTCGGAGAAAAATTAAAAATTAGCATTAATTTTCTTGTTGACTGTTTCTCTTCTGAGTGCACTCTCCACTTTCTGATCTCGCACCGCCCACTTCTTCTTCTCCGCACATGCTCTATAATTTTCTCGTTAAATTTATTAAAGTATGGGATAAGATTAATACGAAGATCACATCTAAAGACTAAACATGTCACTTTACAACCCCTTTTTTTCAGACAACTAAATGATTATGGTTATGGGTAAGTCTATGATCATCTCGCATGACTAGCATATAAAATTAGTCAGCGCGAGGAGGAAACTTCATTCCTCCACTAATTAATTTATTGAAAGTTTGAAAACATATTGCAGCCTTGGGGAAAATGCATTGAAATTGACCAAATTCAATCAGTTGTGGGCACCAAATTGCTCTAAGCCACAATGTCTAGCTATGACAATGACTTGAGCAATTTCCAGTGTTGTCTAACTTTTCAAGATGGCCTTCGAGTATTTCACAATCAAAGTGGAATTAATTTTTGTTAGTCAATGAAATTATCTAAACATTTTAATAATTTTAGTCTATAAAACAAGATAATAGAGACCCTAATAGAGACCCCTAGTATGTTGGAATTTAAAGCCGTCTCTACTAAACCGTTGTTTGGGGCTTAATATGCATAGATTATCACGTGGTGTTTAGTTAAAACCGCCAATAACTAACCAATATTATGTGAAGTTTGTCACTGTTTATTTGATTTACTGTTGACTTTGAAAACTAATGGTTAAATGATTCTTCTTTGGTGATTGTGGGGTGTTACGAAAGATCGTCTTTGATTCATGACCATCAGAAGCAAATCTTTATAGAACAAGATCTTCTTCACATGTGTGTGTGTGGGACTCATTTTATGTCAATTTGATACTGATGGTGATGTTCAAGGCTCATATTAATTAGAAGCATCACGATCTCAAAGTCAACCAAAACCATGAAAGAAAACCAGACTATACCGACCTGAGATGACCGGATTTTCTGACGTTTGGTTGTGAATCGTTTCATTACACATGTTTAGAAATTTTGGAATACGAAGTGCATCGTAGTTGGCACAGAAAAGAGAAAGATTATTTGGTTTGGTTTGCTTGAGATTGGTTTGGTATGTATATCCCGGTTAACCAAGTATCACAAAGTAAAAGGAGAACTCTAAGGAACATACAATTAGTGACCACACATTTAGTCAAACCTAGTTAGATACGGATTCTATTAGACATAGAAATAGCTATATGAGCCTAGATGATGACAATAGCAAGAGTATGATCTCTGAATTTGCTCTCAGTTGGTTGAATTAAAGTGAGTTTTTCTATCAGTAATACATTTCTCAAAATGATACAGATATGAAAAAGTGATCTTACTAATCTGTGTTTCTGTTCCTTGTTTACTCATTACAGATCAAACCTCAGATTCCATTTTCCTTTCAAATTGGTATTGAAAGTCCAATTGTTTTCTCTAATCTGCATATAAGGGATCTGTGTAACAGAGGGAAAGCCAAACAGTTAGTGTTCAACGATCCAGTGAGAGCTATTGTTCTCTTTTGTTTAAACGGTGAGCTCTTTGGCATACCTTCTCAAACATCTCGTAGCCAACTCTGAGGCGTAAATCCTGATCTTTTTGAAACTTCCATATGTTCCAGTCAAATTCAGCAGCTCCTTTAGCGTTCCTCTGTGGCGCGAAATCACAAAACCTCAGTCCATTGTTAACTAAAACTCTATAAGAAACAAACATAACTGATGAAACAAGAAAGAGGGTAAACCTGAACAAAGTCCTGGTCAAAATCACATCTTCCTTTGATATTAAAGGTTACAAGCTCATCAGTTATCACAGGAAACTTTTTCTTCCCACGTACAAGACACCGAAGCTTTTCGCGTTTATCATAATGCAAACCTACTCCAAGACTTGTTGAAGCCTATATAAGGCAATCATTCGTATGTTTGTAAAAGGTTCAAAAGAGCTCAAGGAAGGAAAGAAACGCAAAATATATTAAGATGAAAACCTGAGGGAAAAAGTGTCTAATCATTGCACAGAAGTAACTTGGCACTCCAGCTCCTGTATCTAGCTCTCCATGAAGCTAATCACAAAATGTACCAAACCCAACATAAGAAAGTAAGAACACAAAAAAACAGTCTTTACTCAATATCTCTCCATTAGTATAATCTTCCCAAAAAAGCTATCGATTCTTCTTTCAACTTAAACAGCTATATATAGTCTTACTAAAGCCTATCTCATCACTAACTGTAATATCGAAGAGGCAAGAACATAAACCCTCAAAATCATAACCTATAAAAATCTCAAGTAAGAACCTTTTGGGCGGCATTTAATAATCACATCTGGGAAGTAAATCAAAAGAAGAAGATATCCCCAATCAAATTGAAGAGAGCGTTACAGAACAAAGCGAACTAGTTTTTGTAAAGAATAGCTTCTAAAATCCTTCCATTAACAGCCACAAATTTGAAGAAAAACTCACCTGTAGGCGAGTTTTGGAGTTCACCGGAAACTTCTCCTTGGCATGAATCTTTAGAGACCTGGAATTGGTTGCATATCTCAGAGAAGTCTCCATTTTTTTTTTTGTTTTTTCTCTCAGTTGATTTTCTCGGGAAGAATAAGCTACCGGAAAATATTATCACTTTTACCCACCCAAGCCACAACCATATCGGTTTATTATCGATTTCGGTTAGGTTAATAAAATCTTGTCAAACGAAAACCAAATTAATTATGGTTTAGACATTCGATTTGGTTTTCTTCAGTTCTGTGATTTCAAATCATTTGTAATTTTTGGTTTGGTTTGGTTTCTCAACAAGAAGGTTTACCATTGTGTATCAAATTGTAGACCAACAAATATACCGGTTAATTACTGTACCAGAGAGTTTGGTGTATAACCAGACACCAAATACATACTCCAAAAACTTTACGGGGGGTGTATTGAATATGAAATTTTAGGAGATTTGCTGGGATTTTAATATTTCAGAATTTTAGGAGATTTGAGTGTAATTTTAGGAGATTTGGTTATTAATTTTGAATTTTTAGGATTTGGTGAGATTTGGGTTTTGAGATTTGTTGAGATTTGATTATTGAATTTTAGGTGATTTTGATATTTAAAAAGGAAAAAAAAAAAAGCAAAATGCCTCTGTTGTCTTCAATAGTTATTACCAGCGTTATAAGCACATGGGTGCTGATTGTTACTTCAGCAGCGCCGCAATACTCACGCAACGCGACCCTAGTAAGCAACTTTATCTAGACCCTTTTGTCAACAATTATTTAAGCTCTTTGATGAATGAAGATCTTGACCCATTTGTGTTTGATTATCTCATGATTTGATAGGTTATGGTTCGTGCCATTTTGAGTTTATGAAATGATTTAAATGAAGGGGCCAAGACATGAAAGATGATGAATAAAGAGATTTTTTCTTATTGTTACTACTACTGGTGAACAATATAAAATTAATCCAATGTTTGTTGGAACTTTGCAGTTTCACTTTTTTACTCCTCTGGAGCTAATGAACAACAGTTTGTTTTCTAATGAATTTTGATAAATTGTATGGTAATAAGATTACACTAAATTCTACCAATGTGAATAAGTAAAGGAAGTTTATGGTTGTGGATACGGAATTTTATTAAGCAATCTCTTAGGGCATTGAGTTCATACTTCACATGTCGGATAAGCTTGACCACAACTCAACAATATATATCGTTTTGAGATTGTTTAGAAAAGTAGAGACAGTAACGTTTACGTGTCATTGGTCAATTCGATTTTGACATAAATAAAAATAAAATGAGTTCATTGAACTATATAAACCATGAATATTGAAGTTGAAAATCACAATATAGAGAAGAAAAAAAAGAGAGCCTCACCCTCCTCTGAAATTTCAACGTCTTAAAAAAAAATCAATGGTAAAAATGAAGACAATCTAATATAAAGCACACTGGTACTGCATCATGATCCCATATTCATAGCATCTGTCCACATGTTTTCCGCTATAGTTGCTCTCCAGTTATTAGCAAGGACTCTTCATGGTTCTCATCATCAACTCTTTCATCAACGGCAGTTCCCTCCGCATTAGCCACATCTTCAAACAAGTCTGAACGACATTCTCTACGAAGATAATTATGTAAAACAACACAAGCAAGTACTAACTCTACTTGCGTCTTATATGGAAAGGGTGGTGCATATTTGAAGATGAGAAACCTTGACTTGAAGATGCCAAAAATCCTCTCTATTACGTTTCGTAAGCTAGAGTGTGGATGGTTAAACAACTCATTTGCATTTGCAGGATCTTTTCCTTGTCCCCTAAAGTCTTGGAGATGATAGCGAGTACTTCGAAATGGAGCTAAAAATTGACGATGATTGGCAAATCCACAGTCAACTAAATAATATTTTCCTACAATTTTAAAATTATACAAATATAAGTGATATAAATGAAATTAATAAGAAAGAATATTAGTTTTATCATAATGTAATGACATACCTTCTGGAACTATTAATTTGTTGGTGTTTCTAGTTAAAGCATCGTTTAGTACCTTCGCATCGTGAGCTGAACCTTCCCAACCGCTAAGAACATATGTAAATTCTAAATCAAAATTACAAGCAGCTAACACATTTTGTGATAGTTGTCCTTTTCGATTACGGTAGCTAGCCAAGTCTTGTCCTGTTATCATTGCAAGGATATGAGTTCCATCAATAGCCCCTACACAATCCTAAAAAAAAAATAGAAACAAAAGATTAGCCATATAGGTTTTGAAATACTAGAAAATGAACAGAAGAAAAAAAATCTCATACCTTAAAATAAGGATAAAATCTTGTGCTATCTTTTATTTTTGTAGGCACTGCAAGCCCGGGTTTAGCCATATACTTTGGAGCAAGTGCTTTTAGCACCTTTAGAATTTTGTTAAAGCTCTTACTTATTGAAAATCTTGATCTCTGAAATCTAGTTTCAGCTGAAACATATCTTGAATTTTGACCGACGATGAACAAAAATGTGGCAAGCATTTCTTCAACTGAAACATATCTTGTGTCTTTCAAACCCATCTCCAATCTCAAAATAGAGCATAGATTCAGAAATGCTTCTGGGTCCATACGGTACAAACGTCGAAAAGTGTCACGTTTCTCATGAACCAATTGGTATTGTATGTATTCATGTCCAAGTCTTGTAGCTGGCTTTCTTATTTGGCGTGGTATCTGCAGAACGGAATGTTGAATCTTCGCAATGATTGACAAAACCAGCATCATGATATCAATATCTAACTTGAAATTTCTCTTTCGTTTTCTTGTTTTTCTAGCTTGTATCTCTTCGCTTTCATGAACAATGGGATCCATTATCAAAATCCTACACAAAACCATTGACAGATCTCATAAACATAGAAGAACAAGTATGTATGAGGATGGAGAAACGTGTATCCTCGTACGTACGTTTTTATATAACAATTAATTAAAAAAAGAAGAACGTACGGCTACTGTGAAAATGGAGAACAAGCATGTATGAGGATGGAGAACATGTATTATACAAAGACACAAAATCATATAATAATATAATAATGTGGAGATGGAGTGAAGAACTTACGAGGAAGCAACGTTAACGCCGGCGGCTAAAAACTAAAGAGGAAGAACTTATGAGGAAGGCGGCTAAAAACTAACTGAGGAAGAACAAATGAGGGAGGAAAAGAATCATATATATATTTACCCTAGTATGGTCTTTAGTCTTTAACCCGCCACAATATGCGTTTACCCGCCACAATATACATACGATTATTTTGCATTTTTTTGTGTGAAATCTCTTGTTTAAGTTGCATTCAAGAATTAAAAACAATAAAAAATTGATTATTTTTAAAAAGAAGAAATGTCTGAAATCAAAAATAAAATAAAAAGAGAGCTCATAAGGTATTGCTAATTTGAAAACTAAAAACTATTAAAAAAAAAAAAAAAGTCTTCTTCAACTTCAATCTCATGGTTTATGAAGGTTTCCTAGAATCCATCCCTTGCGATCTGCTATAGACATATGGACAAATCCATATTTCATACCTAACTTGTGAACCAATGTCATGGCCTCATAACGCAAACCATCATCCAAATCAGGAATTTCTTTGATAGCATCCCACACGTTATTAGCTTTGTCCTCAGCTTCTTTTTCTTCATTTTCCTTTTCCCATCTTTTTTGTATCATGCCAAATATCTGCTGACCAAAATCTTGCACTGTATTCAGTTCATCAACAGCCTTGTTTGAGTTAAGTGCATCAGTTTCAGTTCTAGCCTTCTTTTTTGGAGGTAGCTTTCCCCCCCTTCTTGTTTCTAATGCAGAGAAAACTTCATGAACAGATGTTTCTTCATATGTTATTTCCTCATCTTCCATTATTTGGACATGACTTGAATTATTTGTCCCTTCATTCTCTCCAACTTGATATGTATTTGCATCAATGGCATCGCCTAATCCCACAGCATTCCTTCCAGTAGCAGTAGTTGATTCAAAAATCAGTTGCAAATCTCCAAAATCTTCAAATGAGTCATCACGCAGATTTGTCCTACTAGGATGAGCCTATTTAAAAAAAAAAAAAAAATAGTAATTCTGACATATAAACAACACTACTATATTCACAAATTCATGTTATAACTTTGCATACCTTCAAATAGTCAGCCCATACTTCATCCGGAGCAGTGAATTTCTTTGTTTCAGGGTCCCATCCAAAACCAGAACTAAAACGAAGATGATCTGACAACCCTAGGTACTTATTCTTCAAGATCTTTAACCTATTTTTGAACTCCTTATAGGTTTTGTTAATTCCAAGATTTTGGTTTAGAGTTGGTAATACTCTTGTCTCGATGGTCAATTTGCTGAATTTTCCATTACCATCACGAAAACCCTGATTGATTGCATCCACTAGCAGCTGGACTAACATCTTGCTTTCATGTTCCAACCATTGGTTATATTGACCTTTAGCTTTTACAGCCTGGGAATCTCCCATTGCAGTGTGTACCGTAACTAGCCATACAATACAAAAAAAAAACAACTCATGAGTAACAGATCTCAAACACTGGCCGTCAGTTGTTTCCAACTTAAGAAATTGCTTTTCCTGGGATATATTAACTAACTAGCAACATGTATCTCTTATAAGATGTTCATGATACAAAACGTATATATTAACTAACTAGCAACATGTATATATTAACTAACTAGCAATAGAAAATACTCACTTTGATAGAGAAAAAGCTGCTGATCGTGAACTTGTAGGGGAGAAGAAAGCTGCTGATCGTGAGTATATATATACACCAATAAACTAACCCTAGCTGATATGAAAAGAATGGGGCAAGCCCATATATTATAATTCTTTGATCCAAAAAGAGCAGCCCACTAAAAATTAGCGAATGTTACCATCAATTGTCAGTTTACTGTCGCCGTTGTCGGAAGCACCGCTGCGGAGGTGGATTATTGTCAATTATGATATGTTTTCCCTTTGTCTCTCTAACCCATATCAAGTTCTTGAAATACAATCCTTCCTGTTGGGAAAGCTGCCTGAGAAAGCAAGTAGAGATCCACCTGCAGAACATATATCACAAAAAGAGTAAAGAATGAGGTATAAACAAATTGGCAAACCAAGCTCATAGATATTGGCAAACCAAGCTCTGTTCTTCTTCTTTCTCTCGCTCCATCATCTTCCCCAACAAACCCATCTTCTTCATCTCCTCCCGCTCTTTTCCCAAACCTCTCCGTCATCACTCTTACTCCTCCTTGAAAATGACCGATACCCATCTCTCCGATAACCCCAATTCGTTTTCTTCCCCGATTCAACCCCCCACCAAACCCGAATCGCTTCGTTCCCTCGAGTTTCAATTAGGTTCTTCATTCACCGTCGATCCAATCATCCCACCGCCGAATCAGATCATCATCGTCGTCAGTGGTCCTAGCGGAGTAGGCAAAGACGCAGTGATCACACCTTTGATGAGCGGAGTATCCAAGAAAGAGTTTTTTCTTTTTTTTTGTGTTTTCCAGCAAATCAGTTTAGGATCAAAGAGAGAAGAGAGAAGAGTGAGAAAGAGAGAAGAGTGAGAAAGAGAGTTGCTCTTGCAGTATGTCGAACTCTATTTAAAAAAAAAAATTCCAAAGTTTCACCTTCAAAGGTGTGATTTTGGAAGTCATATGTTTTAACTAAAAATGATAGAAAAATCTTCTAGAATCACATTCAGTAGCTTTTTTAAAAATAATTGTGATTTTTTGAATAACACTAGATTTGGAGTGAGAATTATAAATTATTGATTGAATAACAAGAGATTATAGATGATTTTTATAAATTTCATATCCAATAACATGGGATTTCAAGTGATTTTTAAAAATCACCAATTAAATAACATGAGATTTAAGAATACTCCAAAATCTCCTAAAATTTCATATTCAATACACCCCCTACATCTTTCTCTTTTTTTTTTTTTTTTTTTTTCTCTCCTTTGTTATCTTCAGACAAATATTGGGACAAATCAATGCTTGAAGCTCCAAACTTCTCTTATCTGTGTTCACTTCTCTTGTGGAGGCGTCACTTGAAGCAGCTCTATGTTTAACTCAAATGTAGCTCCAGGCTGCAAACAACATACATGTTTTTATTTTCTATTTAAACCCGATAACATTTTCACTAATCAGTTTTCTGCAAAAGACGGAGCTTTCCTCATGTACAATTTGTAGTAGGTTCTCACCGGTATCTCGTTCATTCCTCTCTGACCATAACCAGCTTCAGGAGGAACAATCACTGTTCTCTGCAGCAACAAAAACAAAAAGATGTCAAGAAACTACTAACATTGCAAAGTAACTACATGTTTGAAAAGAAGCAATGCAGCAATGTTTATCAACCTTGCCTCCAACTTTCATTCCTTCGGTTATGTAATACATTGCAGGAGGAGGCTTTGGTGAAGCTTGTGCAGAGAACAACCCGTTTGGATTGTCAACGAACTCACGTTTCCTTTCCTTTCCTGGAGTAGACCCGACCTTAAACTCATAAGGCTGTTTCCAGGAGAAAGCGAGCCATCATCATCATCAAGGAGAAGAATAGTTGAAAACTCTGCAGAATTCAGAAAGTTTAAAACAAAAAGGTAAACCTGAGCAATACTACGATTTCCAGCCAAAAGCTTGGATTCTCTAGTAGATATCGCAGTGATGCTTCTGTAACGACAATCAAAATGCACCTAAAAATGTAGAAAAGAAGGGTGCATTACACAATGTAAAGGTTGTATACTCAATTTCGATGTAGAGAGATTACAATGTGAATCATAAGAGAGAGAGAGAGTACCAGAGCAGTTGATCCTTGTGTGGCTACTGGACCTTTGCCTTCCTCAATGTCATAGTATTTTAACCCTTCAGCTGCAACAACAGAGCATAACAAAAACAACAAGCTTCAGTATACATTTACAATCTCTAGAAAGTCCAGTTCAGCAAAAAACAAAGAACCCTAATTTCTCAACTTAAGCGGATTCGAGAATCGAAAAGGACGAATTCTAAAACCTAATTGTGAAAATATGTGTGGAAGACGAACCGAGAGCTAAGAAGAGAGCGAGGGACTTAACGGCTAGTGGAGTACTCCTCGAGAGGGATAACTTTTCTGCTACGTCTCTCTCTAGCTTCTGAAGAGCTTGGTGGTAGAATGAAGAAGCTTGTCAATGGAAGCGAGCCCAGAAGTATAATACTCGCGTCTCTTCTGGAGATGGGAACCGAAAAGGAGACGATTTGATTAATGGGTCGAGCTTGATTTGATTCCGAGATCAAACTGGTTCGAGGAAGACGAGGGTGTTGATTAGATACCCATCTGTGTAAGCTACTACTACTAATGGAAGCCATTGATGAAGAAGCATAAGAGAGAGACTCAGCTCCGAGCACAACCACCATATCCATATCTTAATTTGGCTGAATGACCTTTTTACCCCTAACGCTTGATAGAGATGTGAAACGAAGACGATGCATTCGCTAAAACGCAGTCGTTTCGATGTAACTTACTTTGATGTATAATGACCTCGTTACCCCCCTTTGCAACCTTTTTGCTAAGTAAATTACGGAAGTAACCCTAGGCTATAAATACTTCTCTGGGCTTCTTCACAGAGTCAACAAACAAACAGAAAAATCTCATCACTGGTCAAAACAATTTCGCGCTTTCTTGAAATCAAAATTGGCGTTTTGGGTGGTTTCGTTAGGGCCGGATTGAGCAAAACTCCGGTCGAATCTGATGGAGTTGCGTGACGGTGCAGGCGAGAGTTCTTCCCGGAGAATGAGGAAGATGATGTACGATGGCGTGAAGGCACTAATCGATGCTCATTTCGCTCGATTCCCTCCTAACAGGTAACATTTAGTTCTTACGCCATTCGAGATACTGGAGTCAGTGCCGATTTAGGATTCTTAGTCAAAGGGACACGGCGATGGTTATTCCGGCGAGTTTATCTCCGATATGGTGTCTCAGTACTCTCAGAGTTTCTTTTTTTTTCCCTCTTGAGGTTTTCTTTGTTTGTTTATTATGCCCTCTTAGCTGAACTGCTTCCTCTTTCTACACAAAAAGATTGCGGGATTAGCGTATTAAGCCGTAATCTTTGTCAGTCATGGATAAATTAGAGATCTTGTGGGATTGGAAAAGGGAAAAGTTTAGGTTAGGAATGAATCTTTGGCATGAATTGTGTAGCTTCTGAGTGAACATCTTTGTCTAAAAGAAGAACATTGATATATTTTTAGTACTTCGTCTTGATTCGAGTATTAAAGCTCCAAATTCTTTGATGGTTGGGACTGCAAAGGGAAAAGTTTTGATCAGGAACGATTATAAATCTATTGAGTTGCGGCAGGTGAATTTTGTGTAACCATTGATATCTAAAGTTTAGGTGTTTTTTATATTGCCACCCTGAGTTCTTCTTAACAATATCACAAATGATACATATAATTGCTCATGATTTTCTTGTTTCATGATATCTCAGATATGAGTCTGAAGTCTATCTTCCAGAAGATGTATTGGTACATATGGATATTCTGGATGAAGCAGAACAATCACACAATCTAGTTCATAAGATAACTGTCGATAAGCAAATACCCAACTGCCATAAGGTTGCTTTTGCCAGCAGTTATGAGCTGGATCGTCATAGTAAGGTAGATTGCTCATCAACCATACTTACATTCTTTTCTGTTCTTTTCTTCTTCACTTACAATTGTTTTTTTTTGTTCTTTTCTTTTTTTCCCCAGCTCTCATCGATGTTTTCTGCTAATAATCTGAAGATTCACCACGCAGACACATTTCCAACACTACTCGTTGGATCTGTTTGTTGTTGAAGGTTTTTATGGCATGCATATTGACGATATATCGAAAATGCTTGATGGTGCATGCACTAGCCAGCCTTCAACTAAGGTAATGACATCTTCTTTTGTCTTGGTGTTTCAACTTTTGTTTTCATATTTAAGCTGAATAACCTACGTACACAATATAGGAGCCAAAATATGACAATGACATTGATCTGGAGCTTCTTGCTATTAGAGAGATAATCTCTCCTGAACATGCCCATCTGTGAGTCTTTTGAGTGATTCTTTTTTGACTCAGTTCTGTCTGATACATGTATCGATTCTTATATATCTGTTTTTATTATCTTTTCAGTTACCGAGGGACATACCAAGGTAAAGAAATCGTCCTCAAGGAACTGCAAGTAGACAGATCTTTTGAGCCCACCGAATTTTGGAGGGGAATGGAAATTCTTAGGTAAAAAAAACTCATCTGACTTAAGTGTTTATAGATGTGATAGTTAGTTATTATATTTGACAATGAGAGTTACTATAAGACAGATGAGAATTACTATAACTTGTAATCACTATAAGAGTAGTTACAGATGGCGCATCTCACTACTTGTTAATTTTTTCAGTGGACTTAGGCATCCACATTTGGTACGGTTTCTTGGTGCCAACACACGCAATGTCGCAGAAGGCACCTTAGGAATAGTTACAGGTCAAAGCAACTTTTCAACTCAGACATATATAACCTTTCGTCTGATTGTCTTTATTAATGCCTGATTTTCAATTTTTTTTCTTATCGTCTCTGAGTGCAGAATATATCCCTGGTGGCAATTTGTTTGATTATCTCCAAAGAAATCATGAAAACTTGACTCTGTCTCAGAGGTTGAAGATAGCACTTCAAATTTCTTAAGGTATTGAGTACCTCCATGGCCAGTTGATCATACACAAAGACATCAACCCTTCAAATATCCTTATGGATATAGACAATGTAAGTGTGAAACACTACTCTTTTATACTCTTGTTTTTTTTTATCATATCCTTAATAATGTGTCTTCGCTTTGTTTTGTAGGTTGTAAAAGTTGATCTGCCTACTAGTCTGTACATGACTTGGGCTGGGAAAAGTATCATTCCCCAACTGGAAGCTCTCTTTCATGCTTTTCAATTAGCTGAGATGAATACTCCTAAAATCAGAAGGTGGACCAAATTTACAGGACCAGAAGTAAGTTTTACGGTTGTTTATATTGTATCTTTTATCCAACATCGTATATGGCTCTAACACTCATTGTATTAATTGTACAGGCAATGAATACAAGAAAATTTGGTGACAGATCCGATGTCTACAGTTTCGGAATTGTTCTCTGTGTTATCTTAACGGCTAAGCTTCCATATGAGACTTTGGATAACTTAGCGACTAGACAAACAGCCTTACGTGTTCTGTGGGTAAGGCTTTTCTCGATCCTTACATATAAAGTCTGATTGTGTGACATAATTGACTAATTTGTGGTCATGTGTTGGTCAGGGAGCAAGGCCTGAGCTTCCAAGTGAAACGAATCCAAGACTAAAGAACTTAATCGATAAATGCTTGGATGAAGATTCTATGTATAGGCCTCACATCTCAGACGTAAGACGTGTTTTGGAGTCTCTTATATCAGAACTGAATACGCCTACGCTTACGCCTACGCTTACGCCTACGCTTACGCCTACGCTTACGCCTACGCTTACGCCTACGCTTACGCCTACGCTTACGCCTACGCTTACGCCTACGCTTACGCCTACGCTTACGCCTACGCTTACGCCTACGCTTACGCCTACGCTTACGCCTACGCTTACGCCTATAGCATCCGCCTCTCCTTCAACATCAAACTCAACCTCAACGTTGGTGCTAAGGAATCGATTCGGGGTATTAGCAGATAATCCTGATTCTTGAGTAAAACCTATCTAGGGAATGATGTACATTGTCTCAGGCTTAGATTTTTTTTTTTCTTTTTTTTTTTTCTTTCTTTGCACCCGTAGCTAGTAATAGTAATGATGCTCTAACGTATCAATCCTGATGATATCTGTTCTGGCACATGTAGAGTTTTAGTCAATTACTGATGATATCTGTTCCGGCACATGTATAGACAGTTTTAGACTTTAGTGCCCAAACCTTTTGCTTTTCATTTTTGCATAGGTTCTTCCTGGTCAATTGTAAACTTTGGGATTGAGTTGTATATTCTAGAAACTAAACCTGTAATTCTCTTTAGTTACGCAACAAAATACTAAAGTCATCCACAGTTTAAAGCTGTCTTCAATCTCCAGAACACTAGCTATGTAATGTTATCCGATCCTCTTCGTCACTTTGCACTCTAACCTATGATTTCGATTACTGGCGAGAACATAGAGGGCTCAGGAAGACAACCACATGTTTATACATTCTAAGTGAAAGTCGTGTCCGGGATTTCTCAGCTTTCTTCATTCTTCTTCGCCTCTTTCGTCTTTGTAAAGGCATCGAAAAAGCAAGAGGGATAGGATTTAGTTATATAGGATATTCTGCAGCAAAGGTCCATGTTGTCCCTTCTCCCATAGCTCGATCAGTAGCAATGAGAACCAGAAGACGACAATGGTGTCTAGGGAATAGAAAATGATAGCTAAGGATCTTCAGAGCTGAACTGAAAACCATGTCTGTTGAGTAACATTTTTTGGCACAATCCAAAAGCTGCTCCTGGCTGCAACATATCAAGAACACCACAACCAGCGTCTGTGAATATAATTGATAAGCCTTTAGGTGTGTATGCACGTAATCCTCAATTTCTGACTTGGGAATGCCTCAACTTCCCAAACTTTTTTTAATAGCAGGTGTGTGGAAAAAAAGAAAACAAAATTCACATCACCAATCATTAAACCAGGTTTGCATAAAAGAGGTGGAGTTGAAACACATATTGCCCCCTAAGAAAATGGCAAAGCAAGATAATGATCGATGAATACTTGCATATCAAAATGAATAACGAACGGGGACTAGTATTTCAACATCAGTGAGGGACAGATCCTCAAATCAATTAAAAGCTGTAAAATCTTTTATTAAAAAAAAAGAAGAAAACCTAAGAAAGCAAACAAAAGAGACAAGACATGTATGTGTTCAGGGCCAGTTCAGTAACGCAGTATAGGCTTGGCTAAAAGTTGGAGGAGGTTTCATGAGCATGATTCGTAAAATTCTTGCACTTCTTAGTTCCGAGTCATCCAAACCCATCAGAAACCCGAAAACCTTCTGTTCCTCTCTCGCATCTGCGGCCCGCTTGGCGACCTCGCATCCACAGCCGTCGCACGCACACTCCTCCGGCAAGGGATCATATTCCGACAGCTCCAACCAAGCTCTATTCATTTCCTCGAAATAAACACCTAGCGAGCGACCCTTTTGCCTCGTCATGGTGATAATCCCGCGAAGCTGGTGGATCTTCCAATCTTCGTTCAGGGCAGAGATAAGAGTTTCCTTGACACTCACGTCATTGTTCGACTTATACAGAAACCCAAACTTCCTCTCCCTATCTCTGCCATCTTTGATCCGTTTCGAGATCTCGCAGCGGCAACGACCGCAAACACATTCCGGCACGGGATCATACTCGGACAGCTCCTCCCAAGCAAGATTCAGCTTCCTCAAAAAAACGGCGAGGGAATCTTTGTCTTGACTCATCATTGCGATCCTCCGGCGAATCTCGTAGACCTTCAATTCAGGGCTAGCTGCAAATTTCAGCCGGAGATCATTCCAGGCTCTATGCGCCGTCTCAGCGATACACACAGTAAATCGTAAGCCTCTGTTCACCGAGTTCAGTAGCCAACACTTTACCATCTCGTCACACTGTTCCCATGCGTCGTAGAGCGGCGATGAAGGGTCTGGTCTGACGACGCTGCCGTCTACAAACCCTATCTTGTTCCTGGTTCCAAGGGATTCAAGAGCTTCTCTCTTCCATATGAAGTAGTTGTCCACGGGTATGCTGAGTTTAACCGTCGAGAGATTGTCTTCCATTGTAAACTCTGGATCGAGGTAATAAGGAGATTTCGGATCCAGTGTCGGAGATAATAAGCTGATACTTTCCGGCTCCGCCATTGTTTGTTTACTCTCTCTCTGTTCTCTTCTCTTCTAGGGCCTCCTCTCCTGCTGCTTTTGCAAGTAGTCTTTTATTTTCGTCTATCCAAAATCTCCAAATAAATAAGCGATTTTATGTTTTATAATCCTAATCACATTGTGGGTAATTGTGTTTTTGATATTAATATATCTGAGTATCTAATTTTAAATTTCTACATAATTCTCAAAATATAAACTTTATTTTCATAATTGCTTATTTCATGACATGTGTCAAATAAAACATAAAATGTCACCACATGCCATATTTAAATTTGATAGTTTATTTGAAGATAAAAATGAAGAGTTTTAAAGCCTATCGAAAAATTAAAATAAAATAATATTAAAAAGTTGTTTATATATTCAAAATATTTCACTAATAAAGTAAACTATTAAGCCTAATTTGATTGAAATTGTTTTGTTAATATATGTAAAAATAAATAAAATTTCCTTATTATATCAGAATTTTAAAATATTAAACTCATTCAGTCATTCTATTAGGTTTGTTGTTAATATATTCATAAGAAAAAAGTAAAAATAATATCTTGTATAAAAAAAAAAAAACTATATACATATGTCAATAGTGAAAAGGAAAACAGTAATAGTTTCCGTTAGCCGATTAGTAATATTTCCTTTTCTATAACTTGTAATTGGGATTATTTTGCCAAACAAGTATCCTTACGTCTATAAAATATATACGCACTGAAACGTGATCAGAAGCAATAACCATGGATAGCTTACCTTTTCACCTACTTGAAGAGATTCTCTGCAAACTCGATCCAAAATCTCTGGCGATGATGCAATGCACGGATCGATCTATCAAGACGCATATATCGGACGATCCGTATTTCAAATCTGTATTTAGAAACAAGTGTTACGACGAGGGAATGGTTGATGGGTACCACTTGAGAGCTAACAAGTGGAGAGTTATGGGTTGGATTCCACGGTGGTACGATGGTAATCGAGAGACTAATCAGTCCAAACCGTCTTTGTCCGTGGACGTCGACGTGGCGATGGTTGATGTTGATAATGATGATAAACACATCTCCTCTATGAGCAAAATAATGAGCCTGATTAGTGGAATCTCACCATATGCTCAGAGTCTCTTCAAGAAAAAGGAAAATAGAGTTGGAAAAAGATTGATGATCGAAGAAGAACAACAAAAGTTCCTAGACGTGAAGAGAAGAATCAACAAAAGAAGAAGAGTCATGTAAGCAAAAATCGTATTGGTTGATGTAATAGAAGTTTAACTAAGAGTTTTCTTTTTCAAGAGACGAAAAAAATAAATAAATTAAGAGTTATGTTTTCCTTTGTATTTTGTACTAATTTTTGTGTGTTTTAATTTTATTTAAGTGCCGAAAGTAACTATAGTTGGAAAGGCTAGCTAACAAGTTTGAATATGAATATGATGATGGAGGAGTCTTCTTTCAAGTTTCACGGACGTGGAGGGAATAAACAAAAAGACAAGAGTTAACTAGACAAATTTCGTATCAAGGTGATCAACTGACTAATTTTTTGGTTAATGAAGAAGTTATACAATAGTTATTTAGCGACAAATTATATATACTGTATATGTTTATTTCTATCTGGTTTACCAATACATGTTTAACTAGATAATGATCCGTTCTGGCAGTATAGGGGAATAACTTTTTTTTTTAGTTATATGATTATAATTATTTGGGATCTTAAATAATATAGTGTTGTATAGTGTAATTTGAATCATATTATAATACTAATTGGTTTATTTTTAAAATATAGAGATAAAGTACATATGTTGGACTATACTTTTTTTTTCAGCTAAATAAATTCATTCATTGATATCAACATGAGTTTACAAGGTCATTACAGAAACTTCGAAAGCAAATTATTACATAAACAGAAATATGTGCCATAAGATGATAAAAACTAAATAGTGAATTTGACGATGGTTTCTTTAAAGTCTTAGTTGCTAACGGCCGAGTGAAACTGTTATTTTCCTCCTCCGTAATCGACCTTCTTATAAGACTATATATAAATTAGAATTAGCATGTAATGTAATTAAGTATAAGGGGTAATTTTTTACCCAAAGTAGAACATCCCTATTAACTAAATTAGCAATGTAATGTAAAAGTGAAAAATTATATGATTTCATTGTGATCCCAAATAGCTTTTAATGGCCCATCCACGATCCATTAAGAAAATTATCAAGTTAGAGAATACACTACAATTAATATTGACTAAGATCCAATGTAAACGGCCTAGTCCACGACACATAGCCAAAAACCCTAAAAATTATATATATATATATATATATATATATATAACTTTTCTTCAGCTGCCGAATCCGAAAACGATGAAACTCGATCTCTTCGTCTGCTCACTGCGATAACAACAAATTCTTTCAGTTTCCAAATCTTTGATTTGTTTTCCGAATAATTAGACATAATCGATGCAAGCGGATCAATCCGTTGATGCTGGATCAGGAGAGAAACCAGTTGGGATTTAAGATAGAGGTCAGTTTATAGAATTTTCATAATCGGTAATTAGTTTTAGTTAGATTCTTACCCATGTAACAAAATATAATTTTGTTTAAAGTTGTTCAGTACTAATTGTTCCTACAATCTGTAGCTATCGTTTAAAATTTTCAATTCGAAATCTGTCAGATTCCTAATTTTCACAATTATAAACCGTTGTGAAATTATAAATGCAATCCCTACAGCTTGATTAAATTGTATTTCTCTTATTGTATAATCATAATATATACAAATTTAACTTCACAACTATATCTCTTTCGGTTGCAAATTATATGATCCTTTTAAACATGTATACATTTGCAGAAAATAATATGTCCGTATGGTGCTTTGACTGCTAGCGTGGATATATGCAACCTACTGCTATCAAAAACGTAAGTTGTAATCTATATTCGAGTCACTTTTCTTATTGTTTATGGTTAATTTAGTTATGTTCTTGTTTGTGTTCATAAGCATGTTTATTAGGTCAGTGTTCTTAAATTAATTTAACTTTAAATAGAAAATATCTTAAATCCAGAAATCACTTCAAATAAAACGAAATATCTCTTACAACACAAACCTTGAAATGCAAACTAAAATCTTGAAATAAAAACTTAAACCTTCAAATCTTAAAACTTAAACAGGAGGACACACAATGTGTCTTATTGAATGTTAAAAACCAAACCTCTCTCAATCAATTCCGCCATCTTCAGAACATTGGTTGTACTCAAGCCTGCATAATAGTTTTGGAAGACGTTATTCAGTTTTTTTTTTCATTTTTTTTTGTCATACATATCAATAATGAAATTATAGGTATTACCTCCTCTTCAAATCTTTGACCTCTGCAACTGGTGGATCAAAATGATTCTTTGAAATCCATGGTGTAGAATACAGTTCCATTCTTTCACCTATTAAAACAATAAGTATATAAAACTTAAAAGATTACAATAGTTTTATAAACATTCGGCGCTTACCATCAAATATACCTCTAAATGCTAATGTACAATTACATTAGAACTTGTATTATAAACATTCGGCTGATTTACCATAAACTATTCCTCTAAATACTAATGTACCATAACATTAATCATAAAGTTATATTAAAATACCTCCACTTTAGTATTTGACATGCCAAAACTGCAACATGATAGCATCCTGTTGTGAACCAATTGTTGGTAAAGAAATCGCCAAGTCATTCTATTCCACACACTGTATATGAAGACCACTATAGTTCACACAAAAGCATGCTTTCTGTATATTATTAATTTAAGCACATCTTGAAATATTTATGCGCATATTCTGTGGGAATGTTAACAAGCCTCAAATCTCTTAGAGAAAATCTTAAGATCATAATCATCTCATGTGGAACCTCCACATTTGGACCATGTACATGAATGAGAGGTTTGAGATTCACGACTTCACCCATTATGTCTGGTAAAAAAAACAAATCCTTTTATTAGATTATTAATTACACAAAGTGAATAAAATATAAGAATGTACAAAAAAATTATATACAAAAAAAAACTTACCTAATGGGAGATTTCTCACAGTATGATATTCTTCAAAAA
Organism: Camelina sativa; assembly: GCF_030686135.1. Taxonomy (NCBI): domain Eukaryota; kingdom Viridiplantae; phylum Streptophyta; class Magnoliopsida; order Brassicales; family Brassicaceae; genus Camelina; species Camelina sativa. Next base: position 8,983,925 of record NC_141896.1, on the reverse strand, counting down.
TTTTATCAAGCCTTTTGAAATCAAAAAGTGAATATTGAAAATCACCACTGAATTCTCAACGATGTTTTCATTGGTGAACATGATCATGTAATCACAATCAGTGTGCTTAAGACGTATATCATTGTAACAGACAGAAAAACTTGAAAATATTTTTCAATCATTTTCATCAATTTGATTATCGAAAGTTTCGAACAGATCTTCAATAATCGTTGTTTCAATCTTGTCACCCTATATCAAATGAACAAAAAATAATTAGTGAAACATAAGTGCTAATTTTAAAATCTATAGAAATTGTACTGTGTTGATAATATCTATATACTTACAAATACATCACACAAAATTAGTTGAATTGTGACATCACCCTGAGACTCTTTCCTCCACTTCCTTAAAATCTTCACTTGAATTTTTGGGTTATTAATATATGTTTAATGATCCTTCTTATCTAAGCATATTTTTTTGGAAAAATTTAAAATAGTCTTTGATCTTTTGAACTTTTTAGTAAGCACAGAACTAGCTGATTAGTTTCCAATAATTTTTATATGGATACCATTTTTTATAACTTTATTACAATATCTAATCTATTTGAATTCCAAGAATTTATATAGAATCTAAGTATACTTTTAAGTTTGAAAATGCTTGACAAAAATAAAGTTTGAAAATGTTAATGAATGAATGTAGGCATTTCCGGTTTTATTTAGCAAAATGAGTCAATGAATGTAGGTATTGACTCATTTTGTTAAAAAAGGAAAAGAATAATATTCATAAATATTTCATTTTTTTTTCCGAAACAAACTTTTATTTATTGGATTTTTTTTTGTAACCACAAGTGACAAATCACAGTGAAAGAAGTAATAAACTTTTATTTATTTATTGGATTTATTTCTTGCACTCACTCATTTTTATTTTTTGGTGTCCTCCCCATAGAATTCGACCATGGAGGCCTTACCTTGTAGTCTCCTCGACCAGATTCTCTTCAGATTGGATCCGAAATCTCTGGCAATGATGCAATGCACGGGTCGATATATCAACTCTTACATATCCGATGATATCTTCAGATCCGAATACATGTCTCGTGTCGGAACCGGTTTGCTTCACATCTCCAGCTTTGGCTCAAACATCCTCTTCTGCTACCCTTTTGGCGATTCTACGCTATTCCGCAACCAAGAATATCCCTTAGATGTCAAGACTCGGGTTCTCTCAATTTGTTCTGGCCTCCTCCTACTCTTAATGGATGGTCTCTGTGTCGTGAACCCGCTCACAAAGAGGTACCGATTCCTTGATCACTCTAAATCCAAGTTTCTTTCTCGTGCTGACAGAGAAGAAGATGAAACCTTCGTTCTCGGATGGGAGCAACTGAACCGCATTGGTTTTGCGGTTGATCAAATTGACCGAACAACTCAGAGATTCAAAGTTGTCATCATAAAAGAAGTTACTGAAGACGCTTCGAAGCCTGACAAAACGGTGTATCAGTTCGAGATCAGCACAGGGGCTTCTTGTTGGAAACTGTCGAAGACAACTATTACTTGCAGCGCAAGCGAACTAATGGCGGATAAGAAACCGCTTTACTTGGACGGATCTCTTCACTGGCTCAGAAATGACGGAAGCATTTTAGCTTTCAATCCAGAAACAGAGCAAGCACGTCTGGTTCCTATCAAGCTTCCCTCAAAACTTATCACGAAGAACCTGTTCACAGTCGCAGGGAACGTACTAGCATTGGTATCAGCGACGGATGAAGTGATTTACATTTATCACCTCGGGAATATTCTCATCGATCCCAAGTGGGTCTTGGTGAAGCAGATACAGAACCGAGCGGTGGACAAAAGTTGGACGAGGTTCTGGTACCTTGGGGCGTACGACGGCAAGAGTTTAGTGGTGAGGGAGAACGAAGTTATTCATGTGTACGACTTGAGTGCCGACGAGTGGGGATTCGTAGGTTGGGTTCCACAGTGGTGCGATGGTTTTCAAAACTTTCACCATTTTACACTGTCTTTATCCTCTGCGAGAGAACTGAATGAGAAGGTGGACGTCGAGAGGGTGAATCCGTTTCTTGGTGAACGCATCTCCTCTCTAAGGAAAATTATGAGACTGATTGATGATAGCAATCCTTATGCTCTGGCATGGTCATCGAAGAAGCAACCAATCGTCACGTTATCAACAACCGAAGCTGAGTATGTAGCTGCATCTGTTTGTGCCTGTCAAGCAGTCTGGTTTATGAGGATGTTGCAAGAATTGGGATATGAAGTAACAGAAAGCACTGTGATTCGCTGTGACAACACTTCAGCAATCAAGTTGTCTAAAAATCCAGTGTTTCATGGAAGATGCAAGCATATTGGAGTTCGTTTTCATTTTCTGCGAGAATTGGTTAGAGATGGAGTGATCAGATTGGAGCATTGTGGGTCTCAAGAACAAGTTGCAGACATTTTCACAAAACCATTGAAGCGTGAAGCTTTTGAGAGTCTGAGAAGCAAGCTTGGAATCTGTTCTGCTGCAAGTAAGCTAAGCTTGATGCACCAAGCTTAGCTTAAGGAGGGTTTGTTGGAGTTGGTTAGTCCGAGAATAAAGGAGTTGAGGAGTGCTCAAGCTCGTCTCTGTTTTTGAGTTTTGTTTCTGTTATTCAAGTCGTGTTTTACTTGATTAAGTCAATAAGTGACCGAGTCTTTTGGTTAGTGCTAAGTGATCCGTTTAAGTAGGAGTCTGTTTAGGAGTTTCTAGTTTCAGCTTTTGTAAGGCTATATAAGCCACCATCGTTTATGGAATGAGATCAGAGTTTCCAAAGTACAAAACAGAGCTTTTACAATTACAGCATTGGTATCAGCGACGGATGAAGTGATTTACATTTATCACCTCGGGAATATTCTCATCGATCCTAAGTGGGTCTTGGTGAAGCAGATCCAGAACCGAGCGGTGGACAAAAGTTCGACGAGGTTCTGGTACCTTGGGGCGTACGACGGCAAGAGTTTAGTGGTGAGGGAGAACGAAGTTATTCATGTGTACGACTTGATGCCGACGAGTGGGGATTCGTAGGTTGGGTTCCACAGTGGTGCGATGGTTTTCAAAATTTTCACCATTTTACACTGTCTTTATCCTCTGCGAGAGAACTGAATGAGAAGGTGGACGTCGAGAGGGTGACACCGGTTCGTGGTAATAATGGTGAACGCATCTCCTCTCTAAGGAAAATTATGAGACTGATTGATGATAGCAATCCTTATGCTCTGGCATGGTTTAAGAAAAATGAAAAGCGACTTGAAGAAGAAAAGAAATCGAAGATGATGGTGGGTGAGCCTTCTTTCTCAAACGTGGAGAGAATCAGCAAAAGAAAAAGATCCAGTAGAAAAACTAGACTTGGATGGTAACTAGTTATGTTTTCTCTTGTATTTTTACAGTAGATTACTGTATGCTTGTTTATTGTTCTTCTTTTGGATATTGAGAAAATTGAAGTGAATAAATTGAACCGTAGTGGGGAATAATAGTTTTGTTTGGTTTTAATGTTAAGTATCACTCTCTAGCTAACTTGTTACAATCCATAGTTAATGGTTTGTGTTTTGATTTTAATGTAAAGAATCACCTAAAGAAGTAGCTTGAGAATAAGGACTCTATGAGAGTGCTAGAGTGGCCATACATCTAATTTCCGTGTCAATAGCAGGAAGCGTTTGATCGTACGGAGGCTGAGGTAAGAAACGTGAGACTCAAAAAAAAACTCCAAAGCTGGCCCAAAAATGAGCATCCAGAGAAGAGGCGGCGTCATGCGTTTCACTGGCGACAGAACAAAGTGGGTAAATTAAGATTGTTGTGATGCCACATGTTAGAAGTCTATCACAAGTTGGGGGGCGTTGACGAAAGGCTAATCAAAGTGAAGCGAACCTATACCGTGGTTTTGCCTTCTTGAACCATATCATATAATTCCACGAACTGTAGGGAGGATCACGAAGGAGCTATCAAGTGTTTTGTTATAGTTACAGTGTGGAAGTGTCATTGCCTGATTTCCATAAGAGAGTATCAAATCCTTGTGAAGCTGCTGGCAATCTTGTCCGGTGATGTAATTTTGAAGTTCTTCGCTTGAGGAGAACACGCCCTAGGGAAAGACCATATATAATCCATGATTTGCTGGTTTGGCTATTTAAAACAGCTTTTGCTCAAGCGAGAGCACGCGGACCAAAAAATTACCAAAAAAATGCTAACAAAAGACCGAATTGGTAGTCGCTTTACCAAACTAATCATAGCCAACAATGCAGTTGAGAAAATGGTACGCTTCGTCTTTGAGCTTGTGGAGTAGTCCATTATTACAGTTTGAAGTGGTACAAACAGTATCATTATGCACATTTTTTCGGAAAAAGGTTAATATATTTTTGAACTCCATCCGAAAATGTTCGACAATGACTCTTAACCGGTATTGGGAAACTTTACTTTCTTGTAAAAATTGTTAAAACTTTTTAATAATAAAAGAAAGCCAAAAGGAAAAGGGAATTGTAATTTTTCCTTTTTCTTGTCAACCTATTAAAATAGTAAACCATGCTTTATCTAGTCTATATATATATATATATTATTAGAGTATCAGAAACACCAAATCACTAAGTCTTAACCATACAATCATACTTGAAAAGGCGAAGCAACAGCTCTGTAAATTTTGCTCCTTCTCCGATGGATCGATTACCTTGGCATCTCGTCGACGACATTCTCTTCAGACTGGATCTCAAAACTCTTGGGAAGATGCAATGCACAGATAAATCTTTCCGCTCACATCTATCCGAAGGCTCGTATTTTAAATCTGAATACAATTCTCGGTTAGGATCCAATAAGATATCCCCAAGAACTGAGCGTGAAAACATTGTTTGCCGCAGCCGATAACAAACTCACGCTGGTATGGCCGACGAAGGAAGTAATTTACGTTTACTCCCTCGAGAATATTCTCACCGATCCCAAGTGGGTTCTAGTGAGGCAGATAAGGAACGTAGTGGCGGAGGCAAAGAGACTCATTTTCTGGGACGTTGTGGCTTACAACGGAAAGGTTTTAATGTTGAGGGAGAAGAATCGTGACTTCTCTGACGGAGTGGTTCATCGGTACGACTTGAGAGCTAATGAGTGGGGAGCAATGGGTTCTATCCCATTTTGGTGCCGTACAAACATGGACTTTTATCTGTTTACACCGTCGTTCTATTCATCTGTGATTGGATTGGATGAGAAGCTGAAGCCTTGTGATGGTTACGACCGCATCTCCTCTCTAAGCTCGATTATGGGATTGGTTGTTGGAATTTCATCGGAGAAAGTGGAAACGCAACTTAGAAAAAGATCGATTGAAGAGGAAGAAACTAAACTAATGTTAAAGAAGCAACGAAATTACTAATGTTCAAGGGATGATGGATGCCTTCCAAGATCTTCTTTGACGTGCAAACAACCCGGCAAAGGAAGAAGTGGACAAAGTCGTACGATTCACGTGAGGAATATGTATAAATACGAGCTTGCAACCTTTCTCCGATTCTAAATTCTCATATTTTGATTTCGTAGGAAGCTACCAAACTCGATGACCTAGTGACTACTAGTTAATTTGTAAACATTGTCTTTTAAATAATAAAAATAAGAGAGGGGCAGTTGTAAATAAATGTTGTGAAATCTAGTGTCGCTTATGTTATCTATATATACACTAGATGAAGACCCGCCCGGGTTCAAAATTTTATAAATTAAATTAAATTTAAGAAAAAATATATTAAAATTTGTTGTATGTTATTTATAAATTTTATTTTTGTTATAATATACCGATTTATATCGATTTACAAATCTTTTATGTATGTTACTATTAAAAGTGTATTTTTTTTACACCTAAATATAATCTATGTTACAAATATATTATTTATCACCACCTAAAAATGTCTATATGAACACATTAAACCAACTATTTTAATTTCACTTTTCCATATTTTTTTATTACTAAAATTGTTGGCTCAAAAATATTTTGAATAAAAAATATATTACATAATATACTAATCAATTATGTATCATCACAATAATGTATGACCACCATGGAGAGAACCTCGGCTCCACCCTCATCTCGTAGGGAGAGAACCTTGTGTCCAACCTCCTCCACTATGGAGAGAACCTTGGCTTCGCCTTGCTCCCTTAAGGAGAAAACCTTGCGTCCAACCTCCTCCACCTTCCTCTCCCCAGGAGATAACCTTGTGTCCAACCTTCTCCACCATAGAGAGAACCTCGGCTCTGTCCTCCTCCTGTGTGGAGAGAACATGTTCACGTCTTTTTGCTATCTCAAAATGGCTTGCTCCGAGCCTCTGACAAACAATGAAAGTAAAATTTTTTTTCTAACTTCACAAATCTTTTGATAGTAACTAATGTTAAATTTCCCAATGTATTCGTGGAAGGGTCTTTGACACACCATGATGTAGTCTCTATCTCTGTAACGCCTCAACCGCCAACTGGCTTAGTGAGCCCATGTCCACTCTCAGTCCATGGGCCCACCGTCCTAAATGGGCCCTATATCTATTTCCAGCCCGTGGACCCACCCATATTCGATGACCGGTTTGTTATGTCTGGGAAGCCTTAAAAACTTGTTTACCGACCCTACAAATCAACAAATGATATTTTTCTGTGTTATATCCTCACTCGCACAGTTCCGACAATCACTTCTAGGAAGGTCACCCATCATGAAGTTCTTTCAGGACTATTGACCAAAAAAATAATTGCATTTTGGTGACATATGTGGCCAAATCAATTCTTTTAAACATTTCCGCAAACCAGGGTGTCACAGTCTTTGAGCTCCTATAGATCTATCAACAACGATAGTTTATGTTTTTCCAATCTATCTATCTATGTTTGTTGTAAGCTTGTGTTTGAGTAGCTTATTTTATCCATCATTAGGTTGATAAGCTTCTTTGGGATTGAATGAATAATGGTAACAATTATGCTTGCAAAAAAAGAAAAAAGGTTTATGCCCAATCAATCAAGGTTGAGAAATTAGAAGAAAACTAATTTGACATAATTAACGAAACAATAGAAAATTATAAGCACGATAATATATGAATCCCAAATAATTCAAAGATGAAAATATAAATTAAATAAAACAATCGAAAAATACTACAATAAATTTTAAAATACAGTATTAAGAAAAGAAGATGCATATATTAATCTTTTTTTTGGGTCAACATATTAATCTTACCTATTCCCAACGGAAAAAGGAGAAAATAGGAGAAAATTTTGGTTTACAAAAATAAGAAAAAGTTACCTTCCCATTAAAGAAAATTTCCCAATAAAACAAAGTTAAAAACAGTGTTTTTGAATAAATTATTTAAATATGAGACGATATATGTTTATATAAAAGTGAGTATTTACAAAATTTAGAATTAATAATTAACTGTATATTTTCCTTAATCTCTTTTCCTATTTTTTATGTTTGCAAAAAAAAAAAAAAGAAGGGTTTATGACCAACCAATCAAGGTTGAGAAATTTGAAGAAAATTAATTTGACATAATTAAAGAAACAATAGAAAATTATAAGAACGATAATATATGAATTCCAAATAATTCAAAGATGAAAATATAAATTAAATAAAATAATCGAAATATTACAATAAATTTTAAAATACAGTATTAGGAAAAAGACACATATATTAATCTTTTTTTTTCGGTAAACATATTAATTTTACCTATTCCCAACTGAAATAGGAGAAAATATGAGAAAATTTTGGTTTAAAAAAATAAGAAAAATTTACCTTCCCATTAAAGAAAATTGACCAATTAAACAAAGTTGAAATCAGTGTTTTTGAATAAATTATTTAAATATGAGACGATCTATGTTTATATAGAACTGAGTATTTACAAAATTTAGAATTAATAATTACTTGTTTATTTTCCTTAATCTCATTTTCTATTTTTTGTAGAATCAATAACTTCAAATTAAAAAAGTATATAATATTATAATTTTGAATTTTATGAAATATATATACATAATCTCCTTATAGTTATTTAAAATTTTTTTGTATTTTTTTTATAAATTCTGTAATTTTAATAATTATCTTTTCACATTTTTAATATTTTTAAAAATAAAATATTTTATTTTTGCTGTAATCAAATTTCTCCTATTAAATATTAACTTTACACATGTCAAAATCTGAGATTGATAACTTGACACATGTCAAAATCTTGTTAATTACTAACTTTCAAAACCCAACTTTATATAATAAGATTTTTGGAGTTAATTATGAAATAAAACATGAAGTTCAATACTATTTACTGAGAATGCCACTGATATTAAATATTTAATTAAATTCATTTTTTAATAGAAACTAATTGTTATACATAGTCATTGTTAGAGGAGCATATGCCATACATTTTGGTTTAATTGTTATAAAAAAATTTGAAATGTATTTATAGAAACTAATTAGTTCTACCTAAATTATTAAATAAAATAAATATACCTTTTTATATTTTAATACCATTTCAAAAAAAAAATGATTATTTCTATGTTAAACTTAATAAAACTTAAAATATTATGAATCTTTAGATTTATAAATGTTAAAAATATCATAAAACAGGGTTTATTTCAAAACGGGTTATAACAACATTAGCATAAATTTTAAATATTATTAATCAAATGCTAGAACATGGGTTAAAATTTAATTAATGTATAAATATAAGGGATAAAGATTTAAAATATGCAAAACATTAGTCATATACTCATATATATATATATATATATATATTTTTGAAGTACATTTTGGGTTCTACCATTTTATTTGTACTTATTTACAAAGTTAATCCCTAAAATTTTTCCAAAAATAGAATTACTTTAGATTTTGTTTCCTAAATATTTTACATTCCATTCCAACTAAAAAATTACATCAATCAATATGGAAACAGAAACTATGATATATTTAACCACACTTTCTATTATGTTTTGAAGATATTCTATGTTTGAATCCTTTGCAACAAAGAAAACAACAATTTGATTCTCATTTTATTTTCCAAAATCTGTGAGATTTGATTCTTAACGTAAGAAGAACATCGATTCATATTTATTTAAATATTATTATTAATATCGATATAAACTTATTAAAATTTTAAAATATTACAATATGTAAAATAAAATATAAAAAATACTATATAATATGGTTATTTATCTTATGAGTTATAAAAAGGACATGTTGGAATTAATAAAATATCATTAAATTTGTGCTAATATGGATTAAATCCTCATTTTATTATTTGTCAACACTATTAATATTAGAATATTTGGCATATAAAATCAAGTTGATTTAACTAAGATTGTGTAAAATATTTAAATCATTAATAAAAATGTGACTTAATTATAGCGTATAAATGACTTATTATGTATTTAGATTTCTTATTTTTTGTTATAATAATTAAAAATCAAAATAGAATCTCAAACGCTAAACAAAATAAACTAAATATGACAAACAAATGGTCATTAAGTATATTACGGGTTAAAAAATTAATAGAAAAATTTAGCCGCACAAACGGCCGGAAAATTTGGTTATTCTTCTATTTACAAAACATCCAATATTTAACAAATAAATACAATATAAAAAATAAAATAAAAACATATACATGCAGTATACCGCGGGTTAAAATCTAGTGTGTTAGTATATATATAACTTGCACATAACACACTTGAAAGGAAAAAAAAAACATATGTTAAATTTACACTTTAAAAAAGCCCTAAATCGTGAGGAGATTACCTTTGCATCTCCTTGACGAGATTCTCTTCAAATTAGATCCCAAATCCTTGGTGAAGATGCGATGTACAAACAAATCCATCAAATCGCATATATCAGAGGACCCAAATTTAAAAAGTGAATACTATTCCCGTATCGGATCCAGTTTGCTTCACGTCTCCAAATATGCCTCCAATTTACTCTGTTTCCACACTTTTGGAAATTCTAGGTCATTCAACAACACTGAGCGCTTACAGAAATTGTTTAATATTCTCGGTTCTTGTTTATATATTCAAACTTTTGTTAATAAAATAAACTTTTAATCCAATATTGATTGAAATTTTGTTTTGTTAATATATTTAAAGATAAAAAAATAAAAAAGTTTTAAAGCCTATGGGAAAAAGAAAATAGTAATAGCTAGTTTCCATTAGCCCATTAGAAATTTTTCCTTTTCTTTAACCTGTAATTGGGAATATCTTTCCAAACAAGTATACGTCTATAAAATATATACGCAATGAAACGTGATCAGAAGCAACAACCATGGATAGCTTACCTTTTCACCTCCTTGAAGAGATTCTCTGCAAACTCGACCCCAAATCTCTTGCGATGATGCAATGCACGGATCGATCTATCAAGACGCATATATCGGATGATCCGTATTTCAAATCTGTATTTAGGAAAAAGTGTTACGACGAGGGAACGGTTGATGGGTACCACTTGAGAGCTAACAAGTGGAGAGTTATGGGTTGGATTCCACGGTGGTACGAGGGTAAACGAGAGACTAATCAGTCCAAACCGTCTTTGTCCATGGACGTCGACGTGGCGATGGTTGATGTTAATAATGATGATAAACACATCTCCTCTATGAGCAAAATAATGAGCCTGATTAGTGGAATCTCACCATATGCTCAGAGTCTCTTCAAGAAAAAGGAAAAGAGAGTTGGAAAAAGATTGATGATCGAAGAAGAAACAAAAGTGAAGATGATGATGGATGAGCCTTCTTCCAAGTTCCTAGACGTGAAGAGAAGAATCAACAAAAGAAGAAGAGTCATGTAGACAAAATTCGTATTGGTTGATGTAATAGAAGTTTAATTAAGAGTTATGTTTTTTTTTTTTTTTTTTTTTTTTTTTTTTTTTAAAGAGTTCAAGTGATGATTGATAAAAAAGACGAAAAAAATTAAAAAAATTAAGAGTTATGTTTTCCTTTGTCTTTTGTACTAATTTTTAATTTGTGTGTTTTAATTTTATTTAAGTGCGCAAAGTAACTATAGTTGGAAAGGCTAGCTAACAAGCTTGAATATGAATATGATGATGGATTGAGTCTTCTTTCAAGTTTCACAGACGTGGAGGGAATAAACAAAAGATAAGAGTTAACTAGACAAATTTCGTATCAAGGTGATCAACATACTAATTTTTTTGGTTAATGAAGAGGTTATACAATAGTTATTTAGCGACAAATTATATATACTGTATATTTTTATTTCTCTCTGGTATAGCAATACATGTTTAACTAGATAATGACCTACGCTGGTGGTGCGGGGGAATAATATTTTGTTTTGAGTTATATGATTACAACAATTTGGGATTTTAAATAATATAGTGTAATTTGAATCATATTATAATATTAATTGGTTTATTTTTAAAACATAGAGATAAAGTACATATGTTGGACTATATATAATTTAGAATTAGCATGTAATGTAATTAAGTGTAAGGGGTTAATTAGTATTATTGTCATCATAACCAAATTTTTTACCCAAAGTAGAACATCCCTATTAATTAAATTAGCAATGTAATGTAAAAGTGAATAATTATATGCTTTCTTTGTGATCCCAAATAACTTTTAATGGCCCATCCACAATCCATTAAGCAAATTATCAAGTTAGAGAATACACTACAATTAATATCGACTAAGATCCAATGTAAATGGCCCAGTCCACGGCACACAGTCGAAAACCCTAAATGATTATATATATATTTATATATATATATCTATTTTTTTCTTCAATCGCCGAATCCAAAAACGATGAAACTCGATCTCTTCGTCTGCTCACTGCGATAACAACAAATTCTTTCAGTTTTCAAATCTCTGATTTGTTTTCCGAAAAATCAGACATCATTGATGCAAGTGAAGCAATCCGTTGATGCTGGATTAGGAGAGAAACCAGTTGAGATTTAAGATAGAGGTCAGTTTATAGAATTTTCATAATCGGTAATTAGCTTTAGTTAGATTCTTACCCATGTAATAAAATATAAATTGTTTAAAGTTGTTCAGTACTAATTGTTCCTACAATCTATAGCTATCGTTTAAATTTTTTCAATTTAAAATGTTTAAAATTTTCAATTTGAAATCTGTGAGATTCTTAATTTTCACGATTATGAACCGTTGTGAAATTATAAATTCAATCCCTACAGCTTGATTAAATCGTAGTTCTCTTATTATATAATTATAATATATACAAATTTACCTTCGCAACTATGTCTCTTTTGGTTGCATATTATATGATCCTTTTAAACATGTATACATTTGCAGAAAATAATATGTCTTTTTGGTGCTTTGACTACTAACGTGGATATATGCAACCTACTGCTATCAAAAACGTAAGTTGTAATCTATATTCGAGTCACTTTTCTTATTGTTTATGGTTAATTCAGTTGTGTTCTTGTTTGTGTTCATAAGCATGTTTATTAGGTTAGTGTTCTTAAAGTAAATTAACTTTAAACAGAAGAAATCTGAAATCCATAAATCACTTCAAATAAAACAAAATATCTCTCACAACACAAACCTTGAAATGCAAACTAAAATCTTGAAATAAAAACTTAAACCTTCAAATCTTAAAACTTAAACAGGAGGACACACAATGTGTCTTATTGAATGTTAAAAACTAAACTTCTCTTAATCACTTCCGCCATCTTTAGAACCTTGGTTGTACTCAAGCATGCATAATAGTTTTGGACAACGTTAGTCAGTTTTTCTTTCATTTTTTTTTGTCATATATATCAATAATGAAATTATAGGTGTTACCACCTCTTCAAATCTCCGACCTTTGCAACTGGTGGATCAAAATGAATCTCTGAAACCCATGGTGTAGAATACAATTCCATTCTTTCACATATTAAAATAATATGTATATAAAACTTAAAAGATTACAATGGTTTTATAAACATTCGGCGTTTACCATCAAATATACCTCTAAATACTAATGTGCTATAACGATAGAACTTGTATTATAAACATTCGGCTGATTTACCATAAAATATTCCTCTAAATACTAATGTACCATAACATTAATCATAAAGTTATATTAAAATACCTCCACTTTGGTATTTGACATGCCAAAACTGCAGAACTGCAACAACATGATAGCATCCTGTTGCGAACCAATTGTTGGTAAAGAAATCAGCCAAGTCATTATATGTCATACACTGTATATGAAGACCACTATAGTTTACACAAAACATGCCTTCAGTATGTAATTAATTTAAGCACATCTTGAAATATATATTCGCAAATTCAGTGGGAATGTTAACAAACCTCAAATCTCTCAGAGAAAACCTCAAGATCCTAATCATCTCTTGTGAAACCTCCACATTTGGATCATGTACATGAATGAGAGGTTCGACATTCACGACTTCACCCATTATGGCTGATTAAAAAATAAATATTTTTATTAGATTATTAATTACACAAAGTGAATAAAATATAAGAATGTACAAAAACGATTATGTATAAAAACTAATTACCTAATGGGAGAATTCTCATAGCATGATATCCTAACTCTATCAAGCCTTTTGAAATCAAAAAGTGATTATTGGAAATCACTGCTGAATTCTCAACGATAGTTTCATTGGTGAACATGATCATGTAATCACAATCAGTGTGCTTAAGACGTCTATCATTGTAACAGACATAAAAACTTGAAAATATTTTCCAATCATTTTCATCAATTTGATTATCTGAAAGTTTCGAACAGATCTTCAGTAATCGTTGTTTCAATCTTGTCCAACTATATCAAATGAACAAAAAACAATTAGTGAAACAAAAGTTGCTAATTAAAATCTAGAGAAATTGTACTGTGTTGATAATCTCTATATACTTAAAAATACATCACACATAATTAGTTGAATTGTAGCATCGTCTACAGACACTTTACTCTACTTCCTTAAGACCTTCACTTGAATCTTTGGGTTATTAATACATATTTAATGATCCTTCTTATCTAAGCATATTTTTTTTGAAAAGTTTAAAATAGTCTTTGATCTTTTGAACTTTTTAGTAAGCACAGAACTAGCTGGTTAGTTTCCAATGATTTTTATATGGATACCGGTTTTTATAACTTTATTACAATATCTAATCTATTTGAATTCCAAGAATTTATATAAATTCTGAGTATACTTTTAAGTTTGAAAATGTTTGACAAAAACAAAGTTTGAAAATGTTAATGAATGAACGTAGGCCTTTCCGGTTTTGTAGTCAGAAAAGGAGGTGGTATTGGTTTGAGATTTATGAAGATTTTTGAAGAGTTCAACAAAATCATTAAAAATGAATAAGTGAAAGATTGGTTAAGATTGTTAGAGAGTTTTGTTGATTAGTTTTTTAAAATCTAGTAAAGTCTTCCAAACAATTCCTGTATTTTTATGATACTTTCCATGACTTTATTTTGTAAAGAAAGTGTCTAAAATCATGAACCAATAACATAATAATTGAACTCATTAACAATTCTAGATTCTTTTGTTTTAATTGAATAACACAAAACTTTTAAAGACTTTATAAAAGTCTGAATCCAATAACCAAGATTTGTTAAGATTTTAAATGACTTTTTACAAATCACAAACTAATAATACTAAACTTTAACAGAGTTTAACAAAATCTTGATCTAATAACAACAGATTCTACATAACATTTAAAATCTTTAAAACTCTATTCAAATCTTAAACCAATAACCCTCACTTATACATGTCATTGACTCATTTTGTTAAAAAAGGAAAAAAAAAATCATAAATATTTCATTTTTTTTCGAAACAAACAAATTAAGTAATCAAAAACCCTGATTTCTTGCACTCACTCATTTTTTTTTTGTGTCCTCCCTATAGAATTCGACCATGGAGGCCTTACCTTATAATCTCCTCGACCAGATTCTCTTCAGATTGGATCCGAAATCTCTGGCAATGATGCAATGCACGGGTCGATATATCAACTCTTACATATCCGATGATATCTTCAGATCCGAATACATGTCTCGTGTCGGAACCGGTTTGCTTCACATCTCTAGCATTGGCTCAACCCTCCTCTTCTGCTACCCTTTTCGCGGTTCTATGTTATTCCGCAACCAAGATCCCTTAGATGTCAAGACTCGGGTTCTCTCAATTTGTTCTGGCCTCCTCCTACTCTTAATGGATGGTCTCTGTGTCATCAACCCGCTCACAAAGAGGTATCGATTCCTTGATCACTCTAAATCGAAGTTTCTTTCTCGTGCTGACAGAAGGGAAGATGTAAGCTTTATTCTCGGATCGAAGGAACTGAACCGCATCGGGTTTGCGGTTGATCAAATTGACCAAACAACTCAGAGATTCAAAGTTGTTATCATAAAAGAAGATACTAAGGCCGCTTCGAATCCTGACGAAACAGTGTATCAGTTCGAGATCAGCACAGGGGCTTCTTGTTGGAGACTGTCGAAGACAACTATTACTTGCAGCGCAAGCAAACTAATGGCGGATAAGAAACCGCTTTACTTGGACGGATCTCTTCACTGGCTCAGAAATGACGGAAGCATTTTAGCTTTCAATCCAGAAACAGAGCAAGCACGGCTGGTTCATATCAAGTTTCATATCAAGTTACCCACCATCATTACTGTATGCTTGTTTATTGTTCTTCTTTTAGGATATATATTGAGAAAATTGAACTGAATAAATTGAACCGTGGTTTTGCCTTCTTGAACCATCTTATATAAAGTATGAGAAGGTTTTTTCTAACTTTATCTGCCAATGCGACACTTGGCGCTCTATATTTGTGACACATGTCTTTCTTACTAATTTAAAATTAATTTTTTTAATATACTTCATTTTTGTTTTATATTGTGTATAGTTTGCTTAAAAGTTTTTTTTTAACATTGTTACAAAAATATGTTTCTATCAACTTTCAGTTTAAACATATAATATATGCTTAAAAATATGTTTCTACCAACTTTATGTTTAAACATATAATATATTTCCTAATGAAAGCATATATCATATAACCTAAAAATAAAACTATTGATCAAACCAACTAAAACCAAAAATGTTTTTATACTTTAAAGTAAAAACTGAAACCAAATTAATTTATGATAGACTAATTTAAAAATACAGAATATGTTCTAATATATTTTAAAAATTACATTGTATTCAATAATCACATATATTGTATTAAAGACAAACTCATATAAAATTATTGTATTTAATATTCTATAAGTTACTGGTTGACAATTTGTAAAATGTATGTACTAAAAGAAAATAAAATAACATAATGGTATCATAATATAATTGCTTAATCACCCCGTGAAATAACAGAAAACAATAGTTTCCAAATTTAATTTAAAGGTAATTATACTATTTATTTTTAAATGATTAGCAAATAGAGATAATATCTCGAATCTAAAAAAGTATTAAATTTGAAACACACTTTTTCATGAATTTTATTCATAATTTAATGCGAGATATAGTCTAAGATATTTCAAAAAGTTTAATAACATGAGCCATATTTAATATGCATTATTCCAAAAAAATTATATTAAGGGTAATTAAGAGATTAGAGAGTAAACACTAGAGCATATGGTAAATCGGGAATACACTTATTAATCATTCAAAATAATCATTGGTAATTCCTCTATGTAAAACATATTGGCTAGATTCATAATCTCATTAGTATAATAGAAAATTCAGGTTTCAGAAGTTTAGTTTATCGATTGGTTGGAGAGTTCACTTTTTGAGAATTGAAAGAACATAATGGATAAGAATATAGTTAAGGACCGAGAAATAACCCATCATCATAAAAGTATAACACATTTTCAACATTCATATAGGGTTTCTAATTCAAAAGCAATTTGTTAGGAGGCTAATTGAAGATAATCAAACTATAGCAACATATTGTGGAGTTAAAAAGAAAATCAAATATTAAGATTGATAAACTAGAATATATATAGTTGTAAAAGCAAAAAGATCAATATTTATCAATAGGTTTTCTTTACGATTGAGACTAAAACGTAATTTTTATTTATTTATTTTCATGATTACTGAGTTTCACAATAATTTTCTGGTTATAGAGATCTAGCAAATCATCATATAAGTTTTGATCGCATCCATATATTAAAGCTTTCGAAAAGATGTAGGGAAAGATGAGATGTATCTGGTAATATTTGTAAAGTATTTTCAATACTAAATTTTCATTTTGAATGTCTTATATATGGTCTCTACACATTCATTTGTGGTAAGACTATCTCCAATATATATTCTATTTTTTACTCTAAGATAGAACATAGTTATTTTTCAATGTATCATTCCATTTTTGAGTTTAAAATAGAGTTAGTGTAAGCCTACCATTTACTCTACTTTAGAGTAAGATATAGAATAGAGCTGAAGCAAATATTACTCTATAATAAAGTATTGACTTTAAAATAGAGTGGGACTGGAGATCCTCTAAGAACCTAATAAATTATCACTAAACAATAAAATCCAAAAGAACAAAACTTTGAAGGATTTAATTATTTTAATCAAAAATATTTCTAATATGTTTTGTTTAAGAATCATACATCTAAAGGAACACATATTAAACATTTTAAAAATAAACTTTTCTTAAAAAGTCTATTTCAAAAATATATTTCTAAATTTAATATATATTATAATTAAAAAAATGAAATATATCTCGCGCATCGCGCGAGCCTATTCCTAGTATCATATAATTCAACGAACTGTAGGGAGGATCACGAAGGAGCTGTCAAGTGTTGTTGGAGTTACAGTGTGGAAGTGTCATTGCCTGATTTCCATAAGAAAGTATCAAGTCCTTGTGAAGATGCTGGCAATCTTGTCCGGTGATGTAAATTTGAAGTTCTTCGCCTGAGGAGAACACGCGCTCCCTAGGGAAAGACCATATATAATCCATGATTTGCTGGTTTGGCTATTTGGAACAGCTTTTGCTCAAGCGAGAGCACGCGGACCAAAAAATTACCAAAAAAATGCTAACAAAAGACCGAATTGGTAGTCCCTTTACCAAACTAGAACATACAAATCTAATCATAGCCAACAACAATGCATTTGAGAAATTGGTACGCTTCGTCTTTGAGCTTGTGGAGTAGTCCATTATTAGTTTGAGCTTTGAAGTGGTACAAACAGTATAATTCTTTTTGTTTTTTCCCCCTTTTTACTGAAAAAGGTTAATATATTTTTGAACTCCATCGAAAATGTTCGAGAATGACTCTTAACCGGTATTGGGAAACTTTACTTTCTTGTAAAAACTGTTAAAACTTTTTAATAAAAAAAAAAAAAAAAAGGGAATTGTAACTTTTTCCTTTTCCTGCTAAATAGTAAACCATGCTTTATCTTGTCTACTAGATAAGGAACCATCGGATATGCGGGTTTAAAGTTTTGTAAATGAAATTAAATTAACAAAAATATATTAAAATTTATTGCACATTGGCTCCACCTTCTTCCCCTAGATAATCTTGCATCCAACCTCATCCACCTTCATCTTTTGGGGAGATAACCTTGCGTCCAACCTCCTCCACCATAGAGAGAAACTCGGCTCTGCCCTCCTCATGTGTAGAGAGAACATGTTCACGTCTTTTAGCTATCTCAAAATGGCTTGCTCCGACAACCAATGAAACTAAAGACCATTTTCTAACGTCACAAAATCTTTTGATAGTAACTAATATTAATTTTTTCATTTATTCGTGGAAGTGTTTTTGACAAACCATGATGTAGCATTTGTCTTAATTTGGAACGCCCCGACTGCCACCTTTCTTAATGAGCCCCATGTCCACTCCTAGTCCATGGGTCACCTTCCTCAATGGGCGCCACGTCTACTCCTGGCTCACCCATATTCGACGGTCAATTTGTTACATCCGGGAGGCTTTAAAGACTTGTTTACCGACCCAACAAATCACTATATGATCTTTCCCTGTGTTTTGTCCTCACTCGCATAGTTCTGACAATCACTTCCCGAAAAGTCACCCATATTGAAACTACTGCAGCTCAAGCACGCTTAACTCTGGAGTTCTCTCAGGACCCTTGATCGAAAAGATAAGTGCATTTTGGTGACATAGGTGATCAAATCAATTCTTTTAAACCTATCTACAAACCAGGGTGTCATAGTCTCCCAACTCTATGGATCTATCAACAATTATTTATGTTTTTTCAATCTATCTATCTATGTTTGTTGTAAGCTTGTGTTTGATTAGCCTATTATATCTATACATTAAATTGATGAACTTCTACTCCTTCTCTTTTTAGGATTGAATGAATGGTAAAAGTTATGTTTGCACAAAAAAAGGTCTATGAACAACCAATCAAGGTTGAGAAATTAGAAGAAAATAAATTTGACATAAATAAAGAAATAATAGAAAATTATAAGCACGATAATATTTGGATCTTAAATAATTCAAAAAGATAAATTAAATAAAAAATCTAAAAATACTACATTAAATTTTAAAATACAGTATTAGAAAAAAAAGATGCATATAGTAATTTTTTTTTAGGTCAACATATTAATCTTAGGTCTTACCTATTCCAATCTGAAAAAGGGAAAGTAGAAAAAAATTTTGGTTTAAAAAATAAAAAATATTTACCTTTCCATTAAAAATGTTTTACCAATAGAACAAAGTTGAAAGAAATATTTTTGAATAAATTATTTTGTTAGATAAAAAATATGAGACGATCTATGTTTATATTGAAGTGAGTATTTACAAAATTTAGAATATACAATTAACTGTATATTTTCCTTAATCACCAGTTCTATTTTTTTCTAGATTTAATAACTTAAAATTAAAAATAAGTAAATAATGTTATAATTTCGAAATTTATGAAATGTATATATATATATACAATCTCTTTATAATTATAAAAAAAACTTTTATTTTTTTTTATTTTTTATAACTATCTTTTTACATTATTAATATTGTTTAAAATAGAATATTTTGTTTTTTTTATTGTAATCTCAAATCTCTCCTATTAAATATTAACTTTTACACATATCGTAATATCAAATTGATATAAGCTTGACACATGTCAAAATCTTATTAGTGACTAACTTTCAAAATCCAACTTTATATAATAAGATATATATTATTATTATTATTTTTTAAATGGTATTCAATTTTATAAATAAAAGTCCAATGGGCTATTTCCGGATTTAGGTCCATTACAATCCTCAAAGGGCCTAAACCACATACATCAAACCAAGTAAAAACTGTAAATCAAAATTGACCCGGATTTAATCACGAACCAGAATCAAACCGGCACTCGTTTACCCTAATCTCCAACTGAAGAACTCAGTTGAAGCTGCCGTCCATAATATTGCGGATGCTCATCGGAACGGTGATCCAAGATATATATTATTAGAGTATCAGAAGCACCAAATCAGAAGTATTAACCATACACAATCATACCTGAAAAGGCGAAGCAACAGCTCTGTAAAATTTGTTCCTTCTCCGATGGATCGATTACCTTGGCATCTCGTCGACAAGATTCTCTTCAGTCTGGATCTCAAAACTCTTGCGAAGATGCAATGCACAGATAAATCTTTCCGCTCACATCTATCCGAAGACTCGTATTTTAAATATGAATACAATTCTCGGGTAGGATCCAGTTTGTTTCACATCACTGCCGAGGGCTCTAGATTGGTCCACTACTTCCCATTCCTCGGTTCTACGTCACCGAGAGCCCAAGAAACCCTAAAGTTGAGATTCCAGATTCTAGGCTGTTGCTCTGGCCTTCTCTTACTCTTCGGCCAAGGTCTCTGCGTCGCAAATCCTTACACTAGGAAGTTTCGGTTCCTGGATCACTCTAAGTCAAATCTTTTCCCTAGGATAACTGAGAGTGGTGAAGCTATTGATTGGGAACAAACGAAGTTCATAGGTTTCGCTGTTGATCAGATTGATCGGAGAACTCAGAGATTCAAAATTGTCTGCGTAAAAGGTATTGAGGCTCATCCAGAAGAAACAATGTATCAATTTGAGATTAACAAGGGAGTTTCATCATGGAGACTGTCAAAAACCACAGTTACTTGCCGCTCAAGCAATTTCGATAAGCGTATGAGACCTGTCTACGTTAACGGATCTCTTCACTGGTTGAGAAACGACGGAAGCATCTTGGCTTTCAACCTCGAAACAGAGAAGGCACGGCTGATTCCAATAAGATTTCCCCAAGAACTGAGCGTGAAAACATTGTTTGCCGCCGCCGATAACAAACTGACACTGATATGGCCGACGAAGGAAGTAATTTACGTTTACTCCCTCGAGAATATTCTCACCGATCCCAAGTGGGTTCTAGTGAGGCGGATAAGGAACGTAATGGCGGAGGCAAAGAGACTCATTTTCTGGGACGTTGTGGCATACGACGGAAAGGTTTTAATGTTGAGGGAGAAGAATCAGGATTTCTTTGACGGAGTGGTTCATCGGTACGACTTGAGAGCTAGTGAGTGGGGAGTAATGGGTTACATTCCATTGTGGTGCTGTACAAACATGGACTTTTATCTGTATACACCGTCGGTCTATCCATATGTGGTTGGATTGGATGAGAAGCTGAAGCCTTGTGATGGTTACAACCGCATCTCCTCTCTAAGCTCGATTATGGGATTGGTTGTTGGAATCTCATCGGAGAAAGTGGAAACGCAACTTAGGAAAAGATCGATTGAAGAGGAAGAAACTAAACTAATGTTAAAGAAGCAACGAAATTACTAATGTTCAAGGATGATGGATGCCTTCCAAGATCTTCTTTGACGTGCAAACAACCCGGCAAAGGAAGAAGTGGACAAAGTCGTACGAGTCACGTGAGGAATATGTATAAACGTGCTTGCAACCTTTCTCCGATTCTAAATTCTCATATTTTGATTTCGTAGTAAGCTACCAAACTCGATGACATAGTGACTACTAGTTAATTTGTAAACATTGTCTTTTAAATTATACTAAATAAATGTGTCCACCTCTAATTTTAAACATCCAATAGGGATTAGCCATGTCACTAATTAACATTTTTAAAATTTTCAAATATTTTTAAATTAAGTTACTTAAGAAAATATGGAAATAAACTTAAATCGTCCACCTAAGATTTTAATCGACCAATAGGAATTAGACATCTCACTAATTAACGTTTTTGTCACTATAATAGTTTCTATATTAAGTTTTTTTTGGTAATAATATAAAAATAGAAATAAAAGAACCGAAAAAATTTCTATTTTTTAGATGTTAAATCTCTAGAACATAATTTTGGCTATTTTTCCAAAAATACCATAAATCAATTGATATGTATATTTTCTAAATCTAAACAGTTAAATTGGTTAATATCGTATAATAATGTCATATTTCTATTTAAATTGTAATGTATTATTGTTAATTTGCTATATTTTATGAAACCTAGCCGCCTCTTAATTTATTATAAATATTATGTATATGTTTTATTGGCATTCATAAGTTTCTGAAAGCATCATTGTCGTTTAGTGAAAAAAACTCACCGGTTTTGATCAATTTGTTTGAAAGGTGATTAGTTGGAGGAGATGGTTATGAATAATTCTAACCAGATCATAAGCATCAGGCTGTTGCTGAGTAGTAGACTGTGGCTCTATTGATTGCGAGATGAGATTGGATCCGACATCTAAAGAATGGTTTGGGTATATTTATATATAGGAAAAAAGATTGCTAGCTACACGAAGTATGCGAGAACGCATGATCACACATACCAAGTATAATATTGTACTCTCAACTACACGAAGTAGATGTATTGCATGATCACATGCATGAACTATATGACGGCATGTGGTTAACACCATAAACATACAATTCCGGTACACCGGTTAACTGACTCCAGCATTGACCAATATTGACAAAAAAATATATTCTATTTTTTATGTATAATATTAAAAACCAAAAACATAAATTGCTATATCAAATAGTTAATATAATTTTTTTTTATATATAACTAAATATTTTGTTTACATATTTAATGTATTCATTCTTATAATTAGTAATTTTAATTTTAAATCTAAACTAATAGTTAATAATTATTTTAAATCTAAAGTAATAGTTAATCTAAACTAATGATTTTGATATGTATTGGGTTTGGTTCTAAGTGTTTTTGTTGTAGAAATATTTTTTTTTGGTTGAGAATATTAAATAATATCAATTTTATATTTAGAGATATTAAGTAAGAATTTGATGTTTTAAATTAATAAAGTTAAAATAAGTAGTTTTCTTATTTGATTTATTATAACAAGATTATCTGGTTTGAATTTACTTTTTAATATCTTATAAATGATTTTTATTTCAATTTTTGTTAAGTTTTGAAATTGAAAAAGGTAACTATTATAAGACTAAATTAATGGAATATATATACAATATATCTTTACTTTGGATCCATATATATTTTAAATTATAAAACACTATAAATGATTCCTAAATAATATAATGATTTTTTTTTTGGTTTCTAATGTTAGAAACAAAAAAAATTGCATATTTTTATTGGTCAACATGGGTCAACGCCGGTCAATATTAGTCAACACCGGATTCTGATGAACGATGTACCGGAATAAGAAGGTTGTGATGTTGAGCACATGTCATCATATAGTTGGTATATGTGGTCATGCAATATATATATTTCGTGTCGTTGGTAATACATTTTTAAAGTTAGGATGTGTGGCCATGTATTGAACAATACTTCGTGTAGCTGAGTATATTTTTTCCAAATATTCTTCGAGAAACCCTTTGCTGCAAAGAGGACAAAAAAAAATAAGCGGAGGAAGTAATAGTGATTGTGATCGTCTAATTGCATTGGTAATAGAGGAACACACATCAGTTACGTGTTTACAGCCGATATTGTTTGCCGCAGCCGATAACAAACTGACGCTGATATGGCCGACGAAGGAAGTAATTTACGCTTACTCCCTCGAGAATATTCTCACCGATCCCAAGTGGGTTCTAGTGAGGCAGATAAAGAACGTAATGGCGGAGGCAAAGAGACTCATTTTCTGGGACGTTGTGGCTTACAACGGAAAGGTTTTACTATTGAGGGAGAAGAATCATGACTTCCCTTACGGAGTGGTTCTTCGGTACGACTTGAGAGCTAATGAGTGGGGAGTAATGGGTTATATTCCAATGTGGTGCGGTACAAACATGGATTTTTATCTGTTTACACCGTCGTTCTATTCATCTGTGATTGGATTGGATGAGAAGCTGAAGCCTTCTGATGGTTACAACCGCATCTCCTCTCTAAGCTCCATTATGGGATTGGTTGTTAGAATCTCATCGGAGAATGTGGAAACGCGCAACTTAGAAAAAGATCGATTCAAGAGGAAGAAACTAAAGTAATGTTAAAGAAGCAACGAAAGTACTAGTGTTCAAGGATGATGGAGGCCTTCCAAGATATTCTTTAACGACGTGCAAACGAACCAGCAAAGTAAGAAGTACAAACAATCTTCCATGTTCCGACCTTTCTCATATTTTGATTTCGTATTAGGCCACCGATTTCGGGAAGCTACCAAACTCGATGACCTAGTGATTACTATCATAGTTTGTAAACATTATTTTTAGACTGAATAACCTTTATCCTCAAAAACAAAAATAGTAATAATTTATATATAATAGCAATCCGTTTCATTCGTACTTTTTGGATAATTTCCAAAAAAATCTGTAGAAAATTTAAATTGTGTGTTTTACAAAAAGTTGTGATTGTTCACTATAACGTTTTTTTTTTGTAAAGTTGCAACGGTATATTGTAGAGTTGTGTTTATTCGAATATTCATATCTTTTGAAATCTATATATATTTGTCTGTTTGAATTGTCTGAACTATTTTCATTTTTTTCCATGACACAAAATAATATAAAATTTTAATCGCAACGGTTTTTACAGCTTTCTAAATTATTCTTAAAATTCATTCTTTTAAAAGTAAAGAAATTCTTTCAGTAGTGATGGATTAATTTTGGCACAAATAAATAAGGAAAGGAGATGTTGTTAAATAAAAATATAGGTTAGCTACTCAAAAAAAAAAAAAAAAAAGTAATTTCAATAGTGATGGATTAATTTTGGCACGAGTAAATAATGAAAGGAGATATTAAATAAAAATATTGTCAAATAGGGTTTTCTATATAACTTAGACATAACGCACACCTTGAGGAACACATAAAATGTTAAATTTGCATTGTTAAAAAAAACCCCTAAATCCTCTGTGATCATGAGGAAGATTACCTTTGCATCTCCTAGACGAGATGGATTAATTTTGACAAACAAAATATGTACAAACAAGCTTCCAAATTCCGACCTTTCTCATATTTTGATTTCGTATTAGGCCACAGATTTAGTAAAGCTACCAAACTCGATGACCTAGTGATTACTATCATAGTTTGTAAACATTATCTTTTAGATTGAATAACCTTTATCCTCAAAAAAAAAAGTAATTTCAATAGTGATGGATTAAAATATTGTCAGGGTTTTATGTCGCTTTTGTTGTTATATATAACCTACAGAACTCATAAATAAATTTACACTGGAAAAAAAAAACCTAAGTCCTCATGAGGAGATTACCTTTGCATCTCCTAGACGAGATTCTCTTCAAACTAGATCCCAAATCCTTGGTGAAGATGCGATGCACAAACAAATCCATCAACTCGCATGTATCAGAGGACCCAAATTTTAAAAACGAATACTATTCCCGTACCGGATCCAGTTTGCTTCACGTCTCCAAATATGGCTCCAATTTACTCTGTTTCCACCCTTTTGGAAATTCTAGGTCATTCAATGAGCGCTTAGAGAATGTGTTTAATATTCTCGGTTCTTGTTCCGGCCTTCTCCTACTCTCCATTGGTGGTCGTCCCTGCGTGGCTAATCCCCTCACAAACAAGTTCCGATTCATGGATTACCCTAACTCGGGTAAAACAACTTGCATTGGGTTTGCTGTTGATCATATCGATCCAACCACTCAGAAATTCAAAATTGTCTGCATAGTCGAAGTGCTTAAGCCTTCAAATCCAGTCGAAAAGATGTATCAGTTCGACATTAACACCGGAGATTCATGGAGTTTATCGAAAACAACATTTACTTGCCACTCAAGCAAACTCAAGAAGGGTAAGAATTCGAAACCTGTTTACTTGAACGGAGATCTTCACTGAGAACGATGGTAAATGTATCCTCGTGAGGCGGATCAAGAACGAGCCGGTGCACCTAAATATGCCGTTGTCGTACTGGAATGTGCAGGCGTACGACGGCAAATGTTTGGTAATGAGCACGATGAAGAACCATCCTATTGAGCGAGTGGTTCATAGCTACGACTTTAGAGCGAACAAGTGGGAAGTCGTGGGAACGATCCCATGGTGGTGCGATAGTAATCGAAACTTTTTTCTGTTTAAGCCGTCCTTGTCTTCTTCTGTGATAGAACTACTGGATCAGGAAGAGGAGAGGAATATGCTCAAGCTCAAGGCCACGAGTTCCAGGACCTATCGTCAGACCTATCGTCAACCCGATATCGAATCTGAACTGCGCATCTCCTCTGTAATGGCTATTATGGGTCTGGTTAGTCGTAATTTGTGTTTTCTCTAAATTTACTAGTTAGTTTCTTTGTTCCCCTGCTACCTATGGATGTTTAATCTAACATCTAACATTTAAATTTTGGCTCAATTTCTTCTACAAACATATGGCCATTAGTACGAGGCCGATCAAATGAATACGATTTTAGACGTAGGATATAAATCATAAACAAACAAATCAAAAAGCTTAAAGCACACGCAAACAAGAATCGAAATTTACAATATATATATATACCCAGAAAAAGACTGGATGCCTATATCAACAAGTAATCCCATCAAAACATAAACCACAGTTTATATAAATCACTAAAACTCACTGAACAAGTTCAAAGAGATTCCCCTATGCCATGCTTGGGAATATACCTGAGAAGTTTGGGATCTTATCGATGTGTTTCAACGCGTTCTCAGCTATCTGTCGCGTTCTAAAATCAGCGTTTTGGAAAGCGTCCACGAGTGCAGCGCTCAGGGCCTGCTCCTCTGCGAGCTCTCTTGCTATGTCTTCAATCCTCAAGATCCTTTCCACCACCCAAACAGCTCTCCTCGTCAGCCTCTCTGATCGGTTCTCCTTCAGAACGGTTAGTATATGCGTTATCGCGCCCGCTTCATCAAGTATATTCACCCCTTTCTCTACGTCTAATCCGTCTTCTAATAAGCTCGAAAGAGCTGCAAGTGCGGCCTCAACCACTTTCTCATTTCCATGGTCTAATAGAGCCACTAATTTCTCCACAGCTTGTCCTTCGACGAGGCAAAATGTGTATCTTAATGAACATATTCCTTGGTGGATCTTGCACAGCCCGTTTACAACGTGTGGTTTGCTCATGCATGAAAAGATCGAGCCACAGTAGTTAGGAGGAGGCAGATCAGGCATCCGTGTCAGGTGAATAGACTCTAGTGACAGATTCTCTAAAGCCATGGCAGAAACCATCTGGATGATATCTTGACCGTTGGATTGAAGCAGATGAAGGAAGAGCGTAGCAACATTGTGCTCTTGGCAAAAGGTAATGGCCCGAGTCTCTTTGTTGAAAGCAAAAGTAATCTTAGCAAGTATACGCACAAGTCCTTCCAGAAAAGGACTCACAAACCTCATTCCCTTGATATCCCCTTGGCGGATGCCAATCACTTTGGAGATGATTTTTTCAAAAGCACCAACTTCTAACATTTCCTGAATAAGACCCAAATCCCTATCTGGTAATTCAGCTAAGAGTCCAGCAGCTGCAGCCTGTTCTTCAGTGATTGGTGTGTTTTCTGAAATGATTGCAACAAGGCTTCCGAGTTGTCCAGCAGTGCCACATAAGGCCTTAGCTAGTTCTTCACTCATGAATGGGGAAAGGTTATGAAGAAGCTTTATGGAAGCCAAACGCAAATCATCATTCTCTCGGACCTCTATAAACTGAACCAAACTGATGATTGCACCTGAGGTTTTAATTGCATAGACAACTTTTGGAACTGTTTTTGGGCAACTGGTGAGTCCAACAAGAACCTCCAACAGCTTGCACTGGATCGCTGGTCCCGTGTTGCTAATTAGATGGAGCAGATTCTCCACTCTGTTGTCTGAAACAAGAGTGGCTTTGTCATAGTCATACCCAATGTTCACTATGTTAGCAAGAATAGTGGCAGAGACTTCTTTCAACCGAATTGGAAGGTTGTTTGGCCCTACATAAAACAGATCTTTGATAAGTGGGGGGAGAATTCCTATGCTGATCAAGACCTTAGCACTCCCTTCGAACGATGAGATTTTGTTAAGAGCTCTCAAGGCAGCTTCCCGTTGGGGCATGTCACCACTTCTCATAAGATCGACAAGAGAAGAACCCACAGTCTGAGCCACAAGAACCTTCACTTCATTATTTAAAGGAAGCTCCCCGAGAAAGGAAGCCATAGAGACTTTTGTTTCAGGTGAACCTGCACATCATGATTCACATGTGGTATCATTATTCATGCATGAGACTCGCAATAAAACAGAGGAAAATTATTAAAGATCTGACAAGAGAACATATAAAATTCCTAGAGCAAACAAACTATAAGGCAGAATACAGTAACACCGTTATGCATCCGAATGACTGAAGGAAGATGATAACAAGTTTTATGCAAAATGAAGCAGAGAGAACATTGTTAAACTATAACCAAGCAAAGTAGGGAATAATAACCTTCAAGGAGTTTTCCTAGAAGAGGCTGGAGTCTACCATAAGAAGCCATCTGCCTAACAATTTCCTCTGACCTCTCCATGTTTTCCAAGGTTCTATCAGCTTTCTCAACAATTGAAACATTTTCTGAGTTGCTGCTAGTCAGACTAACCAACAATATAAGTGCTCCATGAATGGAACCAATCTTCTCGCACAAAGCTTCTGACTTAGAGAGCTCAAACAGCAAGGAAACAGCTGCTTCCCTCCCTTTTGATGGCTCATGTGATAAGAACTTAACTAGTGTACGCACAGTGTCCCCTTCAGCTACTATAGCCTGCAATACGCTGAAACATTAATTAGCATCCGCTTAATTATCCATAAACGTTTTCGTCAGAGAAGAACAGAAATCAGAATTCAACCTTGCTCTCCTCATCTCCTTCAACAACAACTTGAAGAGTCTGTAGAGCCTTATACCGAACTTTATGGCTACTACTTTTTAACAAGTCGATGACCATACGGATAAGCTGAGCGTTGCGTACACCTTGCCTATTAGATCGGATAGTCCTGCAAATCTGTCGTACATGCATCAAAGCTTGCAAAATGTCGGTCTCAGCATTACCTAAAAAAAGTGAGTGACGAGCAATGTCAAGCTTGGCAGCATCATTCCTTGATCTCCACTCTTCGATAGTGTTACGCAGAGCTATGCTGGGGCTAACATCAGCGCTGCTCAGCTCCTGAGAAGTCAATGGGCAAGATGGTGGTCTCCCACTGTCACGACATTCCTTGAACCATTTCTCGATGGCTTCACGCTCGAATGTTCTGCCGTTCTCTAAAGTGACAGGGTCATGCATAACCTCCTTTGTCAATGGGCAGATGAAGGCTTCGTAGATATGATCAACCCCTCGCTCAAATTGAGAGCTGTCATCTGACTGGTTACCATCCTCCGAGCTTCCAACCATGTTTTAATCCTCAACACTCACTGCAAATAATAAGCAAACACCTCAAGATTACGGGAAAACAGGATTCATAAATGCAAGAGTCAGGTAAAGAGTGTCCAAATTCGAGAGTAAGTGAAGGAGAAAGTTTTGGAAACACAAAAAGGGGATATAAATACCAGATTTAGCTTAAGTTCCTTGATCAGCAAAAAGGAAACAAAAACAACAAACACAGTATATGCCAAAATCATCAGTTACATGAACCCTAATATAGCAAGATTACTAAATTTAGCAATAATTATAGAAACCGGAACCAAACAAATGAGCATGTCAAAAAAAATACCAAAAGAGAGAGAGAGAGAGGAGAACGCACACCAACCAGTTCCAATCGAAGAAGCGTGAGAAGGGAACAGTACAGAACAAAACAAAAAAAGCCTAAGTTTTTATAGTTGTTCAAAGTTGACAATTCGGAAAAAGACTACTTCTTTAAGTCTCCTTAAGGAAAAGAAAGTGTGAGTTCTTCTTCATCCATGGATCCTGAATTAGAAAGCAATCCAAGCTTTTGCTCCTACTCGAGCTAGAATTGAACAGAGTTGTGTACCCGTGCGAGAGAGCGAGAGAACGAGAGAGACGGGCAAAAGTAAGAGGAAAGAACAGAGAAGATGGGTTGAAGAAAAAAAACACGAAAGGTTGACTAAAATCGAAAAGTCGTGAGAGAGAGAGAGAGAGAGAGACGTGGAGCCACCAAACGCCAACTTGACAAACAGAAGCAAACCAGCCTGGCTTGCTTGCTGTGTGTACACACACTAGTACTACAACAACACACTCGACTTGCTACCCACCCACTAACATACCCGGGTTAATGGGCTTTTAGTTTTCTTAATGGGCCTTTTATTCATTAATTGACCCATTTACTCCAAAACTTGCTCTGAGTCTCTCTGACCATGATGCTCTCTCTCTCTCGATCGCATTGATTTGTTGATTCTTGTGTGTTTGGGGATCTTAATCGCGATGGCGGGAGATGAAGGAACTGAGATTTACGAGGAAAGAGAAGAATCCATGGATGCGGCGGTGGGTAAGGAAGAAGCAGAAATTAAAACTGAAGGGAAAGAAGATGAGAACATTTTGCAGTTCCTAGATTCGTTGGATGGGTATCTGACGCTTATGGACTCTGTCAATTCAAAGCTCCGAGAGGTAACGTGATGATCTCTATCTATGGAAGGTTTTACTTTAGAGTGATTAATTTTGGTCTCTAATTCAATTCAAAGTTTAGATCGCTTAATTAGCTAGCTTATGGAAGCATTTTTGAACCTTTTAGTGAAATTGTATCACTGAGATTAGGATGAGACTCTGCCTTAATTAACTTATTGGTATAGAAACTTTCTGAAAAAATGTGTTGTTTTTGGCAGGGATGGTTTGATCTAGCTAGTGCTCGACACTCTATGGGAACTTTACGTATCAACAGCACTCTTTTAGACCTCAAGTATCATCCCGCTGCTTCTACATTGCAAGTCACTGACCAAGAGGGTAAGTTTGGCTCATGCTCTGAGCTTTTGATTGTTCCAATGCCTCACGTTTCTATGCTATGAATTTTATTCGGGGAAGACTCTTCTTACATTTGATTGAATCTATGGAACTCTTGTAGTTGGATCTTTGGGATCAGTTCCACGTTTTGCTTTGTCCAAGTGGGCTTCCAAGGGTTGTGGTAGCCCTAAAGGCAAAGACTTCTCTACTGATACAGATTCGGAGATAGGCTCACCTCTCAGCCAACAGCTACGACATCGAGGAGTTTCTGGTAATAAGAGACTTTATCTGTTGTTTATTCTGTGCCCTTTTATTTGTTGGTGTGTAATTTCTTTCTTATGTAAATTTGATAGAAGAGAAACCATCAGCTAAGGACGAAACCACTTTAGCTGCTGATGAAGAGGTGAGCAATCATTTCACCTTCTGCACAAACTCTCCCTGTTTTCAAAATGCAGAACGAGGGTTTTGCTAATCTAGATGTGTTAATCTTCTTCAGATCAAGAAAGAACGAGCTAAATCTCTGTCGGTATTTGGAGGCTTAGTCTCCCCTAAGCTACGCGGCGCTCAACTATCATTTGAGACAGGTAACATCATCATAAACACAAGTTTACTCACAAAATAGATTCCAGCTTCCAGCTGAAACTCTTTTTTTCTTGTCTTTGGACAGCTCTTGAAACTCTTGTGGAAATAGCCAACATGCGTGCATCTATGCTATCTGCCTTTGAGCGGATCACAGAGAAGTAAAGTTCCTAGGTAACAACTTATCCTGAAATATGCTCAGGGGATTCAGCGGATGCAGAATAGAGTCTCACAGACAAGGTTACATTTTGGGGAATTTGGTGATGCGAATCATATCTTTCTTCCAGTCAGAAAGATAGAATGTGTGCCAAGGCATTAGCTCGATTTTCAGTTTTGTAGCTACCACATTCAGTGTAAACACAGTATCTGTTTCGGTATGGTTAAATGTTACCAGAATTTCTTACAGACATTTGAGCTAACGATAGATCAAAATAATAAAACCTTTTGGGGAAGAGAGAATCAGTAAACTGGACGACGAAAACCTCAAATATCTCTTCATATAAAGCAAGTGAATTCATAACAGAACAGAGATACAGTAGAAAAACCATACAAAGACAAACTTTACAAATTACAAATAGTCTAACGCTATTGTCTCCTCCAAAACAAGAATTTGGTGAAATGATTATAAGATTTTATGAAACAATCACAAGTTTCATCACGCGAGGAAAAAAAAAAAGGGATTTAAAAAGGAATGATATAAAAATCGAGGCTAGAAGGAGTTCCAATTGTCTGACCTTTTCTTGGGGCTTTCATCTGAAGAGACTTTGAAGGGGCCTGTGGAACCAAACGGGTCTGCATCATCAAATGAGTATCCATGGCTGCCACTGAAATCCTTTGTACTATTCATGGAATCGAATCTTGAAAGCGAGGGACCTCCAAAGTCTCTGCTACTGTTAATTGAATCAAACCTGGAGAAAGCAGCTCCACCAAAATCTTTTGAGCTGTTGATGGAATCAAACCGAGACAGTCTTTCGGGCTGGGAGGAAAACCCGGCGCCTGCTTCACTGGTGTTGAAGGAATCGAACCTGGAGAAGCTATCAAAATTATTATCTCTGGCTGATGCATTGCTGAACCGAGGTGGAGAGTTCCCGAATCTTGAAAGTGGAGTGCTGGGAACTGAATCGTCAAATGCAAATGGGCTCTTTCTCTGAGCGCCGAAGCTTCTCGAACTTGGAGAATCTTCCCTTCCCGTGTCTCCACCATAATCGCCACCAGATACAGAATAATCTCCATCCTGCCAATGTCCATTCAAAATGCTAAGCTTGGTTACGACTCTGAATAGGTAACTAAATGATTCAGCATACTGAATGTACCATTCCAAATCTGAAAGTATGGACTTACTTAATGAAGATACAGGTTTTCAAAATTGTATAAAGTAAAAGATCAGTTCAATGTCTATTCGATAATTACAACTGAAGGTTCGATACAGTATTTAGATGGATGAAATGATTCGTTAAATCGAAAGACACTACGGATTCTGTACTAACCTGACTTTTTGATGCATCAAATCCCCAGACTGAATCCACATCATCGTTAGTGTCAAACGCACTTGCCCAATTCGAGTCATCGAAGAATTCCGAATTCTTTCCATGAGAATCTGGAGATGGGATCTCAGTAGCAGTCCTAGAGACAGGACTGTCTCTAGGACTTCTGCCTGAATCATCTTCACTGTGAGTTGCCCCATATTCACTCTCATGGTGGCGGTCTGAGGTTTCTGAAAATGGTCCATAGTTTTCATCTAAATGAGTCGGCGAGTCAGGTGGCCCCTTACCATCATCCACCTCACCGTTTTCCTTCTCACCAGATGAGTTTTGCTCTTTTGATTTGTCAAAAGTAATCTCATTGCCAAATCCTAACAGTGTGAGGATTATCAGTTAACTATAGATATCTAAATGTATTAGTAATAGAAAGATAGGATTAAACATTGTACCTTCATCTTCAAACTTATCCCATTCTTCATCCCAAAGAGCTGCCCCTTCTTGAATTCCAGGTTGCCAACCTGTAAGTCACAACGTAACAGATACCAAATGATTTGTTTGTTTACAAAATACATGCAATTTGCATTCATCTACAATGAAAGCAAGAAGTCACAAGGCGATAGAACCGTCTGTCATACCAGCTGGAAGGTCTACTAGGGCCTTGGACTTAACCTCCAACCCATGTTTATTGCAACGTTCAGTTAAAGCCTTCATCAGTTCCTCTAGATCTGATTGTATTCTGTCAGCCCGGACCTATATGTCCAGTAAAGTATCAAATCAGGCATGCACAGCAGATACTCGATAGTTTGTTTATGCATCACATAAGAATAGAGAATAGATCTACCTGAAGGAGACCATCAGCACTACCACCTTGCTCCATGTTCACAATCGCTTGGCTCAACTCCGTCTTCCGCCCCTGGAATGGGTTAGCAAAACTTCAATAAGTAACAAATTTCCGTGAAAGATGTGTTAAAAAATTATTCAAATCCCCTTCACCAGCAAATGTGGATAACGACAAGCCTAGTATTGGAGGCAGAAGCACATAGACAAAATGGAGAAAATATACGGCTACATAGGCACTGTA
The DNA here is from genome assembly GCF_030686135.1 of Camelina sativa. Classification (NCBI taxonomy): domain Eukaryota; kingdom Viridiplantae; phylum Streptophyta; class Magnoliopsida; order Brassicales; family Brassicaceae; genus Camelina; species Camelina sativa. Next base: position 8,949,772 of record NC_141896.1, on the reverse strand, counting down.
CTTGAAATGGCAGGCAAACGAATTTGTCATACCTCAATCTCGCGGAACCTGGCCTCTTCAATAGTTAATTTTGACCCTATTTCAGCAACTTGCTTATACTTCTCTTCATACTTCTTTGCCAATGTTTCAGCCTGCAGCAGAAATTGTTCTGGATAAGACAGAATTGCCTCTAAATAAATGAGGAAAGTGATTTTCTATGTGAAACGCACCTCACGCTTGTCAGCGGAAGCCCTTTCAGAGATCTCATTTAATCTATTGTCACACCTGCTTTTGTACAAGACCTGACAGAAGAAAGAACAAAAAAATGGGATAATAAGAAACGGATCTTAGCACAAGAACCCTACTCTCTGACACACAGAATGTGTATATAATATAAATATAAGATAAAGATCAAGCTGAAGAACTAGCTCTAGATAGCAAAACCTCAAACAAGGACTACGGTTCTATACGATAAGGCCAGAACTTCAGGGAGAGCAACAATCTTAAACTTATAAGACCATTACGTAGATAACCTTCGAATTCTACAGCTTAATCTAAATGGTAAATTCCAGTCGATTGGTCTTATTTATACACACGATCTTCTTCAAACTTTTTCAGAGAATAAATCAACTAGATACCAATATCCTCTCGATCAAAGGAGCTAACAGTTTCTTCGAGGATTTAATGCATACAAATATAGCAAAGTTTCCATCGACAATAGTTAACTATATTCGAATAAAGAAATCTGAGACAGATCAAGATCATTTCATACTTCTCAAAAAACAATAGTTTATATTAATGAAGTACTCACAATATCTTGCATTTTGGTCCGGTAGTATTCAAGTTTCTCCCTGGAGTCCATGTATGCATTCTTCTTTTCATCAACCTACACAGATTAGAAAAATTTGTTTCACAAGCTTCCAAGGAAATGCATATGGAAATATCGCTCATCTAAAGCTTAAATAATGTTTTTGTCCATATTATAAGTGAAAATTTAAATGATCACCTTTTCCCCATCAGCTGCTGCTTCTGGAAGATTTGAGCTTGCAGGATATCCATTACCTAGGTGACTGGGATCATCCAAACCTGGCGCTTGATTCCTTTGCTGGTTAAAAGACATACCGCTGCCAGGGTGAGGGCCTGGTGCAGGAACTGGTGGTCTCATACCAGTTGTTGGGGTGATTGGCCGTGCACCCATCACTGGCTGCTGTACAAAACCTTCCAATAGAAAAACTTGACTTAGAGTAACGTATCAGGGAAAAGGAAAAGATCAGTAAAGGCATGAAGTGTGAGCAAAACCTTGACTAGATCCCCATCCAGCATTTGCATATCCATGACTAGGTGGGCCTGAGATAGATAACAGTGTCTCATCAAACCTGATGCTGCTAGGAAGATCTGTCGGAAGAGGACGGCCTTCTCTATACCGCTCCATCAAATACAATGAAATGCAGAACTCCCTCAGAGAAAGCATAGTATCATTATCCTGATCAGATAATTCCCACACATGCTTCAATACCTCTGGAACCAAGCAAAATAAATATGTTACCATAAACACTTGCAGATATTATTATAGGAACATAAGCGTCAGGAGGGTAGCAAATAAATGAACATAACAGCGAAATGGCCTGTCCCATGAATAAAAGGGACAAGAACACAAGTTTTTAAAAGATTCTTCAATCCAGAATTGCATCTAATTTCAACAGAGGCAACAGTTCATTTCACATACAAATTGAAAATTTACACTCTTCATATAAAGTGGACTGAAAGATAGAATAATCTTACCCCTGGGTAGCCTCCAGCTTAAAAATAGATTCCTTGCCTGCTCACCAGTGATTTTCCCATCCTTGTCGCTATCAACTTCCATAAATACCTTTGTATATTTCTGGACATCAGATGGTTTAATTTTTGGCCATGGAGGCTGATTATTTCCAGCAGGAGTTGAATGGGCAGATCCAACTGCACTTCCAGCTGGCAAACCGGAGGATGGACCTTGTGAGGACACTGCAGGCTGTGAACTTGCTGCTGGCCGTGGCTGATTCCCTGCAGGTAGCATTGAGAAAGTACTCTGTAGGGAGTCGAGAGCATTAGGTTTTGGTGGAGGTTGGGTTCCAGCAGAAGTAGGAACAATGGCTGAACTGATTGAAGAATTACTCAGAGTGGGTTGCTGGAAAGAGGAAAACATGTCACCTCCATTTCCAGATACAACAAGCGCCTTTGGATCAATTTGTGACTCTGGTTTTACGCCAGGAGAAGGTGCTGCTATGCTTCCCCCTCCAAAGCCTGACGAGTATCCGCCGGTGTTTCCAGCATACAAATTATTAAGATTGAACGTTGAACTACCAGGACCAGATACACTAGTGGGACCAGCCTGAGGAGGACGTGTAACACTACCAACAGGACCTGACTGAAATTGACCTGGTAAGGCATTTGGTCTATATTCTGGACCAGTCGCTGGTCTAAGTGAAGTCAGCCCCGATATTCCTTGATTTGGTCTCATTTGCTGGTTTTGTTGAGATGGAAAATAATTCTGATTAACATTCGCATTTGGTGCCCCTGGTCCTCCAAAACCCACATTTTGAGAAACTGTTGAGGGTACGGAACCGACTGTGGTAGCGGCAGGATTAGGTCGGGGTGCAGGAATAGCTGAAAGATTAATTTTGGGCGGTGGTATTTTGGCTGCAGCAGGAGTATTCAGTGCGGCGTTAACAATCTCAGGTGTCAGCTCTCTCTTGCTCTGAGCTACTGTTACAAGTCTCAGAGAATTATAAAAGTTTTGCCGATCAAGGAAACCACTACGTGACCGATCAGAAAGCGACCATATCTACAAATGCAATGCAGAACACAACTGATCAGTAGTTAAATTCACATAGCAAACACCACTAAACACTCCACGAATATTGTACGACAGAAATGCTTCAGGTTCAAATACATAATTAACTGGTACACCTAAGATAAAAAGCTTATATCCACACAAATGTACCAAAACGTGATAACAAGATTAAAGAGACATAGCCACATAGTAAATGACGTTACAAAAGAATAATTAACCAATATCTTCAGGCTATGCCAATGATGACATCCTCATCTAGATGCTGTCAAGTTCGAGCAAAAACCAAAAACCAGTACCCTTCCTATTAGTGACTACTTTAAAACCAAATGGCAAAATTTTTCACCAAGGAAACTTCTAGAATCTTACTGTCATACACTAATAACTTCTTCACAATAGATTTCTAACAAAGGCTGCTCTTATTAAGCAAGATCATAAAGGAAGAAATGCAAAAAAAAAAAAATAAGCGTCTCAAATCTGCACTCGTTTATTCAGTTCATAGGCAAATCAAAAATCTCAGAATATAGAATGCGGAGAATCAAAATTACGGCATTCTGGAAACCCAAATCAGAGATCTTTCTCCGGAACAACTCAACAATTCTCTCACCAGAAACAATTAAAAAAAAAAAGCAGAGATCCAAGAAGAAATGTGAACCTGGGCGAGAACTTGCTTAGACAAACCAGATCCTTGAAAAAATCCAACAGCTTCGGCTCCACTGATCCGACCATCTCCGTCCAAATCAGCTCTCTTGAAGTAGGCCTCGAATTGATCCATGTTAGGATTCTGACCCGCCATCACCGGAGAGCTACCCCTCAAAAACTTAGATCAGAGCTTCGAAATCGAGATCACAATCCCTTATCTCCAGATTTCTTCTCCTTGCCCAGACGAAATTTGCCCCGATTCGAATCGATAAATTAATTAAATCAAAAAACTAAAAAGGCATTAATAAAAACAAAAAACAACCGTAAAAATGACAGTGTCACACAGCAATAGATCAATCGAATCGTTTTTGTTGAAGATGTTCAATAAAGTCATCGTTATTATTATTTTTTTTTTTTTCCGGAGTTTTTTTGTTCGCTGCTAGTAAATGGGCTTTATAAGCCCAAAAAAGGTCCATTGTCACATTGAAAACCATACGTCGTCGTTTTGTTTGATCTTAAGGCTTTTAGCTTGTCAGTGAAGCTGTGTAACACAATTGGCGATGAAGGGTAGGGATAAGATTTTTCCCGCCCATATTTTTAACAAAATCAGATCCTACAACCTCTGCCGTCACTGAACTCCGAGAGACAGATCTGGGACGAAGAAGAAGATGGTTTCCACAACCAGCAAATCGGATTCCAAGGACGAAGTGAAACAAACCCTAAACCCCGAAAACCCTAAAAAGCTTTACCAGATCGGAGGCCTTCAAGTTGAGTTCCCTTATCAACCGTATGGAACCCAGCTTGCGTTCATGAGCCGGGTCATATCTACGCTCGATCGTGCCCAGAGAGACGGTCACTCCCACGCATTGCTCGAGTCTCCAACTGGTACTGGCAAATCTCTGTCTTTGCTCTGTTCTGTTCTCGCTTGGCAAAAGAGCTATCTATCGCGGTTTTCCAATGGGAACTTTTCTCATTTGAAAACGCAGCCTTCAGGTTTGTCGTGTCCTTAATGAATATTGCAACTCTATGATTGAGAAGATTTATTAGTTATTAATTCGTGGTTATAATATATCTCTGAACAGATACTACTTTACCTAGCAATGTGGAGCCACCTGAACCACCAAATATTCCCACCATATACTATGCTTCGTAAGCGTTTACATCATTAGTCTTTGGAAATGTTGCAAATCATTTGACTGTTTGTTTATTTTTTTTTACTTAGACGAACTCATGCTCAGATCTCTCAAGTCATTCGTGAGTATAAAAAAACTGGTTACAGAGTGCCCATGGCTGTATTGGTATGTCACAAATAAAACTTGATCTTGCGAACTTGTTTTATCTATGGCTGGCTCATCAAGAGAATATTTTATCTCACGCAACTCATTATAACTGTAATTTGTTCTGTGTTGTCCATTGTGGGTTCATCTTTCATTGTGTTAGGGTTCTAGGAAACGTTGCTGCACGAATCGTCATGTACAAGGGAAAGACAACGTAGACGAAAAATGGTAAAAATTTCATCCATATTCACACCATCTCACTATCCTCATAAACCCTCTCTATACTAACGTCTATTATAATTTATATTCATTCTTTTTTTCTAGTCGGTTGCTCCTAAAAGATAAGAAAAACCCAAAATGTCCTGAGTTCGAGTGAGTTTTCCCTGATAATCTATAAGTTATTTGTGTTTCCTCTTTTGTTTCTAGCTACCTTGTCAAAATCCATATAACGGTTTACTTTAACTTGCAGAGGTGCCGCTCGCATCTTAGCTTACCCATCACTTAGGCAAAACGGGCACAATGGGGTTCATGACATTGAAGACCTTGTAAAAATTGGGAAAACTGTTATAGGTTAGTTAGATTTGTTTTTCTTTTCTTTCAGTTATTTGTATTTTTCAGTTTCTTAATCTCAAATAATTTTCTTTTTAGGCTGTCCATATTTTGCTTCCAGGAAAATGTTGGAGGTTGCAAAATTGGTTTTTTGCCCTTATTCATATATAATTGATCCTGTAATTCGAGGAGGAATAAATCTAAAAGGAGCCATTAAGCTTCTGAAACCTTGTTAGCATGCTTGATGATATTGATGGCTACTAAAAGCTTTTACTGTCCACAGCAATATGGAAGACATTGCTCGTGAAGCAGGAAGCATTAACTTGGAAGAAGATATTATTATCAGTATGTACTACTCAAATAATTATATATCCCTGCAGTAATTAATCGTTTTGTTCACTAAAAATATGCTTCACTAACCTGGCTTATGCGTTATGCAGAATTGCGGAATGAACTAGAAAAGTTGAGTGACGATGAGCCAGAGTTCTATGAACCCTTGTATGAAGTAGTAGAGGTAAGTCATTCTATGCAAGAGATATTATTAAGAGGTAACTAAGCTTTGCTGTCTACTTTTTAAATATTGACTCTTCTATGTATTCAGGGATTGATAAGTTGGATTGGAAGTAAAAAAGATTCATTAGCAAAACGTGATTCTGAGCACTATTTCTCTAAGTAAGTTGAAACTTTTCTTCCAATCCTCTACTTTACTTTAAAATTGCAAAATGGTTCCAAAGTCTATGAGGCAAGCTGATTTCTATATAATATACTTCATTCTTTCTTTTTTTTTTTGTTGCTATTTATCAATGTAACAGCTGGACTGGAGACAGAGCTTTGAAAGAGCTCAAGGAATTCAATATCACTCCAGAGTACTTGCCACAATTACAGGCGTGTCTTGATCAAGTAAGTCATTTCTTCTATGATTTCTGGCTAGACCCGCATGACTTTTTACGACGCTTGAATGTGACTTTGTGCTTAACTGGTTAAGGCGATCACAAAATCAGAGGCAGCAGAACTGGACCCTGAAAAGCCTTATTTGAGTGGGATATCTGTCACGACACTAGAAGGTTTTTTTTTTTTCCGTCTCACTAACTTTAATAAGCATTGATCTCTCTATAATGTAATTTTGAGGATGAGAGCTTACATATTGCACACAAAAAAATTTTAATGCAGAGTTGTTTGCTACACTTACATACTTCTTTTCCAAAAACGGAAGTCACGTCCTAGATTACGAAATGGGTTTACTACGGTCTGCTAGGAGAGGTACAAGTGAAATCTTTATGTGTGAAAACTTCACCCATCTGTATAAAACAGAAGGTGTTCATTGTTGCTTTACTGTGATGCAGGAGATACTGGTTGGACGCATACGTTCAGTTTGTGGTGCATGAATCCCTCTGTTGTATTCAAAGACTTAGCTGATCTTTCTTTATCCATCATTTTAACATCTGGGTAAGCAGTATCTTGTTGCTTACTATATGCTTCTCTGCAAAGAGTTATGTCAACTGGCTAGTTTTTTGTTTTCATTGTTTCTTGAGCCATCTCTTTCAGTAATGATATAGTTTGAGTTTCTTTGTTGTGAAATATAGGACTTTGTCACCGATGAATTCTTTCTCATCTGAACTTGGGTTGCCGTTTGCCACTTGTTTAGAGGCTCCACATGTGATTGATCCTAATCTGCAGGTTCTGACTAAAGCTCTCCACTTACCAACAGTTTCAAGAAGTCAATGTATGATTTTAACAATACATTTTTTGTTCTAGGTGTGGGCGGGTGCAATCTCCAGTGGTCCTGGTAATTATCCTCTAAATGCAAGTTATAAAACAGCTGATGCATATGAATTCCAGGTACTGATTCAAGCTCTTGTTTTGTACTGTGGTGCGATGTTTTAGTGTAAAACTCAATGCTTCTATATACTTTGCTTTGAAGGATACTCTAGGGAAATCCTTGGAAGAAATTTGCAACATTGTACCAGGTGGCTCTCTGGTATTCTTTCCAAGCTATAAGTTGATGGAAAAACTCTGCACGCGTTGGCGTGAAACTGGACAATGGTCTCGGCTCTGCTTGAAAAGGGATCTTTTCATCGGTACGTAACATCTCTATCTTCTGTGATCATTTAAAAACTGTTGCTGCATTTTTTTTTTCTTATCAACCTGTCATTGGTTGCAGAACCAAGAGGAGGAGCCACGGACGACTTCGAAACTGTTCTGAAGGAATATTATGATTCGATAAGCGGAAAGAACAGATTGATTGGAAGAAATAGCAGAGTTAAGAAAGCAGGTTCTGTAGTAACTGAGGCTCAAGATGATTACAAGAAAGGATCTGCATTTCTTGCAGTATGTAGAGGAAAGGTTTGTTGTTGTTGTTGTTGTTGTTGTTGTTTTTGTTGTTGTTGTTGTTGTTTTCTTCTCCTGGTTTCTCTTATTGATGTTTATTTTGAGGGACCCTATGTGCATGACATGATCTGAGTTCAATTCTACAGGTTTCAGAAGGGCTTGATTTTTCTGATGAAAAGGCCAGGGCAGTGGTATCCTTTTTAACTGCATTGGCTTGGTATTTTTGAGTTTGACTGATCCTTTTCTGCAATAGAAACATTGGGATATTTTTGATTCATGCTACTGAAATTGGCTTATAAATGGACTGTTATACCTTGATGGTTACATACAGATAATTGTTGGCATTCCATTTCCAAACTTGTAAGAGTTCTATTTCCCTTTAAAACCTTCCAGCTTCCTTCCCAAATCTTCTTGGTTCTAACGAACCACTTTCTTGGCAGGCACGATATTCTAGTCGAACTAAAGCGAAAATATAATGATACATACAAATCATCTAAAAACCTTCTTGGAGGCGGTGAATGGTATTGCCAACAGGCGTATCGTGCTTTAAATCAAGCAGCAGGGAGATGTATCCGGCATAGGTTTGATTATGGTGCCATCATATTCTTGGGTAATTATAAGATTTCAATATCTATTTTAAACGTTTTGTTTTTTTCAGTAGCTCTGAGGTTGCCTTTGTTTTGGTGTTTAGATGAGCGATACAGACAACCAAGGAACAGAGCGTCTATTTCAAAGTGGCTAAGGCAGTCTATCAAGCTGTATGATAATTTTGAAGCTTCTATGGAAGGATTAAGATATTTTTTCAGCAGTGTCAAGGTTTATAACAATCTATATCCTTTCCTTTCAAACTTTATTACATACATAATCATTAAAATTCTTTGAGAATTGCATGCAGGAGCAAGTTAACAGTAAGATGTTAGAGTCCCATGAGCAGAACTTATCTTCTGAAAACCAAAGCAAAGAATTCATAAAGAAAGAGAATCAGATTCAGAACAATTCTAGTCATGTGGAACCAAAGGTATATTCTAAAAGGAAACTATATACTTTTTTCTGTTTTCTCATGAATTCATTTTGTTACTGATGATGAATTTGTGTGCAGGATATTGCAAGTAGGAGGGTGGTGAACGTGGAGGACTATACAAGTTCGAATCCAAGATACTCTTTTACGAACGAAGTTTTAATTCACAATGATGTGAAACCAAAAATAGCTTTACGTTCGAGATCTATGCGGCTTCCTGAATCATATCCAGGTTACGTACCTGCTGCTCACACATTCATTCAAGTTAAAAAGGAAACTGAATCCTTTAAAGGAGTCATTGATCTTGACTGCGAGGTCCAGACTGAGCCTGGGTAAAAATACTAAACCATATCTCTCAAAGTATATAAAATTCATATCTCAAAGTATAATGTGCAATAATTGTCATAAAGTGGCATACTTGTTAGAGTTAGTTTCAAGTACAGAACTAAAGCTAGATTATATTTATACAAATCTTTGAGCAAACTTTTAAAACTGTCATGTGCAGGTACTGTGAGGTTTCGTCGGTGACCAACTGTGATGAAGATCCAGAAACATCTTCTGTCTCTGGTATTGCAACCGCGAGTCCAGGTTCTAGCTCGAAGAATGAAAGCTCTAGCCTAGCAACAGGTCTGAGATCTATGAAGTCTCCTGATCAATTCTTAAAAAGGCATATATCTACTGAAAATTTCAGAAAATCTCCTCTTGGTACTGAATCGTCTGTTCTAGTAACCCCAGAGAGATATTCCATTGGTGGTGATACACGTAATTCGATTCTAGAAGCAGAGTCGCCTTTGAACATGAGTGTTAATTCCAATGCCTTGAAGAGAAGAAAGTTTAGTAGCTCACCAGTCATCATTGACCTTGAAGAAGAAGAATACAGTAATGCTCCTAGTACTGAACCTGCGGATCATACAAATTTTACAAGGAAAATTGAATTTGGGTTTGGTAGTACCGAATCAAGATCCCAAAACGAAAATACATATGCTTTTCAGGAAGTGAATCAGAGAGTGATGAGGATATCTTGTTCACTTTGTAGAAGTTCATTAGGTCACCCTGAGAACGACTCGCATCCCAAATGCTTGTTGACTTCGTCGTCCAAGGCGTATTTGCTGTCTCTTCTGAAAGAAGCATCAGGTATTGCTGCTCAAGAAGAAATGCCAACGAGTGTTTCAGTTATCATGACAGATTGCTCATTGGTTAATCAGAGACTGTGCACAAATTCTGAAAGCTCAAAAGGTCAGGGAATTTGGTGCCAGAAAGATGGATGTGTTTACAATACTATATTTTGCCCTTTCTGTAGTGTCCCAAACACCTGCCTTGGAGTGCAAGTCATGGCTACAAATTCATCAAACGTCCAGCTTATGAGCAAAGTAAGCTTGACTTTTAGTTGGTGATTCATCAGAGTGCATTGTCTTGATATTAAGATCTCTTCTTACTTGTTTTCAGATTTTGTTCTTTGCTGATCATCTAGAAGTCAAGAATGATGATGCAAGCAAGGAAACAGCGTTAAAGCACAAGGTAATTCTTGTATTATACCCATGAGTCTTTACAACTAATTTGAGGATTCAGTTTGGAACAAATGGAGATGCGAAAGATGTTGAAATAGAAGTGAAGTTGTTTTAATGATGTGACATAATAAAATCTTTGATCAAATTTATTTTGTGAAAACATAATCATTACCTATTGGTATTGTAGGAATCTCTTGCTGTCACTAACACGTGATTTGCCAACAAGCAAGCAAGGACCAGGATGTTTTCAGCAATGCTGGTCCGACCTTTTCTTCGGAGGCTAAAGCAAACTTATAAAAGTGTGTGTGGCCTTAGATTTCTAAATTTTATGTAAACCTTTTCAATTAATTATTATTTTATACTAATGTTTAGCAAATTATATAGGTATTGTGTAAAGAAAAATAAACGACTGAGTAAATTATTAATTAAATTCAATATATATTGTTTGTTGCAATCCTTCTAAAACTTGCAAACTCTTAAGTCTTACCTATCAAAATATACTATTTGAAAAAATGATTGCATTATACTATTATGCAAGGGGGAGAGAAGACAATTGGAACAATCAGGACAATCTCAATTATGTTTTCCCTTCAAATCATATAAACTAGGGCCTAGGGGGCAATCAACGGTTTATTTGTAAATGGTCACACTCAATAACCTCTACGAAAATTGGGCCTTAATAAGCCCACTTGTGGTCCATTATCACGCTGAGTACGGAAGTATTGCCGTTCTCTCTTAAACAATAAGAACTGTACGTCGTTTTTAGTGTCTCAGCTTACCAGTGAAGCTCGCAGACAATAACAATGGCGGGCGCCAAAAGAAGAGAAAACTCGAAAAGGTATCGAATTTTCCCGCCCATTTATCAACAACGCGAAATCCTCGAACTTCACTTCTCGTAAGTTCTCATTTTTCTCCCCTTCACCGACCCCCGAAGAGACACTCGACGAAGAAGATGGTTTCCTCAACCATTAAATCGGATTCGAAGGACGAATTGAAACAAACCCTAAACCCCAAAACCCCTAAAAATGTCTACCAAATCGGAGGCCTTCAAGTCGAATTCCCTTATCAACCATACGGAACCCAGCTTGCGTTCATGAGCCGGGTCATATCTACGCTAGATCGAGCCCAGAGAGACGGTCACAGCCACGCGTTACTCGAGTCTCCCACTGGTACTGGCAAATCTCTGTCTTTGCTCTGCTCTGTTCTCGCTTGGCAACAGAACTATAAATCTCGGCTTCTGAAAGGGAATTTGACTCATTCGAAAGCTGCGCCGGAAGCAGTCACCGATCCATTGAATCACGGAGGTGGGTTCATACCGGAGACGCAGCCCTCAGGTTCGTGAAATTAAGATGTACCTTAATGAATGATTTGGGCTTTCTTAATTAGTGTATTAGTTTTTAATTCGTGGTTTATCTCTGATTAGATACTCCTGCATCTACAAAAGTGGAGCAAGCTGAAACTGCAACTAAGAAGAGAACTAAAATTCCTACCATATACTATGCTTCGTAAGCAGCTTTATATAAGTAATCTTGGAGATATTGTGAATTAAATTTTGTGTTTAGTATTTGGTATTGATTGTTTGCTTTTTTGTTCTGTAGACGAACTCATTCTCAGATTACTCAAGTGATTCGTGAGTATCGGAAAACTGGTTATAGAGTGCCCATGGCTGTATTGGTATGTTCAATTTGATTTTGCTCTCTTTTTGTGGACTTGCCTATTTGCGTTTAATCAAGATACTAAAAGGTGTTTTTTCTTCCACCTGTGTCTGTCTTCTTTGTGTAAGGCTTCACGAAAACATTACTGTACTAATCGTAATGTACATGGGAAAGACAATGTCGATGATGAATGGTGAGTTTCATCCACATTCATATCATCTCATTATTCTTTTCAGTTAAGCATATTCTCTATACTAACTAACATTTAATCATTTTCTAGTCGGTTGCTCCTAAAAGATAAGGGAAACATACAATGTTCTGAATTCAAGTGAGTTTTTCCTGATAATATAAGTTCTTTTTTTTTACCTCTTTTGTTGTTAGCTTTTCAAACCATGTAACTGTTTTCCTTAACTTCCAGGAACGTCAATAAAATCACATCTCATCCATCACTTCAGCCTAGAGGTCACAATGAGGTTCATGATATTGAAGATCTTGTAAAAGTTGGAAAAAACGTTAGAGGTTAGAATTGGTTTATTGTTTACTTTTATTGATTGAACTTTTCTATTTCTTAATCTCTAATAACTTTCTTGTAGGCTGCCCATATTATGCTTCCTGGTCAATGGCGGAGAATGCACAATTGGTGTTTTGTCCTTACTCCTATATAGTTAATCCTGTCATCCGAGCAGGAGTTGAAGTAGATCTAAAAGGAGCGATTATAATTTTTGATGAAGCTCAGTAAGTTTCAGAATCTTCTTGGTTTTAATATATTTACACATAGAATTTTCTGGTTGAAACATGAGTTTGTAGGTTTCTTAGCATGCTTGTGATGTGATGATACGGCCGTCTACTAAATCTTTCACTGTCCACAGCAATATGGAAGACATTGCTCGTGAAGCAGGAAGCATTAACTTAGAAGAAGAGACTCTTTTCAGTATAAACTACTCAAAATTATTCCTGCACTTATTCATGGTTTGGTTCACTGACATTTAATTTACTAATGTGGTTTATGTGTTATGCAGAATTGCAGAATGAACTAGAACAGATGAGCGTGGCACAGCCAATGATATATCAACCCTTGTGTGAAGTAGTAGATGTAAGTCATTAACTGCAAACTAATGTTGAGATGCATCTTTGCTGACTACGTTTTAATATTGATTGGTCTATGTATTTAGGGATTGATAAGCTGGATTGGAAGAAAAAAGGATTCATTAGCAAAACGTGATTTCCAGCACTATTTCTCTAGGTAAGTTAAACTCTTCTTCCAATCATTTACTTTACTGTAGAATTTGAAAGGGGTTGCAACTGTTTATAGTCTTGGTTTTCTTAGTCTCCATGAGAACTAGTTTTGTTTGGACGACTCTTACTAGCTATACATATTTTATGTAGCATTCTTGACTAAAATGTAGTAGATATAGATCCTCTGTTAACCCACCCGAAAAATTTGTGCATATATTTGCATGTAGGCATAATCTGCATTGTAGTATATTTTATTTAGTGATGAGTTTCATGTAGTGTTACCAGAAATAATGGTCGAGCCATTGGTATTGGAACTTTTTTTTCCCAAAAGAATATCAAATTAAGTAGGAAACCATGTTTATAAAACAGTAATCAAGCATCGCACTAATTCCACAATGACATGATTGCAGTTGGACCGGAGACAAAGCTTTAAGAGAGCTTGAGGAATCTAATATCTCTCGTGAATGCTTCCCAATCTTATTGGAATGCTTTACAAAGGTAAGTCATTTCTTCAACGTTATCTGGTTAGGCCCACAGGCTTTATATGATGCTTGAATGTGCAATTGTGATTGCTGTTCTAGGCAATCAGAACATCAAAGGAAGCAGAAATGGAATCAGATATGCTTTATTTGAGTGGGTTATCTGTCTTGACACTAGAAGGTTTTTTGCGTCTCCCTAACTTTATTAAGCATTGTTTCCTGTGATATCGTTTCGAGGATGAGAGCTTATTGTATCATATTCATGCAGAGTTGTTCTCTTCACTTACGTACTTCTTTTCAAGAAATGGAAGTCACATCCTAGATTACCAACTGGGTTTACAACGCTCTACTAAAAGAGGTACAACTTTTTAGCCGAATGTGTGAAAAGTTTACCCATCTGTAATAAAAAAAGGTGTTCATTGTTGCTCTATTGGGCTGCAGGAGATTCTTCTGGTACATGGACGCATACTTTCAGTTTGTGGTGCATGAATCCTTCGGTTGTTTTTAAAGACTTAGCTGATATATCTCTATCCATCATTTTAACATCTGGGTAAGCAGTATCCTGTTTCTTAATATTGCTACTGCAAAGAATTATGTGATCCTTTTTCAAGTCATGTACACCTTTTTCATCTGATATTTTGGCAAGTAATAACACCTTTTTACTTCATTATATAAGGTTCTGTAAAAACCACAACCTCATCAATGTACAATGACATTACTCATCTTTTTTGTTAAGTTTGGTTACTACCAGTGATCAATGTGGTCCTTTTTGTACATCACATTCTTTATGTGCATACCATTCTACTCTCCTCCTTAACCCATTTGCTAAATTATATGTTTCTTGAGCCATCTTTTTCAGGAATGAGTAAGTTTGAATTTCTTGGTTGTGAAATATAGGACTTTGTCACCGATGAATTCTTTCTCATCTGAACTTGGGATGCAGTTTGGCACTTGTTTAGAGGCTCCACATGTGATTGATGTTAATCTGCAGGTTCTGACTAAAGCTCTCTACGTAGCAACCGTTTTCAGAACTGAATGTATGATTTAACAAAATCTTTGTTCCAGGTGTGGGCTGGTGCAATCTCCATTGGTCCTGGTAATTATCCTCTAAATGCAAGTTATAAAACAGCTGATGCATATGAGTTCCAGGTACCGGGGATTTTTTGTCACTGGCACAATCTATTTTTGCATGTATATGTGTTTTTGTACAGTAATGCATTACTTTTGTGTGTTTGTAAACGTATGCTCTACTTTTGTTTGAAGGATGCTTTAGGGAAATCGTTGGAAGAAATTTGCGCTGTTGTACCAGGTGGCTCCCTTGTATTCTTTCCAAGCTATAAGTTGATGGAAAAACTCTGCACACGTTGGCGTGAAACTGGGCAATGGTCTCGGCTTTGCTTGAAAAAGGACCTTTTTGTTGGTAAGTAATATTTTTCATCTGTGATCATGTAAAAATTGTTGTAGCAAATCCTATTGTTATGCTTTTTTTTTTCTTGTCAAAAATTTGAAATAAGAATCCTTGGTTGCAGAACCAAGAGGAGGAGCCCAGGAAGAATTTGATTCTGTTCTGAAGGGATATTATGATTCTATACGTGGGAAGAATAGATTCACTGGAAGAAATAAAAGAGTTAAGAAAGCATGGACTATTAAAACTGAGACTCAAGATGATTCTAAGAAAGGAGCTGCATTTCTTGCAGTGTGTAGAGGAAAGGTTTGTTTTTTCTTTTTCTTTTCTTGTCATGGTTTCTATATATATATATAATGTTCAATATTTAAAAAGCAATCCAATCTCGTGTCGTTGGACTCTATGAGCATGACATGGGTATCTCGTAGTTTTCACATAACATATTTGAAAACTTGATAACTTATTTGAGTTTAAAGTCTATGTTTCTAATAGGTTTCAGAAGGGATTGACTTTGCTGATGACAACGCCAGGGCAGTGGTATCCTTTTTAACTGCATTGTCTTGGTATTTTATTTTCTTATGTGGATGTCAATCAATGTAGTCCGTTGCTGCAATAGAAGCTTAGGATATTTTTGATAAATGGGCTGTTAACCCTTGATGATTACATACAGATAATTGTCGGCATTCCATTTCCAAACTTGTAAGAATTCTATTTTCCTAAAATCTTTCAGCTTCGTTCCAAATCCATCTTCAAGGAGCAGTTTTTAATTAATCACTTTCTTGCTAGGCATGATATTCAAGTCGGACTAAAGAAGAAATATAATGATACCTACAAATCATCTAAAAACCTTCTTGGAGGGAGTGACTGGTATTGCCAACAGGCCTATCGTGCTTTAAATCAAGCAGCAGGTGCTATGTAATAACTTACATGTTGTCAATTGGTTCTTCCAGTCAATTTTAATATTGTAACAGGATATTCTGTCATGGTGTTTTTCTTTACAGGGCGATGTATCCGGCATAGGTTTGATTATGGTGCCATCATATTTTTGGGTAATAATAACATATCAGTGATCTGTGGATAGTAACTGCTCAACTTTATTTATGTACGTTTTGTTCACTATGGTTATCATAGCTCTGAGGTTGCCTTGTTTTGGTGTCCAGATGAGCGATACAAAGAAGAAAGGAACAGAACGTCTATTTCAAAGTGGCTAAGGCAGTCTATCAAACTGTATGATAATTTTGAAGTATCTATGGAAGGGTTAAGATCATTTTTCAAAAGTGCCAAGGTTCAAACCATCTCATTCTGGTCCTTGAAACTTTATTACATAGTCATTAAAACGCTGAAAACTTTATGCAGGAGCGACTTGACAGTAAGATGTCTGCGTCCCAGGATTATACTGTTGAGAAGAACTTTTCTTCGGAAAACCAAAGCAAAGAATACAGAAGGAAGGAAAATCAGATTCAGAACAAATCTAGTCATGTGGAACCAAAAGTATATTTTAAAAGCAAACGTTTTTTTTTTTACTTTGTTGGGTGTTCTCTATGAATTCATTTTGTTATTGATAATGAATTTGTGTGCAGGATATCGCAGGTAGGAAGGTGGTAGACGTGGAGGATCGCACAGATTCGTATACAAAATATCCTTTTATGAACAAAACCAAGGCCTTTTTGGATCACAAAGATGTGAAACCAAAAATAGCTGAAGATTCAATATCTGTACGGCATTCTACTCAGACATTCATTCAAATTAAAGAGGAAGCTGAACGCTACAAAGACGTTATTGATCTTGAGTGCGGTGTCCAACCTGAGACTGGGTAACAATATCAGACAAGTTCTTTTTATACAAATCTAGATATATTTGATTTGCACCATTTCTATCTCAAGTTTAATTCTTAAAGAGTGTTACAAAGTAGCATGTTTGTTAGTGTTAGCTTCAACTACAAAAACTAGCATGTAATGTGAACATTGTATCGATAAACTGCAGATTGTAAGCTTATATTTGCAGATCTTTAAGAAGACTTAACAACTGTCATGTGCAGGTATTGCGAGGTGTCATCAGTGACCTACGGTGATGAAGATCCAGAAACATCTTTTGTCAAGGAGACCTCTGGTATGATCAATGGGATATCAGTAGCCAGTCCATGTTCTTGCTCGATGAATGAAAGCTCTAGTCCAGCAGCAATAGGTCTGAGATCTCCGAGGTCTCCTGATCAATTATTAAAGCGGCATATATCTACTCCAAATTTTAGAAAATCTCCTCTTGGAGCTGAGTCATCCGTAGTAGCAAATCCTGAGGGAAATTCTTTCGGTGACATCCGTAGTTCGACTCCAGAAGCAGAGTCATCTTTCAACATGAGCGTTAATTCACAAGCTTTGAAGAGAAGAAAGTTTACTAGCTCTCCTGTCATTAACCTTGAAGACGAAAACAGTGATGCACCTAATACTAGAGGACCCTCAGATCACACGAGTTTAACAAGAAGAATTGAGTTTGGGTTTGGGAGCACCGAACCAAGATCCCAAAACTACAACATATATTCTTTTCCAGAAGTAAATCAGAAAGTGCAGCTATCTTGTTTGCTCTGCAAAAGTCCATTAGGTCTACCTGAGAATGACTCTTATCTCAACTGCTTGTTGACTTCGTCGTCCAAAAAGTATTTGCTGTCTCTTCTGAAAAAAACATCAGGAACTGCTGCTGCAGAAATGCCAACAAGTGTTTCAATTATCATGACAGATTGCTCATTGGTTAATCAGAGACTCTGCAGAAAATTTGAAGGCTCAAAAGGTCAGGGTATTTGGTGCGAGCAAGATGGATGTGTTTTCAATACTATCTGTTGCCCTTTCTGCAGTATCCCAAACATATGTCTCGGAGTGCAAGTCATGGCTACTGATTCATCAAATGTCCAGTTTTTGAGTAAAGTAAGTTGACTTCAGTGGTGATTCCTTAGAGTGCTTAAGTATCTCTCATTTATGATTGGCTGCATTGTCTTGAGCTCTTCCTAATATCAAAATCTAATCTACTTGTTTGCAGATTTTGTTCTTTGCTGATCATCTAGAAGTCACGAATGATGCTGCAAGCAAAGAAACGGTCTTAAAGCACAAGGTAGTCTTGTATATCTGCTACTTACATACCCTTAAGTCTTTAGAAGCAATTTGAGGTTTAAGTTTGGAATTAATGGAGATGCAAAATATTTTAATATAGCACTGAAATGATTTTAATGCTTTGAGGACAAAGCTTGACAGGTGTAAAGTTGTATGAATAAATATTAATAACCTAATGGTATTGTAGGAACCTCTTGCTGACACTAATGCAGCTGTGGATAAGAGTGATATGCTTGAGTCAATAGAGAGATTTGCATACTCCCCAATTCAGCAGCAAGTTTCAGGAGGCTGGAGGACTACAAAATCAAAGGTCTGTAAAGATAATAACATGCATTCTGGTTTCTGTTAACACCGTTAGTCTAATCCCACACCTCATTTGTATGTATGTGCAGTTGAGACTACCAAAACGCAATTTGCCAACAAGCAAGAAGACCTAGAAAGAGGATGCTTTCATACCTCAGCAAGCAGAAGCGGTCTGATTCATAATGAGGGATAGTCAAGGCAGCAAAACCAGCGGCACCAAGTTGTCATAAACAGATGTGAACCAAAGAACTTTGCTCATGTCATCATGTGGCTGAAGAAAATTGGTTTTGCGTCTAAACTTGGCCAGCTTCGTTCGGAACTTAATTTATGTCCAGGTCGTGGCAATCCCTTTGTTCATGGTGGGTTATATGTACATACTACATTCGTAGAAGGTCAAACGTAAATTTGTGAAAAACAAATTCTACACTAAATAGACTTGTTAAAGCTCACTCTCATAGATAATATAATATTCTTTTATTGAGACAACCAAATAATTGGTTTAGTTTAGTGAAAACAGAGTGAAGATATTAGGAGTTCTTCGTCTTTATTTCACGTCAGCCTGTAGGAAATTTGTTCTCCATAAACTTCTCCCTACTCAACAAATGCTCAATCCCTGAAAACACAAAATGTTCAAATGATTTCATCTCTTTATTATAAAACCTTATACGGTAGGCATCAAAAACAGAGCAAACCATTAGAGAATATCATATTTTTAGATATTACCTCTATCAGGACTCGGGAAGAGTATATGCTCATAAGACTCAAACCCTCCAGAATCTCCATAACTCCTCTCCTCAGTCGTCACAGCCGCATCATCGGTCGGACCAGTCACCGTTGTCGTCTGAGGCTGCTTACGTTTGGACCGAGCTCGCCGGTTTTGAAACCAATTGTAGACATTTTTCTCCATGATTTGTCCGTGCTCCGACAGCTCCGTAGCAATCTCTTTAATCCTCCGTGGATTTGGTGTTCCACTTCCTTCCTTGTAAATGTTCTCAAGAATCTGAAGTTGCTTCGCCGTTGGAGTCCATCGATGACGAGTCGACATACCATGAGCGCTTGACGATGCCACCATCGGATCAAAGTATCCTCCTCCCATCAGATTCATCCCTAGTGTATTTTCTCAAACCATTACCATAAAGATATTCAGTTTACGTGACCTTTAAGTTTCTTCCAAATACAACTATGGAGTTCATGAGAGAGAAGAGAAGTGTACTTACCTGATGAGAGAGGAGGGAAAGAAGAGAGCGAATTGTGTAGGACGACGAGCTGATCACATATTATAGCGTATATGGCGATTTGCTTACGGAGAGTCTCCATCTGCTCCTCCGTCATCACTCTACCATCATACGTACCGTTTAGGCTCCCTTGCTCCATCTCCTCTTTCACAACTTTGCTTTCTCCTCTCTCCTTTCTATCATATGATGAAGAAGACGACAATGATAAACAAATCTTTAGTTTATTTGTTACCGTTTGGACTCAAAACACATTTTTGGAAAGATTTAATTGAATAGGATCAATTGGTCCGATTTGTTTTTTCTCAATTACCAAATTAACTGAGGTAATTGTGAGATATAATTGCATTATAATTGATAGAATTAGATTATAATTTTTGTGGTCATATAACCAAATATCCGATTTTATATGACTTTTGTGAGATGAGAATAAATTTAATAGCAACGAAAAAAGCTATGGCCATAATTAACTAGGTTCGGTTTTTGTCAAAATTATTTCCACTTCATTTTAACCGAGATATACCGGCCAATATATATCAACCGTAGATGATATCACTTTGATTTCTGATGCTGAATCAGATGGCATGTATGATCAATTTGAGGAACACAAAATTACAATAAAAGACTTCTTGTTAATGTCACACACACACACACACACACACACAATTTTCTGTTTTATGGAAATTGAGAGAATAAAATAGATTAGAGATCTTCATCGTGCCTTCATGTCAGTGATCTATACGAATTTAACTCTCCAGAAATTTCCCTATACTCAACAAGTGCTCAATCCCTAAATCAGGACTTGGGAAGAGTATATGCTCATAAGACTCTAATCCACCAGAATCTCCACAACTTCTCCTCTCCTCCTTTGTCACAGCCACATCATCAGTTTGACCATTAGCCGTCGTCGTCGTTTGAGGCTGCTTGCGTTTGGACCGAGCTCGCCGGTTCTGAAACCAGTTGTAGACATTTGTCTCCGTGATCTGTCCATGTTCAGACAGCTCTGTCGCGATCTCTCTGATCCTCCGTCTATTCGGTGTTCCGCTTCCTTCCTCGTAAATGCTCTCGAGTATCTGAAGCTGCGTCGAAGTCGGAGTCCACCGGTGCCTAGACGATATCCTATGAGAACTTGACGATGACCCCATCGGATCAAAGTATCCACCGACCATTGGCCTCATTCCTTTTTTATTCTCAATTCATTATCAAAAAAAATATCAGTTACGTGACCGTTAAGGTTCTTTTAAGTACAAATATGTGTATTATATATCAAAACCACAAACCGCTAACTCTATTCAAGCTAAGCTTCTACAATACCAACCACGAGTTGGTTATACTCAAACTGTTAGGTGAGGTCTAAGGCTTAGACTCTTAGCGATTGATCATAAAACTATATTTTATAGATAGCAATACTTTAGAAGAATATTGAATAATAATAAATATATTTAGCAATTGATCAATGCTATCGCTAAACTGTCTTCGAATGTCCAAGATCATGTTAAACTGAATTCAAGGTTATGCAGCGAACACTAAATAGAAAAGTGTGTTTGAGTTCGTGTGTTATATACCAAACACAAACAAACACAGTTTTCACTGACACTAAGCTAGCAGCTCCATGAGTAAACAGTATGGTTGGAAACAACGTTTGCATCTCAAAACGCTGCGTTTAAATTCTTTCTTCTTGAAACACTTGTTTTACTACCGTTTAGAAGTTCATATGGTCGTCTTTCGTAAAGATTAAAAACATATAAAGTGATAGTCTGTAAATCAAAAGAACATATGTGTGTGTGTGTTCATATAGAAAGAGAGCTAAAGCAGAAGTAAGTGTACCTGATGAGAATGGATGGTAAGAAGAGAGAGAGTTGTGGAGGAGGACGAGCTGGTCGCAAATAACGGCGTAAACGGCGATCTGCTTACGGAGAATCTCCATCTGCTCCTCCGTCATCACTCTCCCTCTTCCATTATAGGCATCGTTTTGCATCTCTCTCTCCATCTCCTCTATCACTTTGCTTTTCTCCTTTTCAGTTTTCCTTTAACTATATTAAGAAGACAATGAGAAAGTGAAATGATATTTATATATTCTTTTGTTTATGAATAAAGTGGATCTTTAATTTATTTGTTACCGTTAAATTAAAACACTTTTTTTGCAAAAGATCTCTTGACTAATGATCAATTAGACCGGTTTTATATCTTTTTTCAGTTACTAGTTTATTAGATGACAAGTATTTAGAAGAAAAAAGATTATAATCCCGAATTAGGAAATTTTAGATTGGTTATATGGTCATAAATAGGATAAACTTTGGTCAACTGTGTTTTCACTATTTTGTGTTAGAAACTCTACATTTTAATCAAGTTTTACGGGTCAATTTATCCACCATTTGATATATAAAAGAAAAAGAAAAAAATGTGTTAATCCTATAATATCTAAGATGATCTCAATCCTATGTGTTGATGACATAATAAGACAGGAAACTTATATAGAAAAATAACCTACTCAATTCTAGGTATTATTTACATCAGTAGTAGCTTGTTGTATTCGTAGAGCTAGGAAACACAAACAGTGTCTGTGTAACTTACTTATATATATATTGGTTAGGTAAAGCCGGAAGCAAGGCTTAATCACAGCACAATATAAAATATTATCGTTGTGACTTATGACTAATGATTAAACTATTAAGAACAAAGGGAAGAAGAGCATGCTTTTTTTTTTTTTTTTCTTTGTTGATTAAGAAGAAACTGTATGAATTTGACCAAAAAGGTTCTTTGATTATAAAGTATAAACACAAGTGTGAATGCGCTATTCTGCTGCTATTAGGCGGATTTCACTCTCAATCTTCAGTTTTGTCAACAGCAATGACCAAATTCTAATCTTCTGTTAACCTTTTTTCTCACAAGGTTGTGAAAAGAGAACCAAATGATTACGGCCTAGGTCATTTGGAAAGAAGGCCATAATACAATTTTAACATCCTGAGTGACCACTAAAGTCAGATCAACCAAACCAAAAAGTAAAAAACATTGAATGCACTTTTTGGAACACTTTGATTAGGAGCGTGTTAATGCACTGGTCAAGACAAACATCGATAATTGTACTGAGATTTGAGAATTAATAAGAGATTAACATTCGTATTACTACTACTTGCTAGTAATGCACATATCAGCAGAGTTTAAAGAACTGTAGGTAAAATAACAAAACGTAAAGGGATAAAAAGAGCGTAATATAAAGCTGCAAATCTCTCTCATTCACCATCTAAACATTCTACATTCACTTTTTTCCATTACACGTAGAATCAGTGGGAGATAGTAGTAGTTTACTAAAACGAAACATCAGTAAAAAAAAAAAAAAAAAGTAAATAGACCCATTGATTTTAACCAGCCTCATTAACATTTTAAGAGAAGATAAAGAACATCCCAGAGATTCCTTGCAGCCTTCTATATTATGCTACCAAACTTCAACTTCTCAGTCATCATCTTCCTCCTACATAACATAAGTAACAGAGTTAATACAAAGGTTTACTTCTTCATACTAAAGTATTTTGGATGCAAAATGATGTAGAATGATAAATAGAATCAGCCGCTTACCTCTTCACTCCCATCCTCAGCATCATCCTCATCGTTGACCTCTGAAACAGACTTGTCAGATTCCTCATCTTCCTTTGGACCTTCCTCCTGAAACACACAAGACACAGCTGTTAGTCAAACACTACCCTTAAACTGATTACCAGTTATATGAATCATCATTGTTTACTCTAATCATAACTCTGCCAGCAACCATATGATTAGTATAAACATAACTCATCCTTCAATCATTTAATGTAAAACATATCTTAATTCATCCTTCAATCATGTGGTTAGTAACAACATAGCTCTTACTTCAATCATGTGATTAGTAAAAACGTAACTCTTCCTAAAATGTAATGATGAAAATTAAACACTCACCAGCTTCTTGTTGTAGGCTTTCATGTTCTTCTCATACTCAACCTTGCGTTTGTCAGCCTTCGCAACATAAGGAGCTTTCTCCTACATTATCATAACACCCACAGGTTAAATTAAAAACATACATAACAAACAAGCCTGTACCATTTGAATTAGTAAACAACTTCAACTAAATAGCTCAGAAAACTTACGGAATCTGACAAGGATTTCCACTTTTCACCACCAGCTTTGCCAACCTAACATCATCCATTTGAAAAAAAATCATTGTCAGTATTATAACTTCAAAATACAACAAAAGGCTACGGTGAAAAAGCAGCAAATCACAACTCACAGCAGCGACAGATTTGTTCTTGGGGTGCTCCTTCTTGTACGTTTCACGGAAATCTTCCCTACAAGATCATAAGTCAACGCAAGTTTAGCACACAGAATTAAAAGTAGAATCAGTTAACCAATGATTGGATTATACAGTCAACGTTACAGAGCATTTAGGCATAATAATAATAATAAACAACATCAATATGACCAATCATTTTGACGACAAATCATAGCAAATAAACGAAGCTAATAATCTCAATTTGAACAGATTAATTGAAACAAACTTGAACTAATCAACACATAGAAATTGAAGAATCGAAGAGGAGATAATTTACATGAAAACGAAGAAGGCACTGGAAGGCCTCTTAGGTTTGTTAGGATCCTTAGCAGCACCTTTGCCTCCCTTAGTAGGCTTCTTAGTCACAGAGAGCCTATCATCACCACAAAATTTTAAGTTAAAAAAACGCTTCACAAAACAACAAACGATTTGAATACGGATCTGGAATCCAGAGATCTAGGAACTAACTCGGATACAAACAAACAAAAAAATAAAAAAATCACAGAAGAAATCGATCGATGTGAAAACTCACTTTGAGCTCCTGGTTTCAGCTTTCGCTTTACCTCCTTTCATGATCGATTCTGAAGAAACAAAAAAACTAGATCAGCATACAAAAATACGAAACGCAATTAAAACAGAGAGAAACTTCGGTTCTATGCGCTTAAAAAAACAGCTACGCAGACAAAATTATCACAATCTAGAGATCGAAACACACATAAACTGGAAAAATCAACGAAAAAAACGAAGGAAATCGGATGAAATTACCTTGAAGAAGAAGAAGAAGAAGAAGAAGAAGAAGAAGAGCTTCGTAGGGTTTGAAGAGAGAGAGAGAGAGAGAGAGAGAATAATAATAAGTACGTGTTTGTGAATTGTACGCTTTGTGAACCGATTCAAGTGAGAGGCCGAGAGATGGATGAGAGGCTTCTTAAGTGGAAGGAAAAAAATATCTTGTATGATTAAAAGATTTATTCAATTTTGTTTCCACGACATGTGAAAAATAAAAATCTTAGGGGTTTAGGCGGGATTTCAAATATATTACGCCACGTCAACGATCCTTGTGATTTCTCATTACTGGCTTTCACATTCTCCCGCTTTTTTATTATTCCTTTTCATTGAGTGTGAGAACGAACATGCATGTGTTTTCTCTTCTATGTGCTTCGTAAATTTGTACTTATTTTACTTTTTGTACTGCATGTTTATTAAAAGGGATAAAAATATAAAGATCGTTTAGGTCCAAATTCGAATGCGAGATTTAATGACCGAATCATTCTCGAATCATTCTCTTTCCTAATAAGTTATTAGAATAATCAATTCTATGATCGTATGTTCAATTTTCTTATAAGCAAAATCAAAAGAATATAGATTTTGTTTACTAGCAGCTCCTTTCTGACGAAAAACTAGACATCATCCCCTCTTATAATTTACAACCCCTGCGTAATTTAAGTCAATTTAGCAAACCACATTTGATTGATTACCCATTGTTGAAGATTTTGATTAAGAGAGAATTAGTGGTTAACCTACATATTAACATAACTCGTCATTCATTCACTCTGACCACTTGCGAATGAATAATAATACATAGTACATCCTTTATCCTTTATGGATAATGAATCAAGCTAGAGAGTTTAACACGTAACCACTATTATGCTAGTGACATTTCCTTACAAACTACAAAAGATTTATCCAACACCATCAACAATAAAATAAACTGAGAACTGAGAAGAGGTAAGAAAAACAGTAAAACTAAATCGTTTTATAGAGCAAAGAGTACAGAGCTGCAAGTCTCTCTTTCACCATCTAAACATTCTACAATTCACACTTTCTCCATCCAAAGGGCTTCTTTAGTGGGAGGAGGTTGTGGAAATACATAGAGAACAGAAAGAAAAAAAGAAAGACCCCTTTTTAATCAGCACCATTAACATTTCAAGTAAAAAAGATAAAGATAAAAAGCCCAGAGAGATTTTTGCAGCCATCTATACTAATGCTACCAGGTACCAGCCATCCAACTTCTTAGTCATCGTCCTCCTCCTGGATTTTAATTATACACACCAAAGTATATTAACAAGAGTTAAAAAAACAAAGTTCTTTGTTGTATGTATACTATGATGTAAAAAATAACTTTAAAAGACTCAACCACTAACCTCTTCACTACCATCCTCAGCATCATCCTCGTCATTGACCTCTGACACTGACTTGTCAGATTCCTCATCTTCCTTTGGACCTTCCTCCTGAAACAACCACAAACGTATCATGAAGATTGGTCAAACAACTCAATAACTATCAATCTCTTTAATCTGACGTATGATTGACATTATTAGATTTACCAGTTTCTTGTTGTAAGCTTTAATGTTCTTCTCATATTCAACCTTACGTTTCTCAGCCTTGGCAACATAAGGAGCTTTCTCCTGGAATTATTGTAAAACAAAACCCACACACATAGTATTAGACTTGCTATAAGAAACGTGACGTTTGATATCATAACTAAACTTTGGTCAAACTGTTCAGAGAGAAAGAGATGACGTACAGAATCTGACAGTGATTTCCACTTGTCTCCAGCAGCTTTTCCAACCTGTAATCCATTGAAAAATTCACCCATCAGTACAACAACTTTATATACCCACAAGAGTAAGGTACAACAACATATAGAAGAAGCTTTTATAATGATCACAAATAACACTCACAGTAGCTACAGACTTGTTCTTGGGGTTTTCTATCTTGAAAGTCTCACGGAAATCTTCCCTACACATCACAAAGAGTCAACACTAGTATTATTAACACACACAACCAATAGGAATCATCAACAATCAAATCAAAGTATGGACAATAAGAGATTCTTTGGACTAGCTAGTATCAGATACTTTTTCACTCAACCACAGCAGACAAAATATTCTTACTAGTCTCACCTTAAAAAGAGAGTAGCCAGATGAAAAAAAACTTTTGAACGGCAAAAAAGTTTTAATCCATGCAAAACTACTGAACACAGATAATATGAAGAATCGGAGGCAAGGATTACATGAAAACGAAGAAAGCACTGGCTGGCCTCTTTGGTTTGTTTGGATCCTTGGCAGCTGCTTTGCCACGAGCTCCTCCTTTAGCAGGCTTCTTAGTCACAGAGAGCCTATTACCACAAACAAAATCAGGCAACAACACTCTTCAGAAAACGAACAACGACATGGACATGAATCTAAATTTCCAGAGATCTGACCAAAATATAATAATTCACAAATAGATCGAATCTGAAACTTACTTGGAGCTCCTGGTTTCAGCCTTTGATTTACCTCCTTTCATAATTGACTCTGCGAAACGTATCACACAAGATCAGTAAAGAAACTAAATAAGTACTTCACATATAGCATACTTCGATTCTATACACAAATGCGATAATTGGAAAAAAAAATCATCATCACCAGATCGACACACATGATCGAAATGAATTCAAGATGCTACAAAAAAACCTAATCATATACAGCATAAATCGCAAACATCCAGAACATGAAAATTCATATCTCAAAACACACAAAAATCAATTTGAATAAAACAAATCATATCGCCTAAACAGATCGAAAACACAAAACCGAGAGATGAATCAAACTAGAAAACGAATGAAATTTACCTTGGAGACGAAGAGCGAAGGGTTCAAATAGAGAGATAGAGAGAAGGAATTGAGCGAGGTTTGTGATTTGTACGCTATATGGGAGAAGAAGATTCAAGTGAGATGAGGAAGAAGGAGGCTAGTGGGGGAGAGAAAAAGCTTTGTAAAATATCTTTGGTCAATCAATAAAAAGGGATTTTGTGAATAAAAATTGAAATTTCGCACGAAATGTAAAAAAAAACTGAGGGGTTTAGGCGGGATTTCAAATATATTATGCCACGTCATCGATCTATGTGATTTCATTTTATTGGCTCTCACCTTCTCAAGTTTTGATCGTTGGTCTTTGTTTATGTGTGTTTCTCTTGTGCTTCTTTCTCAGCGTGAGGATTCAGCGGCAAGTGATATGGTGACTCATTGCCCTTATTTTTGGTTCCTAAAATAATTAAAATCAGAGCAGTTATTACGAATAATATTTATTCGCGTTAATAATATCCTCGAGGATCCGGTTCGGTTTGCTGCGTCGGTCATCCGGTTCGATTTGGCTTTTGTTAATATTCTAGGGCTTCTGATTTTAAATTGTTCGGTTTGGTTGAAGTTTACAAATAGTTATAAATTAAATAATTGAAATTCTTTTAGATCTATGAATCTATCTAAAACAAAATACTATCTGGGCCTAAAATTCATTGGGTTTGCGTCTACACAGTGACCACACTACCTAATCAAATATGAAAGCCCAAATGGAAAAGTAAAGATGACTAAACAAGTTTTCTTCTTCTTCCACTTAAATTATATTGCAAATTGTGAAGTGACAGGAGATAAGTCCATTTGTAGAAGGCACCATCACATTCGGGATCGAGTCCCAGCTCCTACGAATGTAGGAATTTGGCTAATGGGTCGGCCAGTTGTGGCCCAATGGTTGACAAAAAAAAAAAAAATTATATTGCAAATTCCCTCAATCAATCGGTTCGATGCTTCTTATAGAATCTTCTTCATCATTAGAAAATATATTTGATACACCATCTTTTGTGCCTTGGTATACTCCGTTAAAAAAACATAAGCTTCTGTAAATAATAAGCATGGTCGACTGGTCGCAAGTGTCTTTACAATTGTCGTGTATATCAATTTATTTGCGATATTTGTGAACGGTATTTGTTTGCGATAGGCTATCCCGTAGTTACACACTCTGGCATAGTCGGAATCTGCGGCCAGTGACCTTGCATAGTGATCAGAGCCGGTCGCACAGGCTGATGAATCATGTGCTTGCGGCCGTGAAATAATAGTGTTCAGTGTCGAATCAAATATATATTTCCATTTTCGTTCTTAGTTTGTGGTTGTTTATAAACACGGCCAGCTTCTAGTTCTAAATGAGTAATATCTCTACATTTCATCTAAATTTTGGTTGATTTTTCATTTTTTATTCTATGGATGTAACTGATTTGTTGTTGGTATGATATGTCTGGTTTTCTCCAAAAGGTTGATTTTTTTGAATCTAAAGGTTACAGCGTTTCTTCCTTATGATTAGAGTTGTTAATGTATAATAATCACTGATCCCATAAAGAGAAATCCCGCTTGTGTTTTAAAAATATTTTTCATACAACTGTTTTTTTACAAAAAAATACTTGAAACCACCTAGATATCAAGAAACTTTGTGTGTTAATATTTTATATATTGATTCAAAATAAGCGAAACATGAAACTTTTTACTTGGTTATACCAATGATTCCCATAACTGCAGTCAGATAAGAGACGCGTGGGTCATCATCTTTAGACGCTACAATTGCTTTATCATTATGCGCGTCCTCGTCGACAGGAAAGAATGAGGGCGTAAACATATAGGAGTTCCATACGCTTTTGAACCCCCATTGTGTGTCCAACCCTAAAACTCCCCAACTGCCAGCTTCCATGTCATACACATGAACCTTACATTTGTAATAAGAAGGGATCCTCATCTCCCTCACCACAAGACGCTTGCCATCATACGCAACCATGATCCATGATGGTTCATACATATTGTCTTCCATAGATATGTTCTTGATCCGCCTGGAAAAGGTCCATTTGGGATTTCCGAGTAGTGTATAAAATGAGATTGTTTCTTTTGTCCCTGATATTAAAGTTAGGCTATTGGTTTTATTGTTTGCTGCAAATAACAGTTTCATATCCTGATCCTGATGGAAAGTAGAAGGAATGAAATGCGCTTGCTCTGTCTCGGGATTGAACGCTATGATGCTCCCGTCGTTTCTCAACCAGTGAAGAGTGTCGTCCAAGTAAACATGTTTCATTTCTGTTGTGAGGTAACTTTTTGAGCTAGCGGTGATGGTCGTTTTTGATAATCTCCAAGAATCTCCATCGCTGATTTCGAATCCGTAAACCATTTGCATCTCAAGTATGCCGACGATCTTGAATCTCTTGGTTGTTCGATTTACCGCAAAACCAATGCACATCGCTCTAGGATGACTTTTTCCCACAGAAACACTAACTCTCGTAGGCAATATCATAGGCAAAAGTTTTGACCCAGAGTGATCTATGAACCGAAACCTCTTTGTGAGGGGATTTGCGACGAAGAGTCCACCAATGTGTAGTAGGAGAAAGCCAGAGCATGCACCAAAAAAGGAACAATTGTATATATTCAATGATGTATACGCTCTAATGTTTGATTCTGACATAACATCCAATGAAGAGAATAAAGGCGGGTAGTAGATGTAAGTGGCGGGCCAACCTTCAATGTGAAGCAAACTGGGTATGACCCGGGAAGAGTATCCGACTTCAAACATCGGGTCATCAGAAATATGCGATTTGAAAAATTTATTAGTGCATCGCATCATCGCAAGAGATTTGAGTTTCAATCTGAAGAGAATGTCGTCGAGGAGATGCAAAGGTAATCTCTCCATGGTCGAGGATGAATCTAAGTGATAATTTCGTGGTAAAC
Organism: Camelina sativa; assembly: GCF_030686135.1. Lineage (NCBI taxonomy): Eukaryota > Viridiplantae > Streptophyta > Magnoliopsida > Brassicales > Brassicaceae > Camelina > Camelina sativa. Next base: position 8,919,416 of record NC_141896.1, on the reverse strand, counting down.
CATCCATGATTAGAGATGCCCTTAATCAAACTTTATTATAATCTGAGTTTGTTTCATTGATTTGTTGATGATGTGAGATTTTTTTTTTTTTTTTTTTTTTTTGACAACAAAAGATCAGCTCAAACGAGCCAATTGGTTGGGAAAGGAAATGAGATTAAAAAGTATTTTTAATTTATAGCTTGCTAGAATGTCATTAAGAAAAGGAAATGTAACAATCAATCAATAATATATAAAGGAAAATCCAAAGAAAATCTCACCATCATAAGATAAATTAAATCTTACCCAATTTTATTAGAAAGAAATGTTATGACATTTCCATGGATTTGAAAAAGAAAAAAATAAATATCTTTGATAAGATCAAAAAAAATTGTAAGATTATATATATATATATATTAGATTGCAAGAATATTTATCAGTTATTTTAATTTTTAGCTAGCTATCAAGCCATTAAGAAAAGGAAATGTAACAATCAAGTAATAATATATAAAAGAAAATCCAAAGACAATCTCACCATTATAAATAAATTAAATTTTACTCAATTCTTTTAGAAATAAATATTATGACATTTCCATGGATTTGAAAAAAAAATATAATAAATATCTTTGATGAGATCAAGAAAATTTATAATATATTAGCATATATATATATTTTTTAGATTGCAAGATAATTTATCAGTTATTTTTTTTCTTTTACTTTTAGCAAAAAAGTCAATAAATATTATATCCAACGGTAATAAAAATTATATCATAATTTTAAAAATTATTAAAGTTGATGAACATGCATGACATGTCATTTTAAAAATCTTACTTTGAAAGTTGTTCTACTCTAAATATGGGAACATGCATGACATGTCATTTTTAAAAAATCTTACTTTAAAAGCTTCTCTACTCTAATATGGGAACATGAATGACATGTCATTTTAAAAATCTTACTTTGAAAGCTTCTCTACTCTAAGGCCCAACGTAGCTAAAAATATAGCTAGATAAAATTAGACTGTAATTATATTATAATGATGGTTATGGGTTACAATTAGACTTAAGGAAAGTCAACACCTGTACAAGGTCAAAAGGACTGTTAAGGTCACTAAACATTCAAAACCCCCTACCCATCTAAGCCACTCACAAATTCATTGCGGCCTTTACAAAAAATGCCTCCATCGAGGAGTACAAAGAAACAAAAAGGTCCTTCAAACAGAGGATCCCACTCTCTCATCGTTGAATACTCCCGTTAACCAGAAAGGAAATCCAGAAGCCACATAGGACTGAGTTCGACTATCTTCAGAGACACTACGAGCAATGAGAAAAGCTCCTCTATTTGAAACCCCAGCTTCCAGAACAAACTTCCAATCTCCAATTCCAATCAGAGCTGACAGCAACTGAGAAGAATAAAACCTGAAAGATGGCCACGCCTTAGGCCTAATCACCGCTCCCACCAAAGCCGAATCCTCCACAGCAAAGGTAATCTTCCCCATTTTGTGACTGATCATACTCTCAACAGCCCACACTGTACCCAGAAAACTCGCCTCTTGCTTGGATTTTACATTGAAGAAAGCTCTCCTGCTATGCATCAACGTCACTCCATTGTGATCTCTTACTACCCAAGCCGCACCAGCTAAGTTCTTCCTTTTAGACCAAGAAACCCCAATATTACATTTTAACCAATGTTGGGAAGGAGGGCACCACCGATCCAAAACCATCGAATGACTTTCAGAACTGTGAGAGAGGGTCGAAGGGTTTGTGGTTCCATGTAGAGAATGGTCAACCACTTGAGCCTCCAGCCACACCTCAACATCCTCCTGAATTTTAGTAGCAGTCTCCATCGGAGAGAAAGACTTCCCTTCAAAAACCAAACAATTCCTATTTTTCCATATTCTTCATAGGATCCAAGGGAAACTTTTCCTGATCTCCTTAGGCCACAGTAAGTTATCTCTATTGATCAACAAGTGCTGAAAGTGGGAGAAAACCGAACCTTCATCTAGTCCAGAGTTTGGCGTAGGGAAGTTGGAGAGAGCCCAGATCTGTCTTGCCATAGGACAAGAGAACAACACATGGAAGATGGACTCGCTAGTCATTCCACACACTTGACAGCTCACATCAAATTTGAGTCCTCTTCGAACCAAGAGATCTCCCACTGGCAAAGCACCACTCAACATTTTCCAAAGGAAAACTTTTATCTTTGGTTCAGTTTGCAACCTCCAGACCTACTCTTTTAGGATATTTAAGGAAGGAAGAGCCGTTGCCTCCCTGATCAGAGTTTCTTTTTCTATTCGAGTAGCCAACCAATACTCCGACTTTACCGAATAAGCACCCGATTTGTTATGCTTCCAAATCAAGAAATCCTCCATTGCCACCACGGGTCTTGTTTCTCTGATTTTAATGATATCATTCGGGAAAAACAGATAATCCAATTTCTCCATATCCCAATCTCTTCTCTCAAGATCAATGATATCACACACCTTTAAGTTGATGTCAATGATGGGGTTCTTTATGAGAGGAGCTCTCATCCCACCATCTTCTAGCCAAAGGTCGGTCCAAACACGCATTGATGCTCCGTTTCCAACTCGTTTTACCATCCCTTTGCTTATCAAATCTCTCCCATGTAAAATGCTTCTCCATCCAAAAGAAGGCCTAGAACCAAGCCCTGCGTCCACAAATTGCCCCCGCGGAAAGTATCTACTTTTTATTAGCCTTGAGAAAAGACTATCCGGATCTTGGATAAATCTCCATGCTTGCTTAGCTAAGAGAGCTTGATTGAATAAACGTATATCCTTGAAACCCATTCCCCCTTGGTTTTTTGGCAAGCACATCCTTTCCCAACTTCACCAATGAATTTTCATGGTATTTTCGGTTGAGCTCCACCAAAAATCCGTCATAGCACTGGATAGAATAGCACAAGATTTCTTGGGGAGTTTAAAACAGGACATAGCGAACACAGGCATAGCCATTGCAACGGTCTTCAACATTATCTCTTTTCCTCCCTGAGATAAAGTTCTGGCATACCATCCTGATAACTTATTCTGCACTCTATCTTTAAGGTAGCTCAGCATCTGAATTTTGGACCCACTGAAACATTCTGGTAAACCTAAATAAGTTCCCGCTCCTCCTTGGTTCACAATTCCCATGCAAGCTTGAATCTCCAGTTTACAAGCTTCAGGAACTTTCTTCCCGAAGGTAATGGAAGACTTTGAGGCATTGATGACTTGCCCTGAAGCGGAACCGTAAACCTTTAGGATGTTTTGAAGACCAGTAGCTTCTTCACCATTAGCTTTACAGAGGAAAAGACTATCGTCGGCATAAAGCAGATGATGAATGACCGGACCGTCTGCAGAAAATTGAAAACCCGAGATTCTCCTTTCCATTTGAGCTGAGTTTAGCAAGTGTGAGAGACCCTCAGTACATAACACAAAAAGAAAGGGAGAGAGAGGATCTCCCTGCCTTATCCCTCTCTCCGGTATGATCATTCCACAAGCCTTGTCATTTATGAGCACAGAGAAAGTTACAGTTGTAACACACTTCATTCTCCAAGCAATCCAAGTCTGGTGAAACCCTAAGGCTGAGAGCATGTATCTTAAATAACACCATTCAACCCTATCATAAGCCTTTGACATATTGGATTTAACTGCCATGTACTCGGAACAGAAAGGTTCTTTGGTGTTCAGCGAATGGACAAGCTCATGGGCAATCAGAATATTGGCTGTTATCAAACGATCCGAGACAAAAGCTGACTGATAATCAGACACAATCAGAGGCAGAAAAGGCTTCAGTCTGTCAACTAACACTTTGGAGATCACCTTATACATGACAGAACATAGACTTATAGGTCTAAGATCCGGCATTGAAGAAGGATGAGGGATCTTTGGAATTAAGCACAAGTGAGTGTAGTTCCATTCTCCAGGCAAAACTCCATTGGAAAAGAAGTTCTGGACTTCAACAATGACCTGAGCTCCTACTATATCCCAATAGTGTTGAAAGAATAGAGCAGACATACCATCAGCTCCAAGAGCACTAGAAGGATCAATAGAAAAAACCGCCTCTTTGATTTCATCCGGAGAAACCACCCTTATTAACTTGTCATTCATTTCACTTGTGACTCTAGGTTGGAGATCATGAAACAGATTGCCAAAAGGAGCCGGGTTGGATGATTTGAAAAGATCTTGGAAATATGCAGCAGCCACTTCCCCTTTTGATCCTTCAGAAAACTGATTATTCCCATTGATGTCCACCAATCTCTCAATTCTATTCTTTGATCTCGACTCCTTCACTGAAGCTTGGAAAAATTTGGTATTACGGTCACCACACTTCATCCATTTTTTCCGGCTTTTTTGTCTCCAAAAGATTTCTTCATCTCTATAGGCCTTCACCAAGTCTTTTTTCAAGGAGACAACTCGATAGAAGCTAGGGGAGAGCATAGATTGATGAGCATCCAAGTCTATCTCAATCTTCCTGATCTTGTCTTTCGAGTTGATCTTGCATTTTTTTCCTTTACTTTTGAGGGTCCAAAATTTTTAGAAAATTTTCAATGTTCAGCATATATATCCAAAATCTAGCCCCAAAAAAGTGTAGATAAAAAGAAATTATGGACATTTTAGCACATGGTCCATGATAAGTTTGAGCCGCCAACACAAGGTGCTAATAGTAAGGCATATGGAGGATCCGGGGAGTGTCATGTGTATGTGGAACAATTTGGAGAAAAACAAATAGGCCATCTGAGTTGTGTGATTTAGGGAATTTTCAAACCGTGAAATCAGTTATAACGGATTAACTCATGGTCAAGAATCAAAATTTTATTTTTAAGTATTGAAGTTTAAACTGCTTAAATTCTAGAATTATATTATATATATATATATATATATATATAGATATTCCCTTTTTAATAAAAGGGAAGTACACGGCATAGTTTTCGTAGACTTTATATTTTTAATAAATGATTACAAATGGTTATAAATAAGTTATAGATAGGTTATAAATTAATTCATATATTCATATTAATCGGTTACACCTAAATATTAGGGATATTCCAAATTGATAATTGATATAATAATGGTAACAAACAAAATCATGGATATTCCAAATTGTATTTTCAGAAGATTTTAGTCCTATATCACGTTGTTTCCAAAGATCTTTAAACACAGTATTACAAATTTATTTTCCACAGATTTTATCAATAGACCACAACGTTAACCAAATATTGATTACAAAACTGGTAGATTGATTGGTTATAAGTTAAATAGTGGGTTACAAGATAGATTACGAAATAAAATTTAATCAGTGTTATAGCACGGGTATTTATCTAGAATCATTAACAATATAAAACTTACAAAATATGTGTTTTTTTTTCAAGCCTTCATATTTAGCATATGATTTTATTGCATAATGTTTTATCCAAAAAAACTTTTAAAAACAATCACATAAATTATATTTTATATAAAAATTACAATATAAATAAAATAAATTTCAACCCCTGCTCTAGCACGGTTCTTAATCTAGAACATATATATATTGCAAAACGTTTGATAGTTTTCGTTTTTTCTTAATATTTTGAAGTTAGAGCCTAATTAGAAAGATCTATTATATTAGAGCATCAACAAAGATTACTTATTATGTGAATAATATATAGTACTGCGATGTATTGTTGTAAGTTGTAACTATAGGCGAAGTTGAAAGTGAAGTCGTTGTAGTTCCAGTTGCCATTCTCCCAAAACCTTTCATGGAACATGACTTCCTTGATGCGTTTCACGAGTCACGACCAGTGCTGTTGTACTCGTTATTCTGATAATCTCCACCGTGTGTACGTGCGAAAGAAGAAGTCAAGTGGAGCGTGCACGTGCGGAGGCCGTTAGAGATATTTTTTACATAATAAGTATAAAAGACTTGTTTGTTTGTTTACGGATTTTTCATGTATGGTGTAAGACTTTCTCCTGCGTGAGAATTTGAGGGAGATAGATTCAGAGAATATGATGCTCTGATCTTCTCTTGTATACCGATACAGAACTCGTACTACTCAGAGTATTATTCAGAGAATTATTCAGAGTTACACTTCTCTAATCTAACAAATTGGTGCGTAGTGACGTTTGATCGAGAGAAATCGCAAGCTCCTGAAGTATGGGTTACGATCCGAAACTTTCACCGATCATCTCTGAGACCTCGCAGGAGTATGAAGAGAAGCAAGTCGAAGAACTCTTTCGCAGTGTTCACTCGATTCAAAAGGAGATACAGTCCGATCGAGAGTTTGTTAAGGGTGCGATCGCGGATTTACAACACTCGTTGAAGCTGCTTCTCGCGAATCAATCGCCTCGCAATGTGGATTGTGACTCATCGGAGCCGCAGTCAGCAGATCCATCAGTCAACTGTCGCCGTAAGGTACTTTCTACTCCTTTGACCACGAATCATCGCGATGCTGGACCTAGCTCTAGAGATAAGTTGCTTAAAAATTCGGAGATTCCTGTGTTTTCTGGAGAAAATATTTACAGTTGGCTCGCGCTTTCGGAGCGATACTTTCGTATTGGGGGTTTTTCGGATCCGGAGAAGCTAGATCTGGTGTCGGTGTATCTCGGAGGAGATGCTTTGGGTTGGTTTAACTGGGAAGTGAATCGAGCTCCGTTTGTTAGCTGGTACCAATTCAAGGATCGCTTATTGTTGAGATTTGGGAATCTAAGGGTGAAAGGTCCCAGTCAAAGTTTGTTCTGCATTCGCCAAACAGGTTCCATCGCAGAGTATGTGCGAGCTTTTGAAGATCTCTCCGCACAGGTTCGTGGCCCTGATGATCATAAATTGGAAGGTATATTCCTCAACGGGTTGCAACCTGAGATGCAGGAGTTAGTTTATATGATGAAGCCACAGAGTCTTCCAGAAGTAATCGCAGTGGCACTGTCCATGGAGTCTAGCTATCTGCGGAAGGTGATGCAGCCTGTGGTAGAAGTTGGTGGTGGCAATCAATCCACGCGTGTGCAGCATTCTAAGTCGGTGGTGACTTGGAAAGGGAGACCAGTTGTTTCTGAGCCTAGCAAGGTTACTGAGAGGCAAGGGCCTATTGCAGTTCAGCGACCTCAGAAACATCACTCCAATGCTGACTTGGATGATATGCGTAGACGAGGAATCTGTTTTAAATGTCAAGGGAAGTGGTCTCGTGGTCACGAGTGTCCTAATAAGGTATTACAGATTCTTACGGTGTTAGATGAGTACTTGGTGGAGGTCTTGCAGGATGATTGCCAGTTGGAGGAGCAAGGCGAGGTGGTCGCTGCAGGGCAACTGATGGAGCTCTCCTACAGTTCGTTTATGGGGTTGTCCTCCCCTTCCACAACAAAGATGCGTGGCATTATTAATCATGGAGAGGCTCTTGTGATGATCGATAGCGGTGCGACTCACAACTTTATCACACCTAAGTTGATGGCTCGGTTACAGTTACAAGCTCAAGCGTGTAGCAATCTGAATATTAAGTTGGGAACAGGAGTGATGGTACAGGGTGTGGGAGTCTGTCGTCGCCTCACTTTTCTGATTCAGGGGTGGTCTTTTTCTTCAGATTTCATTGTGCTGGAGCTTGGCCAAGTGGATGTTTTTCTGGGGATTTACTGGTTAAGAACACTTGGACAATGTAGTGTGAATTGGGAGACTCATGAATACTCATTCACCTATAAGAATCAACATGTGCATTTGGTAGGCGATACTGAGTTACAAGTTGCTTGTGGTGCTTTTCAGAGTTCATCGCCTTTCTTGGAAGATGTGTTTGCAGGTGAGGTGTGTGCTTTGGAGGGTTCTCCTGACCAATCCTTGGTGGTCCCTGGGGCTGTGAACGATGTTTTACAGCAGTTTGATGGGGTTTTTGCAGAGCCTACGGGTCTACCACCGTTGCGTGGCAGGGAACATGCTATTAACTTGGTAGCGGGTGTGTCTGCGGTCAGCGTGCGCCCATACCGGTATCCTCATGCACAAAAAGAAGTGATGGAGAGTTTGGTTAAAGAGATGTTACAGGCTGGTACAATTCGACCGAGTCGAATTCCATTCCCCAGTCCGGTATTGTTAGTGAGGAAGAAGGACACGAGTTGGCGGTTCTGTGTGGATTACCGTGCCTTGAACCAGGCTACCATTCCAGATAAGTTTCCAATCCCTATGATTGATCAGTTGTTGGACGAACTGGATGGTGCGAACATTTTTTCTAAGTTGGATATTCGAGCAGGATATCATCAGATTAGAATGCGTGGTTGTGACATTGAGAAAACAGCTTTTCGAACGCATGACGGGCATTATGAGTTCTTAGTCATGCCTTTCGGCTTAACTAATGCTCCGGCGACATTCCAGGCGTTGATGAACGAGCTGTTTCGCCCTTATCTTCAAAAATTCATTTTGGTTTTCTTTGATGATATTCTGATATATAGTTCTTCTTTATCTGAACATGTAGAACATTTGTTGGTTGTGATGAAGATATTTGCCAAGCACAAATTGTTTGCTAACAGGAAGAAGTGTCTGTTCGCTCAAGCTCAGGTGGATTACTTGGGGCACATCATTTCTGCTTCAGGCGTGTCTACTGATCCTACTAAGACTGCAGCTATGATGCGTTGGCCGAATCCGTGTTTAGTGAAAGAGCTACGGGGATTTTTGGGACTGACAGGCTATTACAAATGTTTTGTGCGTGGTTATGGGGTTATTGCTAGACCTTTGACGGAGTTGTTGCGGAAGGATAAGTTTGAATGGAGTGTGAAGGCTCAGGAGGCTTTTGATGCGTTGAAGCAGGCAATGTCTACAGCTCCGGTGCTAGCATTGCCAAACTTTTCAAAGGTGTTTGTAGTTGAGGCTGATGCTTCGGGTTATGGTCTGGGTGCCGTGTTAATGCAGGATAAGCGTCCCATTGCCTTCTTTAGTGTGGGGCTCTCTGCTCGCGAGCAGCTTAAACCAGTGTATGAAAGGGAACTCATGGCTATCGTTCTGGCTATTCAGAAGTGGAAGCATTACCTTATGGGGCGTCGTTTTACCGTGCACACTGACCAAAAGAGCCTTAAATTTTTGTTGGAGCAGCGTGAAGTGTCGATGGATGATCAAAAATGGTTGACCAAGCTTTTGCCTTATGACTTTGAAATCGTGTATAAAGCGGGTATAGACAACAAGGCGGCTGATGGGTTGTCTAGAATGGTTCAACCATCGTTGTGTGTGTCGCAGGTGGAATTGTTTGCTTTTACAGTCCCTGCGGTCCTGCAGCTTCAGGACTTTTTTAAGGAGATTGGTGAAGATGCTGTTCTACAACAGAGGATTCGCGAGTTTGATGACTTGCAGTTGGCTCAAAAGGGATATGTTCTTAAGGATGGCAAGTTATGGTATAAAGATAGGCTGGTGATACCTGCTAATTCTAAGTTCATACCTCTGCTCTTGGAGGTGTTTCATAACAGTCAGTTTGGAGGTCATTCGGGAGTTCTCAAGACTTTGAAGCGCATTCAACTTTCTTTCTATTGGCAGGGTATGTTGCGTGACGTTCAGAAGTTTGTGTCGGAATGTGCGATTTGTCAGACTCATAAGTCTTCCACACTTTCTCCAGCTGGGTTGCTACAACCTTTGCCTATTCCTCAGGCGGTGTGGACAGATGTGAACATGGACTTTGTCGAAGGGTTGCCCGCGTCTCAGGGTTATAATGCTATCTTGGTGGTGGTGGATCGTTTGAGCAAGTTTGGTCATTTCATTGGTTTGAAACATCCATTCTCTGCTTCGGATGTAGCTCAGAGTTTCGTGGCTGAGATTGTTCGTCTTCACGGGTTTCCTGCTTCGATTGTTTCAGATCGAGACCGTATTTTCTTAAGCCATTTCTGGAAGGATTGTTTCAAACTCGCGGGAACTAAGCTGAAATACAGCACTGCTTTTCACCCGCAGACTGATGGCCAAACTGAGGTACTCAATAGATGTTTGGAATCCTATTTACGTTGTTTTTCTTCTGCTCACCCTCGCACTTGGTATAAGTTCTTATCTTGGGCTGAGCTTTGGTACAACACGTCGTATCATACGGCATTGAAAACGACTCCTTTCAAGGTGTTTTATGGTCGTGATCCGCCTGTCTTGTTAGCGTATGAGCCGCATTCTACCCAGAACTTCGAGTTGGAGAAGATGTTGCAGGAACGAGATCGGATGTTGGTGGATATTAAGGCTCACTTAGTTCATGCACAACAGCTTATGAAGAACAATGCGGACAAGCATCGCCGGGATGTGACTTTTGCAGTGGATTCTTGGGTTTACTTGAAGTTGCGTCCATATCGTCAACACTCGGTTGTCAAACGCATTTGTCAGAAGCTGTCAGCCAAATACTTTGGTCCCTTTCAAGTCATGGCTCGTATTGGTCAGACCGCTTACAAGTTGCGCTTGCCGGATGGTTCGAAGATACACCCCGTGTTTCATGTGTCTCAGTTGAAGCAGGTGCTTGGCACGCATCATCAGGTTTTACCCTTGCCGGACACTTTTTCTGATGCTGGTGAGTTGATCCTGGAGCCTGCTGCTATACTGGAGACTTGTTACAATGATCACGGTGTGTGGGAAGCATTGGTTTCGTGGCATGGTTTACCTGCACATGAGAATTCGTGGGAACCGGTTCGTGAGTTGCAGAGGGAGTTTCCTGGTTTAAAGCTTGAGGACAAGCTTGATGTTGAAGAGGGGGTATTGATAAGCTCCACAGTGTGTACGTGCGAAAGAAGAAGTCAAGTAGAGCGGGCACGTGCGGAGGTCGTTAGAGATATTTTTTGCAGAATAAGTATAAAAGACTTGTTTGTTTGTTTACGGATTTTCATGTATGGTGTAAGACTTTCTCCTGCGTGAGAATTTGAGGGAGATAGATTCAGAGAATATGATGCTCTGATCTTCTCTTGTATACCGATACAGAACTCGTACTACTCAGAGTATTATTCAGAGAATTATTCAGAGTTACACTTCTCTAATCTAACATATTCTTATCATAAAAAGGTAGCTCAACCTTGGTATTTTGTTAAATTCTCTTATAAAATATGTCAGGAGAATCACTTTGGTCAACAATTCGAATGCATCAGCATCATAATAAACCTCTTAACAAGCTCCTTATATTAATCGCACAGGAAAAGATTGTCAGACCATGTAAATTATATTGCATATAGAGGTGTGAAAATGGATAAAGTTTCATGGATCAACTCAACTCAATCCAATCCATGAACCCTAATGACTTAACAAAATTTATCCTAGTGAGTTCATGAATAAAATAGTTTAATGAGTTAATTGGTTTAGTGGATCAAATGAATTGAATTGTAATGGGTAATAGTTAACCATTTAATCAATTAATTCTATTTTTATTGAGTCAAATATTTAAATCGGTTAAATATAACCAAAAATCTGTAAACCAATCAAAATGTATAAACTGATTAATGTTTAATTTTTTTTCCCAAAACAGCTTCATCGTGATTTGATCGGATCTTCACCGGCGTGAACCAGGCAGCTGGTTCGCCCCTCTCATCTCCGCCGGATCTTCGCCTGAGTTCAGGTTTATTTCTTCTCTCGTGCTCTCTCTCTCTCTCCCTCTCTCCGTCTGTCTTGGTGTCTTTGTCTCTCTCTCTCGGTCTCTTTGTCTCATGGGTTTGATTATTGATTTGATTTCTCCTTTAGTCATTGAAATCTCGAAGTGGGTTTTGATTTTTTTTTCTGGGTTTTGATATCTTAGAAACAAATTGACTCTGGGTTTTGATTTTTGGGTTTTGTTTTTTTCTGGGTTTTGATTTTTTGTCTGGGTTTTGATATCTTAGAATCGCTACTCTCGGTGTTTGTGTATCTATGTGGCTTGTTCTCTTGATTTGGGTTGTTAAACAAAAGATTGTAGTGACTGATTTGGGGTTTTTAAACTTGTTCTCGGTGATCATCATGTTTGATGGTGTATGTCAAGTTTTCAGCAATAATTGTATAGGAAATTGGATTGCTTGTTAGATTACTTGTGTTTGTTTTATTAATGTTCATTGTTTAGCTTCTTTGGATAATCGAGAAGACTATATATATATATGATGCCATGTCTAATGTTGCAAGAGAAGTTGACTTTTGGTAGACTCATCGAGCCTCTCCCTGAATAAAATGCTCCTGTTGCATATCCTCTTCGTTTAGACCAATGGCCTTGTTTGTCAAAAGACCAAATTAACTTGTGAATGGATGTCTGATTCAGGTTTGTGACAGGGAGAAGATGCTTTTTGTGCTTAATGGTGATTACCTGATTGCAGCCTCTTTAAAATCTATTGCTGATTTGATATCTCTCTCTCTCTGCACTTAATCTGAATGTGTCTTGGCGTATGAAATGCCTAGTTGCTCTATGACTGATTATAGACTAGGACATCATCCTCTATTTTTTCTTTCATAGACATAGTCGGCAGATTGATTTTGTTTGTCAGAGTAGTGAGAGTTTGCTTTGTGAATCATTGACTGGTTGATTCATAGGATAAAAAGTGTTGAACATGTACTATACTCGTATGCTTGTATGTGTTGTTGCTGTTTGATTGACTATACTCGTATGTGTTGTTGTTGAGTTGTCATTCTGATGTCATATTGATGTTCTTGCTTCTCATAAATTGTGGGGGTATATGATGCAGATGACAAGGACGAGACCATTGTTATACGAGAAAATCCAATGTCTAGTGGAATAGGAGGTTTCTACTTTCTACTCAAGTTGAAAGCTTGACTATGTTTTTGATATGATCGTGGCAAGCAAGGAGCCAGAGGCTGCAGAGCAACCGGAGGTGGTGGGAAGGATCACTCGTTCAAGAGCTAAGGAGATGGCCAAGGAAGCTCATTCTCTCATAGTTGACGGGTCATTCAACCTACCAAGGATCCAAGTCTTCAACATATCCACCCTGAAGACTTCACCCGGTAATGAGGACTAGGTAACTTAGGTGTGAAGTTTGTACTCTTTTTCCCATAGCTGAGTTTTGTCCCAATGGGTTTTCTCAGCATGGTTTTTAATGAGGCAAATGGATCACTACGTCGAGTTATCTAGAAATCATTACCAAAGTGGGAATAATTTACTTCTGTACTAGTTCAGCCGACTTCTGTACTACTACAGGTCGCCTAGACGTTTTGCTGTTTTTCTTATTTCCTTAAAACGTCTTGTTGTTTTGGTTATGCACTTCTTGTTGTTCAGAGTGTCGAGCCCTAGGGTGTTTAATACCCAAAGCTACGCCTCTTTTCTCTTTCAGCGAAGAAGTATGTTGTAAACACGTTTGTGAACTTTCTTCTCTCAATCCGATATCTTGAATGCGTTCTTGATTTCTGAGTTTCTTTACACGTTGTGAATTAGGAAACTCTTCTACCTGTTCGAATCCATCTCATCATTCAAAACACTTCTCACCATTGATTCATTGTTACTTGGTTCGATCATTACTTATATTCATTCACCAATCTCACTCGATCATCATCACCACCGAATCCACGTCGCCTATCACCTACCATCAGCCTTCATCAGAGTCCATTCCTAGGGGAGATCATATCATGTGGTATCAGAGCCAACTCTGTGCCAAGGCTAAGCGATTCTAAGAACCCTAATCTCTTGAGTTTTTGCTTAATTTCGTTTGTTTAGTTTTAGGGTTTGAAATTTTGAGTTTCGTTTGTGTCTAGATCGAATAGGGTTTAGTTTTTGAGTTGTTTCGAATTTAGACTGCAATTAGGGTTTAATTATTTGGAGTCTGTTCGTTATAGGGTTGGGTGTCGATCGATTCACTTGTGTTGTCGCTCGATACTAGGTCTGCAGTCGTGTGTTTTTCTTGTTTAAAATTCAGATTCTTGGAGTTTATTTTTGTTACTCATTCAAAGAACAAGTTACTGCGAGTTTCCTCTTTGATTTGCAGGTACAATGGAGCTATCTCCAGAAGCTATGGAAGCTTTGAATCAAGCCATGTCTAAGCAAATAGCAGAAGCAAACAAGTTAATGTCTACTCAGTTTCAGCAACAGATGGAGCAGCTCAGTAACAAGTTTGAGAAACAGTTCAAAGACATAGCTCAAGCATCTAGTGCTTCAGAACAGAGTTCTTCAGACCCGCCTAGTCCTAATGAAGCCCTTCGTTTAGCCAAAGGAATGGCTCATGTAGGAGCTTCTTCAAAGCATACACGGATCAGAACCGCTAAGTCACCTACTGGGGGAAGAGAGACTTGTTTCAATCAGAGGAGAAGCACTCAGGGTACAGAAAGAGAGCAACGCAGAACCGGCAGGGAACATACACGCCCACGACGAGCTGAACAAGTAGTTGGGCATCGAATCTACATTGAGTCAGATAGGGAGTATTCTGAAGAAGAAGAAGTTTCAGATCATAGTCAAGAGACAATGAGGAGAAACCGAAACAGAGATCATGGCAGGGATTATGATCCTTTGAGGCAGCAGCTGAAGCACCTTAAAATTCAGTATCCTTCTTTCCATGGAACCAATGATCCAGAAACTTATCTAGACTGGGAAAGGAAGATGGAGTCCAACTTTCAGGTTCAAGGTACTTTTGAGTTGAACAAGGTGAAGATAGCCATATCCGAATTCAATGGCTATGCTTTGTTGTGGTGGGAGCAGTTGGGGCTTACTAGACATCGACAGAGAGAGCCTGCTATCACTACATGGGAACAGTTAGTCACGCAGATGAGAAAGAAGTTTGTGCCTACACATTACCAGAGGGAGATTCTTAACAAGGAGGGCTGATCTAAGGGAAAGTGAAGACATGGTTATGTCGAGGTTTCTTGGGGGTTTAAACAGAGAGATTCAAGACAAGGTAGAGTTGCAGGACTATGAGGATGTGCAAGAAATGGTACATAAGGCAGAGCTGATTGAATCGCAGATCAAGAGAAAGGGAGTAAGGTCTACATTCACGCCTAACATGTCCAAGCCGAGGGAGTTCAGCAAACCCGCCTTCACCAAAGACAGCAAACCCGTGACAGTCACAGTCAAAGAGGAGGTAAAAACCGATTTCAAGCCCAAGAGTAGCACCTCTACAAGTCATATCAGGTGTTTCAAATGCCAAGGAATGGGGCATTATTCCAGAGACTGTCCAAACAAGAAAATGTTTCTTCTTCAAGAAGGAGGAGAGATTGTGCCAGTAGACAGTTCAGAGAGTGAATCAGAGTCTGAATTCTGTGAAGAAGGTGAACCAGCAGTCATGGGAGAGATGTTGGTAGCACGCAGAGCATTAAGTGTTCAGGTTCACCCAGATGATAGAGGACAGCGTGAGAACCTATTTCACACACGGTGTATGGTTCAAGACAAGGTCTGCACCTTGATCGTTGATGGTGGAAGCTGTACTAATGCAGCTAGTGAAGAGATGGTACAGAAGCTTAATCTTAAGACTACTTCACATCCAAGACCTTATCAGCTACAGTGGTTGAACAACAAGGGTGCTTTAACAGTTTCGCAGCAAGTAATGGTGAAACTAGCGATTGGGAAGTATGAGGATGAGCTGCTTTGTGATGTTATTCCAATGAAGTCAAGTCATATCCTTTTGGGAAGACCATGGCAGTTCGACAGAAGAGTGTTCCATGACGGTTACACCAACAAGAAAACGTTTGAGTTCAAAGGACGCAAGGTCACTCTTCTACCGCTTACACCCAGTGAAATCTACAAGGACCAGCTTCACATGAACCGCAAGGATACAGAGAAAGTGTCTCACAGCCTGTACATCAATCACAGCGAGTTCAACAAGCTATTTGATCCAGAGATGACCACATTCATGTTTGTGTACAAGGAAACACTCACCAGTACTAAGTCCGCAGGAGAGCTTCCACGCGAGATGATAGAGATTATAGAGGAGTATAAGGATGTGTTTCCAGAAGAGATACCTCCAGGCTTACCTCCAATTCGTGGGATAGAGCATCAGATTGATTTGGTACCAGGTTCAGCTTTACCGAACAGACCAGCTTACAGAACTAATCCAGTAGAAACTAAAGAGCTTCAGAAGCAAGTAGAGGAGCTGATGAGCAAGGGACACATCAGAGAGAGTCTCAGTCCATGTGCAGTACCAGTTTTGCTTGTACCTAAGAAAGATGGATCATGGAGGATGTGTGTTGACTGCAGAGCTATTAACAATATCACAGTGAAGTACAGACACCCAATTCCGAGATTAGATGACATGTTGGATGAGTTATGTGGATCAACAGTCTTCTCAAAGATAGATTTGAAGAGTGGGTATCATCAGATCAGAATGAAGGAAGGAGATGAATGGAAAACAGCTTTCAAGACCAAGCAAGGGCTCTACGAATGGCTAGTCATGCCGTTTGGTCTCACCAATGCTCCTAGCACCTTCATGCCCTTAATGAATCATGCCCTCAGACCGTTCATAGGCATCTTTGTGGTTGTGTATTTCGACGACATACTCATCTACAGTAAAGGTCTAGAAGAACACTTAGAACACATCCGCCAAGTTCTAAATGTTCTTCGTTCTCAATCCCTCTTTGCTAATTTTTCTAAATGTTCATTCTGTACTACTGAGGTTGTTTTTCTAGGTTTTGTTGTCAGTGCAGAAGGAGTTAGAGTGGACGATGAGAAGGTCAAGGCTATCAAGGAGTGGCCAACACCCAAAAACGTGGCAGAAGTCAGGAGCTTTCATGGACTAGCAGGCTTCTACAGGCGATTTGTGCAAGACTTCAGTACTATTGCAGCGCCACTTACAGAAGTTGTCAAGAAGGATGTAGGATTCAGATGGGAGGAAGCACAAGAGAAGGCGTTTTCAACCTTAAAAGAGAAGCTTATCTCTGCCCCTATTCTCTTACTTCCTGATTTTATGAAAACTTTTGAGATTGAATGTGATGCTTCCGGAGTGGGTATAGGAGCTGTTTTGATGCAGGATAGGAAACCAGTAGCTTACTTCAGTGAAAAGCTAGGAGGATCAACGTTGAACTATCCTACATATGACAAGGAGCTGTATGCTTTGGTTAGAGCTCTTCAAACGTGGCAGCATTACTTGTGGCCCAAGGAGTTCGTTATTCACACTGATCATGAGTCCCTGAAGCATCTCAAAGGACAACAGAAGCTCAACAAGAGACATGCCAGATGGATGGAGTTCATAGAGACTTTTCCCTACACGGTTAAGTACAAGAAAGGTAAAGATAATGTAGTTGCAGATGCATTATCCAGGAGGTACACTCTCATTTCTACTTTGTCTTCTAAGCTTGAAGGTTTTAGGGAGATAGTAGAACTTTATGAGACTGACATCGATTTTGCTGAGAGCTATGGCAAATGCCTTAAGTTTGCTTTTGAAAACTATTATAGGCAGGATGGATATCTGTTCTTTAAAGACCGATTGTGCATACCAAGAGGATCCATGAGGGAGCTGCTGGTCAGAGAAGCTCACGGAGGTGGACTAGCTGGGCATTTCGGAGTATCAAAGACTCTACTTGGACTGCAAGAACACTTCTATTGGCCTCAAATGAAGAAAGACGTGGAAAAGGTTTGTTCTAGGTGCCATATCTGCAAAATGGCGAAGGGTAAGGTACAGCCTCACGGCTTGTACACTCCTCTACCGATTCCTTCTCAACCTTGGACTCATATTTCTATGGACTTTGTTCTTGGCTTACCTCGAACCAGAAATGGTAGAGATTCTATTTTTGTTGTGGTTGACAGGTTTAGCAAGATGGCTCACTTCATTGCAAGTCACAAGACGGACGATGCTGTTACTGTAGCTAACTTGTTTTTCAGGGAAGTAGTACGCCTACATGGAATGCCTCAAGTAATTGTTTCAGACCGAGATACCAAGTTTCTAGGACACTTCTGGAGGACGTTATGGGCTAAACTAGGAACCAAGCTTTCATTCTCAACCACATGTCACCCGCAAACAGATGGACAAACCGAAGTGGTGAACAGGACGCTATCTGCACTCCTCAGAACTTTAGTGAAAAGCAACCTCAAGTCATGGGAAGAATGTCTACCACATGTGGAGTTCGCATACAATCATGCTAAGCATTCTGCTACCTTATTTTCTCCTTTTGAAATTGTTTATGGTTTTAATCCACAATCACCTCTAGACTTGATTCCTTTACCTTTAAGTGTGAAGTGTAGCTTTGATGGCAAAGAAAAGGCTGAACAGGTGAGGAGGATACATGCTAAAGCTAAGGAGAATATAGAGAAAAGGACCAAGCAATATGAGAAGCATGCGAACAAGGGGAGAAAGGAGCTCATTTTCGAAAAAGGAGACTTAGTATGGGTTCATTTACGCAAGGATAGGTTCCCAGACGAAAGGAAGAGCAAGCTTCTACCACGAGCTGATGGTCCATTTGAAGTCATCAAGAGGATCAATGACAATGCATATCAGCTTGATCTACAAGGTAAGTATACCATATCATCAACATTCAATGTTTCTGACTTGCTCCCTTATTATGCAGATTCCGATTTGAGGACAAATCCTTTTGAAGAGGGGGAGGATGATATGATCGTGGCAAGCAAGGAGCCAGAGGCTGCAGAGCAACCGGAGGTGGTGGGAAGGATCACTCGTTCAAGAGCTAAGGAGATGGCCAAGAAAGCTCATTCTCTCATAGTTGACGGGTCATTCAACCTACCAAGGATCCAAGTCTTCAACATATCCACCCTGAAGACTTCACCCGGTAATGAGGACTAGGTAACTTAGGTGTGAAGTTTGTACTCTTTTTCCCATAGCTGAGTTTTGTCCCAATGGGTTTTCTCAGCATGGTTTTTAATGAGGCAAATGGATCACTACGTCGAGTTATCTAGAAATCATTACCAAAGGGGGAATAATTTACTTCTGTACTAGTTCAGCCGACTTCTGTACTACTACAGGTCGCCTAGACGTTTTGCTGTTTTTCTTATTTCCTTAAAACGTCTTGTTGTTTTGGTTATGCACTTCTTGTTGTTCAGAGTGTCGAGCCCTAGGGTGTTTAAAACCCAAAGCTACGCCTCTTTTCTCTTTCAGCGAAGAAGTATGTTGTAAACACGTTTGTGAACTTTCTTCTCTCAATCCGATATCTTGAATGCGTTCTTGATTTCTGAGTTTCTTTACACGTTGTGAATTAGGAAACTCTTCTACCTGTTCGAATCCATCTCATCATTCAAAACACTTCTCACCATTGATTCATTGTTACTTGGTTCGATCATTACTTATATTCATTCACCAATCTCACTCGATCATCATCACCACAGAATCCACGTCGCCTATCACCTACCATCAGCCTTCATCAGAGTCCATTCCTAGGGGAGATCATATCAGTTTTACACTAAATACATTTATCTTTATCGATTCTACCTTGGTTTATGTCGGGATTGTGACATGTGTTTGAGATATGATTGAACCGATTCAAGAGAACTTTTTCTTTTTCTTTTGTGTGTAAAACAGCATTGATAATGTAATTTGTTGAGTTAACCATTTAACCTATGAACTCATTTAATCTAAACTCATTAGGTAATGAGTTGAGTTAATCATTTTGACACCTCTAACTGCATACATACCAAAAAAAGAGTCTTTAATTAGTAGTACTTACTGTATATTTCTCTGTTTATAGCCTAGATTATCTCTGCTCTGTTTCTCTTTTACATCTTCTTTTTCTTCCAACTAATCCACTCGCTTAAGAACTTCTTTATCCAATTTTGAGAATTAACTTTTGTTGTTTTCTGTTATCATCATAGTCTACTAAGAATTTCCTAAGTCTCAAATCCCACATTTTGCTACTATTTTTTTGTCTTAGCTTTGGTAATCCGAGAAATGCTCTTGTTCATTTCACTGTGGCTCGTTGTTCTCACTGGAATTGAGAAATACATGAACTAAGGTAATTAACGTATAACTGTGTATAAGAGAACCTATGGAAATTAACATATAGAACTGAATAAATGAAAACTATAAAGTGAAATTTTTCTAAGTTGCCAAACAAAAGCTTGAGAAAAACCAACAATTTTATTTATTTAAAGCATACTGTTTCTTAGACTAGATATAATATATGAGATCAAGGAAACAGGTTTCCCTGAGTCAGTTAGAGAGATCTATTTACAGCATCAACATGATTACTTATTATAGATAATAATAATATATTCGGATGCTGCGCAGTGGTCTCGTCATTGTAACTAGTTGTCTTGGAAGGTGAAATCGGGCAAGTTGTTCTCAGTCAATTGACCATTCTCCTCCCGGTACCTCTCGAAGATCTTCACTTCCCCAGTGCGTATCACAACCAATGCAGTCGTACTTGTTGTTCCATATCGTTGCATTCCAAGCGCACGCTGAATTGAAACGAAAAGAAAGAGATTAACTAATAAATGATGGAGAGGATGAACCATAAAAAACGGTAGATCAAATGTCTTACATCTAAATCAGGATGGTTAGCCATTTCTTCCACAAACACCGTTTCTTGACCTTCTCCCACAGGACTCAACATATAGTTGCTAGCAAACTCATTAAGCTGTGGTAGTGGATCGTTTCCCAAATGACCAATCATCTGAGTAAATCGGTCTCTCAGGAATGTATCCTGCAAAAACAAAAACAAAAAGAGGGTTTGAAGGAGCTAAACGAATAAGATTTTTGACAAAAAAAAAAAAAGAATACCCTGTAGTTATTAGTTACAGCAAGTGATTACCCTAACAGCGATTTCGGAATCGAGACCGTGGAGAGGAGAAAGTGTATGCACACCAGACGGAAGGATTCCTATCATGACATTCGGCTCATCTTTCTCAGGTTTCCTGATATGAACCATTGAATTCGAAGCCATGTCTGCGACAATAAGGCTATAGGACAACTTATTTTGTATATCCCTTTCACGCTGTACATTAACGGCAAACTCCCAAGGACTCATATTGCTCTGAATCAAACAAATAATAAACCCCGTGATCAATATCCCAAATATGTCTAGAAATATTAACGAAAAGCAAAATATGCAACAACAAAAAAACGAAACCTCCAAGAAGGCAGAGGGGTAAAACTCGGAGCCGCGGAATGGAACAATGTCGTCATCAAGCAACGTTCTACTCATGAGAAACGCGACTCGGCCTCGTTTAGAAATAGCGAACCACGTCCCCTTGCTATCTTCGTACCGACCACTCAAAATATGGCCATCCCAAGATGCCTTACTTATGACCCTGTTATTAAGTAAGCCATCAGATGAGACAGAGTCTTAGAAATAAAAAGTCATCAACATTATTATTAACGTACGTACGACGTCAAAACAAAGAAGAAACGTCTTGAATGAATTTTTAAAACTTGCCTGTTTCCCCAATTGTCTCTGTTCATCACAAGCGTAAGTTGGTTGTTGCCTTCCCTTGCCCAGTTGAATGCTACGATCCCCATTTTTCTCTGTTTCTTGTAGAAAGAATATAAACAATGATGTTGCTTATATAGCCGAGACAATCTCCTTTACTTTTCTCTTCTCCCTCTTTTCTGTTTAACAGTCACCATCATAGTCCTAGGAAGCGTGTCAAAATTTCTACAATTTTCACAAGTAATTCCTTTTTAGGCTCTCTAGCTTTTTCTTTCTGTTGGAAGAACGAGCCCTCTGTATGGTGGAAAGAACGATGGAGAATTAATTAGTTATTTTTTACTATACTAAGAAAATACAATGAATTTGGTCTTAGCTTAACTTGCTTTGGTGGTAGTTCGATCCTAGAAGGAGGAGTCATGTGTGTATGTGAAACAACTTAGTAGAACTACTCTTGTTTAACTAATTTCCCCTCAATTTTCGATTCCAACTTCTCAAACAATCTAAATACGATGATTTGCGATTTTTCCGACGGAGAATGATAAGGAAGAGAGACGACTTCTCTTGGGATGCATAGGTTGGAAGAAGCGACAAGGATGGAAGAACGGTGAGCACAATGAATGTCTCTAGTAAGGTACATACTTATAAACATGAAAGTTCCCCTTCTTTACGAATAAGTTTGTGGGATCAAATGGTAAAAGGTTTGTTTGGAAACATTGATGTACCACGGTTCGATCCCTGGTTAGTACAATTTTGTTTTTAAAAATAAATTACAACACCAAGTCGTTTTGATATATGATGCGTGAACTAAACGCCTATTACGAAACGACGTAGTTTCATTAAAATTAATTTTTTTGAAAACTTAACTATCTAAATGATTCGAACCGGTGACCTCAAGGAACACTTGCTCGACTCATTACCAAATGTGCTATAACACATCTCCACGTAATTAGACACATACGTATATATATAGCTCCTTTTATATTCTTCTTCTTCCCAAAAATTTGAGAGAGAGAAAGCTTCTGTAAAATATTCCGACAACTTTTGGAGTCGGGTTTTTTTGTTTCCGGCTAAGTTCGGTTTTAACTCTCGCTTCGATGCGAGTTCTTCTTAGTTCTTATGGCTAACCTTTTTGTTTTTCTTTCCCTTTTGCAGATCCAGTTAGATCTCTTTCAAGATGAAGAGGTCAAAGCCGAGTTGTGATTCAGAGGTTTCGAATCATCGGATTGCTCGATTCCAATCAAGAGGAGAGTAAATCATCATACCTCCTGTTTGAGCCGTTTGTTTGGCAAAGGATGATGGTTTCTCCTTGAGCTTGTAAATCGTGATGAGTGAAATTCAGTGGCAGGTGAAGAACGGATTAGGAGAGCGTGTTTTGCGACTAGTCTGACAATCTCACCTTCTCATGTCTTCTGGAGATTAACGAATCTGAAGCTTCAAATTCTCTGTTCTTCATACTCGGATAATCACTGCAAAAGGCCTTTGGTGTATGGAGTCAAAAGCTGGAATCTGATGGATCCTCGAGGTTGATAAGGCGATTTCCTCGCCGGAAAATTTTCAGATCTGGTCGGTTTTCAGCTCCGGTGTGAACGGCGGTGATCGTGTGTTCTTTCGCACACCTTATCGATTTACACGTGTTGCATATGTGTCACTTTCTAACCCATGTGGTTTCGGTTGTAATGTTTTATTGGGTCAATTGGGCTTCATGGACTCCTTCCCATTGTAACCCTTTTTGGGTTTTAAACTTTTAATGAAAAAAAGTTGACGAAAAAAAAATATATTCTTCTTCTTCCCATTGATAGAAGGAAACAAATCCGCAGAGACAAAGAGATTTCATTGACAAAGAAGTAAATAAACCAAGAACTGTCATTGATTCGCCTTTTTGTTTAATGTCTGCTCCGTCCTCATCTCATCTAAGAGACCTGTAAAATTGGTGGAGTGGAGAATTCATATTTCTGCTTTTGTAAAATTGGGCCGTTTTCAACTTTTCATATTGTCTCAACTTGGGTATTGATTCAAGGGGGTTTTAGGTGTTTAATTTTTGCTAAATTGTGTAAACTATTTGATTCGTTGAGCTTTGACGATGCTTCCTTGGTTAGGAAACTAAACTGGTTTTTCTTATAAATGGTTCGTCGAGTCTAAGTCATCAATGACGTATGGTCCCACATGGTTTTTAATTGCTGACTTAGACTAAACGACTGTGTTTTACAGGACGACGTAGTTTCATCAAAAAAATGTCTAACCAAGCTAGCCCTGGCCCCGAACTCGAAAATCCGATCCAAACCCGTATCCGAACGGGTACCCGAACATAACCTTACCCAATGCAAAATATTCACTAGTGGTAGTCAAACCCTCTACCTTATGCATTAAAGGGGTGCATTGTAACCATTTTGCCACTTTAATATCTCTGGCTGATATTAAAACCTGAAGTATTTAGTTATTACTAGATACAATTTTCCTCACAATCTATAACATTATGTGAAATTTTAGATATAAGAGGTTATAATTATTTTACTAGGTAATCACCCGTGCTGTTGTACGGGATAAATTTTTTTTTGAATATTACATTTGTAAATATATTTATTTAGTATAAGATTTATAATACAAACTTATATTGTATCAAGTTTATGAAAGTTTAAATTATTAATCGTTTCACCATAAATCTTAGACTGACATGATGGCGGATCTGGATCGAATGTGAACCAAATTAGTAAAGGTAGAGTGTTTGTAACTTCTGAATGTGATTTATGGTGAACTGGTGGAAGTGATGAAGATAGAAAAATCATATATATAGGGGTTAGGCCTGGGCAAATAAACCGAACCCGACCAAAAAATACCCGAACCAAATCTGTCTAAATAACCAATAGTTTTTGTTTTCAAATAACCACGGGTATCGGGTATTACCCGAACCGAACCCGAGGAACCGAAGATACCTGTTTATATCCGAGAACAATTATACATGATATCATACTATCACATATGATTTGATTTCATAAAACCGTTTGCCTTAATCTCCCTCTTCGAATCCTTGTGAATTGTTTTGCGAGACATGGTATGCTCAATTTCATTTGTTTAAGATTTCATGGTATGCTCAGTTTCAGTTGTTTAAAGTTTAGTTCATTGTTTCTTGTTGAATTTGTTAGATTATACAACTGTTTGTAAAGTTATATTTCAAGTTTTTCGGGTTTTGTGGGTACATTTCAGGTTTTTATGGGTACTTATATGTTTGAGTAGGTACTATCCATAACCAAATAAAATTTGGATACATTACAAGTTTCTTAAAGTCAGTACCCAAATAATCCAAATCCGATAGGAACCGAACCTGAACCCAACCCAAAATTATATAAACACCTGTTCGGATCCTATATTAGTAAACCCGAAAAACCCAAACTCGAATTACCCGAATCTGAACCCGACCCGAACACCCAAATGCCTAGGCCTAATAGGGGTAGTAAGTCTAATGAGGGTTTATGTTTTAATTTTTAAAAAGATTCACTTCCCTCCAAGTAAATTATTTCGATTGAAAAAGAAAATCTTAGATTAGGTAAGTGATTTTTATGCGCAATTACACTATAAACAACAACCCTAAATGGGCCATTACGGCCCAAATAATTTATCCATTACACTTTCGGCACGTGCGAGTTCACACACATGTAGAAGAGTTTTTTTGGTATTTATTAATTATAAATTTTAATTATTTATTAATATAAAAAAAAACTTAAAGAAAACACAAAACCAAACGCCTGTCTAGGAGGAGAAAGAGAAAGGGGGAAGAGAGAGAGAGAAGAGAGAGAGAGAGAGAGAGAGAGAGAGAAGAGAGAGAAAGAGGGAGAGAGAGAGAGAAGAGAGAGAGAGAGAGAGAGAGAGAGAGAGAGAAAAAATGGGTGAGGTAGCAGATACAATGACGAAGAAGAAGAAGAAAGGGAGGCCATCTCTATTAGACCTTCAAAAGCGAGCTATCAAACAGCAACAATTACAACAACAGCAACAACATCGCAATCAAGATGACCAGCACCACCAGAACCAACACCATAGATCCGGTTCGAAAAACCCTAATTCTCTCAATCACGCACCCAACTCCGCCTCCCGATCCAAACGGCGGAACCCTAATTCAAACGGAGATTCGCCCTGGATCAAAGACGAAGACGACAACAACATAGAAGACAACGACGACGACGAGCGGCGTGAGAAGAAACACAAGCTTTTACATGGATTGAACTCTCATCATCAGTCTCATCGACATTCTCCTAATTCCCACCAATCGGATCTGAATCTCGACGAGACTCCCGAGGCTTCCTTCAAATTCAGCGGCGGATCTATTCACACGGTAGAGATAAAATTGAATTGAATTCAGATCGAATTAGTTTTTTTAAAAAAAATTTCCCCCAAAATTGATTTTGATTTATGAATAATTTCGCGCGTTTGGTAGTAGTAGTGTATTGTTCGTCTCTTCTCTGATTTTTGAGTGAGTGGGAGAGATTGAGAGTTTGTTTGACTGAGTCATCTGTTTTTTCTCCCTTCTTTGTTGTGTTTTTTTTTTTTTTTTTTTCAATTGGTGGAGTGGAGAATTGATAATTTTGCTTTTCTGTAAATTAAAATTTCCCCTTTTCTTTTTTGTCTTAAGCTAAGAAAATTCTTGTGTGTGTGTTTAATCAGTTTTTATTCTCTCTGCTTTTAATTTTGGAGAATTTATGTGTAGATATATTATTATAATAGTATTTGATTTTACTGGTAATTAAAATCCGTAGATTACATCTCTGAATTAAAGATGCACCTGCACTGAAACTGAGAACTGAAACTAATCGTGTCCGAAACAAGTTTCGATTTGTCTTTTCCTTAAACTACCATCAGTTTCTTAGTATGTTGTGTCCGTTGGTTATTTTACTTTATGCTTAAAACATGAACATTGGAACACATACTGATGATCTGTTTTAATCCTTGCAGGGAGAAAAGGCTTCGAAAGCGACAGACATTCTTCAAGGTATAAAAACTCTTCTTTTTTTTATATATATTTAATCCTTGGAAAAGGCAATTAAAACCTGAGAAAAAATTCGTACGAGGATAAAAGCGAGGATTTTTTCTGATGCTGGGAAGCGATTAAATTATTAACTTTTTTATATATTTTTGGGTTTACATGTGGATAGGGTCTCCCGTGGAGTCAGGTCCCACTACACCTTTGCCAGACAAAAAGTTGTTGGTGTTCATCCTCGATAGACTTCAAAAGTATATATGCTTGCTCATTCCCCCCTTCCTTCTCTGTCATTTTTGGTTTTAAGAGCAACTGGGTTTCTGATTGTTGTTGTTGTTGTTGTTTTTACTAAACACTTGAAGGAAGGATACTTATGGCGTTTACTCTGACCCTGTTGATCCTGAGGAGGTGAAAAACTCCTTCCTTTACTCCCTTTTGTTGTTGATGTTAAAGCTTCTTGTTTTTCAGTTTGACTTATCTGCGTTTCGTTATTTTTTTTACAGCTTCCTGATTATCACGAGATTATCACGAATCCCATGGATTTTAGCACTGTGCGGAAGAAACTAGACTCTGGTGCATATGCCAGTTTAGAACAATTTGAGGTATCTTTTTGTTCTTTTTGAGTCCACTTTGGACTCTTCCTCTATGCTTCTCCTTCCATGTGTTCGAGAGTTGGTTCCGCATTTGATAGCTAGAAAGTTTTGTTGCGCGGCATCTTCATTTCAAAACTTTTCGTACGGCCTCTTATGTTTTCTTTATGGAGAGCTATTGCTTGATGTTGTTTGCGTGCATTTCTTCATGAGACTGCTAACCAATGAAGATAGATACTTGTAGTATATGGTGCACACCTAAGGCTGTTTCAAAAGTTGTGCTTAACGCAAAGTAACCGTTGATTTGTTTAGACTCAAATTGTCTCCCAGTTTGCGTATATGTGAATTTGTGAGGAGGTTATTGGTGTTAGAACAGCTTGCTCTCTGATAAATAACGCTTCTCTCCCTGTTCTTTATACCTTTCTCTGATAGATAACGTTTCTGGCTCTGTTCTTTTTGCAGAGAGATGTGTTTTTAATATGTACAAATGCAATGGAATACAATTCATCAGACACTGTATATTATCGACAGGTATGTCCTAGATTCTGATTGTTATGTTTTTAGCTATTCTTGTTCTGATATTTTCGTTCCAAGTTTATGAAAATAGTGTGTGATTTGGCTTATTATAGGCACGAGCTATACAAGAGTTGGCGAAAAAAGACTTTGAGAATTTAAGGCAAGACAGTGATGATGAAGAACCACAAAGCTCACAACAGCAGCAGCAACAGCCAAAAGTTGCCAGAAGAGGACGTCCTCCGAAGAAACAGCCTGAACCATCTTCCATTGACCGTACTGCTTCTGAAATATCAGCTGATACGCTTGGAGGAGGAGATAGCTCTAATAAATTTTCTGCTGCTTACAATCTAAGAAAGGCGCCTCCATATAAGTTCCGTCAAGCAGAATCGTCAGTTAGAATCAATCATAACAGCGAGACTCAAAGTGGTTGGTCCATAGATTGGGAGAACGAGTTTCCATGTAATACAATCTCTTGCCTTTGCTCTCTCTCTGCCTTCTTTCAGTATTATTTTTATTTGCCAATATGAAAGCATCTTCTTGGTTTCTCTGTAGCTTCGGTTGTGAAGGCGGTTAACAAGTACGGAATGAAACATTTCAATGTTGATGATAACAGACGTGATACCTACAACCACCTCTCGACTTCTTCCCAAGAACCATCCGTCTTGACAACGCTTGAAGACGAGTTAAAACAGTTGATTCCAGTACGTAATTGCCAAACACTATTTTAGCAGTTTTTGTATATAGAAAACAAGAGTCTGATGATCATTGTTTTTCTTTATTCATCAGGTTGGCTTAAACACTGAGTACGGTTACGCTAGGAGTCTAGCACGATTCGCTGCAAATCTTGGTCCTGTTGCCTGGAAAGTTGCATCGAGGAGAATCGAGACAGTATTACCACCTGGAATCAAATTTGGTCTAGGTTGGGTTGGAGAGAACCCAGCAGGACCTGAAGAAGATGATAATTCTCAAAAACAAAACTTAGTAATGTCGTCGGGGAAACAAAAGTGTTCTAATGACTTAGCGTCTGATGATCATTCCAACAGAATCCTGTCTCCAACCGCTTCAGTCTCGAGCGCTTTCATAGGAAACAGACATTCTTCTTCTCAAACCATCGAAGAGACCGCACCACCACCCGCTCGTGTCTTGAATCCGGAAACTGATCACCCATCAACCTCCTCCTCTCGTCAGGCTGGACCGCTGATCAAACTCGAGAACAGCAACGGCCTCATCCGCGGATTCGGTGGATTCAGCCATAATGCAAATCAGATGCTAGGAACTGCGAGACAACAACAACAACAACAAGAAGAAGGAAACGTAAGCAACGAGGCCACACAGAGCTCGCAGCAACAACAAGGGTTGATGTTTCCTTACACCAAACAGGAATTTCACCGGTTTCCGCCGGACCTTAACGCTAGGCTAGTATCACCGAACTCCCCGGGCTCTAATCAGCAGACAGGTTCGTCCCCATCGCAGCATCCGGATCTGGCATTACAGCTCTGAAGATGAATATATGGGATATTTGAAAGAAGAAGAAGAAGAAGAAGAGGCATTTTTCCATTTGGCTATCTCAGCCATATATTTTCTGGTATGAAAATCTTGTGGAGAGTCATGGCTTCATTATTTGTTGTGACTTGTGACATGAAAATATATATGGGACAGTCTCTCCTATTGTACAGATTGTTGCAACTTCCATATAATTTTTTTAGGGGTAAAAAGAGAAGAAAAAACAAAAGAAAAACCACAGGAGTCAGTGCAGGCTGTAGAATATATATAATTTATAGTTTTAATTTTTTTTCCTGAATTTTTCAGATATATATTTTCGTTATTTTTTTTAATGGCGATAAAAAGAAGATGAAACAACAGTATTGTTAGATTTGTCATGTGTACTTTAGCATTTGACTTTTTGTAAGAGTTGTCAGTTTCTTTCTTGAATACTTTTTGCCGGCTTCGACTTTCAAGTTCCTCGGTAATGGGAACTTCTGATTGTTTCTGTAAGATACTTTACAATACGATTATGTTGGCAAAAGATGAGTGGAATCACCTGAAAATTTGATAAACGGGATTAATGTATTATCAAAAATTAGTTGAAATAAGTTTACAAATATATATATAGTCATGTCACATGTGTTTAATCAAATCAGGAGCATAGTAAACAAATAAGCCGACTAAAATCATCTACACTACACATCTACATTATTTCACATTTAGAAATTTAAAAATTATTATAACTCATTAAATACATATCAAGGTGTTCGTCTACGTACCTTCAATAGTGGTTGAATTTTGTCAAGAGGGAGAGGGGGGCTCACGCGTCACGGGATTTACATGACCGTCTTTGTTTGGTGGGTCTCGACGTCTCGTGATATTTATTTTTTTCCTCTCAAACCATTGGTTCATCTCTTGGCCAATTATAGGCATATAAAAATATTACTAACACTTGTCCTGTTTTATGTATTTATTTGAGGCAAACGCTCTTGGATTCCTATTAATACATTCGGCAGGTTCGATTTTTACATGTATGTCAATAACTTTTGTCGGTTTACATACATATACGGTATTTACTCTTATATACATACACACGATCTATACTATTAAAAGGGAAGCATTTTTGATAAGTAGACCTAGTTTAAGAAATTATTACATAAAATGCCAATGAAATAGGAATAAGGATATGTATAATCCTTGAAACCAAACAGGTACAATTAAGAGATATTTTCGGAAAGTATCCAATCAGAACCAAACAAGGAAATTTTCTACAGACTTTTTTTTTGTAAAAATGAATTTAATCACTTTAAGAAAATCTTTAAAAAATCGTAATCTCTATTAATTATCACATAATATGTTTGGAAAGATATGCAATCAACAAATACTAACCATACATAAGATCTTTTCAATAATTAGCATTTCAAACTTTTCAAATCCAAATCTTAACAATTACGAATATAAATATCAACCATATTTTGAATTGTTTAGGATATGAGTCATTAGGATCAAATTCAAAATCTTAAAAAAATATTATGTACTTACCAAATGTGCACAAAACATTAATTACCATCATCTAAATTATAGAAATTTTCAATTTTAAAAATCGTAAATATAGGAACGAAAATACTAATTTTGTTATGAAAATATGTGGTATCAATTGCATTTATCTTATTGATGAAACCGATGACCTCCACTATAAATATAACCATCCTAGACAAATTTAGTGTACCCGATCTTACTTGAAATATCTAATTTTGTATATCATAATGGCTACCAACGATGGTAGATAGTATACATACGTCTTTTCTATTTTGTAAAAAAAAAAATCTAATACTATGAAACTGTTTTATGTCTTCCAGTTTGGGCAACCAATCGGAGAGTTTTATTTTAATTAATGTGAGGTTGAAAAAGAAAGAAACTGTTTTATGTTTAACTGTATTTTTACAGGGTTCAAAAATTCATGTTTAACTCAAGAAAATATTATCCAGATGATAAAAAAAAAAACAAATTTGACGTTAGAAAAAAACTCAAGAATATATATGTGAGCATTTATTTTCTATTTTGAACTACTCTTATTAGTTTTTTAAATTATGTTTTTAGTATTCTAATATTTTTCATCCTTGAAAAGGGTTCCCATTTACATCATGGTTGATGAATCCTCACCAATTAACAACTCATTGTTTTGTTTATGTTTATGAAATTATATCTTTAGTTAAGATTTGATATTTTAAATTAATATTTTCATTTTATATATTATTACAGATACATGACGATACCAGTATATTGTGTCAAAGATAATACATGTAAGAGTATTGTCAAAGGACTTTAATCATGAAGAATATACTTTTTAAGTGATTGATAATCAATTGTTGATAAAAAAAAAGTGATTGATAAACAATTCAATTGTATAGTAGATTTGTGTAACCATCCACAATATAAAAAATCAAAATGTTTATTAATATATTTTATCAAATCATTTTTAAATTGTAAATTCACATGTTTGTTAATTTTCATTTATTTATGTGTTATTTAAATTGTGACAATCAAACTAAACAAAACATATTTTAAATTATTGGTTAAAATCTCAATATGTACAATAAAATTTTGGAAAGATAATTATCAATTTTAAATAATATAAAAATCAAATTTAATTTGATTGCATAAATATGGAACCTATCATAGCAACTTTTTTTTGGGCAAAAAGAAGTCATCCTACCAACTAAAACCAAAAAACCTATCATACCAAAATAATTATCGTAGCTGTGTTAATGCATAAGGATAAGTTTCATTAATAAATACCAATGAATAAAGATCAAGTTTTAACGGAAATAGTTTTACTTCTTTTCACACATGAATATAGATTATTTTGGGTAACAGGCTAAAACGTTTTTTTTTTTAATAATCATATTTTATTTTCAAAATCTAATTTGAGTCAGAGCAACTTTGTAATGGATAAATATATAACTTTGGAATGGAAAATTTGAGTACTTTTGAAAATTTTAGAGAGTTTGTGACAATCACAACATAAAATAAACTCTTACCCAATCACTTAAAACATATATCATATATTAGAAATTTTGTTAAATTAAAATACATGTTACCCACGGGCTTTTGCAAATTCAACAGGAAGAATGTAGACATTGCTCCTGTGGTTTTTGGGAGACGAGTTTTTCACGGGTAAAGAAATAGCAAAACCATTATGATGTAAGCCTATTAATGTGGGTTTTTCATGCTATACAATTTAGGTTATCAAGTTTAGGAAGTTCTGATTATTATGGCAGATTTTATCCAGTTTAATAGATAACTAGGTGATACCCGTGCTACAGCACGGTATTATATATTTTGTTAGTTATTTTTTTGTAATTTGTATTTTTGTAATATAGATTTTATTTTGATTCATTTTCTTTGTTTATATAGTGTTTATTTGTATATTTGGGGTTATACAGTAAATTGGAAATCCTAATAGAGTAAGTAGTTTGTAAAATATAGTTTTTCACGGAAACAGACACATCATAATAGTAGATAGTACGTAGTTTTGTAAGAGAATAGACACTCCGCAATATCGGATAGTAGTTTTGTAAGAGGATAGAGACACCCTGCTTCCATGGCTTAATTTATAGTTTGATAAAAATACATGTTTTAACGGATTTAACTCAAAAAAATTTTATATTTTAAACTTTTAAGAATTAAAATATTAATATTACTCAAATATTTTATAGACTTTAAATATATTATAATATTTTAAACTTTCGACAGAGTTTAAATATTTATAATAATTTAAACATTGTATAAAAATTTAAATATTTATAATAACTTAAACTTTTTTTTTAAACGTAAATATATTATAATATATTATAATATGTTTACTTTTTAAAAGTTTAAATATTTTCAAATATAGAACCAAATTAAACTGTTAAATTTGGATACCTGATAAATCAAGCTTCCTGCTCATTTGTACTCAAAACATTTTAGTCACATATTTATAGTGATTATGAACCATATTCCAAAATATTTAGTCGATGTGGGATATACAGTACACCTTTTCTGTAAATTAGTTTACAACTTTACATATATATAATTTCTGCGTTTTTAATTCTTTCTATATATACTACTCACAATTAATTACTATAATTTTGTTAAGGAAATATTATAATATCAGAAATCAAGCAATTCAGTCAGATTTGGTAACTTGAATATTCGTTTTTAAAGATTTTAACTGAATCACTAAATATTCCTTTTGAAAGATTATCTGTTAAGATCAATCTCGGTAACTAAGGAATATCCGAATTTTTGGTAATTAAAATTTATGGTTTTCATTTAAATACCTTAGAGGAAAATAAAATCAGAGTGTTTGCCTATAACGAATAACTCTGTTTGGAATCTTAAATAACTAATCTTGAATGAAATAATATACTGGATCCGAAAATTATTATTCTGGAGTACAAACAGATCCGCGGGTTTTTTTCCTTCTGTAGTCGGATATGTAAGGATCCGCGTCCCGACCCGGCAATTTTTTAAGTGATCGACCGAGGGTATTTTCGTCATTTAAAGAAATTGAAACTATATGTTAATTAGATTAAATTTTGTGATTCTCTAATCATTTTTAATGAAAAACCTACCAAAACCAAGTCATGGTCCATTTTTACTCTAGAGAGTAATTCTGCTTTAATAATATAGATTTTTGAGAAATATAAAGAAAATTTATATAATGTCTACTAATTTGTAAAATTTAAATATTCAAACAAAAAGTACATGAAGTATGAGTATCCCATCTGAATCTTCTACCTATTTCTTTATCGGTTGGACTAAAATATACAATATCAAATGGATAAATTATTATTTAAATCATGGTTATAAAATAAAATATACATGACATTTATGGGGCGTGACAATTTTTTCTGTCCATAAATAATTGTTCTATTTTCTTCTCTTTTTTATTATTATTGTAGTTGTTTATACTGATAACAAAACAAATATTATTTTGTCTAAAAGGAAATTATACTGATAACAAAACAAATATTTTTTTGTCTAAAAGGAAATAAAAACATATCAAATACTATACTAATACGAGTTAGGATTATAAGTGTTAATAATATTCGTTAAAATTGTTTATAAATATAACCCCACACATACGTAATATATTACAAATTTAATAATAACTTTAACTTTTAAAATCAATCCCGCACGTATGTGCGGATCTGAATCTAGTTATATTTTATAAAGAAACATGCATAATGACGTAAATGACTATATAGTATATAGATAGACCCTTACGTTATCTTTGTTTTATCTGAAAAGGCCTTGGGTCTTTTTTTTAATATATCGTCTGACTAGGGTTTATCTGATGGAAAGGAAAAATAGAGACATTTTAGAAAAGGCATGAAAACACGGCGCAATACGTCAGGAACGTTCCTCCCGTTTGATCTCGTTATCGAGATACTCACGAGATTGCCGGCGAAGTCTGTAGCGAGATTTCGTTGCTTGTCCAAGGTATGTGCTTCCACACTTAGCAATCCAGTTTTCATTGATTCGTTCTCCACCATATCTTCGTCTCGCCCGAAGCTATTGTTCACGTGCCCTAAAGACGGCAAAACGTTCTTCTTCTCATCACCAAAGCCTCGTGATTCGTCTCCTTTAGCGGTCGATTTTCAAACGAGTTTTCCAATTAATCGTCCCTTTGACATTTGTCGTCCTGTTTGTGGCTTCGTATATGGTTTCAACATTCATAAGACTAAGGGAAGGACAGTTTCTGTGCCACTGATATGTAACCCTAGCAAAGGAAAATCCTGGACCTTACCAAGAGTCAAGACTAACAGAACTATAATCACAAGCTATTTTGGGTATGATCCGATCTGTTAGGATATTGTAAGATATGATTTGGTAATCAAATCATATCTCTTAGCTTGGTAATCAAGGAAAAATCTTAATCACTTAATATATGATTTGATTGTATACTATTTAGGAAGATTTACATCTACCATTTAAAGAAATATCTTTGTATATATATGAAGCCTTATGGCCATTGATAATAAAACAAGAAAACCTTTTCCAAAATTATGTTTTCTTGACATGGTATCAGAGCCAAGTTAATCTTGTGGATCGATTATAACAACGACGGTGATGAAGATGACAACGATGAAGACGGTGCCTAGATCCGATGATGAAAAGATGCGACAGTGGAAAGCAAGAAGATGAACATGAAGAAGTTTTTGACAGTGGAAAGCAAGAAGATGAACATGAAGAAGTTTTTGCCATCTTACGTTCTGTTAGAACCCGACAAACCCGACGAACCCGACGACGACGAACCCGACAAACCTGACAAACTCGACGAACCCGACGAACCCGACAAACTTGATAAACAAGAACACGACTTGAAGGATTTGAAGGAATCCTTGTGTCACACACAACTCTTGTGTTGTGACATCAACGACAAGAAAAACCGAAACCGAGATGACTCAATGGGTGATGAATACCGACCAAAACCGAGATGTGAAGATAAGGACATGATCAAGTTCAAGTTGGGCGTTTGCAAGCGGCATGCTCCAACTTGAGGGAGGGTGTTAGGATATTGTAAGATATGATTTGGTAATCAAATCATATCTCTTAGCTTGGTAATCAAGGAAAAATCTTAATCACTTAATATATGATTTGATTGTATACTATTTAGGAAGATTTACATCTACCATTTAAAGAAATATCTTTGTATATATATGAAGCCTTATGGCCATTGATAATAAAACAAGAAAACCTTTTCCAAAATTATGTTTTCTTGACACGATCAACAAAGAGTTCAAATTATTGTGTATGACCCGATCAAAATTTGGATTCTTTGAGGAGCATCAAGTTCTGACCTTAGCAACCGGAAAAAAACTGTCATGGAGGAAGATCGAATGTGACATGGCACATTCTCCTTGTCCTTGTCCTGTGGAGGGTGAAGCTGGTCATAATTATCCTCTATATGATGGGATTTGCATCAATGGTGTTTTGTATTACTTAGGCATGGTCTTTGACGGGTTTCCTGATATAATTTGCTTTGATATTAAATCTGAAAAGTTTAGTTATGCAAAGAAAGCTCATGGCATGGAACTTAACTCGGGATCGAAGCTTCAACCAACTTTGGTAAACTACAAGGGTAAAATAGCTAAATTCCAGCCGAACTTTAACCCTGACTATACACTTATAACAGGGATTCAACTATGGGTTTTAGAAGATGCCGAGAAACACCAATGGTCGAGCTATATCTACGTAATGCCCCCTCCTTGGAAGGATATAATTGAAGAGACCAAGTTACGGTTTGTTGGAGCAAGTGACACAGGTGAAATTGTGTTGTCGCCATACAATATATCCGAATCCGACTCTTCGTACCTTCTCTACTATGACCCCGAGAGGAACACTATGACTAGAGTTGGGATCCAAGGAATGGAAGCTTTGAAGTCTCATAAAGCTTACGCCTTTCTAGATCATGTAAAGAACATATCGTAAAGCTTGAGCCAATATCTTAATTAACGTAGTCCCTTGTTAGATTGCTATTGCGCCTTTTGTTTTCATTCTAGGTATGGTGTTTGCCTCTCTTCTCTTAGAGGTTCATAAACTATTAAGATTTTAAACTCTTTTCTTCTCATGAGCCATTAGACGTTTCAAATTGTGTGTCTTTGATGACTCTTATGTTAGTCATTATTCGCAGGTAAAAAAGAAACACTAAAAATTAACGATATAGAGCTACAGAAAATTTGAGACGTTTTATAATTTATAAATCTTGTGCGAAAATGTGAAGGTACAATCTGGATTCTGGATATATACGGCATATATACGGAGTAATACATTACACAAAGGTAAAAGTTTATCCTTGCTATACACTGTTATAACGTGTTTCCAGTTTTCTACGCAGTCTGTAAACATCAAAGGTAAAACTAAGCCATAAGCGCCCATCACATAATTTCAAACCTCAAGAAAGACAAAAATGCATTAGATCGTTTTTCAAAAGAACTGTTAGAACAAGTAATAACGGGTTTGAATGGTGGCATGTTAGAATACTAGTTGTAAGAGGTAAATGTTATGTTGCCATGAGTAATGGAAATCGAAAGTAATACTATCAGCAATACAGCATATCAATTCACAATGAAGTTATTAAATGCAGAAATTTGGAGGAAAAAGAAAGAAATTTTTTTTTAAAAAAGGTGTTTCAAAAGTAAAAGGAGTAACGCTCATAATAATTTGTGTTTCGAATTTAATGCCATTAACATGCTCTAGAATAAATCAACAACAATGTCATAAATATGAGGGATACTAGCTAGTAGAAAAAGATGGGTGAAATTCCAAACTTATTAGCTAATAATTGATTTTTGGGATAATTATAAAGTAGAAGAAGTAGTAGTAGCCATTATTATTTTTAGGTAGCATTGTTATGATAGGAACAGTAGAATTTTCTAAAACGGTAAATAAAGTCAATACTCAATACAGAGGGAAGGGAGAGAGAGGACGGACAGTGTGTGTGACCACTACTAAACTACAAAAAAAAGGTTCAGACCCACTCTGAATTACGTAAGGTCAAAATTATCTAATGTGGACCGTCCATTTGTCGTGATCTCAACTTACAACATCCAATGTCGGCCTCATGGGTGTTTCTGAGTTGAGTTATCTCTCAAACACTGTACTGTTCCGAAGAGGGTACTGTCGGAAGCGTGACGATCCGATGAGGATATTCTAGTAATTTCAAAAAAATCACGAGTGGAAACCTGAGCATTTATATAAATAAAATCGGGGATGAATGATGATTAAAAAAAGAAAAGAAAAACAAAGGATTTTGATTTTTGTGGGAAATTTATTTGAAAGAAGATAGAATTATTGATTCCTTTAACAATAATAATTAAAAATTGGGTCCTATAGAGTTCGAAAAGAACAAAACGAAAGCTTGTCGTCGTCTTCTACAACTTTAAATATTTAGTAGCTCCAACTATAATAAACAAATAGAAGTTTTCATACAATATGAACAGAACCAAAAAATAGTAGTTTTATATTTATTTCTACTGTTTTACTTTTTTGTTATTATAATTACTGTTTTTTGAGATCCTTGTCATTTTTGTCGCGATTAGATGGAATTTGTACAATTTTAGTAACTCTTCAGTTTGTTTTTTTTGTTAATATAACTTATTATCTCTCTCTCTCTCTCTCTCTCTCTGTGCAATCTATCGCCGATTCAATCAATAATCTCTCTGCCAAAAAGCTCTTTGTTCTTTTGTTTTCTGGAATTATCCAAAGGAGAGAAACAGAGAAATCAATCAAATCTCTTTTTAGTTTCAGACCCAAAAATCCTAGGTTTCAAATTCTTTGTCAGGTTTTGTGTGTCTGTCTTGTGTCTCTGGTGTGGGATTTCTGGAGCTTTGGTTTCTTAAAACCAGCTCCATTATCTGAATCCCCCTTCTTCTTTAATCAGCCATTGTTGTAATTGTGATAGAAAAGAGGATGACTTGTTTCTCTTGTTTGAATCCTCGAACTAAGGACATCAGAGTCGACATTGTTGATACTGCTCGATGCAACAACGACTCTCGCTACCCAACCAATTCATCAGGTTCTTTTTTCAATTCCAATTCGAAAACTTTCGTTTTTTTTTTTTTTATAGTAATTATCTCAAAGGTTTCGTTTTTATTTAAAGATGTTCTGTTGTGGTTTCAGTTCGTGGAAGTGATACAACAGGAACAGAGTCGATTTCGGGTATCTTAGGTTAGTTATGTTTTTTTCTTTCAATAATGTCTCTTGTCTCTCTTTCAGACACTTTTGTTTTGGGTTAATTTCTTTTTTGGCATTGGAAGCAGTAAACGGTAAAGTGAATAGTTCAAAACCTGGTGGTGGAGCTCGGAGTTTCACCTTCAAGGAGTTAGCTGCTGCTACCAGAAACTTCCGGGAAGTGAATCTGCTCGGTGAAGGAGGTTTTGGCAGAGTTTATAAAGGACGCTTAGATTCAGGACAAGTCAGATCTCTCTCTCTCTCTTCCTCAAACCCTTTTAAAAGATAAACTCTGTTTCTAATAGAATTTTTTTGATGAAAGCAGGTAGTGGCTATTAAGCAATTGAATCCAGATGGGCTTCAAGGAAACCGAGAATTCATAGTAGAAGTTCTCATGCTTAGCTTATTGCATCACCCGAATCTCGTTACATTGATCGGCTACTGTACTTCTGGTGATCAGAGACTTCTTGTCTATGAATACATGCCAATGGGAAGCTTAGAAGATCACCTTTTTGGTTAGTTTACTCAAACAACTGTATTTGTTTGTTACAACTGTTTTGATTTCAGTTTCAGATTATGATTTGTTTGCTTGGTTCTTTCAGATCTTGAGTCACATCCAGAACCATTAAGCTGGAATACTCGAATGAAAATAGCGGTTGGTGCAGCTCGGGGAATAGAGTATCTTCACTGCACAGCTAACCCGCCAGTGATATACCGTGATTTGAAGTCCGCTAACATATTGTTAGACAAAGAGTTCAATCCAAAACTCTCGGATTTTGGACTGGCGAAACTCGGTCCAGTAGGTGATCGAACTCATGTATCAACCCGTGTCATGGGAACTTACGGTTACTGTGCTCCCGAGTACGCCATGAGTGGGAAGTTAACCGTTAAATCGGACATCTACTGCTTCGGTGTAGTGTTGCTTGAGCTCATTACTGGGAGGAAAGCTATTGATTTGAGTCAAAAGCAAGGGGAGCAGAATCTTGTTACATGGGTAAGTAAACTTACTAAACCTTGATTTAGAATATTTCTACTCTTGTTTTATAACCAAAAATTTTCTTGTCTCTGTAGTCAC
Organism: Camelina sativa; assembly: GCF_030686135.1. Lineage (NCBI taxonomy): Eukaryota > Viridiplantae > Streptophyta > Magnoliopsida > Brassicales > Brassicaceae > Camelina > Camelina sativa. The sequence continues at coordinate 8,879,936 of NC_141896.1, read as the reverse complement.
GTCCATACCTCAAGGATCAGAAGAAGTTTGGACATTTAGTGGATCCGACTCTACGGGGAAAATATCCAAGACGGTGTTTAAACTATGCCATTGCGATTATTGCAATGTGTCTGAACGAAGAAGCTCACTATCGACCGTTTATAGGTGACATTGTTGTGGCACTTGAGTACTTAGCCGTACAGAGCCGGTCTCATGAAGCTCGAAACGTCTCCTCCCCATCACCTGACGTTACAAGAACGCCACGACGACGAGACTTGTAAAAAACACACAAGAAAAGAGAGTCTTGAGCTTTTAAGAAATTCAGTTTGGTGTTCTGTAAAAATGGCTTTTTTCCTCTTCTTCTCTGAGAAAACATTATATGTTTGGTAAATGATTTGGTTTTAGTTACTTATATATATACTTGTTTTTTCCCTGTGATGTATATGACAATTATGGAGACAAGTAAAAATTGAAGGTTCTTCTATATGTACCTACATTTGAAAACCGCACTACAAAGGAAGTTCAGAAAATAAAAGCCACTCTTCAAATTCTTAGGAAGAAAGGATTTTTACATGCTCTTCTCTTCTTATCTCTGGTGCGTTTTTAAAAACAAAACCCAAAGCACCTCCTAGTAATCTTTCAACAAAAGAAAAAAAAAACAGATAAAAATATGAACAATTGTAACAGAACACAAAAGGTATTTATCTATCTTTGGTGTCATGTCCTAAAACCCTTCTTTGTCTTCTTTCTTTCTCTGATTTGAGGTCAGTGCCATAAACTGTATTCTGTAGCTGAAGAACGTTCAGGGAAATGATGAGAAGATACTTGAAGCAAAAGCTTAATAGTATGACTCGGTGTTGTTCTGCAGACATCTACACACTCTTCTACATCTTCATCACAAGTCAACAAAACCCATTCGTTATCTTCGTCTAAGTACTTTAGATCATACCTGCTCATATCATCTATGCTAAAACGTTTTCCGATCTCCCACAACAGATCTGTTAACCTGCGCGAATTCCGCATCCGGAATCTGATCTTCTCTTCTCCGTAGCTAACTTTAATCCTCAGGAAGTCATCATCTTGTGATGATAACAAGTTGGTGCCTTGAGGGACGTTTTCTAAACTTGAGAGAGTCAATATTGTCTCGTCAAGACTTGAACTTTGAAGCTCGATCTCGCTGCTATTCTTCTTCAATGAAACTCCTACACTAGCTGAAGCAGGATCAGTTGTTGCACCGCTGTTTAGTTGAGTTTCGCTGGAGCAACATTGGCTAGAGTTTGAACTTTGGCTATATGAGGAAACAGGGGATTTTTCAAGCTGCACTGGCGGTAGTGGAGGAGGAGGAGGAGAGGTCTTGGCTTGTTGTGAGGTTTCTTGTGACTGTGAGACTAAATTCGGAAAATTCGCATAGAAGGAGCCTATGGGAAGAGGACCAGAAACACCTTGAACCGAATCAATCACCCGTTGAATCTTCTGCAGAGAATGTCCCACTTTCTTGATCTTTCTTGACGGCCATCTCTGTATCCCATGCTGTCTGCATATCCTCTTCAAGGTCGTTGGACAAACTGAAACATTTCAAGACAAGAGAAAGGCAAAAAGTAGAGATCAGTCTTAGGACTTTCCGATGATTTGAATCGAGAAGATAAAAGAATGATGCTTACCACCGATATTCTTGGCTGCATCTTTCAAACTCCCTGCGAAGTACTGTCGAAGAACATCCAAAGTAATGGTTTTATCTGCTTTTGTGCGCTTTTTCTCAGCCGTCATACTGAAACCACCACTTGAGAATGTGCTGCTCTCATTGACATTAGAATCCATGGTGTAGTCAAAACCTCTTTTTAAGCCAAACCCATCATTTGGTTTGTCTCCTCCATCAAATACCAATCCAAGATTCTGAGGGTTACTAGAATTGTTACTCCGCTGGATTTCTTCAAGAGAGGCGCTCCATGGAGAACTACCGTGGAGTTGTTGTAGTTCCGATGTGTTTTCTATCTTTGGCGTTACTACCTCTTCCCTTTCTATCACTTCACTCTCTTCTTCTAGTTCTTTATCTGTGACAGTCCTTAAGCTTCTAGGCACATGAGCCATAATAGTTGAAAGTGCATTCAACATTTTCCTCTGTTCCTCCAGATCATCGCAGTCTTTAGGCAAAAAGAACTCCAAGACAAAATCAGCAGAGCCCGTGTGGATGCAGCGCAAGCGAATTGCAACCGCGCCATGCAAACCGTACATATTAGCGTGGTGAGAGAGAGGGTATTCTGATTTCTTGTAGTTGGATACATCAGACGAAAAGCAAGGTCCATTGGTCAAGAAGGCTTGACCTGCAACTCCTTGGCCCTTCAAGAGGTGATGCTCAGAGCAAGCTTCGTGGAATTCGCGGACTGTTGGATCACCAACATAGCAAGCATCATCAATGGTTGATACGCAATGGATGTAGTTCTCATCGTTGTGACGGCACCCGCTTTTGTTTTGCTGAAGACAAGAGACCCATGTCTGAGCTAAAGGTAGTTTATGAGTCTCACAAGCACATCTCAAGAGGTTTCGGATTTCAGGTAATGCAGCTTTGTAGGATAAGTCACATCCCTGAATAAAGATGAAACAATCTTGTTTAGAACAAAAAGCAGAACTAACAGAACTCATGTACAGTTTATTTTATTACCTTTAGAGAAGGCGGAATCGGAAGTTCAGTGCTCCTAAGATCAACTGCCTGTGAAAAGGAAACACATTGATCCCTCTCAGAAAAACCAATTCAATAGCAAAATGCTGAAAGCTTAAGAGAAAGACACGAACCTGAAGTGCCTTGCAAATGCTTTCAAGCTCAGGTCTTAGTTTAACCATCTCAGTGGTCATTACAACTTCAATAACCCCTAAGCAAATCTTACTACCTTGTTCAAACACCGGAATCGCCAGCGTTCCACGGACATCACAGTCCTGTGCGTGATGTACTCTTGGATACTCCTCGCTCTTGAAAAACCTAACATCAGGAGTCCATTCAGGAAGCTTCCCCAAGAAGACTCTACCAGGCAGACCAGCTAAAGCCTTGGAATCATCTTGCTCAGCAGAGAAGTGATAATTCACAGAGATCTCTCTGTAGTTTGCAAGTCTTTGACACATGGGATCATGGCTAAAAGGTTGTTCCTTTGTAGTCAAAACTCGCTTACCGCCTCTGTTAACAGGAACCCATAACTGAATAAGCGAACCTCTCTCAGTTGTGTAATCTTTAATGTGTTCAACTGCCTGAACCAATCTCTCAGTAACAGAAGAACCACCACCACCTCCAGGTCCAATCCACCATCTCTTGTTCCATTGAAAGTCATCAAGACTCGATCTTTCAACACAATCCTGACCGTACATCTGAGATACTACTGCTGATGTATCTTGAGTTGGAGACCACATGAAGGAAGATGGATCAAAAGGGATAACAGAAGAAGTTGAAGGAGCAACGTTAAGAAACTCAGATCCATCTGTTGTCTCTAACCAACAACCATCTAGTAACAACCCATCCATGAACTCAGAGTCCATAACCGCGTTCTCAGTTTGAAGAAAACTATCTTCCATGGATAAATGTAATTTGCTTTTCACTGAAACACCATCTGAAACACACAAAAGCATCCATTTTTCAACAAAGTTTCATAAATAAACAAACAAACAAAAAGGTTGAGATCGAGCTGTGTTTTTTATGTTCTTCGTCTTGCTTACATTTTCAGAAATCGATAATAGAACTCATGAAAATCAAATTCTCACCAACCGACAAAGTAGAAGATAAAATAATTTGGGAAACACGAATCAAAGCACTAATCTTCTTGCCTAAACCAAATTCATAATGACAAAAAGTAAAGAATCCAAAGTAGACACACAAAAAAAAAATAACCAAACTTTTTGTTTGATTGATTGATTGATTCCTTCAAGCTGGGCAAACAATCTATAAAGCTCAAGATACCAATTTAACCCCAAAAAAAAACGAACTTTAAACTAATCAGCTTTTAGTTCTTAGACGAAATAATCAAACTTTATAAAGTTTCAGAAGAGAAAATAGAAAGAAAAAACTCACAAGAAAGAGAGAGATTCTCGAAGATTCCTTCTTCAGGTGGGTTTAAAAAAAAATGTTCCTCTGTTGCAAATTTGTTGTCTGAGACAAAAGGAACAGATGAGAGAAAAGAAAACCAAATCTCAAATCTGAAAAGAAAGCTGTAAAAGATGTGTCTGATGGGAAGGGGGTTTATATGTGGGTGGTGTACATATAACAAAAAAGATTTTAAAAAATGAAATATTTTATCTCATCAACTATGCTTGCATCGGGACATAGCGAGAGACCTTACTGATAACTTTTTGTTTTGTTTCGTTTCGGTTAGTTTGCTTCTCATCATATATCTATCATCAACTCAAACATTACAGAACAAACCACTCTCTCTCTCTCTTCCAGGCTGCTTGGGTTTTTTTGGACTTAACTGGAGGAGAGACAGAGAAGATTCCTCCACTTTCTAGAGAGAGAATAGAGACAGAGAGGGGAATCAATAAACAAAAGAGAGCAACAACATGTATGTCTTGTGCAGTGAATTTATATAATTTTACGTAAAATGTCAAAACTTTTTTTTTTTTTGTCTTTGTTTTTTAGCAAACGTCACATATTATTATTATTCTTCATAAATCATATTTAAAAAAGAATTGAAGTTTTATTAACTATAAGTGAAACAGTTAAAGCAAATTTTTTTTAATACGCTGGCTGACTAAAGATAAAATACATTGTTTTCTTTTTCTCTATGATTGTTTAATACAAATCAGTGGGTAGAATAAGATCCTATTTTATTATTATTTATTATTGGTGAAAAAATCAAATATAATGGCTGTACGTATCTTTAAAATATAGTTATATATATATATATATATATATACGATATCTGATTTCGCCTATTTTGTTCAAAAGTTTATATTTGGAGAATGATTCTTCTTCCAACATTTTAATTATTATTGGTGGATGGATGAGCAAAGCGAATCATTTTCCATTTATAGGGCCTTGTTGTTGCTATTTGAGGACAAAGTTAACAATTTTTTAATGTTTTACAAATTGTCCATCGATCGATATAGGTCATTTTTGTTACATGTTTATAGAAAATTAAAGAATCTTCAAAGGCCATTATATTATATTAATACTGTTATAGCCTATAGGCTTATTTGGAGAAGTCAGAAAGTAAAAATAAAAAATAAACGAGTGGGGGAGTAGGTTCTTTCCCTCATTTTGATCAGAGAAAATGTATATATATATATATTTATCTAATCAAATTGACAATAAAGAGTTGTTCTCTGTGTAACAAAAGTTTATATATAGTGGAGGGGATTGTGTAACCCAATACCATCTTCGGCTCGTGAATAGATGCCCACCGCAAGAATATATATAATAGAAATTATAGAATATTTTGTTAGGCAAAACCATTGATCAATACATTTCGGTTTTAAAATTTTACAATTGAAAGTTCGAACCGAGTTCTCTCATACAAAATGCATGGTTTTGTTTTTCTTTTTTTTTTAGCTAAACTTAAGCTAAGAATCTCATGATGTTATATTGTTATGTGGATATTTGCTTTTTGCATAAACTTTTCAACGTATAAGTTTATACTTATTACTTAACATCCACAATAGAAATAAAAGTTGGACCAACTTTGTGGATTTTGCGAAACTGTTTAGTCGATATGGATGATGTTTAAGGAATAACATCAGATTTGTTGGATTTAAAGTAAACTTGTGAAAAGCGGTTCAAACTTGTGATGGATCTTGGAAAGCAGGTGATTCGTTTGTAGGCGCATGATGATTTTGTACTTAGCTCTAGGATCCGACGTCAATTATGGGAGCTAAAAATTTCCGATGGAGTCTTTTCCCCCTACATGCCGAAGTCAAAATTTTCATTTGAGCTATGCGGTGTATGGTTGGGCATGCTTTCCATGATGTGGCTTTCTACACGGACTGTTTAGACATATCTCGACGATATCAAGAGGGACAGAGAGGAATTTTTTGTTTCTCTTTATCTTTTCTAGAAATACAAATGTAAATGCGAATTTTTTAGTACGTCAAGCGCGTATATCTCAGCTTAATGTTTTGTTTGTAAACAGTTTTTCATCTCATTGGCTCTTTTGAGCTAATTTTTTATTGATAAAAAATAATAAATAAATAAAAACAAATTTATATAAGAATTGTATCAAAAGAAAAAAAAAAAAACAAGTTTAAGAAAAGAGATTTGGTTGTGGTCAGATCAAGTTAGCAGATTATTCATGGCATATTATTAACGAATTTAAAATAGACAGATGAAAAAATGATATGATTCTTCCGAAAATATGTGAAAGTTTTCGGGAGGAGATCTTGGATTACACGAACGATCCAAATGTCCAATCCACATTTACGAGTGAGACTGTGAGAGAGTGTTTCTTGGCCATTTAGTGGTCATTCCATTAATCAAAAAACTTTTTTTTATTATGTGATAGTTTACCTAATTCATATTCGGTCGGGTTTCTTGATTATGTAGTTTTCAATCGCGTTATAGGACGGACAATATGCTTTTGGCGGATGGAATGTGACACCAATAATTCCCAATCAGAACTCAAGAGTATTTTATCTCCTATGTAAATGCATTTTTTTTTATGGGACGAACGGGGCTTATCTCACTATCCCTATACGTAAAGAGGAATAGGTTTATACACGCAAATGTTTCTATCTAATAGACTAATACACAGTAAAGGTAACGTAAGCTACAAAAGACGGAACAAGTGGTGCATGACTGCGTTTCCTCCCACTTGGTTTTTTTTTTCTCATACGTACTCCCAATTAGGTAGACTCCACATATATTACTCACACTTCTAATTTCTATCAAAAATTTATTTCTCCCTTATCCAATAGTAAGTGTGTCACACTGTACATCTTTTTTATTTTTGGTCGTCCTACTGTAAACGAAGTTGGAGTTGAGCAACGTACAACATGGAATATATGAATATTAGCAACATATGGTTCTCTATATATCTCTACTACAATTTAATTATATTTGAATTTTCATGTTTTAGATATTTTATTATTTGCACAAAAAAAAATATATTTTAGTATTAGTGATAAAGAATTACCTTTGAAATTTTCTAGTTACACTTACAATAGGATAAAGCTAATGACCAACTTTTGTGTGTTTTTCAAATTAGGAAAATACTCAGATAGGTAGGACACGTAGTTAAGGATCTAAATATCATCTTTTAGTATGGTCAAATTGGTTCTCTAATTGACTGTATTATATAGAGCTATATATAAATAAAATAAAAAAAGATATTTATATGATCGAAGCATAATTATAAGTCACAAGCATTAAAAAGTTTTCGTTATGTCACTCATATGGGCCGTTGGGAATTTTATATGATTTATATTTTGAAGAAACAAGATGCAACACTCCTCCCATACGTAATATGATTCCTTCAATGTGAAGAAATTAGAGACCAAAACAAAACAAAAAAGACAAAAGAAAATAGACGATCTTAAAATTAACCATTTTTTCTCTATGGGACACACTTTTTCAAGTTTGAACCGTCGATCAGGTTTATAGTGTCTGGTTTGAAATTAATTTAGATTTCGAATGTGATTCATTCATTATTCGACTGAAGTTGGGGGCGGGGTTTTGAATGCTTAGAGACAAACACCAGGCAAGCGATAATTAGAAGCCAAATCAATATTTAACAGATGATACAAAAGCGATGGACTAGATGGCTTTAACTATTAAACTTTGGATCTAAAATCTGACAAAATAACGATAAAAACAAGAAGAAATAAAGATATATACTCACGAAGTCACGTTTTAGTGTCGTTCGTTTTCATGTGGTTTGTGTTTGTCGAGTTTCATGAGATATTGCAACTAAAAAAAAGTATACAATTAACTATGAATTATTAAGATAAAAGGTTTTGTTTATATATAATTCGTTTATATTGAATTATGGATAAACTAGATAGTACCATATTTTTTTTTTTGGACATCAATAGTACCATGATACTTGAGGTTTGATAAGGAACACATCCGCGAAAATTAAATTGTGACCACATCCACATGATTCCTTGATAACTTTGTTTGAGCTGTTGAGATTTGAGTCTCAACGGTTAATAATATATACAAGTTTATAGCCAAAACAGCCCAATAATTTGGTTTCGGAAATAAAATAGGCAAAGTTAATCAGTGAACAGAAAAATAATGCTACACAATATTAAAGAATTGCAAGGAAACAAGCTTTTTGGGGAAACCAAGATAAAAAAAACTTTGCAAATACAAAAGAAAGATTCTGATTATACAATTTAATTATTATTTAGGCAAATAGAATCTCTTTTTTCATAGGGTATTGAAACGTATAAACAAAGATTAAAATTCCAAACATTGATATAAGAGATCCCTTAATATAATACACAAAAAAAAAAAAAAGAGTCCATTAAGTGCAAAGAAGGAATTATTATAAGGTTGGCGGAATCATTAACTCCCACGTCAAATAATTGTGATAATTTTTGCACGTCTTGGTTAGGTATAAAACCTATATACATACTTTTTTTCTTTTAATTTCTTTGGGTACTTATATATATGAGATTATTTATGTTGAGTACATTGGTTGGTAGACCTTAGACGTAGGGCCACGAAATTATACACCTCAAACCTTAGATATTTTACAGAAGTACATTTCATCGTTTTGTATAGTTCCGTCACATGCAATCAAAGTAAAGTCTTCTTGATTTCGTCATCAAGATATTGACTTTTCCTAAATGGATCCGAGATCTTGTTTAACGACAACCAAAACACGTTAATTTTGTTAATCTGCAAAGTTGTGAGTTTTATATGTATAAAATTCCTGGACCATTAGGAAACACAATTTACAAAAACCATATGTAGACAGTAGACCAATAGTAAGAGGGATCACTATACATAGTTTAACCGGTTTAAAGTATTCCAACATGCATTAGTAGTGACTGAGAGTTCAAGGTTTTATGTGGCTCCATGTGCCTAATTTCTGATTTGAGCTGAGGGTTCTCTTTAAGAAAATAAATTACTGGCCGAGACATCAGATTAGTCAGACTGTATTAGCTAATTAAAATTTAAGAACAATGAGTTAAAATGGTCTGCTACCTCTCATTCATTTCCACTAGCAGCGGAATAATTAAAAAAAAAAAAAAAAACTCCATCCGCACTTATAAACAAATATGAATGCGATCTTGCATCATAACGATTGACCAATTAAAAGGTCTGACGTGATGACTATACCAATTTAATCCGTATGGACACAGAGAGAGACATAAACTTTTTATCAATGATCGTGCGTCTGACATTTAGTCCACAATATAAATTCCAACTATGAGAGCTCACGTCATAGATGCACAAATCCGGAAGAATAAAATATGTATTTACAAAACTAAATCAGAGTAAAATACCAATAAAAATCCATTTTAGAGTAGTACCAAATACAAATATGGGTGATAGTGATACTACTGATTAAGCTATGTTACTAATAGCTTTTTCATTATTTGCCTTAGAAAAATAAATATTCGTTACTATATCCAGGAGGAGATTACAAACCCTTCACTGTCAATGTTTATTCTTTAATTATCTATTACCAACGAGATTACTTTAGAAACCCAAGCGTAAGAGGAGCATATTGGGTTGTAGAGGATTTTACTTAGTCTTGAGAGATGGTATCTATCACTCAGATGTTTGCCTTCACGTTAAGACAAGTAGCTAGTTTCTGTCCCAGAGTTTTGTCTGCCTGAGTCCAATAAGAGACCCAAATGCTACGGATTTCATGTGTGACACGAGGCTCCGAGAGTGCTTCAAGAAAACGCTTCACGAACCGCTCTTGCCTATTGTCACCAGACAGATGACGATAAGAGGTTATGAACTTGTGAGATTGTGGATTTTTTGCAAAGAGGTTTCTGAGTTTTTACCTGTCTGAATCCCAGGACCGGTATCTCTCTCCTGGCTGCTGGAAGTTATTCTCCTTCCCAATGATGGACTGAGAGAGATATCAAGAAGTCAGGTCAAAAATATTCAAGTTTCACAAATGTTAAAACACTTGAGATCAATGTTAAAACATGGAGAGGAATCTAACCTTCTCACGGTTTCCAGAGCAGGTAATAGGAGTTGTAGGGTATTTTTCGGCATGTCGAACTGGATCCATCCTTGAAGGGAAGTAATTGACCTGGAAAGTAACAGACTCAATTCAGAAAATGCTAAAATGATATGTAAAATTTTAAGTAACTGAAACTTTCGAGAACCGAGAGAGATGATGATTACCTCTTCATCCCTGTGCATGAAGTTCATAATACCATCATGGTGATTGTTGTGGTGAGCAGATTTAGGGGCATTGACCGGTAGTTGCAGATAGTTTGGTCCAAGACGGTATCTCTGACTATCAGCGTAGGAGAAGATCCTGGTCTGGAGTAGTTTATCATCTGAGTAGTGGATGCCTGGAACAGCAAGAGCAGGACAGAAAGCAATCTGTTCGTTCTCATTAAAGAAGTTGTCGATGTTTTTGTTCAAGACCAAGCGTCCAACAGGTTGTAGAGGCAAGATATCTTCAGGCCAGATCTTTGTGACATCAAGAGGATCAAAATCGTATTGGTCTTCAGTGGCAGGATCCATCACTTGAACAAAGAGATTCCACTGTGGGAAATTCCCGGCTGCGATCGAGTCATGGAGATCTTTAGTGGCATGGCTGTGATTGGAACCTCCAACTTTGATAGCTTCCTCATCCAACAAGCATTTGACTCCACAAGTAGGCTTCCAGTGGAATTTCACATAGTGAGCTTTACCAGCTTTGCTGATTAGCAAGTAAGTGTTGACCCCAGCGCCTTCCATGTGCCTGTAGTCCTGAGGGATACCGAGGTCATCAAAGAGGAACGAAAACATGTGCAAACTCTCTGGGTGGTGGGAGAAAAAGTCCAGGATCCTCCAGTTCTCCTGAATGTGGGTTTTGGGATTCGGTTTCAGTGCATGGACCATGTCAGGGAACTTCATTCCATCACGGATGAAGAACACAGGGAAGTTGTTCCCAACAAGATCAAAGTTCCCCTGAGTTTTGCAAACAGAGGAATCAGTAGAGTAGAGTAAAGTATGATTCCCAATGAATCAAATAGAGAGATAGAGAGACAATGAAAGGATCAGAAAGGAAAGCTAACCTCTCTGGTGTAAAACTTAACAGCAAAGCCACGAGGATCTCTAAGAGTCTCAGGGCTGCCACGCTCATGGATGACAGTAGAGAAACGAACGATAACAGGAGTCTGAACACCAGGTCCACGAAGAAAATCAGCACAAGTAAGTTGTGAAATGTCATGAGTGACTTCAAAGAAACCCTTAGCACTGGCACCCCTGGCATGAACAACCCTCTCAGGAATCCGCTCCCTGTCAAAGTTGGCGAGTTTCTCAAGTAGATGATAGTCCTCCAGAAGAATTGGACCTGACAGTAAAATAAAACCATATTGCTTCACCATTTATATAACATTGGAAGAAGTATTTGGGCATAAAGTCTGAAGGAAGAAAGCTAGTTTACGCAAGTCCACGAAATTAGTGACATTTCTCATCTAAACAACCCACCGGTTCAACCTATTATAATTGTGTTGTCTGTATTCGAGAGTTTAAGAAAAAAAGTAACAGAGACAGACCTCTGGTTCCGACAGTCAAAGAGGAGTTGTTGTTAAACACAGGGGCACCCGAGTTTGTAGTGAAGAAAGGGGAATCATGAGCGCTTGAAGGAATAACCTGCACACCCAAACAATAAATTTCAAAAGAACCAAAAAAATGATGCAACATATTATGATACTAGATAGGTAACGGTATCACTAACTAAGTATGATGGAATATAACCAGATTCAACACCAACACTTCAAACACAAACTCGCGAAAAATAAGAAGCAACGTTAGCATTTCCGAACTGATACATATGATATTCACAATTTAAACACAAGTGATAAAACAACCAACAGAGAAATGAAACCTTATTAAAACGAGGATATTGAGACAGATCACCTCAGCCAGATAAACAAACAATCAAAAGAACCAAAAACATCAATAGTATATTTGTTTTTTAGTATAATCTTCAACGCATGCAAATCCCAAACTCGATCTTATGCATAATTTGATTAATCAATAAATAAATCTGATTTAAAAACGCCCCACAAAAAAAATAACCCTAGAACAAATCACCTCAATTTTGCTTCATTTTTTAACCTCGGATCATGTTACAGCAAAAAAAAAAAAGAACCAAACCAACACTATCAAACTGATTTCGATTTACAGAGATTATAACTGAAGCTACACCAAATCTAATCGAAAACGAAACGGGCTCAATCGATCAAGTAAATTACAAACAAATTCACAGATAACAGTAAGAAAGAGAGCCTAAGAGAATCGATCGATCGATGTACCCCCCCCCCCCCCTACCTTGTAAGGATCCATGATGTTTGATCCGGAATTTGTTAGTTTGCGATTGATTTTTAAGGTGAGAGAGACTGTTCGTAAATCGGCGTGTGTGTTCCGCACCGCACTGTTGTCGTCTTTTATAGCAGCAGATAAAGGATAAAAATACAATCTTTATTATTTATTTTTAGCTCAACTCACCGCAAGACAATGAGGAGACAATAATAAAACGCTTGGTGATCAATTCATTATCCAAATACTCCGTATGATGATTACAAACGTCAAACTAATATACTATTACGTGTGGATGTTATCGTCTTTGATTTCCCTGGATACTCTTACCATAAATAGACATATGTCTAATTCAGGACTCTCCTTTCATATAATTAATTATACAAGTCCCATTTATTTATTTTTTCTCACTAGTTGAATTAAATAATATATGTGGATGGACCAACATGAGATTACTGCTTCAAGAAAACATTGATTTATTTATCATATCAAGAGATTACAAAGACAGTGACAGTATAAGAAAACGAAGAAGAGACATGGGTTTAAAGGAGATTACAAAGCATGCAGCATATTATATATTGACATGAAACAACAACACAGGTGCGATTTATCTTTTTTAGGGATTTAAACGACCAAGCGATGATGGATCTATGAGATTGTGCGTAGTACCTCACGGAGAGACTTAACATATCTGGGGAGATTGATTGCCTCTCTAGATGCTTGGCCTCACGTTCAGACGGCTTGCTAGTTTCTGTCCAAGAGATCGATCAGCCTGAAAGAAATAGATATTAGGATTGTTAGTTTTGCTCAAAATGAGGATAAAGAAAGCAGAGATTTCACTGAGTTTTTGTTCTGACCTGAGACCAGTAAGAGATCCAGATGCTGCGGATCTCGTGGGTGAGACGTGGCTCCGACAGAATCTCAACCCATCTCTTAACAAACCGGTCCTGCCTGTCTGGTGCCCAGGATCTATACCTGTCTCCAGGCTGTTTGAAGTTGTTCTCTTTCTTGATGATGCACTGCAAGCATTAGCAAGTTTAAGGTTCTCTGTTAGCAGACAGTTTCCAAAATATTGACTCGAGGTTTCAAAGATTTAAAGGAAGCATGACAAGAATATGACCTTTGTTCGGATTCCAGTGTAGGATTTTGTAGGGATGGGAACTTTCTCGGCGCAGCGGACAGGGTCAAACTTTGAGGGGTAGTAATTGATCTGTAAATGCAAACATTCGATTAACTTCCAATTCCAAAATCTTAAAAGAGAATAACAATTGTAGCTCAAGTGGTACCAAGACTTTACCTCCTCATCTCTATGCATGAAGTTCATAAAACCTTCATGGTGATTGTTGTGGTGAGCACATTTGGGAGCATTGACCGGTAGCTGCAGATAATTTGGTCCAAGACGATGTCTCTGAGTGTCACCGTAAGCAAAGATCCTACACTGGAGCAGCTTGTCGTCTGAGTAGTAGATACCAGGAACCACAAGTCCGGGGTTAAAAGCGAGCTGCTCAGTTTCATTGAAGAAGTTGTCAATGGTCCTGTTAAGAACCAAACGACCAACAGGTTGCAGAGGCAAGATATCCTCAGGCCAGATCTTGGTCACATCAAGCGGGTCAAAATCAAACTTATCCTCATCCGCAGGATCCATGGTCTGGATGAAAAGTTTCCACTCAGGGTAGTTACCAGATGAAATGGCATCGTGAAGATCCTTGGTGGCGTGGCTGTGATTGGCTCCTCCAACAACCTTGGCCTCTTCGTCAGTCAGATTCTTGATACCACAAGTTGGTTTCCAGTGGAACTTGACAAAGAGAACTTTTCCAGATTTGGCAACAAGAGTGTAGGTGTGGACACCGAAACCTTCCATGTGCCTGTAATCTTGTGGGATACCAACATCATCAAACATCCAGCACCATGTGAGCAAACTCTCTGGCAAGTGGGACATGTAGTCCAAAATCCTCCAGTACTCTTGGATGTTAGTTTTCGGGTTTGGTTTCAGGGCATGGACAACATCCGGGAACTGAATCCCATCACGGATGAAGAACACAGGAGTGTTGTTCCCAACAAGATCAAAGTTCCCCTGAGTTTTATAAAAACACATAATGATTCTATCTAAAGAAGCTCTTTATAAAGACAAATCAAAAATGAGAAATCTTTAAAGGTAATAATACCTCTCTGGTGTAAAACTTGACAGCAAAACCACGAATATCCCTCATGGATTCAGGACTGGCACGCTCGTGGACAACAGTGGAGAAACGGACAATAACTGGAGTTTGAACACCAGGGGCTCTGAGGAAATCAGCGCAAGTGAGGTTTGAAATGTCATGGGTAACCTCAAAGAAACCTTTAGCACTGATTCCTCTAGCATGAACCACTCTCTCAGGGATCCTCTCTCTGGTGAAATTAGCAACCTTCTCGATCAAATGGTAGTCCTCAAGAAGAACAGGACCTGTACATCACACTCCATTAAACAAGATGCTCCTAACTCAAAGACTCTTTTTTTTTTCTCAGTTTTTACTCTCTTTCATAACTCCAGCAAGTATTATAATAGGGTTTTTACAGTTTCGATTCATATTGCTAGAGTATTCGAATTTCAGATTACAATATACAGTACCTCTTTCTCCGATGGTGAGGGAAGAGATGTTGTTGGAGATTGGAGCACCGCCGTTTGAGGTGTAGAACGAGGTGTTGTAAGCGCTCGAAGGACGATACTGCAAACACCATACATGATTCGATCGATTTATCAGCAAAATTCCAGGCGAAACACAACAATCGAATTGGATTCGACAAGAACACTCCACGAAATTTTTATTACAACAGATCTAATCTAACTATGAAAAAACCCCTAAAATTTTTATGACGCTAACCGAACAAATTAAAACCCGGTTTACTGGTCGGATCCGGGTCTCCGGTGCTTCATTCGGGCGCGTAAATTGACAAAGAAGGTTTTTTGTTTAATATACTTGGTGACGAAAACAGTAACATGTCGGAGATAAAGGGTTTTTTTTTTTTTTTTTTTGTCAATAAGATAAAGGGTTTGTAGATAAATTTTATTTAATGTTTTTGGTGACTTCCGTAGTTTACTCAAGTCTTGTTCGATGGATCATGGATCATGGATCATGGATCTAATCCAAATCCAAAAAAAAAAAAAAAAAAATCGAGACAATTTTGTTTTTTTCGTCGGTGAGACAATTTTTTGTATGAAAAAAAAAACAATACCTAGGTCCTAGATTGGTTTGATCGACCGAAAATGAATGATTAACCGAGAGTGTTAGGAAAAAGATAATTAATCATATGTTTAGGACAATAGGACTCTAATAGAATTGATTATTTAAATTTTGATTAATCAAACGTGTAGATTTGATTACTACTCAGGTGTGTAGATCTGAAAAAATATTTAGTTGATTAATTAGTTTATCTAAGTTGGCTAATATCACTTAAAATAATATACGGTTTACACAAATTGATTAATCATTTGAACGTCCGATGTCTAAGAACACATGTGTGTTATAGAAAGACGCACGAAAAAGAAAGAAACTTCTACTTTAAAGAAAAAAAAACAACAAAAACCACATGTGGCGTGTCTTCCTCATGCAGTGGCTTATAGATCAAAAACGTTTTAAAGATAGCTAGCTAGCCAGCCAAACAAAAAAAATCAACATCACTAACTTAGGAGTTCAAGCGATCATAGAACTCATGAGCAAATCTTTCAGAGAAAAAAGTATTTTTAACACTAAGATTAAATAGCATGATCAATCCAAGTTAAAAACAGTTTTTTTGATAAATGAGCATAGTTGAACATAACCAATCTAAGATATATATACACACACACACAAAGAAAGAGAAGAAAGTAAAGAAGAATATGAAGATACCTTGTAAGGATCCATGGTGATGAAGACGCTTTGGTGATCCTCCTTGGTTTAGTGAGAGTGTTGAGAACCTCTGTGAAAGTATATATAGTGAAACAGCGTGTGCTTTGCACAATAATAATGGCTTCCCGCAGTACCAAGGGTACTTTTGTCCTTTTAATATCAATTTATCTATACAGTAAAAATGGGCCATCGTGTTTACTTTTCCTCTCGTGATAAAACAAAACAACAATAATAATGCCCCCACTTAGATATTTTTCTTTTTCCGTTTTTTGGCGCCAACTATACCAAACGAAAAAAAAAAAAAGGAAATGGTTCGGTGAATATTAATAATAGTATTGGGCGTCCAGATATCGGATCGGATCGGATTTGGTTCGAATTTTTCAGATTTCGGATTATTTGGATATTGACTCTAACATTCAAATTAAATTCGGATCAGTTTCGATTCGAATAATTCGGATTTCGGATCGGTTCGGATATGATTATTGATAACCAAAATTAAACCAAAAGTTATTGGACAATGTTTTATTCGAATATTTTTTAATTTTATTGTACCCAAATAACCATACAAATGGAATACTAAAAAAAAAAAAAAAATTAAGTATATGACAAGGTTCCCATAGAACCATACAAATATATAAAAAATATGAGATATATATATCGGAATATCAAACTATTTCTTATATGTTCAGATATATTCGGATATCTACTGGATATCGATTCACATCGGATAATATCCGATATCTAAAATAATGGAAGCCAAGAACCGATCAGTTATTTTCTTAATATCAGTTCGATTTTAATCCATTTATTTCGGTTTGGATACGGCTCGGATTTTCGCATTCGAAATTTATGGCCAGGCCTAATTAATAATGGCTGATCCCGACAAGTCAGCATTGCTCGTTGTTGTTGTTCTGTTCTTCTCAAGAGAGAAAAAGATACAATATCTTTTTAATAACAATTATTGCCAGTGATAGCAAAAAAAAAAAAAAAAACATCGTCAATCTAAAAACACCACTGTAATAAAATATTTGCTCTAAAAAAGTATATAAAATCAGATTCATATTCGGGTTTCCAGAAGTATATAAAATCTCTTGATTTCACATAGTAAATTGAAACTAGTTTAAACCGAACCCAAAGTCCGTTCAATTTCCACTTTGTTTATTTCCCGATTTGGATCTTACGATATAAGTTGATCTATAGAAAAGTCTCCTGATGATATACATGCATGTTTGATCTTATCGTATAGAAACTCGTGTCAGACACAAGTTGGAACTTGGGAACTGTAGATCTGAGGTTTCTTCGAACGTTATAATTTATGTTTTTTTCGCAAGTATATAGTTTCCAATTTTATTAACATGTGTTACAGGTTACAGCAGAGGCTATATTTATTTGTAATTACAAAAATGCGTAAAACATGAACCTAATTATATGATCCGAGAATATAAACAGTTTGGAGTTGTTGAGAATAAATTTTTACCGGAGCTAATTTACTTAACGGGTGTTATAAATTTTAGCCTTATCCGATTTAAGTTTACGTACGGCTTTAAAGTTTAAAATAGATAAACATTTATAAAACTATTTAATGAATTATTTATAGACGAAAATAAAATTTTAAATTATGGGTTGAATTTTAAAATTAAATCTTTATAACAAATACAAGAAAAGAAAGAAAGATGGTGAATTGACATTATTGAGTGGGTATGGTGGGCAGTCGATGTGGTGGGATCATATGGCGATAATTAACACGTTACTTCGATGATGAACTGATCCACATTTTTTGATTGAGGGGATTACTTGGGTCCATTTAGTTTGAACAAGTTGCTCTTGTAACTTAGTTTGATATTATCACGACGACTAGGTACAACAATATCCACAGTAACATACTATTCTCAAAAACTCGCAATCATTAGAAGACAATCTTCATCTATCTCGTCTAACAAATTAATTTCGTATTATTATTTATAAATTTTTAAGACTGATCGTCTTTTCTTCTTCTTTTTGTCAACATATTGACTAATCGCTTTATCCGGTTAAAACTCAAATTTTACTTGTTTTTATTTTTGGTTTTCAAAAGTTTTTCTGTCAGCAACTTGTTTTTATTTATATCATTAATAATCCAGGTTTATTGAACGGCATGCTGATTACTGAAATGTATGTTTAGATTATTTGTGTTACAATGTATCCACATGGACCGTGGACCACATAACCAAATGTGGTCTTACTGTCACTTGTTAAAACGTGTTGTTTTAAAGTTGTTGGATCCAAGTTCCATTTTAACTATGTGTTTGATAAAGAGGTAATTTTAAAAAATTATAGAATGGATATACGTACGTGTTATTAAGTGTTGAGATAACTACATATTAGAGAATATATATGTTATCAAAAGTTAATCATAAACCTAACTACATATTAATCTATAATTGACCCCCAAAAAATGAAGTTTGTAGGCTTGTAGCTATCTAAAAATATCATATAGTCAGTCCCTTATCAGATAAAGTTGTAGAAATCTACTTACCCCACACAGTCAAGTCTCTTCGTTTGGTGACGAGAAAAAGTCAATAATGCCAGCAACATAGACGAAGTAGTAGCCTAGCTAAATTGTAACTAATGTAATCATATGATTAAATTGGTATAGTCGTGTAATAATATTCGCAAGATTCGTCATGGTGCATGCGAACAGTGCCGGCGATGACCCAGTGCACAAAGTGCATTTGCACCATGTCACAATATTTTGAAAAAAATTATAAGGTTTTTAGGCTCTTCAATATTTCATATTTTGACAAAAAAACCCCAAAATATTGAAAATCTAAAAATAAGACCTGTAAATTAGGAGAAAAAAAAAAATTTGGCACAAGGTGCAAGAAAAGTTTGAGCCGGCCCTGCATGCGAACAACAGTTAATTGTCAGTTGTCTTGTAGCGAAGAATTCAGCGTTTATAAGCCTTCGATACTCGGGTATATCCGATATTTAACGACCAAATTTCTTCATTAGTTATAAACCAAAATTTCTTAACTAGTTCAATGATCTGGTTTCAAATATTGTTTTCGAGATGAAGTTTGAGTCATTCTTCCCAAATTCGAATCCCCTATTTGGAAAATAGTATCGAATGGATACATACTACTAATATACTATCAATACTAGTCGCAAACCGAAAGAATTCATGAATCAATGAAGAAGATGACCTGACTTTTTACTTTTTATTAACAAGAAAAAACTAAGACTAATATTTATTATATTAAAAAAAAGGATTTAAGATTTACCTAGTTTAAGATACTGCAGGATATCCAAGTATCTAACATGGTCGAATTGTGATCAGTGCACGAATATATATATATATATTTTTTTTAATTGGATTTTTCCTTTGAAGACTACTACTGCATGTTACATTTTGTCACAAACGATTATATGCTTATTGCATAATGCTATGATCTGGCATGTATTTACTCAGTTACGTATATCTTATAGTAATATAGTACTAACATATAGCTAAAAAAGCATAGGTCCATGCGAAAAACTACTTCTTGATACGAATAAATATTTCTTGATGTGTATAAAACACTATAACGCAACATTCTAAAAAATAGTTATTTTTGGTAAAGAATTTTAGCTTGGTATAATCAATCATGTATCTGTACGTCACTTTAAAACACCGTAAATTTCCGTTTATGCATTTTTAAAACTAAAAAGTTAAGTAGCTAGATAGATAATGAACGTTGACGATGATGTTTAAGTAAGCAAATTACTTGACAAGCCTAAATTCTTAGATCATAAACGAAGGCAACTCAACTGGGGACCCAACTTGCAGGGATATGGCCACGTCCAAATCTTACCATTGCTTAGTTAACTTTTTTGGTGTTAAGCCCAACCAATGAAAAGTCGTTTTGGTGGTTCAACACGACAAAATACAGGATTACACCTTATCCTTTCGTGTTTCTTTCTTTTCTTCTGAAAATTTTGTCAATGGAATTGAAAAATCAAAAGGAATTAAAGACAAATAATTTTGGCAAGCGAATCTTTACGTACCCCCCGTTTTCTACTCAGATGGGGACCTTACTAAAAGTATATAACTTACTACTATTATGATAGCTTTAAGTTCATTTTCATCGTTTTTAGTTATTCTATAGGGGCATTTTCAAAAATGCCCCTTTTTCCATATCTCTTTTTAAAAATACCCCTTCATGTTGATCATTTTTAAAACTACCCCTCTTTATATACAAAATGACCAAATTACCCTTTTTGAGTGACAGCAAGAATGTACAGTCATCAAAATCGAAAATATTTTCCCGCCAAAAAAATTTCCCGCCAAAATTTTTTTTCCCGCCAAAATCGAAAAATTTTCCCGCCAAAAATATTGAAATTTATACCTTTTAAAAACCTTGTAAATGCTTTTAAAAAACTTTTAAAAGCGTTTACAAAGTTTTTAAAAGGTTTTTAAACACCTTGTAAATGCTTTTAAAAACCTTGTAAATGCTTTTAAAAAGCTTGTAAATGCTTTAAAAGATTTTTAAACACCTTGTAAACGCTTTTAAAAACTTTTTAAAAGCATTTAAAAGGTGTTTAAAAACCTTTTAAAAATTTTATAAAAACGTTTACAAGGTTTTTAAAAACATTGTAAAAGGGTTTAGAAGATGTTTAAAAACCTTTTAAAAATCTTTTTAAAAACCATTTGAAAACCTTTTAAAAACCTTTTAAAAACCTTTTAAAACCTTTTAAAAACCTTTTAAAAATCTTGTAAAAGCGTTTACAAGTTGTTTAAAAAACCTTTTAAAACTCTTTAAAAAATCTTGTAAAAGCCTTTACAAGGTGTTTATAAGGCTTTTATAAGGTGGAAACCTTATAAAAACCTTGTAAATTTTTTTTGGCGGGAAAAATTTTGGCGGGAAATTTTTTTTTCGAAATTTTTTATCAAAAGTTTTTTGACAAAAAAATTTTTGGCGGGAAAATTTTTTTAAAAAATTTTTGGCGGGAAAATATGTCGAAAATTTTTTGGCGGGAAAATTTTGTTTTTCTTTTTATTGAATAAAATAATTTTCATCTAAGGGTAAAATGGTCATTAAAAATTAAAAGAGGGCATAAATAAAAATGGCCAGAAAAGAGGGTATTTTTGAAAAGGGGTATATCAAAAGGGGTATATAGATATACTTTTTAAAATTAAATAACGATGTTAGTTATGTTATTTACCAAATTTTCCTATGAATGTCGTATAGTAGTTATATGATTTAAATTAACAAATTTCTTCCATTTTTTGTTTTATAATTATGAGCTGGATTCACCCAAGATTACTTGAATAAAAGTATAACCAACTACTGAGGTACAATTTTCCAATCATATCATATGATATTGAATTTGAATGTACGAGTTTAAGGTTTTTTGTCTTTTTGTTTTTCTCTTTTTATTAAAGTTTCATTTCATCAATCAAATCAAAATTATTAATCATCTAAAATAATGCAGTTTCATTAAAAATTGCATAAGTCCAGTACAGTTGTGTGTGGCACACAGTCCCCACAAGCCTAATACATCTAAAAATACTAAATGGGCTCTAGTCTGATGGTTAGTGTTGGGCCGAGTTGCTGCAGATTTTGAATTCATTAATTATGTACACAAAAAAAAAAAACTGGTGAAAAAATTGGAAATTCAAAAAGATCAGATCCAATGTCTGCGCCGATGTAAAGCTCCATTTCGCTCCTACAAGGCTACAAGCAAGCAGCATCACCTTCTTCTGTGATCTCTTTCTCCAATTACGACGATTCATCTCATCAACTCAGGTTCGTATTTTCTGAAAATCAAGTTTGCTTCTTCGTTACTGTTTCTCGATGTATTTGTTGGAATTTTTTTTTTTGCTTTATTAGTCGTCAATATGAATCGTTTCTGATTACCAGTTTACAGTCACAGTGTATATAGCTGGGCTATTGCGTATCTTGTGAGTATGTCTATAGATCTTGTCTAACATCAATCACGTGGTTATGACTATCGGGTTAAACACTTGGGGTCTTGTGCTTTACAATAACCTACAAAGCCCTTCTATTTTTCCCACTTGAGTTGCTCATAATGGAACAGTTTCAGAAACTAAGGCATGGCATAATTGATCAGCCTGATTGGTACAGTTTATCAGTGGATTTTTTTCTTGTTTATTCGGTGAAGCCATCTCTTTCTTCAGTTTTTCGTGTTGCAGGGGGATTTATGCCACCGGTTGGTTTTACGGTTCTTGGCATTGTGAATAATTTGATTAATATGGGATAACCATTCAATCTTCTTTGGAACTCTTCATTTGTATGTTTGGTGGAGTCATGTATCAGCAGTCTACGGGCAATAAATCGAAAGCTACACAAGAAGTCAAGAAGATAAACCGCAAGAACAAGACAAGGGACAATAGAAACTGCACGATACCGAGGAAGCTCAGATACTATGATCATATATATACACGAAGCAACCTAGAAGATATAATATACATCTTTTTTCAAATGCCGGTTGGTTATAGCACAATTTCAAACCCAAAAGGCTAAGACTAAAAAAGCACAACATGTTAATTCAATGTTAAATATAAACAAACAAGGTGTTATTACATTATTGGTTCTTTTATAAAGAAACACAATATTCCTACTTTGACAAAAAATGGCATGATTGATTTTAAATGTGATCGGTGATACTAGTGTAGTAGTTTGAGCGAAAAGATGGAGTGGATCAAAGCCATTATTATGTAAACATTAGTATATATCTTTATTCCCATAAAAATATAGTATGATATTATAAATGATACACTTCAAGATCTGAACTTTGTATGTGGTGTGTGTGTTCTGCTAAAAACAAATAGGATATAATATATTTTGAGAAATGTATTTCAAACGAGTCTGTCTTTTGTGGTCAAAGGAGACGAACATCATTCTTTAAAATATATCAGATTAAGGTATTTTTAATTTGTGTTTATAGAAATGTATATTTTTTTTTTTCTAACAAATGAGTTGTCTTCCCCAAAATAGAAAAACAAATAATTTTGAATTAGTAGTGTACACACACATGGAGGAAAAAAAACTATAATAGCCGTTAAGTAGAGAGATGCAGAGTAGAAGCCTAGAAGGCAACTTTTAATTCGGTACACGTGGCTTTAACGAACGGCTGAGATGAACTAGCCGTTAATGTTAAAGAAAATAAAAAAAAATAAAAAATTTACGGACAATTTATCCGCTCTTCTCGTCTTCAAATTTCTCTATTACTCTTCAGCCCTTTTTTTTTTTTTTTAATCTTCTTTCTTCTTTCTTTGCCCCTTATATGAGAGAGAGAAGATAGAGAGAAACAGAGAGAGAGAGAGAGAGAGTGAGGGATCTTCAATATCGAAGGAAGCCATTAGAGTAGAGAGAAAGAGAGCGTTGGGGCTTTTGCTTAAAAAGATCTCTCTTTCTCTCCTTTTGTTTGATCAACTTTGGATCCAACGGGAACAAGAACTATTAGGGTTTATGAGAGATTTACACTGGGTTTGCTTTGTGAAGAATTTGTGATCAAGGGTTGACTTAATTTTGCGGTGGTTCTTTTGAATTGACTGTTAAAAAGGTGAACTTTTTTTGAAAAAAACCGTGGCTTTTTTCTTCTTATCTGGGTTTAGGTCTTTGTTCTTGATTGGGTCTTTGATTGAGATTATTATTATATTAAACCGGACCTGTAGGTTTTTGATTGTCAAGACTCGTCTTTTAATTTTTGATTTTTGAAAACACAAAATTAAAAAACCCTGCTTTTAAGGTTGGGGGATGTTTCGATTTTTGAAATTTGATTTTCGAGAAGAGGGGATTTAATGAAATTAATAACCTCCGCAGATATACGAAGAAGAAGACATGGGTAGATCAGATGAGAACAGCCTTGGATTAATCGGATCAATGAATCTCCAAGGTACCCCTTTTAATCGAACGAACGATTTTGTTGTTATTAAAAATCCAAACTTTATCTTTCGATTTTAACCCCAAATTGACTTTGGTGCAGGCGGAGGAGGAGGAGGAAAGATCAAGACCACGGGGACGACAGGACCGACCAGAAGAGCACTAAGTACTATTAACAAGAACATCATTGAAGCGCCGTCTTACCCTTATGCTGTTAACAAAAGATCACTCTCTGAGTATGTTCTACTTCAATCAATCCTCAGATTCAAGATTAGTTTTTTTCTTTTCTCCCTTTTGATTAGATTCTTAGGAACCCAATTTGTTTACTCTGACATCGCAGGAGGGATGGCATCTGTAATAAACCACCTGCGCATCGACCAATTACTAGGTAAAGTATAGATTTTTACTCTTGTCTACTTGTAGTGTCTCACATTGTCTGATTAACGAGTCAATTAACAAAGCTTTTACTACTCTCTGTTGATTCAGGAAGTTTGCTGCTCAGTTAGCAGATCATAAGCCACAAATCCATGAAGAGGTACTCTATACTGTCACTATTCAATGTGTGTTTCATTTAGAACAGTGATGACATAGACTGGATATTAATTTCTCATCTTTTAACTCTTAGGAAACTAAGAAACCAGACTCGGTTTCAAGTGAAGAGCCTGAGAGGATTGTCATTGATGTGGATGATTGTGATGAGGAAGAAGGAGGCGACTTTCATGAACCAATGTTTGTACAACACACTGAAGCAATGCTGGAGGAGATTGACATGGTATACATATTTTCTCGACCTCTTTTTTGTTTACGGAAGTGTCTATAAGAGTTATACTCATATTGCTTCTATCTTTCAAAAGGAGCAGAAGGAGATTGAAATGGAAGATGCAGATGAAGAAGAAGAGCGTGTGATGGATATTGACGCCTGTGATGAGAAGAATCCTTTAGCCGTGGTTGAATATGTCAATGATATGCATACTTTCTACAGGAAATCTGAGGTAACTTGGTGTTGTTTAACACACATTTTTTTTTGCTTTTCTATTTTTTAATCATTAAGGTGCTTCTAGTTTCAAGGACTTGTACTTATGTTTGATTCATTCTTATGATTCTGCAGAATCTTAGTTGCGTGCCTCCTAACTATATGGACAATCAACAAGATCTTAATGAGAGAATGAGGGGAATCCTCATTGACTGGTTAATTGAGGTAGACAGAACCAGACAAAGCTATTCTCTAATGTCATTTGTTGTTATTTTAATGTGCCTGAAGATAAATTAACATGGAAACTTATTTTGAGCAGGTGCACTACAAGTTTGAGCTGATGGAGGAAACCCTTTATCTCACAATCAATGTCATCGACAGATTCCTTGCAGTTCATCAGATCGTGAGGAAAAAGCTTCAGCTAGTTGGAGTTACTGCTCTGTTGCTTGCTTGCAAATACGAAGAAGTGTCAGTTCCAGTAGTGGATGACCTCATCTTGATCTCTGACAAAGCTTATACTAGAAGAGAAGTGCTAGATATGGTAAATACAACTTTCTATTGATCATCAATTACCATAGAATGATGCTTCACAGTTTAATTAACCTGTTTTGGTTTCTATTGCAGGAGAAGCTAATGGCCAACACCTTGCAATTCAATTTCTCTCTACCAACTCCATATGTTTTCATGAAACGATTTCTCAAAGCAGCTCAGTCTGACAAAAAGGTATATATCTTCATAATAAAAAAGCTTGAATCTTTATGTTCGAAAACCATCAGGCCTAATATCTAAATCTGTGTGGTATGCAATTGTGGTTTCAGCTTGAGGTTTTGTCGTTCTTTATGATCGAACTTTGCCTTGTGGAGTATGAGATGCTGGAGTATCTTCCATCTAAGCTAGCGGCGTCAGCAGTATACACTGCTCAGTGTACACTTAAGGGATATGAAGAATGGAGCAAAACCTGTGAGTTTCACACAGGCTACACGGAAGAACAGCTACTGTAAGATTCAGAACATCCCATGGTTTTCAAATCTCTTTAAAAATACCATATGAGTTATTCGAATTCTGAAAATTGGGTTTTGGTTTTCTTATCTCAGGGCATGTGCAAGAAAGATGGTTGCTTTTCATCACAAGGCAGGAACAGGGAAGCTCACAGGTGTTCACAGGAAGTACAACACATCTAAGTTCTATCATGCTGCAAGGACTGAACCAGCTGGGTTTCTGCTTTAATGAAGACTAAAAACTATAATAAGAATCTAATATGACTTAACTCGAGTTTGTTCTTTTTGAAACTAAAAGAGTGAGGGAGAAAAAAGAGATAGAGCAACTGAAGTTGCCCAAATGGGGAGATGTACAATTGTTGTTTCGGTTCTTCTCTTTTAAAGGTCTTTTGATCTTTCTTCACTTAAGAGAGAAATAAAAAGATGCAATCAATCTTTTCGATATCATGTTTTTCTATATTCAACTTGTGAAGCAATCACCCATATAATTACATGTATAGTTTTGTTGTGAAATTTACTCAAGGATATTCTATGACCAACACATCACTTGTTCTCTTTTTACATTGTTTCCCAAATATCCAAAATCCAAATTGTTAGTCAGCTATTGTAAGATTATAGTCCTCCTTACTTAGTCAATCAATGGTTTATCTTCATCTACTGCTAGTGTTCAGTATCTTGTTCCTTCAATTTAGCCGAGAGCTTTGTCTTATTAAGACCATTTTGAAAATCAGTGTGTGCTTTGCTTTATTCACTACTACCAGAGATGGAGAATGGGCAAATCAAAAAGATCATAATGAAAACTTGTCAATTGATTCAAACATGGTACCCCAAAATACAGAACTACTAGTGCATCTGGGAGATATCTCTCGTTCTCTCTTGTTTGGTTTTACAATGTACCCTAAAGCATAAATGCCAGACACAAGAAAGGCGGCTTTCACCTGACCTGGATATTGCAGAAAGACTGTCTCAGAATCAAAGCTTACAAGTTGGACATAAAATCAATCATCTCCTCACAGGTGGTACTGCTCCCCTTCCTCCAGTTCCACGCCCAGCAACCGGCTATAAGAGAACATCACAAAGATTCAAGAATCAAACAATTGTTAGTGACAAAGAAGAAACAAACATTAAGGGCTAACAAGGATTTCAATATGCTGCAAAACTCCCATAAAACTTCGAAACATTGATTTCATAGGGAGAGTGAACTTACTTTTCCTCGCATTGCAGCTCTACCTCTACCAACACCCAGCGATGAGCTCTTTCCCTACATTGATTAACCAAGTAAAGTATTAAGTTTAATGCGGATACACATAAAGACTCTACTATCATTCTGCATCCAGGGTTCAGAAAGTAAATACCTTGATTCTAGCATCTAAACGCTTGAACATAGGAGCATGCTTGAGAATGTCTGGTATGACCATAAACCTGTCAAGATCTCTCCATATGTCAAATTACTAATCAACCAGCATAAAACAGGAACCAAGCACAAGTCAAAAGAAGTGTTTACAGCACCTGACTTTGCTGCCTCGAATGAAGACATGCTCAAGCTGTGATACTTTACCATCCTGTAAGACAACATTGGAAAATCCGAAACAAAAGTCAAGTGAGAATTAACAAGAAAACCCATTATACTGTATCTGAAGATAAACATGTCGAAGGATTATCTATGTAGAATGTGAAATAACTCTGAACTGGAAACTCCAGGTTAATTCAAAACCCATACAGCACACAAATCGTAAAAAAGAGGAAGCTTTAAGACTTGCAAACTTCAGGTAATTCACATTATTTGACCCCTGTATTTCTAAAGAGCAACTTAGGCTTTGCATAAAACTTTATTATGCTTAACCAATCTAGGGATTACTATACAGGATCACCAATTCTAGGGTTTTATAACAATAAGAACTCCAAAGATACATAATCATACTTACAAATCTAAATAAGAATCAATCTAAAATTTCCAAGCAACTATACCCAGCTCACTAAATCTAGGGTTTTTACAGCACCAACAAAAATTGAAAACGAAACCTATAATTCAAAAAAAAAAATCTCAAAATAAAACGAATCGAGATAATCAAAGTAACAGTTAGTTACCTTGGCGGTGTAAGTAATATCCTCGAGCTGGCAGTTCCAGTTATCCTCACACTCAATCATACTTCCTCTGTAGAGCTCACCGCTCTTTAGCTCCACCGTCACTATATGACCCGATGCCTCGTGTAGAAGCTTCACCGGTATTCCCAAACTTCGGCTCATCTCTCCTTCTCTTTCTCTCTCTAGACAAAACCCTAATTATAAACCTTCCCCTTAACTCTGCAACCTAGAAAATAAAAAAAAAAATGGCGGAAGCAAAGAGAGAGAGAGCGACCGATTCAGATGCTATTATGGACGATTTTTACCTGTTTTTAAAAAGTTTTCTCTCATTTAATTTCGGGCTTTTAAGTTAGGCCCGTTTATTATATTAGGCCCAATTTGAAAATTTTACTTTTTTAGTCCCTATATTTTGACATTAACTGTTTTTTTAATCCGTATTTTTTTTACAGACGACGACTGATTTTCACGGGTGTAGTAGAGACGAAGAAGGCTGCAAAACTCGCCGGGAGATATGGCGGACGAGAAGGAGAACATAGGAGAGAAGAAGTATAAGTATAGCATAATCATTCCTACCTTCAACGAGCGCCTCAACATAGCTATCATTGTCTACCTTATTTTTAAGCATCTCCGGTTAGTGAATATATATATATATATATATCTTTGATCCTTTTTCACGTTCCTTGTTCAATTCCAGAATCGGGGGTGTTACTGTTTGGAAAATATTGCTTAAAATTCGAATCTGATCGCCAATTTCCCTTAAGGATCTCGGAAATTTTCCGATCATGGTTTTACATTGTAGCCAGCTTGCAGATCCAAATTCGTGATTGTTGTTTTTTTTTTTTGCACATGAGCTAGTAAAGGCTAATTTTAGTGATCCCTCAAACTGTATATAAAAGCTAATTTCATGTTGTTTATGAATGTTGTGGTTTAATGATCGGTGAATGATCAGAAGCTTAGATGTGCTAATTTCAGATCTTTATAAGAAATTAATAGAATTGCAGTTTTTAAGTTGGCTCTTCTCTGTGATAAGTTACTGAGAAATATGGCCGCTTGTGTGTATGATGATATAGGGATGTTGATTTTGAGATAATTGTTGTGGATGATGGGAGTCCTGATGGCACACAAGATATTGTCAAGCAACTACAGCAGTTGTATGGTGAAGACCGTATTGTGAGTACAATGACTGAGTTAGGACCTGAGTATTTTTAAATTATTGTGCTCTCTTCTGTTTAGTTGAACTCTGTGTTTGTCTTTTATAATGATACAGCTTTTAAGAGCTAGAGCCAAGAAGCTTGGTCTAGGTATGTAATTTTGTATCTTCATCTTTTTCTTGTTTTGGTTAACAAGAAGTGGAATTAATCTTCTTGACATGATCAATCTCAGGAACTGCATATATTCACGGTTTGAAGTATGCTACGGGTGATTTCGTTGTAATCATGGATGCTGATCTTTCACATCATGTAAGAGCCATCAATTTAGTTTTCTTATTTACTTGTGTAACTGTTGAGTTAACCCAGCCACTTTTCTCTTCTGCAGCCAAAATACTTGCCGAGTTTCATCAAGTAAGAAAAAGAAGAGTCTCTTGTTCTCTTTATAATTTCACATGCTATAGTGATTTCAACTGACTGGTGATTTTTTTTATAATCATAAAGGAAACAACTAGAGACTAATGCAAGTATAGTAACTGGTACACGATATGTAAAAGATGGTGGTGTACACGGGTGGAATCTTATGCGGAAACTCACTAGTAGAGGAGCAAACGTGCTAGCTCAAACACTTTTATGGCCTGGTGTATCTGATTTAACCGGGTCATTCCGGTAAAAATCAACTATTTGTGTGCATCTTTTTTACTGACATCATTTGATAGTTTCATGACTGACCTCCAGACCTTATTTTTGAAAGGCTATACAAGAAATGTGTGCTTGAAGATGTGATTAGCTCATGTGTGAGTAAAGGGTACGTTTTTCAGATGGAAATGATCGTTCGTGCTTCCAGAAAAGGATACCAGATTGAAGAGGTCACTCTTTATACATCAGTTCACTTGTGGTTACGATTGCTTTTAAACTAGATATCATTCATAATCCTGATTCTCTGGTGTGCATCTTCATCTGCAGGTACCGATCACATTTGTCGACAGAGTCTTTGGAACTTCAAAGCTCGGAGGATCTGAAATAGTGGAATATCTAAAAGGCCTCGTCTATCTCCTGCTCACGACTTAAGAGACACCAAGCAACTTAACAACACATGAGTCCCTCTTTTGTTATCTTCTACAGTTATATTGCATCATAGCTTCCATTAACACTTGAACTCTGATCATGTCTTCTAGAAACTTCACTTTAGATTTTGACTTCAGAGAGCTGCATCTTTTGAGACGCAAAAGTTCATATTATAGACGTTGTTCCTTTTGAATACTGCTGAGTTGAGATTTTTTTTCATTTGATAAAAATCCTTAACCAACCAAAAAAGGTTTGCTATCTAGAAACAATTGACTAAAAATTCTTATTTTCAACAATTTTCTGTAGTATTTATTTCTTATTAGTCAGCTGAATTGAATCTATATTGTAACTGTCTAATTAAGTATAAGAATGTGGGGGTTACTGTCATTCCAAGCCAACAATTCCAATAGGGTTATAGAGATGCTTTGAATGAGACTATATATAGTATTTTTATGAGTTTTTCCTATCCGTTTTAAGCGTAAACTAATTAAAGAAAAGACCAAAAGACTAATTAAAAAAAAAAGCTCTCGGACACTCTACCTTAGGATGGAATCAAAATAGGAGATCCTTTCAGAATTTATTAGGTGAAACGATGGAATCTCGGAGAATATTTCTGTTCAAGTGGAACACTTTAAGTTAAGTTATCAGTCCATACTTTATAAACCTACTAAAATATGTGACTAGCTGTTTATTAATGATGATTATTTTTTTACGTTAGTTAGTGAATTTAGAGTTTTGATAATATTGGCTAACATTCGAGGTGTTATCTTTCATCCTCGATAGCGTTCAAGATACAGCCACTTCTAACGTTATCAACTAGCAAAGTTAGAGTTGGAAATATATATAGCCACTTCTAATGATTTTTAAAACATTTTGCCCACCAATAGTATTTGAAACGTTAAAACATTATCATCTGTCGAAGCTCTATATACACACGTTGTCTGTCTCACACCACAATAAAACGTGGAGCGATAAGACCAAGTGGAATTAGAAAGACAACATAGTTACACAAGAAGATGGGGCAATGCTAAGAAGTGTTTTAGTAAACCTATAAAAAGGTTAAAATGAGTATAGGGGAATAAAAAATAGAAGAAATGTTTCCTATGCAAAGAACAAGAAGAAGGTTGTCTACATAGGGAGGGTGAATTGGGCTACATTGGTAATAAAAGCCATAACTTACTTGTGTTTCTTATTTCAATCATCAATTGGCACATTGCTCCATATCTCAGACATCATCATCTCATTAACTTCTTTATTCTCGATACAAATATATATATATATAAACAAATAAATGTGCGTATATATCTATTGGTGTACCCATAACATTTCCATGGGTTTCATTTAGCTATATTAGTGGGTTATTCTTGTTTTAGTTATTTTTGGTTTTTTTTTTCCTTTTTCTTTATTTTGTTTGCATGAGTATCAGTAAATAACGTTTGTACCCATCTTACTCTGTCCAGATATAAGCTGTCCAATATTGTTTCCCCCAAATTATTGTATTGAAAATGGATTATTTTTCCTGTTCTTGATCAAGGGAATAAAAGTGAGGGAACTTTATCACTGATCAATCAATTTTAAAATCGAAAATGTCTCTTTTGTTTCATTGAGAGCTCTCTTAAAGAAAAATAGCAAGAGGGCTTTACTATATACATGCATAAAAGAACATTACAGCAGAGATAACATTGTTACGAGCATATTAGAGAAGTAAATATACACGAGACTATACCATTTTTCATGTCTTTGTTCTTATTCATTTGGACATATTTTTAGAAAGAACTTAAATCTGAGTGATGGTGAAATTGATGAACATGTGATGTGATCGATAAAAACAATAACTAGTACTAGTTGCGTGACTGCGTCTATTATTTTACCAATGCTAGCTAGCTTCGACTATAAATATGTGTACCAATACCACAATATCGTGCTCTAGCGCTCATTGTAAATATATATATATATATATATATATATATATATATATATATATTACGGTTTACAAACGAACAAACGATATAACATAAACATTTTTATTCTTATCATTTAAAATTTGATGAAAAGGTAAGTTGGTGTATATATCAAAGCAATTGTGATAATTAGAAATAAGATCTTATACTCACACATACCCTATAATGAATCTTCACCAAGCATAGGGTCTTTCTTATATATAGCCAGTTTAGGAAAACATTCCTATATTACATTGCTGCTATACTGTAATCATTCATGAAGTAGTCGTATAATAAAACTAGTGTTATATTTAGATGTATAAGATCTTACACGCAATATTGTATCGTTTCTTGGAACATTAAATCGTAATAGTGTACACGCGAATGTTTATCCCACCTGATGACCACATCAAAAATAAGCCTCAACGTTCAAATTAGAAGTAATATATTTGAATAATAAGGACTTAATTTCACAAAGTCTCCATGTTGGCTGCTGCGATTCGATAATGTACTAATACAGTAATACCAAGAGTGATCAGCGTGCCTCTTCTAGTTGTCTACAAGCCTACTATGAATCAAGCTTATGTGTTACAACTACTGTAAAACAAAGGATTACATATTCACATATCTTTTGCTCTCTTCTTCAAAAATAGTCGGGGTTCGTGTGACTCCGTCTCCGACTATGTAATATGGGTATCGTGAGTTCAAGTGTTTCCTGTCAGCACTACATACATCAACTTGCCTAGCCCATAACCCATAAGGTCCATAACCAAAGTTTTTTCTTCCGACCAACAAAGGTTTATGGTAGTAGCTAACATTGTTATGCGTTTATTTTGTTAATAAGCAAAATAAAACTTAACACAGAGTTAATACTCTTTGTTATATGAGATGATAGTACATGTATAATTTGGTAATTACAAATAACTGCGATGGCCTTTATTGGGCTAAATGGAGAAGTACCATTTAGGCCCATTAGATACCTTTTTCATATGATCTCGCTCGCACTCTCTCACTCACTCTTTCTCTCTTTTTTCCTCAAATTCATCTATAGCAAGCTTCTTCGATTTTCCCTCTTTAGAGTCAAATTGTGGTATGGAAAATCAAAATTTATAGTAGCTGAACCCAGCTATGGAGTCGTTTCTCTCGTCGTTGCTTCGAGTTGATCGCGCTGGGTTAGAAAACCCAATTCCGGGAGCGATGTGCAGTCGCAGAGTTTGGACACACCACTCAGAACTAGTAGCCCCTCTCTCAGTGAGCGTGAATGAATTGGATCTGGTGAGAGGTGTCTTACAAGCATTGCAAGGTTTCTCTAGTCCCTTTATTATCTGGCACCAAAAGGAACAAACTTTTCGCCCTAAAAGTGCGATACGAGTTTCTCATTTGTCTCAGTCAAGCCTTCATCTTCTTCTCTCTGGGTTTTTGTATGCTGCAACATGTTTGAAGCTTGTTGAGTCTATTGTTTCTGGAATTAATACCTCTCCTAGATCTCCTCCTACTTTAATGGCGTTTTCTAACTCTATTTCTGCTTGGCTTGAGGCAAGTTATCCCCTTTTTTTCTTTAATATCTGTTCTTGAACATTTGTTATGTGGAGACTGATATGCAATTGGTATTGGAACAGAGACTCAGAGATATTGCTTTGAACGAGGAAGTGAAGATCAGCAATTCTAATGTTACTGTCACTCCAACCTTATTGGGATTAACTAGTTCTTTATCTAGGTGTGTAGCCTAGATACTTTTATCTATTGGATGCTCTTTCTCGGTTCAAGAGATAGATTTTATAGCAGTGTTCATCTTTTATTTTTGTTTCTATTTTCTAGTATGTGTTCAGGTGCTGAATATCTCTTACAAGTTGTACGAGGTGCACTCCCTCATGCGTATTTTGAGTCAAGTTCAACTATTTCGGCAGCTGAAATTGCTGTTCACGTTCTTGATTACCTTTACAAGAGGCTAGATGAAGTATGCCTTGTACAAGGTGGTGAGGTTGTGACCTTTTTCCTGAGTTTTTTTTTGTGTGTTTCTCCCTTTTTGTTGCTCATTTTTATAACTGGTATAATGATAATATTTGGACCAGGTGGAAGGATTTCATATGCTGCTACAAATCTTTGCTGGAAGTTTATTGCCATACGTAGAGGGTTTGGATTCATGGTTGTTTGAGGGAACTCTTGATGATCCTTTTGAAGAGGTAGGTGTTCTTGGAATTGTATTTATGTTCCATGGGTGTTCAACGATTTTCTTGTAGCAGTTTATTTTTCCACATCAAGTATTTTATTTACAAGGCTAGCACATTGAAAGTTCGTTATCTTTGGTTGATGTGAAGATTAACTTTTGTTCTTCGCAGTTGTTTTTTACAGCCAACCAATCAGTCTCCGTTGACGATGCAGAGTTTTGGGAGAAAAGCTATCTGTTGACGAGGGTGTCGGGTCCAAAATCAAATGTAACTAAGCTAAATCAAAAGAAAGGAGTGAACGTGAATGACTCCACTTCAGTTTCTGACAAAGAGAAAGACCAGAATAATCGGGTGTTATGCCCAATATTCATAAAAGACATCTGTAAGTCGATTGTTTCTGCTGGAAAGTCACTGCAGCTGATTCAGCATATTCCTTCCACGTGTTCAGAAATTTTTGGAAAGATTCAGCACCGTGGGCGAAATGGTTTTGGGAATTTGGACACTGCAATACCCCTGGCTGAAAAGAACAGCTTTAGAAGCACTGCAGATTTATCCTTGTCTGAAATCTTTTGTCTATCACTTGCTGGCCTTATAGGCCATGGTGATCATGTATCTAGATATCTGTGGAAAGATGAGGTGGATGAGTGGGAGATTTCTCCAACTTTAGCATCATATATAAGTGGAGAGCTGGTGAATGGCATGGGTGATAAAGATCTTCCGGTTCTCACCTACTCAGATCGAATGTGGTATAAGTTGTTGGTTGGTGCTGTGCAAGAGAAAAGATCTAGGGAGGCCAAACTGGAACACCCGAGTGCAAGTTATGTTACTTGTGTTGGGAACGAAAAAACTGGTCTAGCTGCCGAGAAGGCATTGCAAGGGTTATTCTGTCATGAAAACGTTGTTGTTTCAGTATCTAAAATAGATCTTCAGAGGAATAAAAAGGCGTGGAATGCCTTGAACTTATCACAAAACTATTATTTACCCCCTTTAAATGATGAGAGTTTGTTGAGTGCTGTTTTTGAGGGATCTGGATTGGCAGATGCTGGATTGAGCGGAACGGACTACAGATTTGGATTTCAATTTGGTACATCTGAGTTTCTTTCTTCTCAGGATGACTTGAAAATTCTAGAAACGTTATTTCCCTTTCCCACGTTGCTTCCGTCGTTCCAGGTACTTGATAGTGATGATTCTATGATTCATTTTATGTCCCATCCTTCACTTTTCTCCCGTGTGATTCTCCCGTGTGCAATAGTTTCTGATAGCTTATTTTGAAATCTTTGTGATCAACAAAACAAAAAAAGCCGAAGCTCCACATGTCAGAATTCTTACCTTTCCAAAAGAATAGTACACTTCCTTCAAGAGTTCTCAGCTGGATGCTTAAGGAAGAGCCAAGTGATACTCCACTTCCTGTTGTAATACTGCAAGAATGCTTCACAATCTACATCAGGAGGCAGGTACGGTGATGGAAGCTTTGCATTGCTATTATTTGCTACAGCTTTCATACTTCTGTTACCTTATGAAAGTTGTGTGTGTTGTAGACGGACTACATTGGCAAAGTGATTTTGTCAAGACTAATGAATGATTGGAAATTGATGCACGAACTTGCAGTGTTGCGTGCCATTTACTTGTTAGGTTCAGGTATGTTTTTTCTTTTCAAATCAAAGTTCAGGTATGTTTTATGTGCTTCAACTTCTTTGGTAATAGGTTCGTATCTGGAATCTTAATGAATCCTTCAAAAATTCAGGGGACCTTCTGCAACACTTTCTGACTGTCATATTCGATAGACTGGGCAAGGGAGAGTCATCAAATGATGATTTTGAGTTGAACATAATCCTTCAGGTAACCACTCTTGGTGCGTTCTAGCGACACTGCTCTCATCTTAGTTATCACTTATAGAAAGATTCTGGTTGTTAATCGTGTTCATACAGACAAACTAAATTCCAAATTGTAATGATTGTCCACAGGAATCAATTAGAAATTCAGCTGATGCCATGTTGTTAAGCAGTCCTGATTCATTGGTGGTATCTATTTCCAGAGAAGATTCTTTAGACAGAGACAAAGATGTCAAGGGTGACGTAATACCACTTACTTCAACTCGTAAAAGCCGTGTTAACAACTTTGGGATAGATTGTCTTGAGTCTCTCAAATTCACATACAAGGTATCGAGAAACACATATAGTCTTCCACCTAAATGCTGCGTGCATATTACATGGGCTACATAGATGTGTATTTAAAGGTCTAAACCATTTTCCTTTTTAAGGTGCCATGGCCGCTTGAGCTTATTGCCAATAGTGAGGCCATTAAGAAGTATAACCAGGTAACCCTTTCTTATCCAGCTTTTTTTGTTGGGGAAACATTTCGATGTTCTGTGTTTGACTGTTTTAATGAATACAGGTGATGGGATTTTTGTTGAAGGTCAAGCGAGCAAAATATGTGCTTGATAAAGCACGAAGGTGGATGTGGAAGGTCTTTGATATCTCTCAAACTGATTTCTTTCATTTTAAACTGTTTCATGTAACACTTAAATTCAATTTTAAAGAGCCTAATCAATTTTTTCATATATCAATAAGGATTAATATAAAGAGGAATCATAATAATGTGGTTTAGTTTGATAAACTTAGTGACTTTGGTGTTTATGTATTATAGGGTAAAGGCTCTGCAACAAAAATCCGCAAGCACCACTGGTTACTGGAACAAAAGCTCCTCAATTTTGTGGATGCTTTTCATCAATACGTAATGGACAGGGTATTGTCTGATACTGAATAGTTAGTTACAGTTACCGCCGTTTGCTGCTTGAATAAGATGAAAAGCTTGTCAGGCTTAACTGGATTTTGTAAACAGGTATATCACACCGCGTGGCGTGAACTGTGTGAATCTATGGTAAAAGCAGGTTCTCTAGATGAGGTCATATATGTACATGAGACCTACTTGTTATCGATTCAGAGGCAATGCTTTGTGGTACAAGAAAAACTGGTAATGGGCCATTCTTAAATGCATAACAAAATTTTTGAATCTGTAACTATAACTCCCATGTGTTTGGTGGTTTTTGTATAGTGGGCAATCATCGCAAGTCGGATCAACATGATTCTCGGTTTAGCTCTAGAATTCTACTCAATACAACAGACTCTGAGCAGCGGAGGAGCAGTTTCAGCGATGAAGGCGAGATGCGAAATGGAGATAGACAGGATTGAGAAACAATTTGAGGACTGTATTGCTTTCCTCCTTAGAGTAAGGCCACTTATATCTAAAACTCTTGAGTACTTCTGAAACCTCCTTAATTGATTTTAATATGAGTATGGGAAATTGAACTTGCAGGTATTGTCTTCGAAGCTGAATGTGGGACACTTCCCTCACTTGGCTGATTTAGTGACCAGAATCAATTACAATTATCACTACATGTCTGACACTGGAAGCTTGATGACTGTTGCTGGAGCAGAGACAAAATCTTCCAGGGCCTGAACTGCCAGCCAGATCTGATGTCCACACGAATGCTGCATCGCCATTCTTCAAATCTCAGGCTTTTTTTGAGCTATTTCATAGGTACCTTTACGAAGCCACTGTTTTTAACTAATTACTGTAAGGATGTGTGAATTTATTTTAAGCTCTAGATATTTTCAGTTTGTAAAAAAATTATGTACTGTACTTGAAAATGAAAAACATGTAAAAGGTGTTTTTTGCAAGAAAAGAGAAAAGAAAAAAGTTAATACGACACTGAATATGTGGTGTAGACCACTTCGTACTAGAACTACACTGAGATAGCAAAAACCAAATAGATGTATGCTTAATACATAATACGACAAAAATCCAAAGGCTAGATTTGCGTTTTAAGAGAAGAGGAACAGTTAAAGTCATAGTAGTATACTATAGTATATTACTTTTCCGGCGGACAAAGCAAAGAAGATGGAGGGAACTATCAAGTCTCCGGCCAACTACGTTCCTCTCACTCCGATCAGTTTCCTCGATCGATCTGCCGTAGTCTACGCTGACAGGATCTCCGTAGTTTATGGCTCCGTCAAGTACACGTGGCGCCAGACTCGTGACCGCTGCGTCAGACTCGCCTCTGCTCTCTCTCAGCTCGGGATCTCCACCGGCGATGTGGTCAGAACTTTTTTTTTCTTTTTTCTTTTAGCTTGATTTTTACTTCTTTTTATTGCACGCCTCTGTGTCGCTGTTTTGGAGATTTCTTTTTTAAAAGTCTCATCCCTAAGAAAGTTTTCAAGTTCTGATTCTGATTCTTGAAGTTGTCAGGTTTCAGTGTTGGCCCCAAACATTCCAGCTATGGTTGAGTTGCATTTTGGTGTTCCTATGGTTGGAGGTTTGCTATGTACACTCAACATTCGTCATGACTCAGCACTTGTAGCTGTCTTACTGCGACATTCAGGGACAAAAGTGATTTTTGCTGATCATCAGTTTCTTCAAATAGCTCAAGGAGCTTTAGAGATCCTCTCTAAGAACGGTGACAAGGTCCCGCTTTTGGTCTTGATCCCGGAGCCTTTTGTTCGATCTGTTTCAGGGAAAAAGAATGCGATGGAATACGAAGATGTTGTGGCCATGGGGAAATCCGATTTCGAGGTTAAACGACCAAACGATGAGTGTGATCCTATATCTGTCAATTACACATCAGGTACCACTTCCAGCCCCAAAGGTGTTGTTTATAGTCACAGAGGTGCTTATTTGAATTCTCTGGCTGCGGTTTTGCTCAACGAAATGCACTCATCGCCTACATTTCTATGGACTAATCCAATGTTTCATTGCAATGGCTGGTGCTTATTGTGGGGCGTTACTGCTCTTGGTGGGACTAATATATGTTTGAGGAACGTAACTGCCAAGGGTATATTCGATAATATTTCCAAGCACAAGGTGACTCACTTGGCAGGTGCACCAACAATATTGAATATGATCATCAACGCGCCTGAGTCCGAGCAGAAACCGCTTCCGGGGAAGGTATCCTTTATAACCGGTGCTGCACCACCACCAGCTCATGTGATTTACAAGATGGAAGAGTTGGGGTTCTCTATGTTTCATTCCTATGGGTTAACTGAAACCTATGGACCTGGCACGATATGTACATGGAAACCTGAGTGGGACTCTTTGCCTAGAGAAGAACAGGCGAAAATGAAAGCCCGACAAGGCGTTAATCATTTGGGGATCGAGGAAATACAAGTTAAAGATCCTGTAACCTTGAGAACTTTGCCAGCTGATGGTGTGACTATGGGTGAAGTTGTCTTCAGGGGAAACACAGTGATGAATGGTTACTTAAAGAACCCTGAGGCAACCAAGGAAGCTTTTAAAGGAGGATGGTTTTGGAGTGGTGACTTAGGTGTTAAACACCCCGACGGATACATTGAGCTCAAAGATCGATCGAAAGACATTATAATCTCTGGAGGAGAAAACATTAGCTCTATCGAAGTTGAGTCTACTCTGTTCACCCATCCTAGTGTTCTTGAAGCAGCTGTGGTTGCGAGGCCAGATGAGTATTGGGGTGAGACTGCTTGTGCATTTGTGAAGCTCAAAGACGGGGTAAAAGTCAGTGCGGAGGAGCTTATAAGTTATTGCAGGGACAGGCTTCCGCATTACATGGCTCCAAGGAGTATCGTGTTTGAGGATCTTCCTAAAACATCGACTGGAAAAGTTCAGAAGTTTGTTCTGAGGACCAAGGCTAAGGCATTGGGAAGCTTATCAAAGAAAGCCGTAAGCAAGTTATGAATTGGTAAGCTTATTTTTATTACTTTCACTCTCTTCGAAATGTGTGTTATAAAATTACTACTGTCGTATGAGATCATGTTGTGTGTGAATAAAAAAACTTAAACCAAGTTTGTATGGTTTTCTAAAATAAATAAGAGCGGGATGATGAAATTGAATTCCGGAAAATTAGATCTCTAGCATTCTGATTTCTGACTTGGGAGAGAGTTGAATCTGATGTCAAGTGGATATATCTTATCTTAAGGGAATCAATCCTTGGATCATTGTCTCTTAATAATCTATTTTTACGTTGTTCTTTACTGCAATTTGTTTAATTAGAATTCGATTTTTTTAAGAAAACTAAATAAAGTACTACTACTGTAGTTCTTAGGAAGTCGTGATCAACACATACGTGACATTGTACAATTGACAACTCACAAGTGTATGTAATTATGTAGTATTATATTAAACGAAAGAGATTATATATAATATTTATAGGGATTACTCTTAACTAAAGTAAAATTAATCACAAAATTTATTATCACTAAACGAATCCTGTTACAAAACAGAAATGAAATTTTGATTATCGTGATGAAATCTTTTGTAATCGATTACAATGTATCCTATATTTCGTATTCACGAAAAAGTAGACGTTAACATTGCAACGAAATGAGTGAACTTTATTATAAATCTCAAGTATATGGTTGACACACTTAATAAAACACTACGTTT
Organism: Camelina sativa; assembly: GCF_030686135.1. NCBI lineage: Eukaryota > Viridiplantae > Streptophyta > Magnoliopsida > Brassicales > Brassicaceae > Camelina > Camelina sativa. The sequence continues at coordinate 8,839,014 of NC_141896.1, read as the reverse complement.
AATTCACATGGTGAAACTTGTAAGCTATACCAAGAAAAAAGAGAATCATCATCTTTAATGATTCGATGAAGGCGTAAAGATAAACAAAAACGATTAATCTACCATGATAATCAATCTACAATTTGCGTGTGAGTTATCTTTTTTTTTTCCGTCTCAATCAATGTACACTACACGATTGCGTAACTAGACCGGACCTCTTACTCGGGTTAGACTTAGACCATAGGTAAAGATGATCTCAAAACCGTTAATTATTTTCCCGAATTTGGTATGGAGTACGAATCCAAAATTCTACAAACCGGCTCACACCATTTATGTTGAGCGGATTGTGACAAGACTAGCGCTGGGTATTCGGGTTACCCGTTTGGGTTCGGGTATTACCCGTTCGGGTTCGGGTTAATGGGTAATGGAAAATAGAACCCATTCGGGTATTTTATCATGTTTGGGTTCGGTTCGGTTCGGGTAGTACCGGGTTCGGGTCGGTTTGGATTACAATTTTCAGAACCCAATTAGTACCCGAACTACCGGGTACCCGAAAAAATATAACTAAAATTAATTAAATTTAAATAAATTTAATTAAAGTTTGACTTATGTGACAATATATTTTAGATATTTTGATTATTTTTGATATTTAGGTATAAAACTAAATGAAATATTCAAAATTATAATCATAACTTTAGGGTAATTGCATTATATTAATGATAAATATTATAAATATGTTTATATGTTCGGGTTTATTGGGTACCCAAACGGGTACCGGGTATTACCCGACCCTAACCCGAACCTACGGGTATTAAAAAATAGAACCCAATAAGGTTTTATAGGCAAACCCGAACCCAACCCGAACCCGGTTTTTCGGGTCGGGTTCCGGATTGGCTATTCGGATACGGTTTTTATGCCCAGACCTAGACAAGACCAAGCAAACAGAAACAGTGTAAAAAGACAAAGACAAAAAGAGTATACTTTCCTTGGCAGTTCACGCTATTTGTTCACTTACACTCTTTAGCAAAAGTTAATAACCGAAATAGTTAAATTTTCAAATATTCTTCTTTTTCTATAATAAAGAAGAAAATTCATAAGGACGAATGATATAACAAATGCTAAAAAGCAAAGAGTAATATTTACACCATTATGGAAATTGAGACAGTAATGGTTCTAAAGTTCTAAAGTGATTTTAACAAAAACAAAAGCTTGCAACTGGCTCTATTATGAAAAGATGGTTAAAGAGTTTACAGAAACGCTAATCTTATCTCTTAAATTATGATTTTGATAAAAATCAATTATTAGGAAACAAATAATGTTCTGATAAGTGTAATTAAGCAAAACAGGAAAACTAAACAATCAAAATCAACAAAAAATAGAATAACTTGCATTTGCAAGATTCTCAATCCAGCTCATCATAGTGATTAAATATTTTATCATTAAAACTCAAATTAAATTTCATAATTCAATTCAAGTTCCCTTAATTCAATAATAAAATTAATGAAATTAAAAAAAAAAAAAAAATAAAGCTGTTAGAAGGAAGGAAGTGCTGGAGGCGGTGCCTCATTTCTTTCAGAGCCCAGAAATCTATAAGAACTGTCCCAACACAAAAACAAAAACAAACAAAATAACATTTCTCAATAGTATTATATATAAATTAAAAAAATTCAACCTTTCTCTCTCCCTCTCTCTCTCTCTCTGATAAATATAAAAATTCAATCTTTGATTGAAACGAGAGAGAGAGAGAAGAGAATCTGGTAATGATTGTAATGGTGGTGATGGAGATGTCGTGAAAAAACCAGAGGGATTTACAACTCTCTTTTGTCTCTCCTCTCTTTAAAGACGAAGACTTTTGTGTGTTTCTGTCTCCATTGGAGCCGCGTGTTCTGTTTCGAGGCGAAGGTAAAAAAAGGCGCCGCGTGTAGCCTTCAATGGCTTTTCAGCGGCGGCGCTACAGTTATTACAACCGTCTCCGTCGTCTCCTTCCTTTAATATGCGCTGTCTCTGGAGCTCTCCTCATCCTCTTCGCTCTTCTCTCCATTCTTTCACCTCCTCCTGATGATTCCGATCGCCGCATCTCCGTACACGCTCTCTCTCTCTCTTTTATTAAGACTTTACATATTTTTGTTTATGATCTCTCTCTCTGTTTCTTAACGCCATTGTTTTATGTTTTGATTGCAGAAGCGGATTATCTCTGGAGTCGATGATGAGAAGAACATACCAGTCGTTTTCACAGTTCCGGTTAGGGTTCTTAATTTTGATATACTCAAAATGGGTTTTTGTAATGTTTCTTTTGTTGCAAAGTGTGCCTTTTTGTTGTAAAGTGTGGATATTTTTTTTGTTGCATTCTACCTTATTGGCTCTTTTGGGGTTTGTGTGTTTGTTTTGAACGGAAGCAGAGAAATGGAGGGAGATCAGATCGTGATATCTGGCGTTCTTGGAATGCTGAATTCTTTTATGGTTGCTGTAATGCAAGCACCAAGTTCCCAAGTACGTAAAGTTTTTCACTTTTGGTGTTTAGAGATATGAAATTTAGAGAAAGTTCAATTTAGAATGCTTGGATGTTTCTGCAATTTGGGAATATAGTTTAGCTATCTAGAATCAGCCAATAGTAGTTTTGGAATTTCATGAGGTTTGTTAGTTACACACTACATTTGATTTTCTTACTGCAGATGCTAAAGCAATTACTAGGAATGATCGATACTTGGCAATCGCCACTAGCGGTGGTTTAAACCAACAACGAACTGGAGTAAGTTCCTTTTGCTTTCTCTGATTTTAAGGTTAATTTTTTTTGGTACTGAAGTTTTGTTCTGAGTTTCACCATGTAATTGTTCTGATGTTCAGATTGTAGATGCTGTTGTTGCTGCTCGGATTCTAAATGCTACACTTGTTATTCCAAAGCTAGATCAGAAATCTTACTGGAAAGATGCCAGGTTCTTGCTCAGATTTGCTTTTGCTTTGGTAAAAATCAAAAGTGTTGTGCGTCATAGTAACATCTAGTTTTGTGTTTTTTTTATGCAGTGACTTCTCGAATATTTTTGATGTTGATTGGTTTATGTCATTTCTCTCAAAAGATGTCAAAATCATAGAGACACTTCCACAAAAAGGAGGAAAAACATGGAGTCCTAGTAGAATGCGTGTACCGAGAAAATGCAATGAGAGATGTTATATCAATCGGGTATTACCTGTTCTTCAGAAAAGGCATGTAAGTTTTCATGCTTTTCTCTCTCAATCCTTTAGCTTCATGATTTCATCTTTCATCTCTAAAGGCTTCATGATTTCATCTTTCTTTATGATGCTTATATATGATTTTTTGGTCTTCCAAACTCTTTTGTTTCAGGCAGTTCAGTTGAATAAATTTGATTACAGACTTTCAAACAAGTTGAGAGATGATTTGCAGAAGCTGAGGTGTAGAGTAAACTATCATGCACTTAAGTTCACTGATCCAATTATTGAAATGGGTAATGAATTGGTCAGAAGAATGAGGAAAAAGAGCAAACACTTCATTGCTTTACATCTTAGGTTTGAACCTGATATGCTTGCCTTCTCGGGATGTTACTATGGAGGTGGTGACAAGGAGAAAAAAGAGTTGGGAACAATCAGAAGGAGATGGAAAACTTTACATGTAGGGATACAAAATCTTATTGTGCATGACTTCTTCTTTTTTTCTTGTTTCGTGTTGGATTTAACGAGTTAAACTTCCATGGCAGGTAAATAACCCGGAGAAGCAAAGACGACAAGGAAGATGTCCGCTTACACCAGAAGAAGTTGGATTAATGCTTAGAGCTTTGGGATATGGGAGCGATGTTCATATATACGTTGCATCAGGTGAAGTTTACGGAGGAGAGAAATCATTAGCTCCTTTGAAAGCATTATTCCCTCATTTCTATTCAAAAGACACCATAGCAACAAAAATGGAGTTGAAACCATTTTCTTCTTATTCTTCACGGATGGCTGCACTCGATTTCGTTGTGTGTGATGAAAGTGATGTCTTCGTTACCAACAATAACGGGAATATGGCAAGAATATTAGCCGGTCGAAGGTAGTTTTGATCAAACCAAAGCTTCTTTCTTTCTTCTTCATTTATGTTTTTTTTTAAGCGTTGTGTTGAATGATTTCTTGGTGTTATGTAGGAGATATTTTGGACATAAACCGACAATTAGACCGAATGCGAAAAAGCTATACAAGTTGTTTATGAGCAAAGAGAATACTACTTGGGAGGAGTTTGCTTCAAGAGTCAGAACATTTCAGAAAGGATTCATGGGAGAGCCAAAGGAAGTACGAGCTGGTAGAGGTGAGTTTCATGAGAATCCATCAACTTGTATATGCGAAGATACTAAATTAAAGGCGGGAAATATGGATTCGAGAAAACTTTGGAAGAAAAACAAAAAAGATGTTGGAGTAAGCAATGATGAACAGAACGAAGATGAAGATGCAGAGTCGTCAACAGGGACAGATTATGAGGAAGACCAAACTGATTTACAGGACAGAGGATTGTATAATGGTACGAGGTTAGATTATGATGATGCATCATCTATTTCGGATGAGCCTGAGCTAGAAGAAATGCTATCAGATTGATTCAGTTATAGAAAGATTCAAAGTGGTTTTTTCAACCTTTTTATTGTGGTCATATGCCTCTCAACATGTCTTATGTACATATAAATCCAATCTGAGGAGGAATGATCCTTTTTTTTTTTTTCAATTCATTTTCTTACTTTTTCCGACAAAAATTAGTTGTTGAGTCTGTTTAGATCAGAGCAATTGACTATTGGTACCGAAAGAATCTAGTCTACTAATAATAGATAGATACATCAAGATCCACAAAGATTGTCTCAAAAGTACATTATTTTAAATACAATAGTGCCAACTTCTTTTCCAAGATGGGTCGTGTGGGTCAGAGCAAAGAGATGCTGAGTTTTTTAACTATATTCTCGGAAGGAAAGGCTTGACGGATTCGATGACGACCTATACAAGCAATAGACATTAATCAGATGATCCCCCAAAGCCCTGTATATAAAGTGTAGGTTGATCTTGTGATTATATGGGGTCTTATACAGTATAAAGTTTAGGTTAATCTTGTGATTATATGGGGTCTTTACATAAAGTTTAGGTTGATCTTGTGATTACAGAGAAAATTTACTTACTCTTCCGTCATATGATAGTGATGCAAAAACCCAAGGCTCACGTGAACTCCAAGCAAGGCCTGTGTTGACAATTAGACAGTATTAAATATTGTTTGGTTCACAAGATAAATGGTAATCGTAAGGTGTAAGACATTTTACCATATACACTGTCTTCATAGTCAGTGTATGAGTTGAGCAAAGGGTTCACACGCTGACGTATGGATTCCACAGGGCTGAGAAAGATGGTAACTATAGAATCAAAACAATGTTGGAAAAAAAATAATGAAAATCATGGGTGCGAGGGAGACTTGACACAACCTTTGTGAGGGTTTTTCATCACTGGATGATGCTGAAGCATACCACAGGTTGACAGCCGAATCTGTTCCAGCGCTCTGTGTTTTCGATTGAAGGGATCAGAATTGACATAATTATTATAGTGTGAGCAAAGTTAAAGAATAGGCTTTGTTATCTAAACTAAAACAAAGCATGTACCAAACATAAAACTGCACATTTCAGCTAGCATACATAACTACTAATAAGAAGAACGATTTGATTGTGTCAAGAAAAGTAAAGGAGAAAGAGGTTAGAGTACCAGAATCAGTCCATCATACTCAGGATTACACTTGACAGCCCATGTCCTTCAAAAAACAACAAACTGTCAGTAAGAATTTCATCTTTCGACCAAAAACAAATTTTACAGAAACATACAAAGGCACAAATTCAAGGATCTTGGTAACTTTAAGAAAAAAAGTTTGCAAAAAGGAAACGGAAGCAAACATACCAGTGTGTATGACCAGGAAGCTCTTGGACAGGAACCTTGGCCTTCCGGAGATCCCAGACATGTATGCCAGATTCATCCTCTGCAGTTATCTGCACAACTGAATGTTTAATCCATCACAGCTAAGATATGATAATATTTTTATACCAAGTCAAAAGGTTGAGTTCTACAACGATTTTATTCAGCTCTATGCACGGACGATGTAAAGAACAGTCTAAACAAATATGCACATCATATTTTTCAAAAAGCCATTATTTCCAGAGTATTATTGCGCAGTGCTTTTGGAGATACAAGAGAGAAGTCTTACAAGTATATGTTCTCTCTTGGGATTGTAATCAACACCGCGTACATGAGCATGTTCAATTGAGTTGACCTTCCTTCGTTGGACAAACAACAGGGAGAAAGTCAACATAGATACATGGGTTGATGTGAAAGGGTAAAACCAAAAGCAACTAACACTAAATTGACATAAATAAATAAATAAACCCCATGAGAGCATGTAATAACGTGGGTGAGTAATATCAATACGTAAAACCCCTAACAGTATGCAGGAACAGAGGAGATCAACAGTGATACCATACTTCATAGTACGCAGGTCCCAGAACTGGACAGATGATTCCCCAGTTGCTGCAACAGCATTTACATCATGTGGATTCCATGCTCCACCAGATAAAGAATGCAACATCCCAGCTGAATCCTTAGATATAACCTATATAAACCGAAACCTGTTAACGGAAATACCTTACAAAAAAATCTAAAAACCCGGGAGGCAAAAAAGAAAGAGTTCGTCTCTATATCCTTATAGCTAAATCACCTCAGCAGACTTTTTAGAACAGTCTAAGTTCCACAAGAAAATATTTTGTTCATCCATGCTGATTAACTTGTCACATCTTCCAGAAGGCCACCAAAGAACACTGTTTCCACCAGTGAGAGGAGAATCAGCTTCTATAAGATGAGGAAATAAGTTCTCAAACTTCTGCATCACTGCAGCAGTAGACAGCTGAGACGATACTCACCAATTAATCTTACCAACAAGAGCATCAAGAGATGCAACACGCTCCAATTGTGGGGAATTCAATTGACCATATAACTCAGGAATTTGCCATATCGCTGCACCAAATGATTCACCTTAACAAAATTTAAAATCATTATGAGTCTTTTTGACACATTCAAGCTTCCCAGCCAATACAAAACTTATGATTCAACCAGAACTCCAAATTCTAGCAACTAATCAACTCAAAGATAAAGCATAACTAACCAGTTGAGAAAACAGTAGAGAAAATGCGTTGATCGAAAGGGCAAGAAGCAAGGTCCCATATCTCATTAGGATGAGAGAACAAACCCTCACATATCAGCTCAGATCCACCAGATGACAAACGAAGAAGATGAACCTTTAAAGTATCTCAAATGGTGGAAAAGAACAAAACTTTCAGTATCTTCCCAATTCAATAGAAGACGAAACCTACAATCAAAAACATGGGTTCACCTCATTTTCTTCTTTCAGACTTAGAGTTCCTGTTAGAAAGCTTGTGTAATCCGTATCGGCTTTCACATCCGATATACATCGAGCCTGAAAACAAATAAAAAATTTCGTCTTTAAAGAATCTTCTAATAAAAATTTGTAATGAAGATCCGAAGAGGAAGAAGATGATGAATCACCTGATACTTCAAACCGTATCCAATACCCGACGATCCTCCTTGCATTGTCGCCTGAGCCGACGCAGTGATTCAGGTAGACTCACTTAGCTGAATGAAGCAGAGATGCACGGCCAATTTGGATTTCTCTGGTTTCGTGTTAGTGATGATTCTAATGGGCCTATCTTCATATTCAGGCCCAATTAGTAAATTGAGGCTCTGTGGCGACAGTTAATAACGTTGTTTTTATCACTTGGAAAAAAAGAGCATAAAATCATAAATTCATCCTCAGAAGAAAGAGGGGATGTTATCATTACGTTTGTTACAAAGTCTTTGCAAAGCCACAATGACAATGCGCGAGAGATTCTTTCATGATCTTATGTCCGTTAACCAAAAAAAGTGTGATGTCTATTTGAGTGATTCTTGTGAAGCCCATATGTTAAAAAAAAGTACGATATTATGCCAATGTTTTGAAGGAAGTATGCTCTTTGACAAATTGTTTAAAAATGACTACATTACAGCATACTATCAAAATAAATCTTATAACCCAAAAGAAAACATTAAACAACGACTATGTACGGTAAAATGTCTTTTGTCTATTGATTTTGTATAAACCCCAAAGCCTGTGTGTTTGCGTTCATGCAAGACACTATAACATTGTCGTCTTTTCAGTAATACCGGTTATTTGTGAATGAAATAATGTTTTAAGTTGAATATAATACGCATGGGAATATCCTAGTAAAAAAGTTGTGATAAAATGACAAAATTTGAGGAGGTGGATCTCCACCATCCCCAAAAAAGAAACATTCCTTTACCTTTCCACTGTTTCGCGAAAAAAATTATAAAGGAAATTTCTCTTTTAAACAGATGGGCTCGTTTAGGGAAACCTAGAGATCCTCGTGCATTGTTTATACGTATATTATAGTTTTGCCTTTCTTTCTTTTTTACTTTGTCCTATCTTCTCAAAAGCCTCAAAACCAGAAGTCCAACTATCACTCTTAAGTTGACGACTACTTCAAAGTTAAGACGTGCGCATACAGATGCTCGTTGATGCATACCTTTTTTTTTTATATAAATGTAAACTTTCAGATGAATGGATAAACTTAAAGAGTAATTGACAATAATTTAATGGTTTCTTTCTAGGGTCCATTCCCATCATCATCATCCCATGTATATGCACTTATACTTCATCATTTTTTTGGACTATTTGATCCCAACCCTTAATCTAACTTGAGAGAGGAGATTTCCGACCAACCCTTTATTGAAAACTATATTCATCGTAATCTGTAAAAATGCTACAAGTCTACAACTAGTAGAAAAAAATAAAAAAATGTAAATATTAGGACCAAATAAGTGTAGATAAAGGAACTTGTCACATATATATGCTGACAATGAGTTACTTACAAGTGTGTATATACTAATATACATGAAGACTAGAATGAGAGGGTGTAATGAGTAAATTGGAGATCGGATGATGTCGGAGATGACCAGTGAGGTGATATAGAGAGATTTATACCTTCACAAAAACTTCATTGTATTTGTATATCTGTACTTTTTGTTTGAAGCTAAAATCGTGAAGTTTGAGTTGAAAAAAAAAAAAGAGATTAAAATATGAAGCCGGTAGGCCTAAACATGTGCATGTTATTGCGAGGATATACTTTTAGAGCATGATTTCATTATACAATACTTAAAGTTAACTTTGAATCTCAAACCTTTATAATTTTTTAACTTTTCACCTTTCACTTTTTAGCTTTAACTTTTGTAAACAAACGTCTTTTTCCACTTTCTATGCTTCAATGATTCCCAAGTTGAATATTACATTGCATGGTTCGTTTCATTGCACAAAGACCACACCAAATCAATGTAACCTTTTTTTTCCTTATGATTACTATTTTTCCAAATTGAAGTTTGGTTGCAATGTCCCTTCATCTACAAGAAAACAACGGCTCTTATTTTGCATTGTAATCATTTTATTTACCTGAACGAAAATAAAAAGCCATTTATATATATGCAGAAGTGTCACTAACTCACTCCCCTTCTCTATTTAAATTTTTCGTTTTAAACATGTAATGCGGTTTTACTATCACAATGAACCTTTTTGTCAATTTTTAAAAATTAGATCCAATATCAATTGCTGCGTAGACATTTCCAAAAATTCAACATATCAAAATCAAGTGATTTTGGTTAAAAACAATTTAAAAAAAAAAGGAAAAAGTGATCTTGGTCAAATAGTTAAGGGAAATTTGATTTAAAAGAACATTTTTTCTTGAATTTGTTCCACTATGCCTTCTACGCGAAATTTGCCATTATGCCTAAAATACCCTTTAAAAAAATGAAACTAACTTTTAAGCAATTATAAAATTTCAATTCTCTAAAAATAAATTCTAGAAATAAGAAAGAGGTTGTCATAAGGTGTTTTTGATGAAAATACGATGTTTTAACATTGAAAAAAAATTATTCTTCAACATTTAGAATACATTTTCTACTAATTGTGTATATTCTGAAGATATTAGATTATAAATTTTACATACTATACATGTTCTAAATAATGTAGATTACAAATTCTTCGCACTCTATTTGTTCTGAAAACTTTAGAATAAATATATCTTCTAAAACTTTTAGAAGTTGGATTTTGTATGTGTTCTACAGAAACTAGAATATCTACACATAACTCTATATTCTACAAATTTTAGAATTTGTTTTCTTCACTTTATACATATTCTACTGAAGTCAGAATATGAAATCTACATTTTATCATGTGTCCTACGAAAATTAGAACACTAATTCTACATTTTACTCTATGTTCTTCATAATTTAGAAAGTATATTCTACAATTATGTTAAACAAGGAAACTGAATCCGAAATTTAAGGAAACAAAATATTTACGTAATCCCGAAATTATGCAAATCATATATATTCTTAAGATTACGTCGAGAAAAAAAATTGAAGTCGCCAGTGAGTGAAGCAACCAGAGAATGAAGTCGCCGGTGATGAAGCTACCGACCGATTAATCGGAGAGAGTAAAAATTTTGGGGAAAATTGTGTCGAGATCGAGAGAGAGAGAGATTGAGAGAGTTATGTCTTGAGAGAGTAAAAAGAATTGTGAGATTTATTTTAGGAAATGTTTTTTGTTATATAATTTAGAAAGTATAAAAAATGGAAGGTAAGAAAAAGGGAATTTTGATATTTTTCCCTATAGTTATGCAATTAAGGGTATAATCGAGTTTTTCTGTATAGTTAATCCTACTATACCAAAAAAAAAAAAAAAAAAAAACATATTGGGACAAACTCAAGAAAAAATGTCCTTTTAAATCAAATTTCCCAAAAATTAAACTAAGCAAGAAAATTAGTCTCTCTAATACAATTTATATATATTTAATTATTACTTGTCTCAAATCCGCGAATAGTGTCCTTGTCAAATTAATTACACCTAACCTTAATCACGTAATTAGTGTCGTGATTTATTTAGTTTTCAAAAAACACATACACACACAAACAAACCTTTCCTCCGGGACGACCGTTATGGGATGCTCTCCCTCAAAGCTCGACGGTTTACCAGCCGTCGCTCTATGCCGTGACCGCTGCAACTCACTTGAGGAAACGCTCCGCCGTAGCTACGCCTTAGCCGACGCTCACTCAGCTTACCTCCTCTCTCTTAACACCATTGGTCCAGCTCTTCATAGATTCTTCGATCAAGCCGTCGAGTCTCCCCCCGATGCTGATTCCGAACCCGACGAATCGTCTTCGCAGGAATCATCTTCCCCAACTCACTCTGTTACCAGTTCAGATTCCGATTTGCCTCCAAAATACGACTCTGATTGCGAAGAAGAAGAAGATGAAGAAGGTACGAGTTTATTCGGATGTCCAGAACTCGAATCCCTAAGTACCAATCATCATGACTCGTTCTACTCCCGGAGGAGTTACGTTTCTGGAACCGTAACGCCGCCTCCGCCACCGCCGCCTCCGAGTAACTACGCTTGGGATTTTATCAATTTCTTCGAGAGCTATGAGGTTCCGTACTCTACGAATCCCAAAGACAGAGTGACCACTCGTTGTCTTGATGAAGAAGACACTTTCACAAAGAAGAAGAAGAAGATTCCTATGAGCCGAAACGACGAGAAGATTAAAGCTGAAGAAGCGAAACCAAATCTGAAAAACGCAGAGAAGAAACCAAATAAAAAGAGTGTTAAGAAGGAACCAAAGGATCAGAAAGTGTCATCAGATATCTCCGAAGTCACGAAGCAATTGGAGGAGATGTTCAAGAAAGCTTCGGAATCAGGGAACGAGGTTTCGAAGATGTTCGACACTTCAAGATTCAGATACTACCAGAAAAGCTCTGTTTATCAAGGTATAGTGTAATGTTCGATTTTTTTCCTTACATTATTATTGATGTCACGATCTCTATATGTTTTTGAGTCTGTTTAGCTTTATCAGCTTCTTCAAACATTCTCTACGCTAAGAAGATGATGATGACTTCATTGGATCCCAAACCAGTTGAAGATTTTGGATCTAATCTTTCGTCGACTCTAAAGAAACTATTCATGTGGGAGAAGAAACTGTACCAAGAAGTCAAGGTATAATATAATCAAAATGCTTTCAATAGTTTTAGCATAACATATATACAAGTGTTTTTGATTGTTTATGTATCACAGGCTGAGGAGAAACTCCGAACAGCTCACATGAAGAACTACAAACAATTGAGGAGACTAGAAGCGAAAAATGCAGAGCCAAGCAAAATCGAAGCCGTTCGTTCCTCCATTCAGTGTTTGTCTACGAGAATGAGAGTCTCTATCCATAAGATAAACAACATATGTCTGATGATAAACAAGTTACGCGATGAAGAGCTCTGGTCTCAGATGAAAAAACTGATCCACAGGTACGAAGACAACTATTGTTACCATTAAGTTTGTTTGAGAAACCTCATTGAGTTGACTCAGCTTCTTGTGTGTCTCAATATTTAGGTTGTTTGATATGTGGAGCTCTATGTTAGAATGTCACAGTAGACAATCTCGCGTAATCTCAGAGGCTAAGAAGCTTGATAAGATGACATTAAAGGAAAATCTAGATATATCTCAGCTTGAGCTTGCTATGGAATTGAAACTGGAACTGAGGAACTGGAGCCAAAACCTATCGAACTGGATTGATGCTCAGGCTCAGTATGTTAAGGCCTTGAACAGTTGGCTAATGCGGTGTTTGAAGCAAGAACCTCAAGAACCAACACCTGATCTCTCAGAAGAGCCACCACTGTTTGGTGCTATTAACAGTTGGTCACAAACCCTTGAGAGATCAGATGGAGAGAAGGAGTTTACGGAAGCGGTTTACTCGATTTTGATGCACGTAACCCGTCAGGTGGAGAAACAGAGGATGGAACTGGAAGAGCAGAGGAAGGTTAATGGCGGGGCCAAAGATATAGAGAGGAAACTTGTGATGTTAGAGAAAGAAGAGCTTAAGATGCAGAGGAAGATGAAGACACTACCATCAGTTGAATTAATGGGGGCTTTAAATCTGAAGTCTAGCATGGAAAAGATATTCAAATCTATGGAGAAATTAGCTATAAACTCGAAGCAGACTTACGAGGAACTTGACTTGATGTGCACGTAATGTACCAGTTTGTATTAGTTCTTATAAATTCGTCTATCTTTGTTTCACTCGTGTTCTTGGAAGAGTTTTAAGTTTTTCATTAGAATTTTTGATTATGGACATTGCCGTATACTGCCTTTGATGGCTTTGATGATAAGAGAGTACATTCCAGTCATGAACATTTAGGTTAGTTCCAAGTCTAACCCTCATGGGTTTTCTTGCGTGACAAGAAGTCTTTCGTTGGTGCACAATTCTCATTTTGGTGATACCGATTCAACTGATACCATTGGGGAAGCTCCATGGTTTTTTTTTCATATAAGAAACCTAATAATTGGAAACGAATGAGAAAGAAACTCATGAAGCAGATAACGAATGTTGGTCTCTCAAATCTCAATATATATGACGGCGCCGTGTTAAGAGAATGATGGATTTGATAAATTATTAAAACCGACACGGACAAATTAGACAATGCAAATGAAAACTCTGGAACATCCTCATATATATAAACAAATATATTGTTGTCTCCATTTTGATTCCTTACAATTCAGATAATTACAAATTTACACTGCCTGGCTTGGTTCATGCATGATTTCTCTGATAGAGGTACCCGATTAGTTTAAACTAAATAATTTGAACCTTTTGTTTTGTTTTGTAGACAACAATATCCGATCAAATCCATAATGTAACATAATCCTAAGCAACTTACACAAACGGAAGTTTCCTAAATACCACTAACTTCAACTAGTTTGAATTTATAACCTAAATGACCTGTTTCCAACACAATTGTCTTCACGTACGTACAAACAAAAAAACACCTCAAGGGTTCACTTTCATTGTACTTTCCTCATTCAAATCAAAACATTCCCTATTTATGGACTCTCCCAAAAAATTCACTAAAGCCTAATCACAACAAATCACTCATTACAATCCCATCTTTCCTTCGAATTTCTACTTTCTGAAATCAAGCAAATAGTCTTTGGAAGTTTTAATCAAATGGCGCTAGTGGACTTGGAAGGTTTACGACAACTACAAGACTCTGCAAACTATCTTCTTGATCACTGTCCAGAAGCAAGAGAGTCTCTGTTTCAACAAGGGAAAGAGAAATGGATCGAGCAAGTCTCCGAAGCTTCACTAATAATGTTAGATGTATGTAACGTCTCAAAAGACGTCATGACGCTAGTGAGACATAGCCTTCGAGATCTTCAGCGGACTCTGCGCTGTAACGGAGCAAACCTCAGTGAGAAGATCGCAGCTTATAATCGGTACAGGAACAAGCTGAAGAAGGAAACGCTCAAGTGTTTGAATAGTCTAAAGAGTATTGAAGGAGGAGGAGGAGGAGGAGGAAGAGGGACGATGGAGATGCAGAGCATAGAGCAGAACCTTCTGTTTGTCGCGGAGGTTTTGCAGGAAGTGAGAAGAGCCATTGTGACTATGGTTGAGTCTCTGTTCTCGCTCGTGTGTCTTCCTTGTCTCGAGAGAAAACCAAGTAAAGGGTCTTTTTCTTCGATATTTACGATGCGGTTTTGCTGCTTTGATGACGTGTGGGACGAAGTCGCGTTGCAGAGCGCGGGTACAAGGTTGGAGGCTGCACAGATCGCAGTTGAGGAGCTTGAGATCGAGTTGGGGTGTATTTTCAGGCGACTGATTCAGACCAGAGTTTCACTTCTTAATATTCTTACAGCTAAGACATCTCCGGTTTGATTCCACTTTCTGGAAGACATAAAACATAAATATACCTGTAAAAAATTAGAATTATAAGCAAATACAAAAATATTTATCATCTTACAAAGTCATTTACACATAAACTGATCACGTTTTAGCAAATACAATAAGGACATGAGAAACAAACTTAGGGTTCAGCCAATCAGTTTCTCCTCATCCATAAAAACAGTGTTTTCTTCTATTGCTCAGCAAACGAATGTTACAAAACAAGAAGACAACACAACAGTGTAAATACAGACATTACCTAGTGATAATTAAGCCAAGAAGAAGGAAGAAACAGAAATCAAAATCCTCAAATAAAGAAACAGAGAAACAAAAACAAACTCAACAGAGTCCTCTCTGTTCCTCTGGATTAACAATCCTACATTCGGGTATATGGGCCTTCAGAAAAGGCCTAAGCCCATAATATTCAAAAGGACTTTCACGTCTTATTCAAAGACTCTCTCTTTTTGGTCAAACAACTAAACAAAGATAAATGCATGATTTCCACGTGGTACTAAAAACGACCTGGAAATATCTCGGAACAAGACAACACGAACGTGTTCATACTTCATCGGTCGGCGGCTTTAAGACTTGTCTATAAAGAAAGTCAAACTTGTTCTCAACCAAGTACAGTAATAATAAGTTATTCTACAGTTAGTTGTATCAAAAAAATTCAAAAAAAAAAACAGAGAAACAAACAGATAAGATTCCCAAAACCAAAAATGGCTTCAGTGAATTCACGAAGTGGTTTCTGCAACTCAAACTCAACATTCTACAGCAAACGAACACCAATCCCACTTCCTCCGAATCCATCCCTCGACGTCACCACTTTCATATCTTCACAAGCTCATCGCGGTCGTATCGCTTTCATCGACGCTTCCACTGGTAACAACCTCACTTTCTCCGAGCTATGGCGCGCCGTGGAGTGCGTCGCCGATTGTCTCTACGAGATGGGGATTCGAAAAGGACACGTCGTCCTTCTCCTCTCCCCGAACTCGATTCTGTTCCCCGTCGTTTGTCTCTCAGTGATGTCGCTCGGCGCTATCATCACCACCACGAATCCTCTCAACACTTCCGGAGAGATCGCTAAACAGATTAAAGATTCCAATCCTGTCCTCGCCTTCACCACGTCTCAGCTCCTCCCTAAAATCGCCTCCGCCGCCGAGAAGCTCCCGATCGTGCTCATGGACGAGGAGCGAGTTGACTCAGTTGGAAAAGTGAGGAGATTGGCGGAGATGATGAAGAAGGAGCCGAGTGGGAACCGAGTTATGGAGCGAGTTGACCAGGACGACACGGCGACTTTGCTTTACTCTTCAGGAACAACGGGGATGAGCAAAGGAGTGATCTCGTCTCATCGTAACTTAATCGCGATGGTTCAAACCGTCGTGAACCGGTTCGGATCTGATGATGGAACACAGGGAGAGCAGCGGTTCATCTGCACCGTTCCTATGTTTCACGTCTACGGCTTAGCAGCGTTCGCCACTGGTCTTCTCGCTTACGGATCCACGATCATCGTTCTCTCCAAGTTCGAGATGCACGAGATGATGTCTGCGATTGGGAAGTATAAAGCCACGTTTCTGCCTCTCGTGCCTCCGATTCTCGTGGCCATGGTCAACGGCGCAGATCAGATCAAAGCTAAGTACGATTTGAGCTCTCTTCACACTGTTTTGTGCGGTGGAGCTCCGTTGAGTAAGGAGGTGACTGAAGGGTTCGCGGAGAAGTATCCGACGGTTAAGATTATGCAAGGTTATGGGTTGACTGAGTCAACGGGTATTGGAGCTTCTACGGATACTGTTGAGGAAAGCCGGAGGTACGGCACTGCCGGGAGATTGTCGGCGAGTATGGAGGGGAGGATTGTGGATCCGGTTACTGGTAAGATTCTTGGACCGAACCAAACCGGTGAGCTTTTGCTCAAGGGTCCTTCCATAATGAAAGGTACAATTTTGTAAAGGATTCTGAATTCTAAGTTTTTGAGATCATCAAAGCACCAAGATTGATGTTTTATTTGTTGGGTGTTGTTTGTTTCGTTGTAGGTTATTTTAGCAATGAGGAAGCTACGAGCTCGACTCTTGATTCTGAAGGATGGTTAAGAACTGGTGATCTCTGTTATATTGATGAAGATGGTTTCATTTTCGTGGTTGACCGGTTAAAGGAACTGATCAAGTACAAGGGCTACCAGGTAAAATAGACAATACGCATTTAACCACAGTTGATATTTGATGCTATAGACTATAGTTCCCTTATTCAGCATTAGGGAGTAGTACTGATGCCATAGACTATAGTTCCATTGAACCAACAAGTAATTTCTGAGCCTGGAAGTATGATTGTGTGTTGAGCAAGGAGGTGACCGAACATTACTCTTTCATAGCAAAAGAGATGAAAATTGTGCTAAACTTCATTTGGTGATTATTGAATAGGTTGCTCCAGCTGAGCTAGAGGCTTTGCTGCTCACTCATCCTGAAATCCCTGATGCTGCTGTTATCCCGTAAGTGTCACAACGACAACTCTCGTCTTTCTTCTTTTAACCAGAAACAACAGTCTTGAGTTTATAATGGTTTGGCGATTTACAGGTTTCCGGACAAAGCAGTGGGGCAATTCCCGATGGCATATGTTGTAAGGAAAACTGGGAGCAGCTTATCAGAGAAGTCGATAATGGAGTTTGTAGCCAAACAGGTAGCACCGTATAAGAGGATACGAAAGGTGGCTTTTGTAACTTCCATACCAAAGAACCCTTCAGGCAAGATTTTGCGAAAGGATCTCATCAAGATCGCAACATCTAACTCTAAGCTTTGATTTTTTCTTATGAGGATAATAATGAGAGGCTATAAGTTTTGTTATTGTTTGGACTGTAGTAATTCTGTTACGTTTGTGGAAAAGAAACATTAGTGTCTATTTTCAAAAATGTTTATGATCAAATAATATCTAACCATGGCCACAGGTCCACAGACAAATGAATTTACCAGCCAAAGCTAAAGGAACTTGGATACTACCTTACACCTAGCTTCTCTTGCACCATTTTAACAAATGTCCTATGCAAAGATGTACCTGAAATAGTTTGAGGTAATACGAGGATTTTTTTCTGGCATCATTTACTAAATCGGCATGGGGTTTAATTTAATACATTTCCTGTAGAAAAACAATCAACGTCATCTCATATAGTCTCTCCTTTTCTTTTTTTTTTTGATATTAAAGCGCAGAGATTTCCCACTCATCACGATCGATTCGATTCTCATTGTTTTGTGTCGGCCAACGTCATAACCTTTATATTTATATCAACCAAAATCGTGAATCACGCTCAACTCCTCCTGCATTTGACAAAATATATATAAACGTTTACCAAGTCATTCGATATATATATATATATATCGATCTGGTTGGTTAATGCATGGACAAATATATAAAACGCTACTCTGCTTCACTAGTTTAGGTATCTCTCTTTACTACTAGTTTTTAACTACATAAGCCACTCTCGAAACTGCGCTTGTATAGTTCACAACTTCACGGCCTACGTACGCTTTGAGAAAATGGCATATCCTCAAAGATCTCTCAGTGTTGATCCAAGAAGTGGTTTCTGCAAATCAAACTCTACATTCTATAGTAAACGCAACCCATTGAGTCTCCCACCAAATCCTTCCCTCGACGTCACAACTTTCATCTCCTCTCAAACGCACGGCGGCACCACCGCCTTCATCGATGCCGCCACGGGACACCGTTTAAGCTTCACTGATCTCTGGAGAGCCGTGGATCGCGTCGCCGACTGTCTTTATCATGAAGTCGGGATACGAAGAGGTGACGTCGTCCTCATCCTCTCTCCAAACTCGATCTATATTCCCGTCGTCTGCCTCTCCGTCATGTCTCTAGGCGCCGTCGTCACCACCGCCAACACTCTCAACACCGCCGGTGAAATCTCTAAACAGATCGCCGACTGCAACCCAACTCTGGCGTTCACCACGCGCCAGCTGGCTCTCAAACTCGCAGCCGCCGCTATCTCCGTTGTACTCACCGAGGACGAAGACGGAGAGTGTTGGAAATAGATCTGGAAGCTGCCCCTTTTAACAGTTTTACTTCTTACTTCCTTAAAAGTGTTCTTACAGCCACACAAAACATATTTATACTACACTTACCTTAACCTACTTATCCTCCTCCATCAACCTAAAAACGAGACCCATAATACATTGGGGCCTTAATTAAGTTTATGGCCCAATGGCCTTCTTACTTGTCTACTTATTACAAAACACAGAGTTTAACTTATTTCTCTGTCTCGACTCTTCTTCTTCTTCTCTTCTTTTTCTACGACTCCATCGCCTTCTCTTCTTCACCAGCTTCTACATCTTCTGAATCTCTCTGTTCCTAATCACCTCAGCCTCTTCTTCCTTCACTGTCTCTTGTTCCTTATTGAGCAAAGGATCAACTTCCAACAGAGAGGAACCAGCTCGCGGATTAAGAGTCGTTGGGATATTAAGCGAGATGATGAAGAAAGAACCGAGTGGTAAACGAGTCAGGGACCGAGTCAACAAGGAAGACACGGCGATGATGCTTTACTCGTCGGGAACCACAGGACCGAGCAAAGGAGTGATCTCGTCTCACGGTAACTTAACCGCTCACGCGGCGAGATACCTCTCGGATAAGTCGAAACGAGACGAGATAATCCTATGCACCGTTCCAATGTCCCACACTTTTGGATTACTAGGCTACGTCATGAGTACCGTAGCTTTGGGGAAGACGGTGGTGGTTCTTCGGAGATTCGAGCTTCACGATATGTTAGATGCAGTGGACAAGTACAAAGCCACGACTCTAGTAATGGCGCCGCCGGTTTTAGTAGCTATGCTCAACGGTGCGGATCTGATCAAGGACAAGTACGATCTGAGCTCACTGAGGACGGTGACGTGTGGTGGAGCGCCGTTGAGCAAGGAGGTTACGGTAGGGCTTTTAGAGAAATATCCATCGGTTGATATACATCAGGGGTATGCGTTGACGGAATCGAACGGCGGAGGGGCTAACACGGTTTTTGTAGTTGTAGAGGAGAGTACTCGGAGATACGGCACGGCCGGGACGTTGACATCTGATGTGGAAGCGAGGATCGTTGATCCTAATACGGGTAGGGTCATGGGAGTTAATCAAACGGGCGAGCTCTGGCTCAAGGGCCCTTCAATTTCCAAAGGTTAAAACACGTTATGCTATATTATAATATTTTTGGATTTAAAAAATGAGTAATTGAGTTTGAATAACTCGTATACATGCATCGTTAATGATTAATATTTGTGAAGTGGACACCTGAAAATGTTAGGTAGCAAAAGATTATTGGTATATATAATATGGTATTGGTGGTTTGAGTATGTCGTATATACAAAATTTGTAGCAATGAAAGTTAATTATGAGAGAATTGAATAATTGACAAACCCTATAGATATTTGCAGATTAAGATTACATAAGTATTTAAATATTTTTTTAACACGCATGGCAATGACGTATATATATTATTTTCTATTTTTATCTGTTTTTTTTAAAGGTTATTTTAGAAACGAAGAAGCTACAAATGAAACTATCAACGTAGAAGGATGGCTAAAAACTGGAGATCTCTGCTATATTGATGAAGATGGTTTTCTTTTTGTTGTCGATCGACTGAAAGAACTGATCAAATACAAAGGCTATCAGGTTAAAGTGCTATCATTGTCGCTTGTATCAATGCCTCAATAATATAAAATTTTATAATTAAAAGCTAATGTTACGTCTGTTTAACATAATGATAAACAGGTGCCTCCAGCTGAACTAGAAGCTCTTTTGATCACTCACCCAGACATTCTCGATGCTGCCGTCATTCCGTAATATATTTCATATAACCTTATCTTTTCTCTACTTCAATCATGAATTTTTGCCTTTGAAACATCAAAGCAACATGTCTTTTGTGTATCGCTAAAGGTTTCCGGACAAAGAAGCGGGACAGTATCCGATGGCTTACGTGGTGCGAATGTCCGAGAGCAATCTATCCGAGCAACAAATTATTGACTTCATCTCTAAACAGGTGCTCCTATAATTACAAAACAAACACCTTTATTATTATTATTTTTTAATTGTTTTTTCTTACACTATTTTGGGTGGTAAATAATTTGATGAGCAGGTGGCACCGTATAAAAAAATAAGAAAGGTTGCATTTATAAATTCCATACCAAAAACCGTGTCCGGCAAAACACTTCGCAAAGACCTAATTAAACTGGCAACTTCGAAACTTTGAAAGTATCTATTTGCTACATTCTTAATAATATATACTAGGTACTAACCCGCAAAAAATCGCGGGCTGAACTTTTTTTTAATAAAAATTTGTAATAATTTATTTTATTATTATGTTATTTATAATAGTTTGTGATTAAAAATTTGGTTTGATTATATTCTAATTTTTGTATTTTAAAAATGTTTATTGAAAAATGTTGTGAATAAAATTGTTTAAACCTTTGTCAACTAAACACAATCCTTACTAACATATAAAAAATAACAACTAAATATAGCTAGTAAAAGTTATAAAAAGCCTCTTGAAAACAAAATTCATTGTTTTTCTGTAGTTTTTTCTCTTGTCTGTAATAATTTTAACATGTGGTGAAATTTTTTTTTGATAAAATTTGTAGCTGTATATTTTATTCGATTTGGTTTTTAAAATGTTACCTATTAACTTTTTTTAAGTACGAATTATTTTTGATTCTAATATATTTTTTTTACTTTTCTACAATTTATTTTATTTGATGTGTCCCAAATTTTCATTTTTACTTAATTTTATTTATTTAATTAATTAATTAATCTTAATTAAGTTTTTTTAATGGTAATTGAATGTAATGTTTACACATTTTAAGGTTAGTTTTATATTTGTACTTCCCATAGTAGGATAAAATTTGTAGTTTTAGATTTTATTTGATTAGATTTTTAAAATCTTAGCTGTTAAATTTTTTTTAGTACAGATTAGTTTTGATTCTAATAGATTCTTTTTTTTTTACTTTTCTACAATTTATTTTATTTAATGTGTCCCCTGATTTTCGTTTTTTAATTAATTATATTTATTTAATTAATTTATTAATCTTGATTAAGTTTTTCTAATGGCAATTAAATATAATTTTTACACATTTAAGATTAGTTTCATATTTGTACTTCCCAATTAATATAATAGAATACATATATTTTATATTGAATCATTTGAAATATAAATCAAAATGTTGAGACATTTCGCTAATTGGTGTTTCCTTTTGATGGTTTGATTTAGATTTTTTCGGATATAGAAGTTTTAGTTCGTCTCTTCTTTCATTCGGTATAATTTTGATTCAGTTTTTCAAATTCAGGTGTTTTGCTTAAACCTATCAACTACGATTTATACCAAACAAGATTATTGAGTCGGATTTCACTAGTCATTATCCGTCACAGTTAGCATTTGATTAATCATTAATCATCATACACTTGCCTAATTCTGAGTAGAATATAAAATACTACTTTTAAGCAATCATTAGTCATTTACTCATTACCAATTGAAAATGAAAAAAAAAAAAAATAGAAAGTAGTTCGTTTTAGAAATTAATTTAGTCGAAATTGATTTTATATATCCGCCACAAAGCAATAATTTTGATGAGGCCCAAAGCCTTTAATGGGTCAAAGACTGAGAATAAAGTGGGCTTTTGCTTTTACCCAAAATATAAATTTAGAATTCCCACGTCATTGAAACTTTGAAACCAGAAAGACGACAAAGTTACCTACCAGTCTCTAATAACCAAATCACCGAGGGGAATGGGATTTCGATACAACCAAGGTCCCCTTGACATGGCGGCTTGGCACGGCGGCAAAATCGGATCCAGAACTCTAACGATAGATCGCAAAAGCGGTTTCTGCGACTCCACATCGACTTTCTACAGCAAGCGTGAGCCAATGGCTTTCCCGCCAAACCAATTTCTCGACGTCACGACTTTCAATTCATCGCAGCCTCATAGCGGTAAAACCGTATTCGTCGACGCCGTCACCGGTCGTCGCCTTAGCTTCTCCGAGCTCTGGCTCGGTGTCGAAAGAGTCTACGTAAGGATCTCATGAAGCTTGTGATCACTTCCACTAACTCCAAGCTTTAAAATTGTTTCAAGGATTTAAATAAAGAATCCAATCTTAATTAGTGTAATAAATTATTGGGTAATTACTGTCACCTTCGTGGCTTCGTGAAAATATCAGTACTATAAATTATATACAGTATAGCAAGTGCCTTTGGGCAACTGGATACGAAAAGTTGCTTTTGTATCTTCCATACTAGGTGTGAGCGTATGTGTATTATTATTGTTTTGACTGTAGTTAGTATGTTGTTACATTTGTCGAAAAGCAAAACTCATATTTATTGTTCTATCCATGTCGAAAACCATAACTTCAGCTGAATGGCCTACACTACAGATACTTTCCAAGAACTATATACAGTTACAATTTAGCGATTAGTAGATAAATAATATTTCTTCCGTTTCAAAATATAGGATGTTTTAAGCAAAGCACGCAGATTAAAAAGTCTTTTAATCAATCAGAAACAATACTGCATAATATAAAATACTAAACTAATCTAAAAGTTGCATTTAAATTTGAAAACATCATATATTATGAAACAAAAAACTTCTCCAAAACATCTTATATTCAATTCAACAGTTTCTTGCACTTTCGCTACAATGTTTTAGTTATCATTAAGAAAACAGACACATAAAAAACTTTGTTTATTTTCTTGAATCTAATTTAACATTAAGAAAAATACGTTTCTTAATGTTTTAGTTATCATTAAAATCTAATTTAATTAACATTATATTCAAAAAAAGAAAACAGACACATCTCAACGTTATCAGATATTTAAACTTGTATTTGGTTGCTTCCTCACCATGGTAGAGAAGACGTGAGAGACTCCCTCTCTGGAAGGAAATACACATACATACATTGCTGTTGAAAGGACAAAGATATATTAACCGTAGCTGGTGTTGGTGAGAGAGAGATTCCACTGGAATAGACTTCTCTGAAAATTTCTTTAAAATAAATCTATGAAGTCCATTTTTGCCATTGATACCGATATTTTTTTTATTTGCAAAATCATCAATTAATTGCAATAACACTCTACATAGTAAAGAGTTTAACTAGCTATGAGTATGTATACTATAGGTGTCAATAACTCATTTACTAAATCGGCATGGGGATTAATTTGATACATTTCCTGTAGAAAAACAATGTAAGTCATCTCATATATTCTCTCTTTCTTTTTTTTTCTTACATTAAGCGCAGAGATTTCCCACTCATCACGATCGATTCTCATTGTTTTTTGTCGGCCAACGGCATAATCTTTATATTTATATCATACCAAAATCGTGAATCACGCTCAACTCCTCCTGCATGTGACAAAATATATATTCATAAAAGTTTACTAAGTCATTCGTCATATCATAGTAATCGCTATATATATATATATCGATCTGGTTGGTTAATGCATGGAAAAATATATAAAACGCTACTCTGCTTCACTAGTTTAGGTATCTCATTCGTCATATCATATCATATCATAAGCTACTCTCGAAACTGCGCTTGTATAGTTCACAACTTCACAGCCTACGTACGCTTTGAGAAAATGGCATATCCTCAAAGATCTCTCAGTGTTGATCCAAGAAGTGGTTTCTGCAAATCAAACTCTACATTCTATAGCAAACGCAACCCATTGAGTCTCCCACCACATCCTTCCCTCGACGTCACAACTTTCATCTCCTCTCAACCGCACCACGGCACCACCGCCTTCATCGATGCCGCCACGGGACACCGTTTAAGCTT
Source organism: Camelina sativa (assembly GCF_030686135.1). Classification (NCBI taxonomy): domain Eukaryota; kingdom Viridiplantae; phylum Streptophyta; class Magnoliopsida; order Brassicales; family Brassicaceae; genus Camelina; species Camelina sativa. The sequence goes on along the minus strand of NC_141896.1, from coordinate 8,814,414 downwards.
CACTGATCTCTGGAGAGCCGTGGATCGCGTCGCCGACTGTCTTTATCATGAAGTCGGAATACGAAGAGGTGACGTCGTCCTCATCCTCTCTCCAACCTCAATCTATATTCCCGTCGTCTGCCTCTCCGTCATGTCTCTTGGCGCCGTCGTCACCACCGCCAACACTCTCAACACCGCCGGTGAAATCTCTAAACAGATCGCCGACTGCAACCCAACTCTGGCGTTCACCACGCGCCAGCTGGCTCTCAAACTCGCCGACGCTATCTCCGTTGTACTCACCGAGGACGAAGACGGAGAGGAACCAGCTAGCGGATTAAGAGTCGTTGGGATATTAAGCGAGATGATGAAGAAAGAACCTAGCGGTAAACGAGTCAGAGACCGAGTCAACAAGGACGACACGGCGATGATGCTTTACTCGTCGGGAACCACAGGACCGAGCAAAGGAGTGATCTCGTCTCACGGTAACTTAACCGCTCACGTGGCGAGACACCTCTCGGATAAACTGAAACGTGACGAGATATTCCTATGCACCGTTCCAATGACCCACACTTTTGGATTACTAGGCTACGTCATGAGGACCGTAGCTATGGGAATGACGGTGGTTGTTCTCCTGAGATTCGAGCTTCACGATATGTTAGACGCAGTGGACAAGTACAAAGCCACGACTCTAGTAATGGCGCCGCCGGTTTTAGTAGCTATGCTCAACGGTGCAGATCTGATCAAGGCCAAGTACAATCTGAGCTCACTGAGGACGGTGAGGTGTGGTGGAGCGCCGTTGAGCAAGGAGGTTACGGTAGGGTTTTTAGAGAAATTTCCATCGGTTGATATACATCAGGGGTATGCGTTGACGGAATCGAACGGGGGAGGGGCTTACACGGGTTTTGTAGAGGAGAGTACTCGGAGATACGGCACGGCCGGGACGTTGACGTCTGATGTGGAAGCGAGGATCGTGGATCCTAATACAGGTAGGGTCATGGGAGTTAATCAAACGGGTGAGCTCTGGCTCAAGGGCCCTTCAATTTCCAAAGGTAAAACAGTACGTTATGGTTTAGTAGTATAATATTACTTGGATTTAAAAATGAGTCATTGAGGTTTCAGGTTTGTAAAATGATTAATATCCGTGACGTGGACACCTGAAAATGTTAGGTAGCAAAAGACTTTTAGACTCTAGTACTGTAATAATGGACCCAATAATTAATATGGTGTTTTGTATGCTATATAGAAAATTTGTAGCAATGAAATTTGTCGAATTGAATAAATGACATGGCAATGACGTCAAATATTTTCTATTTTTATCTGTTTTTTTTTAAAGGTTATTTTAAAAACCAAGAAGCAACAAATGAAACTATCAACGTAGAAGGATGGCTAAAAACTGGAGATCTCTGCTATATTGATGACGATGGTTTTCTTTTTGTTGTGGATCGACTGAAAGAACTTATCAAATACAAAGGCTATCAGGTTTAAAAGATCTATCATTACTATTACCGTATTACGTATCAATGGTATACAATTTTAAAATAAAAAGCCAACGTTTGTTTAACATATATGATAATTAAACAGGTGCCTCCAGCTGAACTAGAAGCTCTTTTGATCACTCATCCAGACATTCTCGATGCCGCCGTCATTCCGTAAAAATATTTCATAACCTTTAATTTTCTCAATTTCAACCATAATAATTTTTGCCTTTTTGAAACATCCATGCAACATGTCTTTTGTGCATCGCAAAAGGTTTCCGGACAAAGAAGCAGGACAATATCCGATGGCTTACGTGGTGCGAATGTCCGAGAGCAATCTATCCGAGAAACAAATTATTGATTTCATCTCTAAACAGGTGCTTCTTATTAAAAATCACAAAACAACACCATTCTTTTTTCTATCTTTTATTTCTTTCGATTGTTTAACTTTGCACTATTTTGGGTGGTAAATAATTTGATGATCAGGTGGCACCATATAAAAAGATAAGAAAGGTTGCGTTTATAAATTCCATACCAAAGACCGTATCCGGCAAAACACTACGCAAAGACCTAATCAAACTGGCAACTTCTAAACTTTGAAAGTATCTATTTGCTACTTTCGTAATTTTATTGATGGTATTGTTTACTTCTTCTAATATTCATTTAGTTTGTGTTTTTTTTTGTCACTTCTCATTCAATTGCATGCATATATACAATTATGTATTGTAAAGTAAAAACATTAATTACTTATTTGGTTTTGAAAATAAAAATGCATTAAATATATACTAAACAAAATCATCCTTTGTCATATAAGAAAAAAATCATAAAACATCATCTTTTGTGATAAGATTATTGAGTCGGATTTCACCATTCACGATCCGTCACAACATTTGATTAATAATTAATCATCATACACTTGCCTAAATATGAGTAAAAATATGAAATACTTTTTAAGCAATCATTATTCATTAGTTAATGTAGCTTAAAATGAAAAAAAAAATAACATTAAAATACAAAGTAATGTAGTGAGTTTTTAGAAAATAGTTTAATCGAAATTGAATTTATATATCCGCTACAAAGCACTAATTTTGATCAGGCCCAAATTCTTAATGGGTCAAATACTAAGACTAAAGTGAGCTTTTGCTTTTACCCAAAATATGAATTTAGAATTCCCACGTCATTGAAACTTTGAAACTAGAAAGACGACAAAGTTACCTACCAGTCTCCAATAACAACCAAATCACCCGAGGGGATTTCGATTTTCGATACAACCAAGGTCCCCTTGACATGGCGACTAAGCACGGCGGCGATATCGGATCCAGAACGCTAATTCTAGATCGGAAAAGCGGTTTCTGCGACTCCACATCGACTTTCTACAGCAAACGTGAGCCAATGGCTTTCCCGCCAAACCAATTTCTCGACGTCACGACTTTCATTTCATCCCAGCCTCATAGCGGTAAAACCGTATTCGTCGACGCCGTCACCGGTCGTCGCCTTAGCTTCTCCGACCTCTGGCTCGGCGTCGAAAGAGTCGCGGGTAGTCTCTACGCATTAGGTGTACGCAAGGGAGATGTCGTCATAATACTCTCTCCCAACTCAATCCTCTTCCCAATCGTCACACTCTCCGTTATGTCACTCGGCGCGATCATCACCACAGCTAATCCGATCAACACTCCCGGCGAAATCTCCAAACAGATCGACAACTCGCGCCCTGTTCTCGCCTTCACCACTTGTCAACTCGTCTCCAAACTCGCCTCCGCCGCGTCTAATTCGAACCTCCCGGTGGTTCTCATGGACAGAAACTACGTTCCTCGCGACGAGCAAGTCAAAATAGTCGGGAGGTTAGAGACGATGATCGAAACGGAACCGAGTGAGCAACGAGTGAAGCAACGAGTCAACCAGGACGATACGGCGGCTCTGTTATACTCATCAGGTACGACGGGGACGAGCAAAGGAGTAATGCTGACTCACCGTAACCTAATCGCGTTGGTACAAGCGTACCGGATCCGGTTCGATTTAGAGCAACGAACCGTCTGCACAATCCCGATGTGCCACGTCTACGGATTCGGTAGTTTCGCGACGGGGCTAATCGCGTTAGGATGGACGATCGTGGTTCTTCCCAGATTCGAGATGGCTCAGCTTCTCTCGGCGGTTGAGGTTCATCGATCGTCGTATCTTTCCCTTGTGCCGCCGATTCTGGTAGCTATGGTTAACGGAGCGAAGGAGATCAATTCCAAGTACGATCTGAGCTCGTTGCACACCGTTGTGGCTGGAGGAGCTCCGTTGAGTAGAGAGATGATTGAGAAGTTCGTTGAGAGTTATCCGACGGTTAAGGTTTTACAAGGTTATGGTTTGACTGAGTCAACGGCCGTAGCTGCTTCTATGTATACTAAAGAGGAGACTGAGAGGTATGGAGCTTCTGGTTTGCTGGCTCCAAATGTGGAAGCTAAGATTGTGGATCCGGATACGGGTCGGGTCTTGGGTGTGAATCAAACGGGCGAGATGTGGATTCGAAGTCCTACTGTTATGAAAGGTGGTGTTTGACTCTTTGATCTTTTTGCAAAAAGGTGTTTTTTGTTTTTGTTTTTTGGTGTTGTCTGAAGCTTCTCTTGAGTTGTGTAAAGGTTATTTCAAGAACGAAGAAGCTACTGCTGCTACTATTGATTCAGAAGGATGGTTGAAAACAGGAGATTTGTGTTACATTGATAGTGAAGGGTTTGTTTTTGTTGTTGATAGATTAAAGGAGCTCATCAAATGCAATGGTTATCAGGTAAAGGAACTACATATAATCATTCAATTTTAGTTGATCTGAATAGTAAAGTTGGTGGTTTTGGTAAATTGGTTAAATGTTTATTTATTAGGTTGCTCCAGCTGAACTAGAGGCACTGTTGCTTGCTCATCCAGAGATTGCTGATGCAGCAGTAGTACCGTAAGTTCTGTTTTTAACATGAACCATCATCAAAAAATTTCTCTTTAATGATTCTTTTTATGCTCAACTTTGACTTTCCTTTCTTATGTGGTTTTGGAAGCATCCCTGACATGAAAGCTGGGCAATATCCAATGGCATATATAGTAAGAAAAGCTGGAAGTAACTTATCGGAAAGCGAAATCATGGGATTCGTCGCAAAACAGGTTTTTTCAACAATGCATATCCTGCTTTGTCACTAATGTTATCATGTTCCTTTAGATTCTAAGGGGAGTTTTTTTTGTTTGGATTGCATAGGTAGCACCATACAAGAGGATTCGCAAAGTCGCATTTTTGGCTTCGATCCCCAAAAATCCCTCTGGCAAGATTTTAAGAAGAGAACTTATAAAGCTCAGAACCTCAAAACTCTAGCAGGATGCTCTGTCACCATCCTTAATTATCTCGCGTTTCATAATTAATTAACCCGTTTTGTTTGATTTAAATGTTAAATTACTTCTTCTACAGATATCTCTGTCAAAACTGAACAATGATATACAAACTAAAAGCTTATATAGAATCTCTTTTTTTTTCTATATATACAAAAACAGAAAAAGACCTTTGTATGTAAAAGCGCTCTACACAACGCGTAAACTGTTAACAAACTAGAGACTGGAGCTTGCTCTGATCATGGGTTGTGCAACGGAAGAGAGGGAAGAAATATGAAACCGATGAAGCTCCCTTGCACGAAGTGGTCATGGAGGACACATCATGGTTCATCGTCCTCTTCTTCAAACCATCATCACCACCATCATCATCATGGTCAGACAAACTTCTGTTTCTCAACAAAGTGAGGATGTGATCCATCAAACCTCCATCGCAAGGTACCTGTAAAGGACCACAAATGGTGGAACCAAACTCTTCCTCTGCCATCTCCAACAAGACCTGAAAGATTGGATGTTTCAGATAATCCAACGGCAAAACGAACCTCCTGCCTTCCCTGGTGTACACAGCAAAGTGCCCTTTCTTGCATTTCCTCCACTTCTCCATCAAATCGGTGAGACTAAGCCTCGAGCAAGATCTTTTCATCAGAGACATACATGGAACTTTGATCTGTTACCAAAATATAATACCGTTGTGTATACTGTTAGTATGTTACTGTCTGAACTATACTTTCCTCTCTCTCCACATATATATACTACAAAATGTGATTAGTGTTTGTGGTAGTTGTCATGCGGCCCAAAAAGAGGATTAGGAATGTGTGGAAGGAGTAAGGTAGCCGTGTGATTTTTCATTGTTTGAGTTAAAATTAGTTACCATATGTGATTAGTGTGATTGTATTATGGTCTTGCATCTCTAGCATAAACAATAATTTTTTGGCAACAAAAAAAAAAAGAAAAAGAGAAACATACTACTATATGATAAGATTAAGCTAGTATTATGAAAACCAAACTGTAAAATTTTAAAAGAAATTATTTATCGTCAGTCAAAATCTTTTAAAAAACAGATGAAATAAAAGATCTTTTTACATAAAACTATATATGAATATATACGAAAATATGTTTTTAATTTGATAGTTGCAATAAAAAAAATTCAAATATAAGTTATTAATATGAATAAACAAGAGAAACAGGGCATTAATAAAATATTAATTGTGAATGGTAAACAACAGTTACATATGATTGAGGCCACAAAGTATAAGTTTGTGAGAGGGTAAAAGGAGATGTGGTGGTGACAACAGAGCATGTGAGATGTGACCGTTTAAGTGCAAATTGCTGCTGCTTTTCTTAGTTATATTCACGTCCTCAACTTCTCTATTCTTACTTTCTTGTGTATCTATCTCCCTTGTTTTAATTTCTTCTTGTCTTTTTCTTCCCGAGTCACATGAAATCCTACAAACCCTCACTTTTCAACTATGTATGTGTAGCCCCGAGTAGTACACCGTTATAATTTCTATTTGCTTGCTGCATCTCCATCTTTGTGGTATTGTACTTAGATGACGTCTGAACCGTAAATTGAACCAAAATTTTGTAGAAAAAGATTGGTTTTGTTGTTGTTTTATAAACCAAAGTAGAAAACCAGATAAATTATCTCACAGAGAGGCATTCTAAAAAGTAATGCAAACTTGGATATTATTTTCCTCATTCGTTTAGGCTTAAACCGTCTAAATTTCACAATCACAATTACACATGAAAGCAACTCTTTCGAACACACATTTTTCTCTGAACAAAACCAGATTGCAGCCAAACGCTAATCAAAAAAATTATCGTCCGACTCTAAAACCCTAAACCCTGAAATTTTCCAGCTCAGCCACCCTGACGTGACTCAAACCTCTAAACCCCGTGCGGTGAGCATGTCTGTCATCTTCATCCATTAAACAAGCAAACAGAGTAGCACGGTGAACCAGGAGGTGAGTTTGGTGGCTAAGTAAGAGAAAACGGTTGCAAATTTTCATATGGATGAAGATGATGTTGCAACTTTACATGGATAGCGGAAGAAGCATCCTTCGCTTCTTCTTCCTGGCTAACCTTACTTGCTTTGTGACCTTCATGCAAATTAGTAGCAGCAAAGTGACACATACCAAGATGAATGCGAGTTGTAACCGCTTGAAGTACAAGGAAACCGCTGAGAACACTAAGAATGCTAAGATGACTAGCTCCCAGATGACGAAGACTACAACATCCACCCTGGATCAAACCACATAGAAGCTTATTAATAAATGTTTTAACTCATGAAGATCTGTACATGTTAGTGAAGCTTAATCAGTAAAACTTAAACAACAAAGGACTCGAGCAATGATTTTAAGAGATAAGAGGGAAGAAAATTTCGACCATTTTAACATCACATAACCGGGATTGAATCTTGAAATGAGATTTAAATCGAAGAACTACTTTCCTGATCTACTAAAAAAAGAGTTTGCTCTACGTAATTTTATGACAGAAAAATGTGGGACTTGTATTCAATTTGATAGTAATTAGCTGCTTTTTAGCTAGAATATAGGATGAATCACATCGTAGATGCGTGAGAAGGCGATTTGAAGGGGAACTACCGAACTAGGTGAAAGGAACCAAGAAGTACATGGGTGCATTACTACTCTCTATCTTATCTGTCTACATATCAAAAAAGCATACAAGCACACAGTGATAATCAAGAACTGCTGCCGATCCTATCATGAAACTAAAATTACTACACCAGAATATCAAACATAATCATATCAAGCATCAAGACAAATACACTTTTCAATTTAGAATCGAGTAAACCAAAAACAAAAATAGTAGTGAAACTGAATACTCTAACAAACACACTAGCACACTACACTGGAATTGCTAATTTACATACAGAGCTAACTTTCAACTTGCCTGAACAGACAATGACAAAAGTCTCATTAAGGTCACACAGCAGCAGCTAGCTTGACTTAACATATATAATTACGATAGAGACAGAAGATCAAATCACACTCCTCTGGCTTTGGGATGCATATTTTCCTTACTTATATGTGCAACGAACTTAAAATATATATCTTAAAAGAGTTCATGCTTTACTCAAAATCATCCATAGCCAGACTGAAATAAACATCGCCAGGTATACTTTGGACGGCTAAACACAGACCAACATCGATCATACTTTTGTGCAGATTTAACAAAGAGGTGGTTTCTAATTCTGTTAATCAGAACTCTAGGTCACAACTCCGACTCAAAACGAATTTGATAAGTTTCTATTCACCGATTCGTTAATAACCTTTAGATCTCCCAAACCCTAACTTCCAAATGTAAAATTTCACGCAAAACTAAATCCAATTTCTCCAAACATTACGCAACCAGAGCTAGAATCCAGCAAAGAAACACAACTGTACGATAATTGAAAAACCAAATTCCATAGATCTCGAATTAATACTCACCTAGAAGAAGAAAAACTCGAGGTGGAAGAGAAGAAAGAAACAGAAGCCCAATCATGCTTCGATCGAATCTGATATTCCCTCAGCTGCTCTGCTAGATTCGACCTTGTTATCATCTCTTTCCCCTATTTCGCAGCCTTCTCCGATTTCACCACCCCCAACAAAACAAAGAAAAAATTATTCTCTTCTCTTCTCTTCTCTCAGTCGACTGATATAGCCAGAGAATCGCCGGAGAAACACGAGACTGAAGATCAATTCTACGTCATCCAATACGAAATCGAAGAATCCAACAACGGGAAACAACTCTGGAGATTCAAACAATTGTTTTCGATTCGTCGAATCAACAAATGGCGTAGACTCTTCCTTCCTCCTTTCCATCCTCTGTCTCGGTGTCAAATATCCCGGGTCGGGTTATAACTTTCCGGGTACTAACCCCGATTCGACTTTAGAAGCCCATGTTAAGTTAATGATGATGTATTACACACAGTTGGGCCTTTCGAGATCTTAATTATTTTTAAAACAATTTTTTTTTTTTTTCTGAGTTTCGTTAATGGGAAAGCTTGCCGTTACGTGTACGCATTGTAATTGAATGGAGTTTAGATCATTTTTGTGTGTTTGATCGATAAAATTGTTTTATCTTTGGGGTACAAATCTCTCATTATACTCAAAAGTATTGGTTTTAGAGAGGATAATTGCGTGCGATGTTTCACGTCTGGTTCCGGTTTGTTTTTATTTATTTTGGGAAATATTTTAAGAAAATGATAAATAGAGAAACTAAAAAATTGGATTATTCACGATACCGAATTTACATATATTATCATTTTTAGTTAGTTCTAATTTCTCATGAGGTTTATCCTAATTGAACGGTTGGACTAGGTGCACAAAATAATTGTGTAGGAACGAAACGATTGCTTTGTTTGGTATGTGTCCGGTACAGTGCTGTCCCAATGCCTAAAATAAAAAGATTTGTTTACGTTACAAGTAGCGTGTGTTATGAAACGTCTCAGTTGATTATGTGGCATTGTCGACTTTGAATCTTTCAACCCAACACGATTCATTTTGATCATCTAAATAATAAATGTATAAGCAAAATCCAAAATGGTGCGTTCTCAAAATGCCCCGTCTGTTCAATCTTATTCTACTATAATGACAAACCTAACGTCCATTCGTAATCTTATACAGCCGAAAAACAAAAACCACATACATTACATATACATAATTTAATTCTCTTAACTATTTCAATTCAAATATATACAAGCTTCACGTACATCTTACTTTGCTGCATGCTTTTTTTTTTTCTTGTTGTAACGTCTTAAAAAGGTAATTTATTAGAGGAGTAATCTATGTATAGTAATATAATTAACCCGGAAAAAAAAATCTGAAATTTAGCTTTTGCCGACGTGGCTACAGAGATTTAATGGGTTCCACATGACCGACATCTATGCTTAGAGCCTATCAAAACCGACCATTGAGTTCCATTTGTGGGCTCCTGTAACGTTCGTCTGACACGTGCCGATCAAGCATTGGCTTAACTGATGCATGTCCACATTATTTGAATTTTCTTCTACACTACTAATGTTTCCATATACTGACAGGTAGGTAACAATTTTTTTTTTCTTATCAATTTTATCTATTGCCGCGTGGCGTGATGGCTATGGCTCTGTCATATTATATCTACTACTCTCTCTCTCTCTCTCTTCTTGTTTTTCATAATTCATTGTTTACAAGGTATTGCAATTTAGCCCGCTACTTTTATTTTCTTATAAAATAACCTTAAAGTCTTAAAATCTTATTGAAAATACCAAAAAGGCAAAAATAAAATAAAATAGCCGAATATTTTAAATGAAAGTTAATATTCAAAAAATTAGTGTAAGAATTTCTGCTTCCATTGAAATTATATTTTTATTTATGTAAGTTTTCATTATATATTACTAGATGAGTACCCGTCCGATGTGCAGGTTTAAAATTTTATAAATTAAATTAAATTTAACAAAAATATATTAGAATTTGTTGTACGTATTTATAAATTTGATTTTTGTTATACTACACTGATTTATATCTATTTACAAATTTTTTATGTATGTTACTGTTAAAAGTGTATTTTTTTACATCAAAATATACTTTATGTTACAAATATATTCTTTATCACCACCTAGAAAATATCTATATGAACACATTAAGCCAACTATTTTACTTTCACTTCTCCATAGTTTTTTAATTACTAAAATTATTGACTCAAAAACATTTTGAATAAAAAACATATTACATAATATACTAATCAATGATGTATCATCACAATAATGTATGACCACCATGGAGAAACCTCGGCTCCATCCTCATCCCTTATGGAAAGAACCTGAGAGAACCTTGGCTCCACCTTCTTCCCTTGGGGAGATAATCTTGCGTCCAACCTCCTCTACCTTCTTCCCTTAGAGAGATAACCTTGTGTCCAACCTTCTCCACCATAGAAAGAACCTCAGCTGTGTCCTCTTCCTGTATGGAGAGAACTTGTTCACGTTTTTTTGCTATCTTAAAATAGCTTGCTCCGACAACCTAATTTTATATAATAAGATGTCAACGATTTAAATTCATACAATACCTAATGGAAACATATATTAAAGAATTTAGTTATATCCTAATGCATAATGATAACAACAACTAGTTCAAAGTTCAAACCACTATATTATGTACTATATGACTATATCCTAATGCATTCAAATTATTTAATAATACATTATATATATCTTCTTATCTATCTAATCTCATTTTTATAATATACAAACAAATAATAAATTTAAAGGATGTTATGTCGACCATGTAACCAAACCTTCCCCATACATCTCCCGTGAACTAAAAAAGTACATGACTATGCGAATATCTCTAATACTATTAGTTTAACTCTCTCATCCACCGACGTCAAAGAAAAAAGGGGTCCATTCTGCAATTTTAGAAATAGTATCCGTCCTTTTGTATTATTATCTTTAAAACGAAATAATTAAAATCTTTAACAGCGTGACCTCCGCGTTGGCCTAGACCCTTCTCTTCACACTATATAAAACCCCACTCACCACATTAATTCTCTCATCACACGCACAGCTCTTGAAAACACATCATAAAGCAAGTTAAACCACAAATAGAATTTCGAAACTTCTGTTTATTATTTACGTTAACCTTTCAAGACTAACTATGGCGGAAGAGTACAAGAACAACGTCGCGACAGAAGAGCCATCAACGACGACGACGCCAGAGATTAAGGAACGGGGAATGTTCGATTTCTTGAAGAAAAAGGAGGAAGTGAAACCTCAAGAGACGACTACTCTCGCGTCTGACTTCGAGCACAAGACTCAGATCTCTGAACCTGAACCGTTCGTGGCGAAACACCAAGAAGAGCAAGAGAAGGAGCACAAGCCTACTCTCCTCGAGCAGCTTCATCAGAAGCACGAGGAAGAAGAAGAGAACAAGCCGAACCTTATCGAAAAACTCCACCGATCCAACAGCTCTTCTTCTTCTGTAAGTACACAAGTTTTAATAATTAGCTTATAGTTATTTGGTTACTAAGTAGACAAACAAACTCATCGTTTGATTTTGAACAGTCGAGCGATGAAGAAGGTGAAGACGGTGAGAAGAGGAAGAAGAAGAAGGACAAGAAAAAGATCCTTGAAGGAGATGCGAAAACAGAGGAAGAGAACCAAGGAGTGATGGATAAGATCAAGGAGAAGTTTCCACACGGCGTGAAAACAGAAGGTCATGATGTACCAGTCGTCACAAACATGCCAGCACCACATCCAGTAGAGCATCAAAAACCAGAGGAAGAAGAGAAGAAAGGGCTAATGGATAAGATCAAGGAGAAGCTTCCTGGCCACAGCAAGAAACCAGAGGATTCACAGGTCGTCAACACCACACCGTTGGTTGAAACAGCAACACCGATCGCTGAGCATCCGGAGGAGAAGAAGGGATTCATGGAAAAGATCAAAGAGAAGCTTCCAGGTTACCACGCCAAGACAGAGGAAGAGAAGAAAGAAAAAGAGTCTGCTTAAGAAAATGATAAGAACAAATGAATAATGTGATGTGGGAGTGGGACATTTGTGTTTTTGTTATCATACTCTCTTTTCTTTAATTTTAAGCTTTTCTCAAAATTTTATGTATTATTTGTGTTTTAATCTAAAAAATTGGCTTTTTAATCTATAAATCATTCTCTCTTTTCTACATAAATGAACGAAGTGATTCTATTGATACTAGTGAAAACTGTGGAACTTTTTTTGTATGGAGACTGGAGTGTATAGTTGTGTCAGTATCATTATCGTTGTCCCAATCGGGGTTCAAACACATCACAATACATCGAAGGAGAAGATAAAATAGACTCATATTTTTGAACCTGTGCTTGTTTATAATGAGGCCATGCCTGCATCGTGTGCTTGTTAATCAAAACAGTAGGGCTTTGATCCGTTTTGGTAAACCTTATTTGTAAACTATTGGCACAACATATGGCCGTGCTTCATGGTTTGGTGCCCATGTATATTTGATATGGTTTTGGTTTTCAGTTGACATAAAATAAATAAAACCCGGTTTACTAAACTTTAGATTCGATTCAATATTGTTTCCTCGATCAGTTACATCTCCTACGTCGATATAGTATATGATTCTTTGAGGGATACGATTTGAATTTTAATTTTTTTTTGGATGAGGGTTTAAATGTGAGTTAAATCAGTTTTGGCAACGAAAACGATTGCTTTGTTTGGTATGTGTCGGTAGAGTGACCACCCCAATGCCTAAGTTTGTTTTTTTTAAATTTGGCCTGTTAATTACGGGTCGCGTGTTCATGAAACGTCTCAATTTATTAATATGTGGCACGACGTCTTAAATCTTTCAACTAAACACGATTCATAATAATTGAATGAGTTTAACAAAAAAAAAAAAAAAAAAAAGATTAAAAACGAAATTGTGCGCTTCTCAAATGCTGTCATCCCATCTGTTAAAATCTTGTTTTAAAATATTAGTAACAAATTTATTTTGGTAACGTCTTTTAGTTTTATTATAGAAGTAATGTCATATTTTAGTAATTTTAACCCTTAAAATATCTGCAATCAGTGGGCCTACATGACCGACATCCATGGTTTAAGCCAATCAAAGCCGACCAATGAGTTCCATGCGTGGGCCCTATTTTAACACGCGTTCGCCATGTATTGGATTAAAATTCATGTCTTTCCACATTATTATTCTTCTTCTTCTTCTTTGTTCTAACTTCTCTTTGTACATTAGTCTTTCCCATTTACTGACCGTCAGTTTTTTTTCTTCCCTATCAATGATGTGTTGCCACTAGTCGTGAATCTTATGGCTTGTTAAAAAGCTGTTAATAGTTCGGTTTATTGTTTCATGGTAATGATAACGTTTTTAAGAAAGATACTGTAATTTTACCCCTTTATTTTTTATTATCTTACAAAGATAACCAGAAAGTCTTAAAAGAGTTGGAAACATCCGTTTTTTAAGTTTGATGATATATTTTTCTTGTAAGCCTATCTCTCAAAACTTCCCAATTTGCCTAGTTGTTATCTTTTTTTAGTTGAATACATATAGAAATGTTTAAATATTGTAAGAGTTCTACTTCTAATCAAATTAGTTAGTTTTTTTTTTTTTTTTTACAAAAAGGTTTGAATAATGATGGTGACATAACATATCAAATTCAAATTCAAATTCCAAACCACTACTACATTTTATTCCTATAAGTCTATTCAGACTCTTTGACTTATCCATCTGTTATCTATCTAAATTAATTAAATAAAATGCAATTAGATTATAAAATAACTAGGATGCACATCGACCACGAAAACCATAGTTCGGTCGATAAAAAGTACATGACTATGCGATATCTAATATTAGTTTAAACTCTTCATCTAATATATATTAATAACATTGTAATCATTTAAATTAATAAAAAGTGGTGATATTTCATCTACCGACTTAAGCGAAAGGGGTCATCCTGCAATTTTAAAAATAAAATATCCATACTTTTGCTTTATTAGAAAAATGTTATAAACTAGAGGATTTAGGGACGAAATCTCTTGTCTTATTAATGATCAAACTCGAGGTTACAACATATATATAGAGTCCCATAAGAGACTAAGTACAAACCGACATAACTAAGGACATGGCCGAATGGGCCTTAGTACAATGGGCCGTAACTATAGAGCTAATAGACGGGCCGGTCAGATAGAGTCCACTAAGTGTTTTACAACACTCCCCCTTGGACGAGATGACCGTGCCTATGCTTGGACGGGATCGCTGCAATGTGCTTAGGGGATGCTGCCTCATTAAAACCTTACCAGGAAAACCCATTGGGACAAAACCTTGGTGAAGGAAAAAGAGTACAGCACACATTGCTCCCCCTGTTCCAAACAACACTCTAAGTCCTTAAGTCTCCGCATTCCAATCTGGTGCGTGAGCTTCTTGAATGTTGTTGTCGGTAATGCCTTTGTGAAGAGATCGGCTGAGTTGTCGCATGATTGAACTTGCATCACTTGAACTTCTCCGGCCTTTTGTAGAAGAACTTCGGCAAGATGTGCTTCGTCCGATCTCCCTTGATGTAACCTTCCTTGAGTTGTGCGATGCAGGCTGTATTGTCTTCATATAGTGCTGTTGGCTCCTTATCATCAATATTGACCAAACACACTAAAATTTCTTTGCCATAACCTGCATTAACAAAACCAACTAAAACATCTTTGTTATAGTTAGTATAATGTAAACCCAAATTAAATGTAAAGGATACTTAATTTCACTCTAGTGCCTTTGGGTCTAACAAGAACTAAATCTTGTAAGGAGGTTCACGGCAAAACTTATCTCTGGTCTAGTGTGGCTAGCCAAGAATGTTAACACTCCTATAGCACTGAGGTATGGCATATTAGGACCAATAACTTCTTTATTGTCCTTCTTAGGAGCGAATGGATCTTTTATCCACTTCTACACTTCTCACAACCATTGGGCTAGTCAATGAGTGAGCTTGCTCCATATTAAATCTCTTGAGTACCTTTTCTGTATATGCCTTTTGATGCACAAGGATCCCATTGTGTCGATACTCAAGCTGTAACCCCAAACAGAATTTTGTCTTACCTAGGTCTTTCATCTCAAATTCTTTCTTAAGATATTCAACTGTTTGGGAGATTTCCCCAGAGGTTCCGAGGATGTTCAAGTCATCCACGTATACTGCTATTATTACAAATCCTTTGTTTGCAAACTTCTTTATGAATATACATGGACTGATCGGGTCATTCCTATATCCTTCCTTGGTCAAATAGCCACTAAGTCTATTGTACCACATTCGACCACTCTGTTTCAGTCCATAAAGCGATTTGTCTAGCCTTATGCAGTATTGTTCTCGAGAACCACCTTTCTTGTGTTCTATACCCTCTGGTAATCTCATATATATCTCATTATCCAGTGGACCGTACAGATAAGCAGTTACAACATCCATTAACCGCAAATCTAATTTCTCTCTAACGGCCAGACTTATTAGATACCTAAAAGTCGTTGCATCCATCACAGGGGAGTATGTCTCCTCATAATCTATGTCGGGTCTTTGAGAGAATCCTTGTGCCACAAGCCGTGCTTTGTATCTCACAACCTCGTTGTGTTCATTTCTCTTCCTTACAAAGACCCACTTATGTCCAACTGGCTTTATCTCATGTGTTATCCTTAAGATCGGACCAAACACCTTTCTCTGCTTTAAACTTTTTAACTCCACATCAATGGCTTCTTTCCATTTAAGCCAATCTTTGCTTTGTGTACACTCTAGTATAGATGTGGGTTCTAAATCCTCATTTATCTCAAGTGCTACATTGTATGCAAATATATCATCAATGTCGACATCCTTTCGGTTCCATTGTACACCAGACAACACATAATTGATTGAGATCTCATTGTTGTCAATTCCTTCAGGTTCTTGAGTCTCAGCGTCCTGAGCCTCACTTGATACCTTAGGAGTTTCTGTGACAACGTCTGGTTTTTCTGTAATCCCTATGGCCTCGGTCTGATTTGCACCTCTTTTACTCTTCCGAGGATTCTTATCTTTGGAACCTACTGGTCTACCCCGTTTCAAACGTGGCGTAGACTCTGTAGCAACTTTGTCATTGTGTCCCTTGTGAACATCAATACGTACTGGTGCATTACAAGCTGGTATGTACGATTTTGTTACTCTCTTTGGGTCAGCAAAGGAATCTGGCAATTGGTTAGCTAGCTGCTGTAAATGAAGTATCTTCTGAACTTCTGCATCACATGCGTGTGTGCGAGGATCTTGCCAATTCAAGGATGTTTGATTCCATGTGATTTCCTCTACCAGCTTATTAATCTCTCCACCCTACATAGGGAATTCAGATTCTGTACACTTACAGTCCGCGTATCTGGCCACAAATAAATCACATGTGGTTGGCTCAAGATACTTTATAATAGTGGGAGACTCTTATCAACGTATATTCCCATTTTCCTTTGAGATCCCATCTTAATGGATGCAATATAAACGGCACATCCGAATATTGATTTAGATGGGGTATGTCTGGCTAATGACCCGTTGGGAATATCTATTCTCACTAGATGGCCTGATGCGTATAAGTTCTGATGCATGTAAGACCGTGTGTCCCCAAGCTGACACAGAAAGCTTCTCACGCATTAACAATGGTCGAGCTATTAATTGTATTTGTTTAATGAAGGATTCAGCTAATCAGCTAATCCGTTTTGTGTATGAACATGTACCACAGGATGTTCCACACTCACCCCCATGGACATACAGAAATCATTAAACGCTTGGGATGTGAAGTCTTAAGTGGAAAGTCCGGAAAATGTGCTCTTAATCGAATGATTTGAGCTAAGAACCTAGCAAATGCTAAGTTTCTCGTGGATAACAAGCATACGTGGGACCATCTGGTTGATGCATCTATCATCACCATGAAATATCGGAATATCCCACTAGGTGGGTGTATTGGCCCACATATGTCACCTTGTATCCTTTCCAGAAAATTTCTTTGCTGACTTTTACTTGTGATGGTCTTATAATAAGTTTCCCTTGTGCACATGCTACACAAGTGAGATTTTAGGGAAAACTTTTCTTTCTTTGAGGATGTGCTCTTTCGAACTCTTATCTAGTTTACGCATCATGTTCCAATCCGGCCGGCCAAGCCGGTCATGCCATAGTGAATTATTCGTTGAACATTTTCTTTCTTTGCTTTGCCAAGTTAGCTTCTATCATGTTAATCTTAGCATGGTATAAACCAGAGGCTAGTGCATGTATAGTCTCTAGGATCTTCTTTTGTCCTTTCACATTTTCTGTAATGTAGAGGAACTCTTTAGATCCTTCACCCTTGGTTTCAATATGATAACCATTTGATCTTATATCTTTAAAGCTCAATAAGTTTCTCTTAGAGCTGGGTGAGTATAAGGCATCACTTATCTCAATATGTGTACCCTTAGGCAACAAAATGTGAGCCTGGCCGTAGCCTTCACATAAAATTGCTATACCCGCAATTGTACTAACATTGGCACCTTTTATTATATGTCCTTGGCCATTTCTATAAATAGGACAATAATTTTATGTTTTAAACTTGCAAATATATAATGAAGGAAATAGTAATTCAATCAAATTCAAAGCATAGAAACTAAGTTAATACACCACATGAGTTTAAATATTTTTCTTTAGGCAATTACAAATCTCATAATCCAATTTAGTCATCATTCTCATGGTTGGAATTTCCTTCACCATCGAGATGAACCAGGTTAGATTTCTGGATTTATTTTCTTTATTTCAAATTCTCTTAGTAGAGATCAACAAGGTGCTTTAGGAGTTCTGCATGTTTTTATCTAATGGTTTTCTATACCATAATTATTATTACAAGTGGACTTGGTCTTATGTTGCGGGTTTAGATAACCCGCGGCCTCTACACCAACCAAGGCCGAAGCCTAATCGGTGTCTATGGCCTTGACCACCATAATTATTTCCTTGGTAAGTCCACACGACCTGAACCAACATGTCCACGGCCTCCTCGGCTAGCCTGGCCTACTCGACCACCACGTCCTCTGCCACCACGGCCGCGGCCGTAGTGTCTTTCTCTGTGGACGTAGTTGGTCTCATTAGGCTCTTTAGGCTCTTGAGGATTTTTTTTTTCTTTGTAATGTTAACCTTGTGAGCTTCATTGCACTTTTTCATTTATAATTGCTCATTGTTTTGCTCAGCAAGCAGTAAACAAGAGATGAGGTCTGCATAGGTCTTAAACCCCTTAGTGTGATAAGCCGAGAATGTCTTCTCTAGCAAATCCTTAGTAATCTCAGTACCATACCACCTTAGGATAGAGACAATCTTAAAAGCTCTGAGTTATACTCATCCAAGGATTTGAAGTCCTGGATCCTTAGGGTTTTCTAATCAAATTGAGCCTTTGGTAGGAGCACCATCTGTTGGTGTCCATATTTGTTTTTCAACTCTGTCCAAAGGTCAATAGGATTTTCTATGGTGAGGTACTGATTCTTGTGACTCTCATCAAGGTGTGCATATGCATAATCACCTTATATATATTTTTCTTAGTGCAATCATTATCATCCTTAATACACTCACATAGGTCCTTTGATTTTTAGGTTAATACAGAACATGCACCCGATTATATCATGCGGTTTTTAAGACCGAACCATGTAATTAATTTGGATCATGCCATGTGGTATTTAAGACCAAACCATGGAACTGTTTTTAGTCTAGGCTATGCGGTATTTGAGACCGAACCATGCCACAAATATTAATTCAGGTCATGCGGTATTTGAGACCGAACCATGCCTTAGGCCATGCGGTATTTAAGACCGAAACATGCCTTGCCTTACTCATATTTTCGTGGCTTATATTTATGCATGCAAGGACAACAAAATCAAATAGATAATGCATGCAACAATTTCCTTATTTCTAGATAGGATTTCCTTTTCTATGTTTTCCTATTCAGTCTAGGATTTAGTAATTATTTTCTTAAGAGTTTTAGATAATTACCATAATTAATTAGGAACTTATCCTAACCAATATTTTAATTTCCGATTTTATGTTTTAATTTATAGAAACTTAACAAAGTTTTTATTTTAATCGGATATACTCTTAGAATATTAAAGTAAATTTTACTTAAAGTTTAAGATAATGATTCAAGGTTTTGGAAATTATCCTAATTGATCCTAGACAAGTTCATGCTCGAGTTCTATGGCTTTCATGGCCGAAAATTACAGGAAATCTATGCTAAAGTTTTAGCTTAAGGAATCCTAAGATTAATTCATGCAGCCGATTTTTAAACAACCTATACATGGTCCGATTTTAATTGTTATGCATGAATGATCCAAGTTTTAATCTCCTAGAACAGTTTGATTTCTATTTCTTAAGAATCTAACAATTTAGTTCTAGGTTCTTATGCAACAATCAATCAAGCAATCAATCCAAATTAAACTTGATATCTTTTGGTGCAATTTAACAAGCAATCTATCAATCCTATGCGAATCAGTTTTTAAGTTTTACAGGATTATAGATCTTAAGTTTGTTTGTTGTTTACTTGGATATTTTAGGGTTCTTATAGCTTTAGTTCCAGATTCGATTATATGGTTCTAAGAGAGTTTTGATCTTGTTTACCTTTCACCAATTAGGGTCTGACTGGATATGATCTGGGAGCTAAAGACCTCAGATTTACCTTTGATTTCTGATCATGAACCTCGGACCACGTACTGCTCTCGTCCGGATCATGTACTGCTCTCGTCCGGATCACGTACTGCTCTCGTCCGGATCACGTACTGCTCTCGTCCGGATCACGTACTGCTCTCGTCCCGTTCTCGGATGCTTCCCGGAACCGCGAACAGATTCTCTCGATCAGCTTCTCGCGAACTCACCCCCGAACCGCGAACCAACGAACCTCGATCGGGTTTTGAATAGAACTTGATCACGAGCTAAGTATGCTCGTGAATCAACAAGAGATTTCCGAGACAAAGAAGATGAGTCTCGAAGAAGGAAGAAGATCAAAGGCGGTTTTAGGGTTTTGTGGGCGGCGGCTTTAGGGTTTTGTGGTTAGGGTTTTCTCAGCTGGCCTTAGAGGCTATCGTGCTGATAACGTGTTATAAACTAGAGGATTTAGGGACGAAATCTCTTGTCTTATTAATGATCAAACTCGAGGTTACAACATATATATAGAGTCCCATAAGAGACTAAGTACAAACCGACATAACTAAGGACATGGCCGAATGGGCCTTAGTACAATGGGCCGTAACTATAGAGCTAATAGACGGGCCGGTCAGATAGAGTCCACTAAGTGTTTTACAACAAAAAATAATTTAATCTTTCCAGCGTTACCTCCGCGTTGGCCTGGACCCTTCTCTTCACCTTATATAAAACCCTCCCCACTCTCTCTTCTCTCATCTCAAACAACAACGATACTCATCACACACACATACCTCTTCAAAACCATCTTAAAGCAAACTTAAAAGTTTTTAAAGTTTCTGTTTATTAAACCGTTTCAATCCATTACTATGGCTGAAGAGTACAAGAACACCGTTCCCGAGCACGAGACCCCAAAGGTCGTCGCAACAGATGAATCATCAACGACTACTACTACACCAGAAGTTACCGATCGTGGAATGTTCGATTTCTTGGGGAAGAAGAAAGAGGCAGAGACTACGACGCTCGAGTCTGAGTTCGATCATAAGGCTCAGATCTCGGAACCGGAGTTAGCTGCGGAACACGAGGAAGTGAAGGAGAACAAGATTACTCTCCTCGAGGAGCTTCAAGAGAAGACCGAAGAGGATAAGGTGAACAAGCCTAGTGTCATCGAAAAGCTTCACCGATCCAACAGCTCTGCTTCTTCTGTAAGTTCATTAATTTCGTTCGTACGTATAATAAGTTTTGATCGAAATGGTTGAGAAAGAGATCGTGTTGGATCTGAGTGATAGTAAATTACGATGGATCTTGATTGAACTAAACTAATAAATACACTCATGGTTTTGAATATCTTAACAGTCGGACGATGAAGAAGGTGAGGAGAAGAAAGGAGTAATGGAGAAGATCAAAGGGAAGCTTCCAGGCCACCACGACAAAGAAACAGAGGATCAAGATGTACAAAACGTCACAACCCTCAAGGTACCAATTCCAGAGAGTGCGGTGGAGCATCACCAAACCGAGAGTGGAGAGAATAAAGGAGTAATGGACAAGATCAAGGAGAAGCTTCCAGGCCACGAAGACAAGGAGACAGAGGATTCACCTGTCCCAACCAGCACGCCAGTAACTGTAACGGAGCACCCGGTGGGACATTCGGAGGAGCATCCGGTTGAGAAGAAGGGGATTCTTGAAAAGATTAAAGAGAAGCTTCCAGGTTATCACGCCAAGACAGAGGAAGAGAAGAAAGAAAAAGAGTCTTCTGATTAAGAAAGAAAAAAATGATGAAAGGATGAAATAATGATACGGGAGTGGGACATTTGTTGTGTTTATGTATCATTATCTTTCTCTTTGTTTTATTTTCTTTTTCTTTCTTTAAGTTGTTCTTGTGGCTTTCATTTGATCCTTTATTTTGTAATTTCATTTTATCTTTGTTTGCATATGGTTTCTTATAGTTAATGTTTTAAAGTTTATTTGATAATTTCTGTGTAAAGTTTCAATTGGCCATTCCATCTACTCCTCGCATATTATACGTGTATGGTGATTACGTTATTTACATGATCACCTCGAATTGATAAAAAGAAGTTTCAAATCATGACATGTATCAAGAAGAAATGTGGACAAATACTACTACTAACTAAATTCTTACATCATTGAGAAGATACTATTCTTATACTATAATAATAATACGAATATCGAACTAGCTCCAATATTTTGCCATCTGCCTTCTTACATTATCAATTCAACAACCACTGATGAGGATCACAGAGCAACTTTATTTAAAATAAAAATAATAAAAACAAAAACAAATGGGAGTGACGAAAATATATATTTTAATGCTATAAAATCACTTAAACGATAGGCCTTTTATAATTGGGCCTACATTGATGACATTAAAAGCCCAAATATTTCAAGAACCCTTTTTGTTGTCTCTCTCTTTCTCCAGGGTACGGGATTAGTCACACACCCCTCTTCTGTTCATCGGAAACTCAAAATGGCTTCATCGGCGCCACAAGGATCTGTTGATCCACTCACCGGGAAAGATCCGGCGAAGGCGTTAACTGCTGTAGCGTCTGGATTCTTTGATAACGTGAAGAAAAACAGACAAAGCTTCTTCCAGTTCTTCGCCATGACTGGAATCTTGCTTCTGAGCTTCCGATCTGTAAGTCAAAAGTACCGAATCCACGATCTGGAGGAAGACACAGATGTTCTCAAGAAGGAGAAAGATAGTTTGACGGATCGTATGAGTAAAATCAAGAGCGATCTTCTTCACCAAGCTTCGATTGACTCTACTGGCGTCTTTGCTTCTCGTCTCCGTCTACTCTTCGGTGACGATAAGAAGTGATTCGGAGATTTTTGATTGAGTTAAAAGGTCAACGAGGTTACAAATTTCTTTACTTACTTTTGCGATGTTATTTGTAGTTCCAAAGAGATGTCTCTCTGCTTTGTAATTGGCCGTCTTTAGATTGAGAGAATATTAGCGATTGAATGAGTTAAGAGTTTTTAGTGGTGATATGATTCAGAACAATGGTGTCTCGTTTGCGAAACCTGGTTCGTGGAATAATTTTACGTTGTTGTGGCTAAGGAATTGTAGGTTTCCTTTGAGGCATTTCATCGAACACTTTCTCTGCGTTTTCAAAATTTCTTTTGTTTGAAGAATTTTTTGTGTTATAATAAAGGTTAAACTCAATAAGCATATTTCAATTCATGAACCATTGTGTTGTTGGTGAGTATGATTTGCAACAAGAATGTCTCGAGGTGAAACAACAAACACTCGGGAACATTCTTTGGTTGTTTCCATTCCCAACAATCTGGAGACTTTTCTCTTTTACCTAGAGTCTGAGATTCAATGAGAGCTAACAGATCGATGAACATCAATTGCTTACATCAATGAGTGTGAGAGCTTGCAATTTAGGAGAAGTATCAATCATGAGAACAAAGTAGATGCCTCCAAGCTCCTTCATGTGTGATGTGTATGTAGCTTCAAAAATACCAGATGATGGAAGATGTTATTGTTACCAGTGCGTAATGTTGTAGTCTGTGCATGAAACCGTATTAATTAGCACGTACGTAAACAATATATACTTTCAGCTAATTAAATTGAAACCTGAAAACATACCGTCAAGGGTGGAACTTTCAAGGAAAGACGTTTAATTAACTGAAGCTATAGATCTCATAAGCTTCTTGTTGATTGTCTCAGAGCAAGACATGAGACCTGGCATCACCATCATAATCTCACGTTCAATCAGCCAACACCCAATGAGTTTTGCCTCCACCAGCTTAGTCACATTCTCAATCAGACAAAACCCAAAAACGAGCAAAATTAATCTTCAAGTATTTCAAACAAGGAGCATTTATCACATAGCCCGCACCATATGTGTTATTAGAAAGTGTTGGTCTCTCTACGGATGGCACCGTACGTAATAGTTAATTTAATCAGACTGCTTGATAGTTTTTGGGTTTAAATGGGCAAGATTTTGGATCATTTACTTAGTTAGTTAGTAAATGGATTGCTGCTGAATCATCTAGTTAGATGGATATGAAGGAAATTTCATAGGAAATGTTATGCTAATCTCACAAAAATTTAAATCATCTAGTTTAAATACTTTTTTCAATATCTGCTCTGTTAATCAAATAGGTCATTTTGATTCTTTTTTTTTTTCCAAGTGAAATATTATATTAAACATTCGAACATAAGTCCAAGCCAGGATACAAGCCTCTTAAGAGATTACAGAAAAATAAGGCCCAAACATGAGCCCAAGAAGGTAACGCCGACTCCGCCGTTTGAGCACCGATTCCGGTGAGAGAATCATCGTCGAAACCAGTCGAACTGTGATTACTTTGGTAACCACCGAAACTAATTCATCGAAGCTCCATGAAAAGAATTCTCTGAGAGAATTTAACAGCAAAAGGAAATCCAAATAAGCGTCGGAAAATTCTTCGTTCCTTCAACCAAGGACGCCATCTCTAAACGATTTCTGTAACTCGAGATCTTGAAAAGATCGCATGTGGAAGTCGATTTGCCTGACGGCGAAACCGGACATCTCTGTTAAAGGAGCCAGAAGATTCCGGGCAAGGAACCGACCAACCACTGCATAAGAAGCCAGTGGATGTCGGGCTGAAGCCGGTTACAACTAACCGGACGGCGAAACCGGACATCTCTGCTAGAGGAGCCAAAAGATTCCGGGCAAGGAACCGATCAACCACTGCCTAAGAAGCCAGTGGATGTCGGGCTGAAACCGGTTACACCTAACCGGATGGCTTTGCCGGAGAATTCCAGACTGCGGAAGAACGATCGGAAATCATCTCCCTCTCTCTAAAAAATATCAAGGTGAGAAGAGAGAGGAAAAGATTTTAAACCTCTTTTGTTTTAATTTTCTTTTTGAGGTCATTTTGATTCAGTATAGTTATTAATTACCATGATTTTACAAAAATGCATCTTTGACTACAACACCACTCTATTTGGTAATGAACTAGATTAGTGGAGACCAAAAATCATTTTGGTTAGTTAATAGCTAGTAGCTACTTTAAAAGCAACACATTAATCATGTTTAGCAAAAAGAAACATTAATATTGTTGGTTAAAGTAATTACTAATTACCATGTTGTTTAGCTCTGGGCTGACTATATCTGATGGGGAAGACACTCTTCAAGTCATAGTTAAATCCCCACAAGAAACTTTGACCCAATTTTTTCTTGCTACATTCATTTCCATAAAAACATTTTCTCTACACTACACTATTTATACTTCTACTTTTCAATCAATTTTTGTCACACTCTCTTCATCTATAGAATCAAAAAGTATTTTCCTCCTTGAACACTATAATTAATGGCGGTCAAAGAGAAATACAATGCTGCATTGGTAATCGTTTTATCGATTCTAATTGTCGGCATGGCGGAAAACCCATACAGATACTTCCAATGGCACATAACCTATGGCGACATTTATCCTATGGGTGTTAAACAACAGGTTCTTGATCTTTAAATCTTCTAAACTCTTAGACACAAATTATCCTATCGAATATATCTAGTTTAGCTAACTAGATCTTTGTTGATTTCATCTTCGTCTTCCGATATTTATAGGGTATATTGATCAACAAAATGTTTCCGGGTCCGGAAATTCGCTGTGTTACCAATGACAATCTCATCATTAACGTATTCAACCATTTGGATGAACCTTTCCTTATCTCATGGTACAGTTCTTTATTATTTGAAATTGCATGGAATTGAAAACACAATCCCGCCGTGCCTACGTGTAATATTGTTTTTTTTTTTTTTTTTGATTGAAAACACAAAAGGGCGGGGATTCAAAATAGAAAGAACTCGTTCCAAGACGGAGTGTACGGAACGACGTGCCCAATCCCGCCAGGGAAGAACTACACCTACGCTCTACAGGTTAAAGATCAGATCGGAAGTTTCTATTACTTCCCGTCACTCGGGTTTCACAAAGCAGCCGGCGGATTCGGAGCTATCCGTATCTCCAGCCGCCCAAAGATCCCCGTCCCTTTCCCTCCTCCCGCCGATGATTACACTGTTCTCATAGGCGACTGGTACAAGACCAACCACAAGGTAATTTAAAACAGACTATTCTAATTTACCCTTAATGTTTGTTACTTTGCTTTGATTTTTATGATTGATGTTTATGAGAGATCTGATCTCTGTGTAGGCCTTGAGAGCACAGCTCGATAATGGCGGAAAGCTTCCTTTACCTGATGTAATTCTCATCAATGGCCGCGCCAGTGGTGCAAAACTCAACGTTCAACCAGGTTTGGCTCTTCGTTTCGGTTGTGATTGATTCATTTGTTTCAAATTTTGTGTTGATGAAATAAAGTTACGGTTGTTGATTTTGACTCACAGGTAAAACGTATAGGCTGAGAATATCAAATGTAGGATTACAGAACTCACTCAACTTCCGGATCCAAAACCACATGATGAAGCTGGTTGAGGTCGAAGGGATACACACTATTCAGACTCAATTCTCTTCCCTTGATGTCCATGTTGGTCAATCTTACTCTGTCCTCATTACGGCTAACCAACCTCCTAAAGATTATTACATTGTGGTCTCTAGTAGATTTACCCCACAGACCCTCATCACCGGCGGTGTTCTCCATTATAGTAACTCTGCTGGAGCTGTTTCTGGTCCTCTTCCCGATGTACCTGATTCGATGAGCTGGTCTCTTAACCAGGCTCGATCTATCAGGTTTTGTCTATTCCTTTGATTCTGTGACAACTCTTTAGCTTCTTTACTAATATTAGCTTCTTTTCGTTGTGTGTTGTATAGGACCAACCTTACAGCGAGCGGACCAAGACCAAACCCACAAGGTTCATATCACTATGGTATGATAAACGTCACCAGAAGTATCAGACTTGTTACTTCTGCTGGACAGATTGGAGGCAAGCAACGATACGCTGTGAACAGGGCATCATTTTACCCATCAGACACCCCTTTAAAACTGGCTGACTACTTCAAAATTGACGGTGTATACAAGCCTGGTAGCATATCTGACCAGCCCACTAGTGGAACAATATTCCCAATGACATCTGTCTTGCAGGCTGATTACAAAGCCTTTGTGGAGATTGTTTTCCAGAATTGGGATAATATTGTCCAGAGCTGGCATTTTGACGGTTACTCTTTCTTCGTTGTTGGGTTAGTGTTATTTTTCCTAAACTGTTCTCTCATCCCTTCTCTAATTTCTCCTAAATTTTTCTGTTTGCATCAACAAATCCACACAGTAAGCGCAGTGTAGCATTTTCTAACCAAGAAAGAGCCCTTAGAACTATAAATTTCTGAGCATCATTTTGATCGTTATATCAGGATGGAGTTTGGGAAATGGACTAGTGCCAGTAGGAAAATCTACAATCTACACGATGCAGTCTCACGCTGCACTGTTCAGGTGAGACGACTTCTCTAATTTTTTATAAGAAAATTATCTTAAACACAGTTAGCAAAAGCTAAGTCTAGCTTTGTCTGAAACGTGGACTGTTGGATGAATATGTATAGGTGTATCCAAGATCATGGACTGCAATATACGTGGCACTAGACAACGTAGGAATGTGGAACCTAAGATCAGAGTTGTGGGAAAGACAATACCTGGGACAACAGCTTTACATGCGTGTCTACACAACCTCGACTTCTCTCAGAGATGAATACCAAATCCCGAAGAACGCTCTTCTTTGTGGCAGAGCTATTAGACACCACAAATAAGACATTTTTGAGTGGGCGGGAGAGTTAGATAGAAAGTGAGAAATTATTGTATCAATTTCCCCCATTGTTATCTACCTACAAAGATTTATTTGTATACATAAAAAATTGGAGGTTACAGACTTAACAATAATAATAACAATACAAGATATTAAAGGTTACAGACTTACAGCAATAACAAATGGAAGATATTGTTGCATAGTGTGCAAATACACATTCTTAAGAAACATCTCAAAAAAGAAGAAGTTAAAGTGCATAAATATATAAAAACAAAGAGGGGGCGTTCCGAGAATCGAACTCGGGACCTCTCGCACCCAAAGCGAGAATCATACCACTAGACCAAACGCCCTCTTTGGTGTTTAACTATATATATAACATATTGTGTATTTAAGGTTGAACTCTGTTAGCCTTTTGCCACGAAAACTGATTAAGCTCACCACTGCAATTTGGTTGGTAAATTTGCTAAACGCCGCCTTCTCCAATTTGTCAAAACCAATGTCCGACGAAACAGTACCCGCCGCCGGCGACTCAGCCGGCTTGGTCAACGGCCTCGTAAGCCATGGTGACTCCAAGACTCGGCGCGTGTACGAAACAGCTCGATCTCTTCATTCCGGTGCTGTGAAAGATCTTCTATCACTCGGGGTGCGTTCTTAGGGTTTATCTTCTTCTTCGACTCCGTTTCCATTCTCTTTTACCAATTCGGATTATCTTATTAAGTTTATTTGCTCTGTGTAGGTATGTGAGAGATGTATATTCCGATTGGTAGCCGTCGAGGCATTCGATTCGGATTTGTCGTCAGTCTCGACTTCAACTCTGCGCAGCTGGATACAATCCGGTGATGATGAAACTGGTTCATCAGAATCTAATTGCTCCAGAATCTGCATTGTTTGTTTAGGTATATTGCAATTCGTTTTTTCCGATGCTGCTGAAAAAAAGCTGGTGAAATCGGATACTAGTAGTGATTACGTTGCTAGGGTAACGCACTTGGTGAAGCAGGATCGTCACGAGTTCGATAGCTTTGGTCTTGAAGTCTCTGTGCCATCAACTATCATGGACTATGAACGTGCAGTCTTGTAAGCTTCACTTGCATTCATATTGAATCCTGTCTTCTACATTGTACCTCTAAAGTGTTTTCCTCTTGTTTTGGTTCTGCGCTAGTCTAGTGTTGATGTTTCTCTACCTTCATAGGTCATACCTTAAAGAAAAGTATAGCACTGAAGGTTGGCTGCAGCGTGACAAAATATCTGTTAAGGATGCTTTGAAAGTTCTAATCTTGGATCCACTTAAAGCATCTTTGGTGAGTCGGTGATCTGCTTGAATTTTGTTTTTTGTTTTGGAAATTGTTTGAGTTGCTTAGGTTTCATCGATGCCTATATTGCGTAGTATCTTATACAACTGGATGTTATAACTTGTGCAATTCGCTGGCCAGATAACAAAATTGAAGTCTTTGCATGTCTTTTCTGTTTTTGAGTGTTGCAGGGCGCTCAATCAGATTCAAGCTCTTTTCACATACGTTTGACATACTCTGAAGCATCAGATGAGGCTCTGGGTGTTTCTAAAACAACGCATGAAAGTAAGAGGAGGAAAACAGGTATGTTTGAGACTCTGCAGTTACTTAGTATTCGGTTGAATCTTTTTCTTGGACTCCTAATTCGTAAATCGTTTATGACTTGGTGCATACATAATTGCTTGAAATTTTTAGGGAGGTTGTTGATGAAAGAAAATATTACATTCATGTACGCAATTATTCAATAGTTGCATCTGAAGGCTCTTTGAGCTTTCTTTGAAAGTCCAAGGAGGTAATATATAATTAAGCCGACCTCTTTACCCGGGCTACTTCAGTGTCTTGCATATATGTCATACTTCTTTTTTAGTGCATATACCTCCATGAGTCCATGTGATGGTTTAGACATTTTCCTGATCTTGTGCCCACTTATATCAATCTCTTAAAGTTTTTATGAGATAATACATTAGGTCCCTCTAGATCAAATTTCAGACTTCCAAATTGGCCTTAAATAATTGTATTTTATGTATATGCAGACGCAGAGAATGGATCAAACTGTATTTCTGAGAATTCGTTTGAAAAGGTATTTGTTTGCATGTTAACCCATGGATTTATATTAGAGTATCATTCTTTTCATCTTTTGTCTGGTTGTCATTATTTGGCTAACAAAAACTCATGTTCTCTTCATTTTTCTAATATTACCAGGTGTATGAACCATGCATCTTTTCAGTTCATTGCAACAAGATGCCTATCTTTTTTAGTGGTAGATACTTTAAAGTAAGTCTCTGTTTTCATGTCCTTGAGGCAGTGTATCATATAACCTCCAAATGTATGTAAATTGTGGTTTGGTAACAAATGGATTCACAGATGACTGAGCTGATCTTTAACCGCTTACTGAGGAATTATTTCAATTGATGGTTCGATCTTATCTTTGCAGTACTCCAGAAATGTTAGTCAATCACGATGGATTATTGATGATGAAAGAATGGGCGAAGCGTCTGTTGAGGTAGTAGTCTCTTAGTGGTCATCTCGACTTGTTTATATTATTTGTAAGATAACAGTGACTTCAATAGATATCTATATGTCTTTCAGGAGATACTTGGTGGAAACATTCTTCCAGCATGCCTTGGGGATTCCTACAAGTTCCATGCTGCTGGCAGAGAAGATATTGATGTGAGAAAATTACCATTTTCGGATGTCATATTCATATTCAACAAGTTTATGCTGATAATATAAAAGATCTATCTTCAGGTACGGATGTTAGGTTCAGGTAGACCTTTCTTAATCGAGGTTCAGAATTCCCGCCAGTGCCCATCTGAACAATCATTGAAGGAAGTTGAAGAAAAGATAAACAACTCAGAAAAAAAACTAGTAAGGCATAATTAATTGAACACAGATGCTGTATCAACTGATTATGTGTGCCTTTTTTGCAAGCTTACAAGCAGTATTTTGGCTACAGGTCGGAGTAAAAGACCTTAAATGTATTGGAAGTCAGTGTTGGGCAATGATGCGTGAAGGAGAAGCAGAGAAGCAGGTCAGCATTGTTTACTTTAACTCTACGAATTTTCAGTTAGAAATGTAATGAAGACTTATTGAACCAACCACTCCAATTTTTTTATGTACTGCAGAAGCAGTATGTTGCACTTGTATGGATTGCTCGGCCACTTGAAGAGAAAGACTTCAACTCAATCTCTTCCCTGAAAGAATTGGTGAGTCATTTCTGTAATGATTGTTAAGATTAGGTAAAATCCATTGTCTATCCTCAAACCATGTTCTTTTGTTCCTAATACGAAGTGGCTTTCTTCTTCTTCTATATAATTATTTCACTGCAGAAAATCTTGCAGAAGACACCAGTAAGAGTGCTTCACCGACGGAGTCCATTGGACCGTGAAAAGATTATACATTGGTTAGTGAATAATCTGTCGTGAAATTCAGATTTTACTTACCTTGGAAAAGCTTCTTCTGTTTAGTAATAGTCAGTCATTTGTGGTTCCAATTCTCAGGATGAAAGTCGAAAAGATAAAAGGACACTCCCACTACTTTCTATTGCATCTATGCACTCAGGTTGCCTTATCTTCTAACTCAACTCATTATAATTACCATAACTTTAAAAGATGGGCAAACTTAACTTTTCAATAATGCAGGCTGGAACATACATCAAAGAATTTGTTCATGGAGATCTTGGTCGTACCACTCCCAGGTATCAAAAGATTCCCTTTAATATTTTAGATTTAATTATAGGCACTACAAAGGTAGTTTTGTGTTTAAGAAGAGCATCAGGAATAAACAATTAAAGAGAGTTTATTCAATTTTGGTTGCAGCATGGGATCAATTTTAGGTTGCAGGGCTGAGATAATACAACTAGATGTGACTGATGTGAAAATGGGCGATGAATGAATGATGCGCTAAAGTTTATTTTGTGTTTCTGTGGGAATTCAAAATTTCATAAAATTTTGTTGTATTTTTTATAAAAATATAAAATTGTAACGCTGAATCAGTGATTGGTTAAAAAGATAAAATACACTTTCCTCTAAAATATTTTCTTAATATTATAATGATGATCGTATTAACCTCCTAATAGAGAAGTAAACTTAAACAGTAGTAGCTCTCTCAAAAACATAACAAGAAAGTACTAGGGTCATAAGTTAATCTCTTCCGTGTAAATCAGTCAATCCAAGAAGCATCCACCATCTTCGCCATGAACGAATATCGATCAGCTGCTTCGTCAATCTGTAGCAACTCAAACTGTTTACACTTCTTCAAGCATATATATACTTAACAAAAAAAATCTTAGGATTTACCATCTTTTGTGTTGGACGTCCTGCTCCATGCCCGGCTTTGACTTCTATTCGAGCAATTAGAGGGTTCGTCTGTGGACTATTCTCTAAACTTAAACTTAATTCATATTGCATTGTCTGCAACAGCAAAATTGGGTTTCAATTGGTATATGAAGAAGAAGAAGAGGAAGATACAAAAAGCAAACAAAGAGGCTGAGAGACAAACCGCAAGCAACTTGTAAGTATGAAGTGGGACGACTCTATCGTCATGATCAGCAGTTAACAACATGGTTGATGGGTACTGAACAAACCGATCTGTCTTCTGTTCCCATGGCCTCTTCACATTATGCAGAGGCGAATACCTTATTTTATTATAGATTTAAAACCATCAGATATCTTATTAAATCTACCAAAAGAGGGAAGCTTTATGGGTAACATGAAAAAAAGACTCTTACTTTATCAGCCAATGAAACTCATCTTCCTTGTCAGAACAACCAAATTCAGAAACCCAAGCATGTCCTATGGTAAACTTGTGGAACCGTAGCATGTCCATAACCCCAACATGAGCCAAAGCACATCCAAAGAGATCAGGTCTCTGCATAAAAAGGTACAAAACTCTTAACTGTAACTACAGTATGTGATATTCATGATAGTTAAATATATTTTACCCTTCTTACCTGATTAATGCAAGCCCCTATTAGAATCCCACCATTGCTACTACCTTCAATACAAAGTTTCCTCGGTTGTGTATAACCAGCAGAAACCAAATACTCTGCCCCGGAAATAAAGTCATCGAAGCAATTCTGCTTACTGGCAAGAGCGCCTGATTTATGCCATTCCTCACCATACTCACCACCACCACGGATGTTTGCAAAACAGAACACAGCACCAAGATGCCTACTAAGCACTATGCGGGTCGCGCTGAAAAAAGGTGTCGTGCTATCGCTAAACCCTCCGTATCCATAGAGCAAACACGGGTGTGAGCCATCTAGCTTTATATCTTTTCTAGCCACGATAAACATCGGGATCTTTGTTCCGTCCTTACTCGGATAAAAGACCTATAAGACATAAAAAATGGGAGATATGCATTCAAAATTAAAGTTTGTATTACAGATTCAAAACTTGGTGATGGAGAGAAATCATTTCTATTTACCTGAGAGACTTCAAATCCTGTTCTGTCGAATCCAGGTACAGAGATTTCACGAAATACTGTAACTTTTGGAGCTTCATGGGATAAGTCACATTTGTAAATAACGCCAGGTGTAAGGAAACTTGTAAACATAAACAAAAAGGTGGTGTCTTTACGCCGAGCAAAAACACCATATACTGAGCCAATATCTACAGGTAGTCTATGAAGCAAGGAACCGGATTTCAAGTCTCTAATCTGTAGGATGTGTTTTACATCACTCATGTAACTAACAACCAGTTGATCTCCATTAACTGCAGAAGCTGTTGAGAGAACATCCTTTTCGTGTTCTGCAATAACATCAGTCCAGTTGCTCGGTTCCTTCAGATCAACCCGAACTACTTTGTACTTTGGGGCTTCTTTGTTGGTAAAGAACGTAAACAATGTCTCGTCGTTTGCGATAGCAATGTATTGTGCCTCAAATGTGTCGATAAGCTTAACAAATGGAAGCAGAGCGTTGCTTCCTCTAAAACCTTCTAGTCCTTTAGGAAGTGATGAGAGATCACAATGATAAACCTTGTTTACAGGGTCACAACCTTCTTCAATGGACATTATTAAATACTGCATTTGAAGGAGAGAAAAAAAAAAACATAATGGTTGGATCAAAACTCAAAGCCAAAACTTAAGACTTAAAGCATCATAGAGAAACAATAAGTGAAACCATCACCAAGAGGGATGAGAAATGGCTGGATGATTACCTTCCCATCATCAGTGACTTTAGATCCAAACATATGTTTGGGATTGTCTTGGTCTCTCCAACATAAAACATCTTGGGACTGATCAGTCCCAAGGAAATGGTAGTATAACTCATGGTAAAGGTTAGAATTAGTCTCTGTACCAGCATCTATCTTCTCTCCCTCTCTACAGACACAAAAACCACAATCCAAAACAGTTACAAAAACTCTTTACAAAGCTTTAAACACCCAAAAGTTTTACAGTTAAGACAAAAGACTCACAGTGGAGCAGGGTAGCGACTATAGAAAAAGCCTTTCCCATCATGTGTCCATGTAATTCCACTAAACTTAACCTGATCCCATAACAAGAATGACCATTCATGTCAATGATGAAGTTTGTAACTAACGAGTGAAATAAATTCAGCATGAAGGAAGGAAGCCTTACCCAAGATAAAGTATCAGGCTCCACTTTCTTATCTTCAATCTTCATCACTTTAATTGTAACCCAATCACTACCACTAGAGCTAAGACCATAAGCCAAATACTTGGCATCTTCACTGATACAATAAGTGTTTAAAGAAACAGTTCCATCATCACTAAGAGTATTGGGGTCAAGCAAGATCTCTGCTTCAGAATCCAAATCATCCTGGAAAAGAAAAAAAAAAAACAAGTTCAAATATTAACGAAACTGGAGATTGGAAGAAGAGTTACAAAAGAAGATGATCTGATAACTCTCTGCTTCAAATTAATTTACCTGAACATAGAGCACGCTCTGAGCTTGAAGACCAGAGTTATGGAAGTAAAAGTAACTGTTCCCTCGCTTAAAGGGCGTACCGTAACGAGGGTAGTCAATAAATGTCGTGAATTTCTCATGGAGCTTTCCCTTGGATTCGCAAGTTTTGAGCACTGAATCAGACAGTTTCACTTGCTTCTCCACAAACTCTTTCACTTCTTCAGCATCAGGATCTTCCAACCTAACTCAGACAGAACCAAACATAATTTAAGTTACTATTTTTTAACCAAACTAGTTTACGGTTGGACCAAACGGGGGTACTCGGTTTTTCAGACAAAAATATTAATGAGCAAACAAACAAAAATTGGTCCAGAAAATTAGCCTACTGGTCCACTAAGATCAATAATGGGCCATGATATCGATATAGCTGGTCCAAAAAAAAGTTGATGATCTGAAAAATCGTTTGCTACGTTATAAACAAGAAGACCAAAACATTCAAAAATCTCATAGAATAAAAAGAACCAAAGAGTAGTTTTACTTTTTACAGCAGCTGGAAACGAACGCAAAAGATTTTACCAGCGGTAAGGATCGGAGACTTTAACGCCGTGGTAATCATCAACGACAGACTCATCACGCCTGGCCGTCGGGTATTGCAACCGCTCTTCAAACGTCGAGAGAGATCCCATACCTTAGATTTCCGACTAAGAAAAAAACGTAAAGACTTGATGAAATGTAAGTAGTTGGTGTTTAAGTTTCGTGTAGTCAAAGAAAAAAAAAATAAGAAGAAGCAGCGTCTCTGGTGTATTTTATAAAAGAGAAGGGAAACGTGAAGAAATGGAAAGAGCGGGCGTGACAGATGGGTGCATCGAGTCTCTCTCTCTCTCTCTCCCTCTCTCTCTCTCTCTAGTTATGTCGAGATTGTTTCACGAATCTGTCGACACTTTAGTGTAATGCATGTTGCCATTTTTATTATAATTTTGTTATTTCTACACTAACCTACTTTTTTTGTTTGGACCATTTTTTTTGTTTTTCAAACCAAAATAGCAAATTTCTTTTTTTTTTCTCGTTATTTTCTGTACTTATATTCTTCAATTTTTTCGAACCAAAAGAAGAAAAAGTATTTTTTCATTTTTTATCAAGATTAAAATTTATGATTTATTATTGATATCGTCGCCGATAAATGAATTATTTAAAAAAAAAAACACTTAAGATGAAATAAATAT
This sequence comes from Camelina sativa, assembly GCF_030686135.1. Classification (NCBI taxonomy): domain Eukaryota; kingdom Viridiplantae; phylum Streptophyta; class Magnoliopsida; order Brassicales; family Brassicaceae; genus Camelina; species Camelina sativa. The sequence goes on along the minus strand of NC_141896.1, from coordinate 8,778,730 downwards.
ATACATATACATGTTCTGTCGTAAAAGAAATTGATGTTTTTCCCACTTTAATTTTCTGGGTGACGCTAAAACCAACTAAAACATCTGTCAACACAGTTGACTAGTCAACGGTTGTAGTAACCAGCTAATTAATCCACGATCCTGAGAGAGTGACTCAGCCAAACCCCCGACCGCTACTATAGGTTGATTGAAAAAAATATTTCAGTACTATATATGTTAAGCCGCCCCAGTTCCACATTATTTATGTAACTGTTCCATCACAGTTCCTCGTATCGTAGAAAATATACCACTGTTATTCCCATTCGTATCGTATTCTTTGGACATGTTATAGACTAATTTTTGAAGTGTGTCTTTTAGTCCTTAAACAAGATGATCTCATGATAATTAAGCGATTCAGTCTCCAAATAATCTTAACAAGTGTGCGTACGTTAGTGATGGATTAGTCATTGAAGCTAGCTACTAATATAATTTGTTTTCTATTTCAAGGTTTTTTTTCAAGTGTCACCTAAATAAATAATCAGAAAAGACAAATTTAGTGGCTACTGTGACAGATTCGCATATCCTTTGAAGTTTGCTTTATATTTTACTTTCGTGCTTCTTATATACATAAATCGAATTAAAGTGTGTAATGCATATAGAATAATGTTGTTATACTTGGCATCCATTACACATTATTAAGATCGGAACAAAACATTTTATACTTATTTATGTAAAAAGTTGGCGCAACTAATTCTCTGATACACGAATCTTTGGATCTAACCATTATTACTGTTCTAAGTACGTAAAACAAAACAAATTTATTTAAATTCATTTTTGTTATAAAACTAACACTATTTATTAGCATGTCGATATCAAATTAATAGATTTTCTGATAACGATGATTCCAAAAAAAAAAAAAAACTACTGTATATTACAGACATCAGTAGAGAACCTTTAAGACGAGATCAAAATGTGTATGTCGGGCTTGAAGCCCATTCCTATAACTGACTGGAACCCATTTTCCGGATGTAAGCTGGATTGCTCCAGCAAACTAAGTTTTAATTTAATCATAGTCTACAAATGAGTCATGTTAAATTAATTATACACTACAGTCGATAACCTTAAGTAAAACCATATTTTCATTATTTGTCTAAAATCATCAACTCATAACTAGAATGAAAACCAATGCATGAGCATGAATATTTATATCTCATGTATAGATTAATATTGTGGCCTTTAAATAGCTTAATGTTTTTTTGATGAGTTTTTGTGGTCTTGTTTTTTTCTTAAGAATGTTGTAAAGAAAATATTTTGAGCTTCTAAACGCATACAAATCCAGACATATTTTTGTATTAGTGAGAAAATTTTGAACCGAAATTACAATTACTAGTATTATCAAAATTACTGTAGAAAACCGTTTTTTTATAGTAAAACGTCTAGAGTGGTGAAGTGTAGGGATTACGTGGAGCAAACTTTACAAGACTTTGAAAAACATAAAGTCGGTTACCATAATCTTAATGTGAATCTTACTATAATTCATAACTAGATATTCACCCGCGGTACACCGCGGGACTATATTTATAAATAAAAAACAGTTTATATAATTTATTTATAGATTAATTATATACATAACTAAATTTTTTTATGTATCTATTAGATAGTGTGAAAATTGTTTTGTTTGAAGTTTATTGTTTTTTACTATAGGAACTATATCATATAATTTATTAAGTAGTGATTTCTTGAAGAAAAAGACTGTTTGTGTCCTTTTATTTTTCAATTTAAAGATAGTAGTATTGTTATTATGCTGTAATATTCTAAAATATATGTATAGTATAATTTTTGTATTGTAGTTTTGTATGTTTTTTAAACATCTGATTCATTCATTCATCTGAAATTTTGTTGATCTTATTCAACATTAGAGTAATAAGATATGTGAAATTATATACATTGAAGTAATATCTTATTCCCTATTGAAATTTTGGGGAATATATGTGTATATATAATTCCCCATTGAATTTTTTGGTTATTAAGTTTGGAGCCAGTATGTCTTGTATATAATTTGATAGAAATAAAAAAATAGTTATTAGCAGAAAAACAACAATTGCAATATCACTATAACTTATATATATATATATATATATATATATATTGTAATTGGATTTTTTTTTGTGAAATCGTAATTTGATTTTGTTTTTGTTTTGCCTAGATCACTCTAGTCTCAGAAAACAAATATATCATCTTCTTCTTTATTTTCATTGGTCCATTTCCGACATCTCCGCCGTTTTTGACTTTTGGTTAATCGATTTCATATCCTTATTTGTAATGATTTAAGAAGATCATCTTTTGACATTACTTTCCACACCTTGTAGATTTCTTTTACCATTCCATATGTTCTCTTTTCCAACACATACAATAAAGAGAAATGTCTTTCCAATCAGTTTCTTCACTGGATCATGCAAGTTTTCTGGATCCACAATTAAGAATAAAAAAAAATATGGTTTAATAGTTTGACATAAGATAAAGGATATATATATTATTGCAAGAACATATCTCCGAATAGAATAAACAAAAAAATCAATAACAGAACATTGATTTACTTGAGGCCATAGTGGATTGACATGGAGTTGAATACCATCAAAAGAATTAGATAAAAACTTAACACCTGTCATGATAAAGATTATGTAAGCAATGACACAATCATTGATCTTATTTAATCATAAATGAGTCTAACCGGAAGATGTGTTTACTTTTGTAGCCACTTATGTTGTAAAATTTGAGCAGACAAACAACAATACTTCCCTCAGATTTTTGACAGGCTCTAAAAACTTGATCGGAAAAATAATCCCACAACATACTCGCCATTCTTTGATTACTATGTCAAAATATTAGTATTGAAAATCAGAAAATATGACAATTATAACAACAAAATGAATATAGAGAAAACTAAATAGTATGCAAAGGTCACCTTTCATCCCTAAGCTCAAAATCAATATTCAAAGGTGTATCTAATAGTTTTCAGTAAGTTGTGGGTGTTATGTATTTGGTGATGATAATTCTCGTTTAGGTGTAAAATATTTATAGGGTCGATTCTGATTTCTTCTCCAAGGCAATAGTATTTGAGTTAGCAACTAATTAGGGAGAAAAAATCTGTGTAATCAGTTTTATTAAGGAATATGCTAGGAATCACACATTATTACTTTGATTAGGAAGAGATATGATTTTCAAGTTTAGGGAATGTTATATTTAATTAATTAATTATCAAATTAGTAAATAATAATGACTTTGATTATTTAGGAAAGTTGCGATTTAGTGGGAATAATTGTTTGCAAAAATTGAAAATCTTATCATTATTTAATAAATCGTAAATTATAAATTAAAAATATTTAATACAATGGCAGGGTTGTAAATAAGTTGGAACTTGAGGAATTTTTTCATAAATGTTTCTGAAAATGTATATATAGATTATTAAATCCGCAAACTTGTTACATGATACTCATTTACAACATAACATTTATAGAAGATGAGAGTCATGAGACAACATAGATTAATGATTTGGGATTCATGTGGCTTGGTAAGTGAGTAGTACTCTCTATGATATTATCACCACATTCTTCATCCTCTGATTATACATGTACGAGTTTCTACAGGCTCTGGATATTCATTGCCCACCTTCGTGCCAAATGAAATTTTATGATCAGTAGAGCCTCTTTCATGTTGGAGCTCCATCGAAACTAGTAAACTCTTCGTGCCTTGATAGAATGATAGTGGAAAACAAATTTGAGATATAGATATACTTTTTTTTTATTTATTAATTGAAAACCTCGTTATACTTAGAAACCATGTTTGCTGCACAGCTGATTATCTAGAACATTGAAATACAAGTGTGAAAATTTATGATCTAATAGTACTCACGCAAAACCTGAAAGGCTGAAACCAAACTTATTAGATCTCAGTAAATTTGGTCTCACTGACAATAGAGACTTATTGGTCAATCAGACGAAGTTCAATGTTAATTTCATTACTTTGATATTTTTTCTTTCTTTTTTTTTTTGTTTAACTTAGTAGATCAATATTTTACTTGGTACGGATTTATACTTAATTTGTTCCATAAATCAAGGAATATACGTAAGGAACAAAATTATATCCATTTACTCACCAGCATTGTAATTAGCTATCATGAAATGTGATACATGCATATACCCAAAAATATAAATAAATATGTATGACTTGCGTGTTTTTCCTAGAGATAACAAATAACTATGATCAATGAACAAATTAGTGGAAACTCAAACAAATACTCCTGATCAAAATAATTAAAGCAAGCTATTCATGAACTTTGTATATATATAGAGGTCAGAAATCATACCAAATGAAGGAGTACACATAATCTCTACTACTGTTTCTTCGACTTCAAATAGAACGTAACAAGGGAACATCATAATAACATCGTAGACTTCAAAACAAGATGCTCTCCTTTCCCACATTACCATTTCTCAAAGTAAAACAAAATCTTGATTACCTTTTTGAAATTCTGGGTCCTTCTCTTCTTTTTTCTTTAGTGTTTTTAACCTTTTTCTAGAAGACGGAACATTAAAACCGCACACTAGTCAATCTTCTTACGATATAGTCCAAAGGTTACACACTAGAGATGAGGAAAAAGGACGACGGTTATATATGAGGCTTTTTTGAAAAAAATAATAATACCATTAAAAAAATGAAATGCAATCTCAACACACAAATTAAAGAAACAGTTATGAACACATATTAAAAACGAATTTTATATGAACTCAAACGGAAAAGGAGCAAGAAAATCAAAGATACGTGAAACGAGAGAAGGGTTAATCAAAAAATTACCGCCAGATCATCGAATCTCGTACGCCAGCGCCAAAATACTAAACAAGATCGTCAGATTCAAGATATTGATAAAGTTATGTATAGATCAAGAGGGTTTTACGAAGAAACCCTAACAGATCTCTATTGGCAGTATACCCACCTCCTTCTTCCACACACATGCAGATATGTATAGAAGGAGGTGGACAGAATGCCAAAGAAGTCTGCAAGAAACTCTTTGTCAAACCCTCATGAAAAGGAACTAAAAAATGTTTAAAGATCCAGTCTGTTTCCAGTGTTCTTTAAGGAGACCCTCTCATAAAATTGTATGTACTATACACGGAGAGAGACAAAAAGAAGTATGTATGTGATGGAATAGTGATGGGAGAGAAGGAAGGTGGTGATATTTATTGGTATTGAGATTGAGAGGCAGACGAGTTCTGTTTACGATGGGTTATATATATATATATATATATATATAGCTTGGCTTAAAACCCTAGATGGCTGTGATGTAATAAGAAAAGAGATCGAAAGGATTCAGATTTGAATAGAGCTCAGATCTAACAACATCGATCAGCAGATAATAATGGTGGGAGAGAGAGATAGACTTTAAAAGAAGGAACAAAAAAAAAGAAAAGAGAAACTGTGAATAGTTTTTTTTCCTTGGGTTTTTTTTTTTGTTTTGTTTCTTCACTAAAAATAGGTAGCAACCTTTCAACGGGGTTTTACCTTTGCGCCTACCGTTTCCGTTTGCCTTTTCTTTTCTATTGTTTTTTTCACCCTTTTCCAATAGCTAAAGAAACGTTGACGTTGGCAATATGTACAGAGTGTAACCCAAAAGATAAATTAATATTAAATAACTAACAACAGATGTATAAAGTATTTATGGAACTATATACTATTTTGTAATTTGAATAATATAACGTCCTGCATGTTTTCTAAAAATCAATAACAGTTATTTCTTTTTCTTTTGGATGATAACAATTGCAGCAATTTATTATTCGTACTCTAGAGACTAGAACATATAAAACGAAAAAAAAAAATGACGACAAAAAAAAAAAAAAACGAAAAAAAAAACAAAATGTTGAAGTCTTAACTATATCGAACTTTCGAGCTAGCAGTAGCAGTCATTGTTTTTGTCGGTCGAGACTGAAAATTGATTTTCATAATGTGTAATATACCGTTCATCATATATATTAGCTATTAAAAACTTACGAACTATTGTAAATAACCTCTTTATATATTGTTTAATATATTGTAAACAATGTGTAATATATTGTTTCTACGGCTTTTTTTTTTTTTTTTTGGGCTGTAGCAACTTCTGTAAATAACCTCTTTCCCTCGGGTAATATAATTCACATTTTATCAAAAAAAAAAAAAAAAAACTTACGAACTAATGAAAATATATGTTCTAGCTAGTATAGAAACTAAACATGAACAGATTGAACGTATACTGTGTGTGACCTGTAATAAGATATTATAATAGATTGAACCAAAATATGCGTGGTTAGCACCATGCATGTTGTCACGTTGATCACCACAGCCGTTACTAGTAACAGATAAATTATTAAAATTGATTAATAGTAACGTATATAAATCCGAAATTACGGCACCGATTCGTATCTGTCTACGTACGTCACGTTGCAGTGTATCTCAAACGCATAATAAATAATAAATCTATATATTTAACACATAATTATAGTATAATATTGCGAACATGTTGATATGAATCTAACAATTTTCTCACTTCTGATTCATGCGACGGTGCGAGACAACTTCCATATAATGGGTCCATTTACAAGCCACTAGAGGAGTGGATTACAGAATCCAAGGTTCAGGGTAAAAAACTAAAAATGAATAACAACAGTAAGAGTGTAAGACGTCTAAAGGTTAAACCTACTCCAAAGTTCAAACTATTACTCTAGCTAGGCTCATTAAAAAGGGTTCTACCTTTAAGGTTGACAAGGGTCAATCTCTTCTCTATTTTTTTTTTTTTTTTTTTACATGGACAGTCTCTAGCTAACATTGATTACAATACAAAAGAAAATAGAAATAATTGTTGGAACATTACAGATTAGCAATAGGAATTGCAAACATCTTTCCCTACCGTCGATTGATATATGTCGCACTCATCACACCCACGACCTTGATAATCTCCTTTATGCGCGTAGACAAAAATTGCTTCGACAAATCCCTACTTTTTGTTTATAAAATAGTATTGCCACACAACATCTTCACTTACTAGTTTTTGAGTTTTTTTTTTTCTTAGTGAAAAAGGAACAATCAATAAAAGAGTTAGTACGTATCGTCATAAATCCGTATGATCAATAATAATAGATGCACCAATTGAAGATATTGATTGCACCAACTAATAATAATACTCCTTCGCTATTTATTGCCTGAATCAACTCCACCCCCTATTTTTGGCCCCATCAACACCTCCTCTGCTCGCTCAAATTATTTTTTTTCACAAATTGAAAAAAGTAGTTGATTCAGAACATTGGTAATCTTTCCTATAAAGGTTTAAAGCTCACTAGTATTAAATTCTAATCAATATTCCTATATTCTTGATTAAATTGACTGGAATTAGCGAGAATGAATGTTTCACAGTTTGTTGGATTCCATCGACTACAATAACTTACCATTTGAAAAGGGGGGGGGGGGGGGGAACACTCAATAGAAACCACTGTATAAGATTTCAGTGACTTCAATATTATGCCTGCCAGTTTATTTTATTTCTCACATAGTCACATTTATGCATTAGGTTTATAATGACGAAAAAATCAGAAAAGTCGAAAACATAACCTCTGATGGAAATGGGTTTGATATTTATATTTGCATTCAATGAAAATGAAAATAAAAACTGAAATATCGGGTTTGTCGGGTTGTGAAGATGTCAGTGCTATGATTGAAACATTTAATAAAAGACTCAAATTTTTCTGCTTTCCAGAGCATTACAGGCTATTGGATTCAACTTCTTCTATTGTAAGGTTTAAGCTATATTCAAAAATCAAAATTAACACATGTAAAATCATGTGTTCCTTTACATCTTTATTCATCACTATTAAATACGTACGTTTTACATGAAAGATAGTTAGAAACTAAGATTTAGTCAAATACAAACGGTCACATGAATCTTCTTAAGCAATGTTTTTTTTTTTTTTTTTTTTTTTTTTTTTTTTTAAATTATGAATATTCAATTTTTTTCTTTTTTCTTTTTGATAACTTCAACTTTCTCTCAAATTAAGGGATGCCACAATGATCAGAACTCGATCGTTTGACAAATTAAACGGATGCCACAGTCTAAATGATCAGTATATGTATATACATTACTCTCATTTTTTGATAATACATTTTAGGTATAGCTCCAAATGTAACCATAAAAAGTCTCTCGTTGACGACTTATTTATTACCTTTCTTACGTTATTGACAGGCTCATTAGCCATTGTTTGTTGAAGACAATGTGTTTCTATGTACGAATCTGATATTCTAGACGATTTGATTCAAATTCATTTAGTTTTTGTACAACGATTTCAAGCAAAATTTCCGTTAAGAGCATCAACGTAATCGCTGTGGACGCCAAATTTATATATGTTCAGGTCTTCATTTTAGAAGATGCTCTTTGAACGTAAAAGTCTGTTATCCCATCTTGACATAAATCAGATAATGAATTTGAGAATCTAACTAGTTCAATTTAGATTGGTATGTGTAAAGATAGTCTTAAATTTTTGCATCGTTAACGAACGTCACTATAATGAATAGCTAGCTAGTTTTCAAAATTTTAATATCCATTTAGCTCAGTATTTTTTGTGATAGAATGTTAGCTAGGTAAGTACTAATGATAAATTTTAACAAAAAAAAATATAAAGTACTAGTAAATGTAGTAAATAACAAAGAGGTATACTGAAACATCCAAATTTGAAAACACTTTCGGGTTGAGCATATTAAATGGTCCAAACCTAAAACATCCTAAAGGTTCAAATCCTTCGATTCAATAAATATTGGGGTAAGTTAAAAGTTTGGCAAAAGTGGATTAAATACTATAAGAAGAACAATTACAAGTCGTCCGCGCAAATCATAATTATGTTTTGGCGAACTTATTCCCTTCTTTTCACTTTTTTCCTTATGCATGCGTAGACACTCTCATGCATATCATCATGATTATCGTCATTTACTATAATTTTTATGTGTATTAATTTAATTAAAGTTCACGACCAAACATTTGATTACTATTTATTACATATTTATTAAATAATCCAGTTTTACTTACGAAATATAGAAAAATTGTAATTTTCTTAGCTAGAAAAAAAAATTGCAAATCAAAATTGGTATGTTAGTTAAAAGATAGTGTTATAAATTTGCATATGTATGGTTAACATGGGTGTTGTTGATCAATGATCATATTTTATAAGAAGGAATAAGTTGAGTTTCTTTTCTTCCTTTTAAATCGGGAAGGTCTATGTGAGATTCCATGATCAAATCTTTTAGGGCAGCATATCATCACGTGATGCAGAAGGTATTTAATGAAATAATTTGATTTGCTGTTTATGCAGTTGCCGAGAGTATCTTTATTGACATTTAAAACTCAAATTCGTATTAAAAGAAAATACAATTTCCATAGAAAATGACGATTGCAGAAATAAAAACGTAGAGGATAAAAGGATGGAAAAGACAGTGTTGGGTTGGGTCGAACGTCAAGTGATAAGATGTCACAAAAGATTGGCTTTTTGTTATATGATTTCAAAACATGAATCATGAAGTCCCATGACTATATATAATATTCACGTCACCTACTTTTTTTTTTTAATTCGGTATCCTTTACCCTTTTTACTCCTGTATTATGTTATTAGTTTCATAACATTAAACTGCTCATGGTTTAACGACGAGTCATGTCTACTTAGCTAGGGTAGACACACTTTTTCAAGCTTCGACCTAAAGTTCTACTAATTGAATTTTGGTTTAGCATGATTTTTTTTGGGGTCAACGAATATGGTGTAGCATAAGTGAAACCTTTAAAACAAAAATCCCAACATATGCCAAATATAAATTCAAATGGGTTAATTAATGGTGTATATAAAAGTGCGGTCAATACAACAATATATATTGTATGATGATGATCAATGAGCTCGATTTTCTTATTGCAACTATACTAACGAATGAACCTAATATTGTAATATTCATGTCCATAATATATCGCCAGAAAAGAAACTAAGATATGATCATGATCTCAAAATAAATTTATAACTATGTTATTCACCCTCTTTTTTTTTTTGCAATGACTATCAACATATGTAAAAATATCTTAGTTCAAATTTAAGATAAAAACTCAAAATGTACATGATGTAGCATTTGTTAATTTTACTTAAATATTCATTTTATGTATCTTTCAATTACTATGTATCTTAATTTTCAAAGAAACAATGAAAAAGTAATGAAAATTACTGTTGGTTGCTCAAATGTGTGGGGAAAGTAATGAAAATTACTAGCATAACTGTTTAGGTCCCCCCAATTGTTTCAACAATATTTGGGTTTCAAGGCCCAATCTTTCACTCAGGGATACTAGACCTTTCTAGGCCCAGCTCATAAATAAGCGCTGATTGTAAAACGGCGTCGTACAGAAAGGACTCCTTCGTCTTCTAAGTTCTAGGGTTCTACGAGGGTACAGAACTAAACTTAACCGTAGCAAAGAGCTACACTTTGTGGTGAAAATGGAGAATCAGGAGCCTGAAATCGAGAAATTGCCCGAAGAAGAAGAGGCTCCTGATCGAGAACCAGACCAGAAGAAGCTCAAAATCTCAACCATCGGCCATGAAACGGATTCGTCGGTTCCCGCCGCCGGCGGAAGCAACGTCGCTGAGCACAGAAAGCCAAAATACAGGCGGCGGAAAGTTGCAATCGTGTTCGCGTTTTGCGGAGTAGGGTATCAGGGAATGCAAAAGAACCCCGGAGCCAAAACCATTGAAGGCGAGCTCGAAGAGGCTTTGTTCCATGCCGGAGCCGTACCTGAAGCCGATCGGAACAAGCCAAGAAGTTACGAGTGGGCACGATCCGCTCGAACCGATAAAGGCGTGAGTGCGGTTGGGCAGGTGGTTTCTGGTCGTTTCTATGTTGATCCGCCTGGATTTGTTGAGCGGCTCAATTCGAATCTACCTGATCAGATTCGTGTGTTTGGGTACAAGCGTGTGGCTCCGTCGTTTAGCTCCAAAAAGTTCTGTGATCGGAGGAGGTATGTGTATCTAATCCCAGTTTTTGCTTTGGATCCATGTGTACATAGCGAAGCTGAGATGGTTAGAACGGATTTAGGATACGAATATGTCAAATGTGTGGAGTGCTCTGAGAAAGGTTATAAGATTCCAGTTGGTGTTATGGGCAAAGACACTGATTGTGATTCAAAATCATTGGAGGTTCAGTCAGACATTTCGTCGAGCAACTGTGATGCATTAGGAACTGATGTCAAGTGTGAAGCTTTGAGCTCTACTAGTGTACCTAATGGAGAAGATAACTTAAACTTGGAAGTTGTAGATGGGGCTGATGTATCTGCTCGTGTTGTGACAGAGGAAATCCCTGATTCAAGCTCTAAAGCAGAGGATATGGAAGAATCGAATTTGGCTAAGGGAGAGATGAACAATGGGGAAGGAAGAGAGGTGTCAGAGAGCAGTTTCTGTTATGGAGAGAAGGAAAAGGAGAGGTTTAATAGGATACTAAGCTATTATGTTGGTTCACATAACTTCCACAACTTCACCACGAGAACAAAAGCAGCAGACCCAGCTGCGAATCGCTACATTCTCTCTTTCAATGCAAACACTGTGATTAACCTCGATGGGAAAGATTTTGTCAAGTGTGAAGTTGTTGGACAGAGCTTCATGCTTCATCAAATCCGGAAAATGATTGGACTTGCTGTTGCAGTCATGAGGAACTATGCATCTGAATCACTGATCGAAACTGCCTTCAAGAAGTAAGCTTTTTGTTTCTTATTATAATTACCTGAATATATATAATTGTTTGAGGCTTATTGATGATGGAATTGGTAACTCTTTAACCAGGGATGTGAGAATAAATGTACCGATGGCACCAGAAGTTGGATTATACCTTGATGAATGCTTCTTCACGTCTTACAACAAAAGGTTTAAAGGCAGTCATGAAGAGGTGTCGATGGAAGAGTACAAGGAAGTAGCTGAAGAGTTCAAATGGAAACATGTTTACTCACATATTGGCTCAGCTGAAGAAAAAGATGGAGCTGTGGCTATTTGGTTACATTCGCTAAACCAGAGAAACTATCCTGATCTACGAAGCAATGAATACAAACCGGATGAAGTCATTGTCTATAAGAAGATTGGTGAAGCCTCTGAACAGATGATCCATGAAGAGAAAATGATAGTGAGAGAGAACAGTAATGGCATTGTCGATAAGGTAAATGATGGAACTTCTGAAGGAAAGACTATGGAAGAAGGGGCTACACTTGTAGAGAACACAACCGGGTGAAGCCGCTTTTGTCTGCGCATCCACCACAGGTCCAAACCGGACTAGTGACAGACGAGTGACTTGATATGCCTCATTTGAAAAGAAAGGTTTATGACATTGTTTTCGTGTATCCCCTTTGAGTTATGTCTATGTTGGAAATTCAAGTCATGTGTTAACCGTTATGACATTTTGATCTTATTATTATGATGTTATCGAATAAAAATGCTATGCCAATTTTAATTTTTTCATTTGTAACAAAGCCATTTTTTGTTTTTTTTGAGTATATCCCTTCATAAAAATATTATGACCTCCAAATAAGCAATACGATCATCACTAACACAAAAAAGAAGTAAAAAAAATGCATGGAATAATTACCCCACTAAAACCAATGTACACGACCCTGAATCAAATATAAAATCAATATATAACACAACCAGCAAAAATGGCCCCAACTGCCACTGTCGTCATCTCATCTCCATGGTGTTTTCTCTAACGTCTTGGTTTCACTTTCTCTCAAATTAGTAAAATAAAAGTAGGTCTAAATTGTTGCACATACACATGACTCCTCCTTACACAACCAGCACTAGGATCGAACTACCACTCAAAAGCTAGCTTAGCTAAGACCAAAGAACAGTTGTGGATTTAAGTTCTTAAATATTCATTCGACGTTTCTTTCTTGTGCATCAAAAACATTAATGTCGATGTATTTTATTTTACTTTTATGAGTTGGTAATAATAGGGTCATAAACTATATGACGAGGTATTGAGTGGTCGGTGCCATACGAACGACGAGACGTGGTTTGCTATTTCTAAAAGAGGCCGAATCGCTTTTCTTATGGAATATGGATACAAATCCCTTCCCAGTCCAATACCGCGGCCCCGAGATTCATACTCTTGAGTTCGTAGAGGTTTTGATTAACTTGCGTCTCTTCTTTTGCTTTTTTTCTTTTCCTTTCGATTAAAGTATTTGAATTCTCGAGGGATTGCTTTGATCAAGACTGAGAGTCCAGAGGAATGAAGAAAATGTTTATTTTCAAAACTCTTAACAGCTGATCACTAAAGATTGCTATTTTCCAATATGATTACTTTCAGTTTCACAAATTAGTAATATATCACACAAATTCACAAAATTAACAACAAATTGAAAAAACAATTCGGAGTAATATGGAGCCACTAAAACAACCTTTTTTACCCTCTTTGGATTTTGGTATGCTAAATATTTATTTCAGATGTCATAATGAAAGTGAACAAGCTTTGCAATGGATATCATGCAAATCTTTCAACTTGTGTCACTAGAAATCTGTTTTTCTCTATTTTTATCCATAATATAGAGAAATGGAGAAAACTATTGTGCAGCATCCGAATATCTAGTTGATGATGATGATGTAAATAGGGCTTTCTAAACCTTGTTGATTCAGGAAAACATATTCCAAATCTATGAACTTTAATACGTTATGGATATTCCTAAAAGAGATTTTTTCTAAAAGAGATTTTGAAAGTGGTTTTCAGAGTGCTGTCCAATTATGAATTTAATCAACTTTGATAAAATTACATTGTTCTCTAATTAATAATTTAAGAAACTAATCAAAAAAAATTATTATGATTGGATATAATATTTGTTGACTTTTTTCTCCAAAATATAGAAAATAATAACTGATATTACCCAGCAATCTAAAAAACTATAAATACATAATCTTATGAGATTTCATGATTGCAATTTGCATCCAAGGCATCTAATACATTTTTATTAAATCTATGGGAAAGTCATAAATCTAATAGAATTTGTTATTTTTAATTTATCTTTATAATGGTCATATTGTCTTGCAGTTTTCCTCTATCAATTAATCATTAGTTTTCCTTTCTTTTGTTGTCTATGACTATAAACATAATTCTTAATTAAAGTCATTAATTTTTCTTATAAATTTTACTGATCTCATCAAAGATATTTATTAGTATATTTTTGTTTTCAAATCCATGGAAATGTCATAATATTAATTATTTCTAGTAGAATTGGGAAAAGTTTAATTTATCTTATAACGGTGCTTGATTGTTACATTTCTTTTTAATTAATGTCTTGCTAGCTAGCTATAAATTAAAAATACTCTTTAAACAATCTCACATCATCATCATCAAATCAGGGAAACAAACGAAGATTATAATAAAGTTTGATTCATCTCTGATCATGGATGGTTTACCCGGAAATTATCACGTAGATTCATCTTCAACCATGAAAAGTTTACCTTTGCATCTCCTCGACGACATTCTCTTCAGATTGGAACCCAAATCTATTGCGATGATGCGATGCACTGATAGATATTTCAAGTCGCATATTTCCGATGATCCGATGTTTGAAATCGGATACTTTTCTCGGGCCATACCTAATTTGCTTCATATTTACGGCATATACATCACTTATGTCTACTTCCAGCCTTTGGTCTCTCCATGGGATACCATGTCAGAGGGAACTTTTAGGTATGAATCAATGTATGGACACCATTGTTCCCTTTTCGGCTCATCATCCGGCCTTCTCCTACTATACATCAATGGCCTCTTCGTCGCAAATCCCCTCACAAAGAGGTTTCGGTTCTTGGATCACTCTGGATCAATACTTTTGCCTAGAATAGTGGGTGGTGCCAGTTTCATGGATCGTAATGATCGTAGAGCGATGTGCGTCGGTTTCGTGGTAAATCCAACAACTAAGAGGTTCAAGATTGCCTGCATACTTGAGATGCAGAAGAGGTGTGGATTCGAAATCAGCGATGGAGATTCATGGAGATTATCAAAAACGACCATCAATGATGACTCAAAAAGTGATCTCACAACATGGATGAAACCTGTTTACTTGCATGGCACTCTACATTGGTTTAGAAATGACGGGAGCATCATGGCTTTCAATCCCGAGACAGAGCAAGGACGCTTCATTCCTTCAACTTTCCATCGGGAAAAATATACGAAACTGTTATTTGCGGCAGACGGTAAGACCAATCGCCTAACCTTAATATCAGGGACAAAAGAAACAATCTCATTTTACACACTCCTCGGGAAGCCTAAATGGACCCTTGCCAGGCGGATCAAGAACGTATCTATGGAAGACAATAGGGTTTCAAACTGGAAACTGGTTACATACGACGGCACGCGTCTTGTAGTGAGGGTGTATATGAAATATGCTATCGGAGCTTTGGTTCATGTGTACGACATGGAAGCTGACAGTTGGAGAGTTTTAGGGTCGGCCACAAAATGGGAATCCGACAGCGTCTGGAATTCCTATATGTTTACGCCCTCCTTCTTCTCTGTCGAGGAGGACGCGCATAATTATAAGGCGATTGTAGCGTCTAAAGAAGATGACCCACGCATCTATTATCTAAGAGCAGTTATGGGAATCAAGTAAACTATTTCATGTTTCACTTATTTTGGGTCAATAAAATATTAATACATAAAGTTTCCTTGATATATAAGAGAATGTTTGTTTCTCATATGCTTTTTTCTAATGGTTTCATTTATTTTGGGTAAAAAAAGCAGTTGTATAAGAAAATATTTTTAAAACACAAGCGGGTTCTCTCTTTATGTGGATCAGTGATTATATATAACATATTTAAAACAGTTTTCATGAGGAAGAAAAGTTGCAACCTGTAGATCCAAAAAAGTTAACCTTGAAATGAAACAAAGCCAGGGTTTTTCAATTATCGTACAACTGGTAAGAAAACCATTGATACCATTTAGATTAACGAAAAAAAAAAAAACATCTGGAATTTGAATGACTAGAAGCTTGCCGTGTTAAACTAAGAATCAAAATGGAGATATATGTTCGATTCGAAGCATGAACAAAAGGAAAAGAATAACATGTTCCATATATATATAATATATTGTAGACAATCCAAATTCAGTGATCAAGTCTCACTTCTCTTCTTGTTCAAGGATCAAGAAGATAGCTTGATGCACCAATTTCCCAAATGACAGCAACCAACTGGTGCTTATATTCTTCATTCATCCGGTCTCACTATCTGATTCCTTGAAATTACAGTCAAAGAGACTTCACAAAAGCCTGATCATATCCACATAGACTTAATATGTAGTGTGTCTGTCATCTACATACTGTATATAGCTCTTAGGCGCGTGGGGTAGCTAGTTATGTTGAATGAAGAAGTAGAATTAGCTAGTAAAGGAAAAAAGCAGAGCAGGCTCTTTTTGGTTTCAACATCGCCTATAGTTACAAAGAACGTTGCTGATCACATCCGAGTACTATGATATTATTTAGATAATAAGTAAGCTTTGTTGATACTCTAATAGATCGAATTAGGTTCTAACTTTCAAAAGATTAAAAATGAAAACTATCAAGCGTTTTGCAGAATATATATATATATATATGATTATAGAACTTAAGCTCTCTCTTAAATTCAAATACATTAAAATAAAATCTAGACCTCAATGGCATCACTTAAAATCGTAAGTTGGCACAGGAGGTGCATCAAAGCTTTCCAAAATGTGAGTTTTGCTCCCTGAATCATCCTCTGTTTCCTTCTTCTTAAACCAAGAACCAAACCAAGATCCCAAACCTGCCTCCGAACCAGAAGAAGAAGAAGAAGGAGTCGTATCCGGCACAGGCTGACCAAAAACCTGACCCATAGTAGCCGCACCACCATACGGCATAGAAGCTGCAGCATCCTGCATCTGCATGAACTGCTCGTTCGGCGTAAGACTCGCAAATTTGTTCATCATGATATTAGCTCCTTCTATGAGAGCCAAAAGCACACCCCCGAGTACAGCCGACCGACCGGACGCACGGAGGCCTTGACGCAAAGAGAGAAATCCTCCGGTGGCGGCGCCGGAAATAATCGAGTTCCATGGATCTTCCTTCTGTCTCGCGTACACCAAGGCGCAATCGAAGGCTGAGTAAAGACCACCCCACACGGCGAAGCTTCCCCCGTATTTAGGGCCATTCATTCGAAGAGATTGAACTCCGCCGGAGAGACGAGCTCCGGCGGGAGAGTTGTAGATTCCTCTCATGAAAAAAACCGCTGATCCACCAACAGCACCCATGCCGAACGCACCTCCGATGTCATCTAGGATCCGATCGGGACATGGTTCTCTCGTACTGTCTGGAGTTGCCATCGATTTCGTTCTTGTTCTACAAGTAAAAAACTTCTAGGGTTTAAGAAAAGAAACCTAGAGAGTTTATGAATTTTAAAGAACGAGGAAAAAGAAAGTAGTACAAAAATGGAAAAATATAACTGACCGTGATTGCTTTTCGTGTTCATCACGTTTTTGACGATAGTCAAAGCCCATCAAGGCCCATTTGTAAATACGCGCATCATTATGAAGATAAAAAAAAATAAAAATGCCACGTCATTTGAGAACCTTATCTTATTTTTGACACAAAAACGCGTACGTGGACAAATACTCGCCACGTCACGACACAAGTATCTAAAATCAACCAATCACAACGCGTCAGTACAGATAACTCGTGTCTGTGGAGTTTGGTCTGAGAGCCATCCATTGTCCTATCTCACTTCTCTCTCTCACCACATAAAACTCACAATTCTCTCAATCGAACTCAAAGAATAAGCAAACAGAAAAAAAAAAAACCTTATCTCATCAAACTAAAGAATCTCTTTCTTCATTATGGCCTCAGTAACCTCAGCCACCGTTGCGATCCCATCTTTCACCGGCCTTAAAGCCTCAACCATCAAACCTTCCGCCTCCGTCAGAATCAACACCGCTGTTGCTGCGTCACCGAAGCTTACTGTGAAGTCATCTCTAAAGGACTTCGGAGTCGCGGCCGTAGCGGCTGCAGCTTCAATTGCTTTGGCTGGAAACGCCATGGCGATAGAGGTTCTCTTGGGAGGAGGAGATGGGTCGTTAGCTTTTATTCCCAACGACTTCTCTATCTCCAAAGGTGAGAAGATCGTGTTCAAGAACAATGCTGGGTTCCCGCACAACGTTGTGTTCGATGAAGACGAGATCCCAAGTGGCGTCGACGTGGCCAAGATCTCGATGAGTGAGGAAGCTCTACTTAATGCTCCCGGAGAGACCTACGAGGTTTCTTTGACCGAGCCTGGTACTTACAGTTTCTACTGTGCCCCACACCAGGGTGCTGGTATGGTCGGTAAAGTCACCGTTAACTAAAAAAATTTGTGTGTGAGTAAGTGAGGGAGTCTCGGATTCAAGTAGAGGCTTTGCTTTCACATTCTTACATAATGTGTTTTGTAATTCTAAAGAGTGTTGAATCGAATGGACCGTGGTTGTTGTTATATTACTGGTTCCATAAATTGCTTTTGGTTGGTTTATAATAAATTATATGTAGTTGATGTCTCGTTCTCTAAAGGTTTTTAAGAATATGATTAGGATTGAAAAATGTAGTATAAGCGCTTTTTATAGAGTGTTTAGTAGTCTAATTTGGAGCAAAAGTTAGAGGGAAGGTTATTTGTGTATAGATTGATCACAATATACTTTAAAGTGATGTTTGCGAACTTATTGATGATATTATCTGACTGAGAGAAAGTATCTGACTGAAACGGGTAGATTAGTGGTGGTGTAACATTATCAAACTTAATTTAAACTAAGGATACATTCATTGTAAAAAGGATATTTTTTTGGGTTGAATATATTTTTACATTCATTCAAAAAAAAAAATATATATATATATATATATTGATTATAATAGGTCTTGATCAAGATTTTAGTTCACATAACAGTGTAGAAATACATTTGTACCATGTATATGTTCACTAAACCATAATATATATGAATCTAACTGTAGCAACTAGCAAGTATGAAGTTATATGCATAAATACAGTTATCAGATGTATAAATTAAGGCCACAGTAGGTGAGAACACAGTTTACATAACAAGCATAAACCTTTAGAGCTTAAAAATGAGATTAAACCCTTCTACATCATCATACAAAGAACTAGCCAAAAACATGTTACAAAATGTAATAATGTGTATAAATCCATCATCTCAACTCTTCTCTTTCGTAATAAGGGGTTTTTAGCTGTCTCATTGATCCACTAGTTTTATGGTGTGACGAATGCCTTTCATCACGAAAAATGGACTTACCGACTTAGTGAAGTTAAGTTAATAATCGGAAAATTTTAATGGCCCATTTTAGCCCATTAAAGTGATTGGACTAGTAAGCCTACTCGTACATGCAATAGAGATATTCCAGGGAGGAAGGGGTATACAGAGATAACTAAAATATATTGGTCTAATGAATATTACAGTTTCTCTACATGAATTCGATTGAATCGGTTGTGCTTTGTGGCTTTTTTTTATAGTGCGAACAAAAGTATATCAATATATATTTTGTGTCTATTAGAGTGGGAAAATACAAAAAGGAGCAGTTCAGAAGACATCAGAGATCCAAAGGTTAAAAAAGAAAAAAGGAAGAAGGGGGAGAAAGAGCATCTTTTGAGATGATGTGGTCTGATAACACAAGCCAAACAAGAAAGCGACAAAAGATGGTAAAGGGCAGATCAACGGAGTCATATGAGTCGACTTTTGTAAACAATTCGAAAAGCCTTCTTTATGTATGTAAAAGAGCAGCTTCCACGTGATTTCACTTTCTCTGGTCGGTACTTCTCCCTCTCATAATGTCCATTCATCTTTGTTGTTTAGTCAGAAAAAAAAAAAAAAACTAGATCGGTTTTACTTTTCTACTTTCCAATTTTATTTTCTAGTTTCCAATTTTGCTGACTTTGCTTCTGTGAGTTTTCATAAAGACATTTTTGGTGTTTAGGATACAAATCACAAATAAAGTTGATTGATTAAGAAAAATCGTTACAAAGAGAGTCAATTAGCCAAATAGGCTTCAATACAGAATCAGCATAATATGATAAGAGATAGCAAATGAAGTGATAGTGTGTGTAGAGGTCGATGTTGCAGCTGTGGTTAGAGAGGAACTAAGGTGATGCATTGGCTAATATGCCTGTTTGGCTATTTCCAGAGGAGTTGGCAGGATCCATGATACCTAATGGATTGCCAAATTGCAAGTGATAAGTTTGAATCTGGACAAGGTTTAGTAGGAATGGTTCAATTCTGTTTTATATATATAAAGAAAATAAATAAGATGAATGTATGAGAGCATACATGAAAAGCACAAAGACACTTTGCATAATCTAATTTGGTTATCCAATTATTGTAATTATTATATGAGAGAAGCAGAGGCTGTACTCTTCTTCCACCACACGTGATCCCCTCGAAGACGGCCATACTTCAAATTTGGCGTTACGCACCCCCCTCAGTCCCTCACACCAGGGACCTCACTTTTCTCTATCCATTTATTTTATTAATACTAGTATTTACTAGTACTATTTTTCGAAATATTCCATTAGTTACACTATTAATTTTCTTTTTGGTAATCTAACAATACTAATTGAGAACTCATTCCTTGGAGACTTTTCAAATAAAATTGTCTTTTAATGCAAAAATTGTTTCCAAGCGTTACAATTCCTTGGATTTTTTTTTAGTCAAAGAGCAGCAAATCAGGTTCTCTTCTCATAAATATTTGGAATGCGAAATTAGCGTAAACCACATTTTATTCCACACCAAAAAAAAAAAGTAAAGACCTTCTCTTCTAAAATTTACTTTTCACATTTATTATCCAACTGGCAAGGTAAAAAAATAAATATTCCTAATAAAATGGAATCTAAAAAAAAAAACAATTGTATTCTTCTTGTTTTGCATTTTTAATTTTAAGTTTTGTATGTTAAATTTGAACAACTTTTACGGAAGAGAGAAACAAAAATCAAAATTTCAAAATTGTTCTTAATTTAGCTTGTAATTTCCATCTTTATTTTAGATTTTTTTTTTCTCTTTTTGGTTTAAAGATTCTCTCAGTATATATATCTCGACAATAAATAAAAATAATAATTAAAAAAAATAGACTCCAAATTTTTTTGTCATAAAATCCAACAAGAAGTAAAAAAAAAAAAAAGAGGCGTAAAACTCTCTCTCTCTCTCTTTCTTCTTCTCCCTCACTCTTAACGAAAAATGGAGACGCTAACACTCTTCGTCACCGGCGCTCTAGTCGCCGTCGGTATCTACTGGTTCCTCTGTGTCCTCGGTCCAGCAGAGCGTAAAGGCAAACGAGCAGTAGATCTCTCCGGCGGCTCAATCTCCGCCGAGAAAGTCCAAGACAACTACAAACAATACTGGTCTTTCTTTCGCCGTCCCAAAGAAATCGAAACCGCCGAGAAAGTTCCAGACTTCGTCGACACGTTTTACAACCTCGTCACCGACATCTACGAGTGGGGATGGGGACAGTCCTTCCACTTCTCCCCTTCCATCCCCGGCAAATCTCACAGAGACGCCACGCGCCTCCACGAAGAGATGGCCGTAGATCTGATCCAAGTCAAACCCGGTCAAAAGATCCTGGACGTCGGATGCGGCGTCGGCGGTCCGATGCGAGCGATTGCATCTCACTCGCGGGCCAACGTGGTTGGGATCACGATAAACGAGTACCAGGTGAACAGGGCTCGTCTCCACAACAAGAAAGCTGGGCTCGACGCGCTTTGCGAGGTCGTGTGCGGCAACTTCCTCCAGATGCCGTTCGATGACAACACTTTCGACGGCGCGTACTCGATCGAAGCCACGTGTCACGCGCCTAACCTCGAGGAAGTGTATGCCGAGATCTACAGGGTGTTGAAGCCCGGATCTATGTACGTGTCGTACGAGTGGGTCACGACGGAGAAGTTTAAGGCGGAGGATGATGAGCACGTGGAGGTGATCCAAGGGATTGAGAGAGGTGACGCGTTGCCTGGGCTTAGGGCTTACGTGGACATAGCTGAGACGGCTGAAAAGGTTGGGTTTGAGATAGTGAAGGAGAAGGATCTGGCGGCTCCACCGGCTCAGCCGTGGTGGACTAGGCTTAAGATGGGTAGGCTTGCTTACTGGAGGAACCACATTGTGGTTCAGATATTGTCAGCTGTTGGAGTTGCGCCTAAAGGAACTGTTGATGTTCATGAGATGTTGTTTAAGACTGCTGATTTTTTGACCAGAGGAGGCGAAACCGGAATATTCTCTCCGATGCATATGATTCTCTGCAGAAAACCGGAATCTTCATCGCCGTCGCCACCGGAGGAGAGTTCTTGAAAATTGTTACAAAAAAAAAGGTAGAAAAAGATCTCCGCCGTATGGGGAGAATTGTCTCATTTTGTTTTTTTTTTTTTTTCTTTTTAATTTTTATTTTTAAGTTAATTCAACTTGGTTAATGTACTCTTTTATTTTTGTGTTTAATTTTAAATTTGGTTTGTGTTTTAAGAATTCTTAGTCTTTTTTTTTTTTTTGCTTATAAGAACAATCTTAGGTTTACTATTGATTTCTCCGCCGGAAGCGTAAGTAGAGCCGGCAAGACATAGGGTGATTAGTTGTAGTATTTTTGAAGTGTGTTTAAGATAGATTATTTTAAGTGTTAGGTTAGTAAAATGAAAATGTACTTAGGTGTCGACAGCCTGGGTGAGTACTACTGACTGATGTGAGTGACTGTCTGAAATGAATATTGTGTTCTGGTTTAGAAAAATAATACTAGTAAATTCTAGTATTTGATTAAAATTAATTCGAAGAAAATCAGTGTCGCGACAAGAATTTTAAAGAAGCTTTTTAGGTTTTTGTCGCACGGAGATAGATAGTGGTGACTGGTGAGAGAGAGTGGGAACGCGTGCGTCGTTGCATTTTGAATTATTTGGTTACGGTATTAGTATATTATAGATTTTCGATAATTCGATATCATAAAAAGTTTTCGTGATCATATGTTTTGGTTTAGTTTGTTCTATAATTCACGTGATTCTTTCCCAATTACGATTAGGATCTGATAAAAAAAATGTAACAACACATATTTCTCCTTTGTATCTCCCAATTTTGGCGAACTCGTTGTATAGATTTAGTGTCTGACTCTCTTAAATTGTGTGGGTGTGATGATTCTGATTCCAGACCGTGATGATTCACACTGAAAATGACAGGAAGAGAAGTAGAGCTAAAATTTATATAATATCACTGTCTTATCTGATAGGTCTTTTGTGGCATGATCTGGATTTTTGACTATGATGTTTCAAACAGAAAACATAAATCCTTAATTTTGATTGTGATGCATAGAGAAAAATGATTTTATTATTTCAATGTTGATAGAAATACTACTGTATTGATTGCTGTTGGATGTAGGGTTGATAAAAGTGTTTATAACCTCAATTAATATGTATATACTGTGTGAAGCAAAAACTAAACAAACAGTTGATCATATATTGTGTTTCTCTCCCAAAAAGAAAAAAGAAACGAGAAAAACCTCTAATTCAAATAAATCGATTATTAGCTTCTAAGAGCATATAAAACTACAAATTAGTGGAAAAAGCCAAAACCTAATTTTTTTGCTAAATTGCATTTTAATATTTTAAGATATGTTATCAAAGCATTCTCTTCAAAAATATCCCAAATATTTTTTTGATAGGATCAACAATTCCTAAAAAGATTAGGGTTTTTTCATCAAACAATCGTTACCTATTGGCTGTCGCCGCCCATATCAAACAACCTCAGATAATCTTCTAGAATGTAATTGATATATTTTCTTATTTATTTGCTTTTTGTGCAACAGAAATTAATATATTTCTAGTAGAATTTATCCAATATATTTCCATTATTAGAATAGAATCACGGAAATTATACCCAATAATTGGATTCATAAAAGGTTAAGAAACATGATGAAGAAACAATGGAAACATTATGAAAAATAATGGAAACATGATGAAAAAAATGGAAAAAATAACTAAAAGATAAAAAGATTTAAGATCCCACATCGCTTGCCAATGAGATTGGGAAGCAAAATATTATTTATAAATACTGTCCCTACGCTTGGACGGGGGGGTTTATTACACAGTTACTTTTCCTATCTTTACAACTAATGAAAGTTTGATTTGCCGATTAGAAAAAAAAAAAATCTCAGAATTAACGATGCCTGTGATTGAAAACGCGTTTCTAGGACTAGAATCTAAAAGGGTAACAACATCAAATTGTGATCACTTCTTCGTCCGTTACGGAATCTGCTGTAACTGCAGATCGACGGTAGATAGAGATTACGGCCGAGCATTCGATTATCTCGTCCATGGTTTACAGTTAAGCCACAAGGCCGTGTCGGCTACAAAAACCCATACCACACAATTGGCTTGTGAGAACGAGAAGAAACTTCATCTAGTCCTTGATTTGGACCACACCCTTCTTCATTCCGTTACGGTTTCACGGCTTTCCAAAGCAGAGGAGTATCTCTTGGGGGAATCATACTCAAGGAACGATCTTTGGACACTCGGTACAGAGATGTTGATAAAGCTTCGACCTTTTGTGCACGAGTTTCTGAAAGAAGCCAACGAGTTGTTCTCCATGTATGTGTACACGATGGGAAATCGCGACTACGCTCAGGCTGTGCTGAAGTTGATTGATCCGAAGAAAGTGTATTTTGGGGACAGAGTCATTACCAGAGAGGAGAGTGGTTTTACTAAGACGCTTGATCTTGTGTTGGCTCATGAGCGTGGAGTTGTGATTGTGGATGACACTCGTCAAGTTTGGTCTGATGACCACAATAGGAATCTGTTGCAGATCACCAAGTACAATTTCTTTAGAGATTATGATCATGTCGGGCCGAAATCTTACGCAGAGGAGAAGAGAGACGAGAGTAGTAGCCACGGATCATTGGCTTATGTCTTGAAAATTCTCAAGGAAGTTCACCAAGGATTCTTTAGTGGGGGTGAATTACATTCAAAGGACGTGAGGCTGTTGCTACAGGAAAAAGCATATTTGAATCAATATTTGTTCTGAAATCTAAGGCTGTGATTGGAGTGGAGATCTATGTTTAGCGGAATTCACTTTTTTCTTTTAGAAAAACGCACCTAAAATAACATTCACTTTTGTATAATAAATTTGTAGTTTTGTAGAAAAAACAAAAAGTGACATGTGCGGTTTTAGAAGTACAAAAATGCTCTGGATTGCTTTTGTAGAATGAAACTGCTTATAAGCAGCCGTCCGATCAAATATGCACAAGATTATATATATATTTTTTTATAATTAAAATATATTATAGATGTGTTATTATTTTTTCCACAAATATATTTTTATCTAGCTTATATTTCTTCTCTCTCCT
The DNA here is from genome assembly GCF_030686135.1 of Camelina sativa. NCBI lineage: Eukaryota > Viridiplantae > Streptophyta > Magnoliopsida > Brassicales > Brassicaceae > Camelina > Camelina sativa. Next base: position 8,753,343 of record NC_141896.1, on the reverse strand, counting down.
TTCAAACAATATTAAATAATCTGTATTTTTTATTAGTATTAGACTATTAGATAAACATTGAAAATATGTGATATTATGATGTACTAATTTTTGTTAAAAACATATTATAAAAAGAATAAATATTCACCTTCAATATACTTTACATTTTTTTGTCAACGAAATGGCTTTAATATCATTTTCCTAAACTTAAATATCCACCAATATAAACTGAGTTGTATAATATATATTTTTTGCACCAGACATAAATATTCACAAACCCAATACTATCTAAGGCTTATAATTGGTAAAAAGACAATTATTTAACTAATCATAACATTCTAATCACACAATCTTTTGGAAAATAATCTATAAGAGAATTTTATTACATATATTAAATTGGTTTTATATGAGAAATGACTTAATGTTAATTGGGATATCTAAAATTCATGAATATATGAAAATGTTTATTCATTAACATAAAACAAATAATAATTTACATTTATATTAATTATTTAATATTTGTCTTCTAACATACTTATCTATATTTGTAATCCGCACAGATTCTTGTCTTCAAACTATTCAAACATTTTATTATGTAGCGTTAATATTTTTTCACCAATCAAACTTTATTATGTACCATTTATTTTGTATTAACCGTACTTGTCCCGCAAATACATTTGTCCCGCACGTATCGCAGTTCAACCGTATCGCACTATCAAATCGTTTGTCCCGCACAACCAAATCCGTTGTTACTATTCAGACTCTAAGCCTATCAAAATTATAATTGTCTCTTACAAACATGAAAAGGTTAGGAGTTTTGATTAATGGAGTTAGAAATTAACAAAGGTGTGGAAGTGGAGCTCTCATCATCGGAGGAACATTGCTTGGTTCACGCTTGAAAGATGCCCAACAAAAGGTTCGACTTATAAGCCAGGGGATCCAGTATGTATGGAAATTTTGTAAAATGTGGAAGATGATAGATAGACAAGACAATAGGTTTATAGACATATTTCTCAAACATAAGTATAGTTAACTACATGTGTAATAGTGGTTGAGAAAATTTTAAAATTGTGGTGTTTTGGTGTTTTATCTTGCTGCTCAAAAGAAAATATTGGACCTATTAGGCTATTACAATTTTTTTTTTTGGGTTCAAAAGGCTCAAAAGGCTATTACATTGTATAACTTTTCTTGCTATTAATGATATTTGTGAAAAACATTCCAATAACTCTATATATATAAAGTTGCCTTTTCTTTCTTCTCCTTCCTCCACCTCATCACTTTTTATTTTCAATTTTAACAAATTAATCCATATCATCAAAGGAACAAAAAATCTAAAGTTATTGCATCAATTAATTCACTCAATTTTGTAATATTTTGTTATTAAGTAAAAAAGAATAATGTACAATAATTTAAATTAAAATATAAACCAAAAAAAAAAGACAACATACAACCAAAAAAAATATCAAAATAAAATATGAATAGAGATTACATAAATATAAAATTAGATATTTCTATCATAATATATAATAATTGTGTACATATTTGTAAAAGACTAGAATTAGGAGAAAAATAAAGTTATCATATATTTAATGGAACAACAATTACTTTCAAGAATTACAATTATTAAGATACAAAAATAAGAGTCTCTTAAAAAAACAAACAAAAATTTAAAGGTTTTTTAAAATTGAGAGGTTATTCAATTCTTGGTGTTAATTTATAAATTAATGTTATCGATTAAAATTCGGTGTATATTCTTCTTTTCAATTTTAATATAATATAATTAATAATATATATATATATATATGTATTTAATACTTGAGACTATGTTTGTTATTGTTAAATTATAAATTCATGTTACCGATTAAAACCAGACAGATTTGGTGCATAATTAAAATAGTGTGAGTGATCTATGTTATTTATCGTTTTCAAAATTGAAAATGGTAAAATTTTTTAAACAAAGGTATATCCAAATTTTTAAAAAAGAATTATTAATCAAGTGCTCAAGAATTAAGATAATATATATATATTTAAGAGAAATGTATAAGGTTACTTGAAATAAAACATATTAAAGAAAACTTATTATCAATATCACACACACAAAAAAATGTGAAAATACTTAGAAAAAATTAGAGAAAGCTATCTGTAAAAAAAAAAGTTTATAATAGTAGATTTTTTTTTTAAAACACTGTAAAAAATACTAAAATTTGATGTTTCTAACATCCCTTAAGGCAATCTATATATACATTTTTGGAGACATTTATAAAATAAATCCTCAAGTTGACACTTATTTACAGACATACCATTGACATTAAATAATTAATTTAATAAATAAATTAACTCTACTTATATATATATATATATTTAGAAACTAAGTGATTTAAAAGGTAATAAACATAATTGTAAATGTATATAGATTTTATAAGGAGGTGAGTAAAGAGGTATTGTTCTTTAAAAATTTGAAAAGCTGATTTGATAGAAAATGACTTTTAGCCTCACATATTATATTTTACTTTCACGGGTTTCGTATGATGAGTTTTTGCGGATTAAAAATATTTGAACATGTAAAACCAACACTAAAACTATTAGTTTATTTCATAAACTATAGATTTGTAGTCATAGTTTGGAAAATTAATTTATAAATTATTTAGTATATGAACTACAAAAATATTACACATACTACAACACATTCTTAATATTCCAAAAAAAAAATTGTATACACATAAAAATATACACTAACATACCATATAGGAATATATACCTCTGTTTAATTATAAAAAACAAAATTAAGTGTTTTAAAATTTTATATTCTATCTAATAACAAATTTAATGTAATTAGGTTATAAACTGTATAAAACGTAAGAAGAAGAAAAAACATTCTAAATAAAATTATAAATTAATTAGATAAAATTTAATTAATTGAGAATTTAAAAACTAAATAAATTAAAAATTATTATTTAAAATACAATTTTTTTATAATTTAGTCCCGCGGTATACCTAGGGTGAAAACCTAGTACTATGTATAATTTCTTTAGCCTACCCAAAAAACTAAACGAAGAGAAAAAAATGATATATAAAAAAAATGATATAAAAAACATGTTCTTTGTTATTTAAAAGGTTAAAAATGTATATATACTATTTTATTTATTTATATATTTGTTATAAGGTGTAGATGATATGTATTTTTAATTGTTTATGTATTTATATTATTTTGTGACTATGATAAAATCATCTATATATATATATATGTATATATATATATATTATTGATTGTTTGATACATTGAGTATAGTTTATATTAAATTCTATATAAATATAAATTGTAGGTGTAATTGTTTATATATGGCAGAAATTAGTTATTTTTTGTTTTTTGAAATGTTGTATATATATTAAGAAAAAAATAAGCAAAACATATATAAAATATGAACAAAACATAAGTAAAATATATTCACTTATGTGTTTTTATAACATATAAAATAGACTCTCATATATCATACCATCTATTTTTTATTGTCACATTAACATTTTGTTAATTCATTTTAAAAAATATTCTCGTATAAAATTTTTCGAGAATAAACTAACTACAGGACATTACCTTTGATTACCCTGTCAATATTCTCGAGAATATCCTGTTGTTAGTTTCAACAAGACATTTGTAAATTGATTACTCTGTCAAAGGTTGCGGGATCGAGTGATAAAGTGTGAACACCAAACTCAACGGTCTGTCTTGATTTCCGGCTTATGTTGCTTGGGTTTCATGATATTGATTTTCCCTGTCATCTCGACGCTGTTTCATATGTTCTGCAAAGCAAACCAACAAAACCCCGTTATCAAATTAAGAGTTAGCCAAGCTACAATTCTTGATAAAAGAAAATGTTAGTATTTTGTAATATTTAACTGAGAAGCTCAAGTATGAATATATCTAAATACTTATTTTTTTTTTAAATGAATGTAAAATTTTATTCAACCAAAAAACTCTTTGTTATAAAATATGCATCCTTAAATCAAGTTTTCATCTCCTCTTTAAATAATAAATTTTAATTTATTTAATTTTCAAATTCCCAATTAATTTAATTTTATCTAATTAATTTAGATTTTTTTAAGAATTTTTTCTTCTTCTTACTTTTTATACAATTTATAACTTAATTACCTTAAATTTGTTATTAGATAAAATATAAAATTTTAAAATACTTAGTTTTGTACGTTTCATATAAGAATGTTAAAGAGGAGATGAAGGATAATGATCAGTAATCACATCCCCTTTCTTCTTGGTTGTGTTGTTTGCTCTCTAACTTGTTGTGGCGTAACATAGGCGCCTCTGTTTGCTTCTAAACTCAGATATATGCATCTAGTTTTCCAATCTCACATCCGGCCAAAAAGAAAAATTGCGATTAATAATAAATCTAGAGAAACAAAAACAAAAATCGTGTTTGATCTATACACACGTTGTAATATTTTTTTTCTTTTTTTTTTCTGTCTATTCACAACATTCAGACTTGAGTATACGTCGTAACGAGTATCATCATCGTGGTAGACACGAAATTCCCAGACACATAGAAAACAAATATACACATAGAAAAAAGCAAACGAAGGAAATTCAAGAAAAATAGGTTTAGTTAACTTGAAGTGCTTTTGGTCGATCCATAGTTCTTCTCTTCCACAGATTAACTTCACTCTTGGGTTTCGGACACAGACTCAAACCCTCTAGCTCTGTCAGAGGCATACTCACAGAGCATGGAATCGTGAGATTCGATTGAGATTCTTGACGTTTCATCTCCGCCGTCCAATCAAATCCGCCAAGAGCTCCTCTACTGCTCGAGAATTTCTTCATTTTACCTAACGAAGGTGGCTCCACCACCGCAACGACCGGTTCCACTGCCGCAGCCGGATATTCACTCACCGTGGCGAAGGCGGTGGTGGGGGTGGAGTTGGAGTTAGATTTTCTCCACAAGAAACTTTTCGTAGAGAAGAGACGTTTTAGTTTCGAAAAGCTTCCTTTGTCTTCTTCTTTGATAGTAACACAAGAAGATAAAGACGACGCCGTTTTGAGATTCTTATTAGGTTCTTTGTTTTTCTTCTCCGATGAACATTTGGGCTTATTGAGTTTGACCTGGCCGATGCAGGAGACTTTAGGAGAAGTAGGTTCGGCAAAAACGGATTCGTTTTTGGTTCTTCTCCTAACTCTAGCCGCCGCGGGAACCAACGGACTGGAGAAGAAAATTCCTCTGTTCACCGTCGAAGTCATACGGTGCTGATGAAAATCTCTTCCGGGACTAAACGGTGCCGCACTGTGACCGATTGATAAAGCTCTTTGAAGCATCTTTGAGAACTTTGTGGACTTGTTGCTGTTGGAACCTTTTTCCATTTATTTGTAAAAATGCTAAACAGAGAATTCTCTTGGTTTTATATGTGTTGTTGTGTCTGAAATTTCTGAGAAAGTGAAGACAAAAGAAGAACTAGATTGAAATTGTCAACTGTGATGACGTCATGGAGGGGGGTTTTTGGGTCAAAGCTGAGCTAAACCGGAGGAGATTTGTGTCGTTATCATACAGTTTTGACTTAAACCGGAGAATGCATTTATGTCTTATAGACTTATTATACGGCCGACCTTTGTCCCGGTTTACAAAATTGAATGGTGAAGTGTGTGTGTACTTATGTTTGTTTGGTCTACAATAGTTTCCTTCGTGTTATACGCGGATTAGTTAGTACTATTGTTTATTTGACTTTCTAATCCCACATGTGTTGTGCTTGTGATATATATTAAGCCACCTGATTTTTATGCTTAATTATTTAGGGATTAGTTTAACATGATGACAATTATTAGTCCATGAACAGCTGGTAAACCGATATAATTAATTGGGGATTGAAAGCGATGTATAAAGTGAACACTTGTCCTTTTTTGGCTTTTGGTCAAATACATGACAAAGTGTGTAATCACAAAACATTTTTAAACATTTGTTAGTACCACCATTTTTGTTACAGTTGAGAACTAATTCCTCTCTTCATTCTTCATGTATATCCTAATTCCTTTTTGTTTAAAATCCAAACATTTTTTTTTTTTTTTTTTTGCATACTTTATTTTGTAAGAAAGATCCTAATAGATAGATAAATTATTAAGAGAAGATAAATTATGAGTGATATACATGATGCTTGTAGTACGGTTGAAAATGACAGTTTAATGAAACTCAGACCGACGGAATCTTTTAAGTATTAAATAACGTTTATCTTGTAAAAATATATGATAAATTAAAAGAACAGCAATTGACCAAGATCGATGCTATACCACTCAGAGCCAACGTCTCAACTAGATTATCTGGTCTCATTGTTGTTTAATTAATCTCTGTCTTGAACAGCTAGCTTTCTTGGTCTGTTGCGATATCATATCTTATACCACATGACATAACATGGCTTTTTCATGTGTTCTTACTAGTTGATCTATTATGTTTCATCACTTTGATCTGCAGAACCTAAACAGGCAAAACATTTAGTATTTGTCATCATACTCCCACAAAAAAGTTATATTTCTAGAGTAAAAGAAGAACATAGTATAAATCAAGAAAGAAAAAAAGAGAGTACATGGTACAATAATACTTCTAGACGCAAGTTTATTCAGTGTTGTGCTCAAAATGAAGTTACAATCTGATCGACAATAAAATAGCTTTAAAAACATCCTTAAAAAATGACTGTGAAAAAGAAAAAAAGCGTCTTCTTTGATGCTTGGGAAGGTTCCTACAATGGCCGAGCGACGAGTCCCTTCTGAATCATCTTCTCCACTAACTCTTCATGCTTCTTCAACTGCCCAGCTTTTCTTAACTGTGAAAGAACCATCTCATATAAAGACAAGCTCGGTGTCAAACACTTGACATCAACCATTTCTTTAAACAGCTTATAAGCATTATTCCAATGTCCCATCCCACAAAACATTGTAACCAAAAGCCTATAAGTATTCACATTCGGCTCAACTTCTTTATCATCCATCTCTTTCTTCATCTTCAAAACCATATCAGTAGACTTCGACCCGGCAAACATCCTCATCAGTATATTATAAGTCACCGTATTCGGCTCACATTTAGCTTCCATCATCTTCGAATACATCCTATGTGCACCATTCACATCTCTCTTCTTCTCGATGTACCTAAATATCGTATTGAAAGTCGAAGCATTCACATCGCACTTCTTCTTGATCATCGTGTTCAAAACCTTGACCGCGTTTTCAAGATTCTCGTCTCTGCAATGCGTCTCAATCAGAAAATTATAAGTAATAGTATCAGGCTCACATCCTAGCTTCTTCATCTGGTTATAAACCTGCAGAACCTTCTCTGTTCTCCCTGCTTTCACATGAACCCTCATCAAGTTATTGAAAGTAATAGCATTCGGAGCACAACCCGAATCCAACATATCCGCGAAAACATCATGAGCACGGCTGATCTGGCCGCATCTACACAAGGCATCGATCACAATACTGTAAGTATACACATTAGGTTCAATCCCAGCCAACTTCATCTCCTTGAACACTCTCTCTGCCTCAGAGATTTCACCAGCTCTACACCAACCACGAACCAAGTTTGTGTAAACTATAACATCAGGCTCAAACCTATCTTTCAAGCTATCGAAAAAACACTGAGCTTCACTAGCTCTCCTCTTCCTAGAAAGGTTACTAATAACAATCGAAAACGCGATTTTATCAGGAACGCAACCGTAATCTTCCATACGGTTAAAGCAATGCACAGCCTCTGAAGCTAATCCAGCTCTAACGTAACGTCTAATCAAAATCGTGAAGGTCTCAATCGAAATCTGAACGTTTCTTGATTTCATTAGATCAATCAAGTGCCAAGCTAAGTCGAATTGTCTAACCTTACCGGAAAGATCGATCATTTCGTTGTAAGGATGATGAGGCGACTCGTGGTCGTATTCGTCTCGTGAAGTTGCGTAATTGAAGAAAGCTAGAGACTGGTGAAAAGGGATTCCGTGGCGGACACCGCCGCACTTCTCTATGACGCATCGAACGACGGAAGGAGTGATTCGAGAAGCTTCGATTTGGGAGAAATCGAGGGAGAGTGATGGGAGGGTTAAGCTAGGGTTTAAGACGGCGTCGTCGTTGGAGTTTGTAGGGTTTTTGCGGTAGTGATCTTTGATGATTGAGTGTAACTTTTCTACTGTTTGTGTGTCTTCTGGAGTTAACGAAGGTGTGATAAGGATAGAGACGTCGGCGGCGGCGGCGGATTCGTCGGTTTCGTGGTCATGGAGTAGAGAAGTTGCGGAGGTGGAGAAGGGTTTTGGTAAAATGGGTTTGATGAAGGAAAGGGTTCGAGAAAGATGGAGTTTTGATCGTATTAACGCCATTAATGGGAGGTTTTGGTGGTCGAACGGAGCAGAGTGGCGATTGTGAAGAAGAAGGAAGTTCACTTCTTTATGGAATACACAAATTATTGAAAAAAGGTCAAATAAAATGCTGAAGCGGCGTCGTTTTAGAGCCTTCATTTGGATTTGCTTTGCTTCCAAATGGATTTGGAGCTACTACCCCATAGTTATGTGATCTATGATCAAATAAATCATATTGGTAAAATCTTAAGGACTTGTATCTCGTTGCTTGTCACTATCGAGATTCCAAATTCGTATATATAAACATAGCCATTTCATAGGAGCCTGCCAAATTTTTCAAATACCATTTAATTATAAAATTTCTATTAGACCTATGATTCAAATCATAGAGAAAAAGTATCTTCGTATTGTAATCATATCTCCGAACGAAGTTCAACTGATTATGTTAAACTTTTTATCTATGCCTGCCAAAGGTCCAAGAATTTCATGAAATTTACGAAGTTTATTTGCATATATAAGACTACCTAGTCATATATACGCATACATTAAAACACATTAGTCGATTACACGTACGTATTATATGATGTGTGACCAACTTTTTAGGAGCTAAGATCATGTGAGTCATTGAGATTGAGTAAAATATTGGATGATGCTAATTGTTTCTCTATAGTCATTTGATCTTGACCAAGACAATTTTCTGACCGGCAAATCGTAATTGTAAGGAGTCCAAAATATTCTCTTATTAAAAAAATAAACATATATGATAGTTTCAACCCTAGCTTAGGATAGCAAAACTAAAACTAAAAATATCAAAATGTCTTAATAGATATCCTAATGACAAATGGTTTAGGACTAATAAAAAAAAGAAAGACTCCTTCCAAAGCTTAATTCTTCTCTAATCTTACATCCTAATCCGATTAGCTTTGGTAATTACACATTACTTTACATTCAGAAGACCTAGCTAACAACACACGCTTGTGCTGTTTTCTCCATCCTATTCTTACTAGGACTAGTATTTAATTGAAGTCCTACACCGACCTTAATCTATAGTTGTGTAACCTTTCTTGGTTATTAGTAATCCAAACATAGGGGGGAACACAAAAACATAACTCAATCAGTAAAACCAAAAACTGGGTTCTTACCAAATATTGCCATCGGTGCGGACGCCCGAGAATGAGAAGAAGACAGAGGAGTATGTGTCGTTTAAGAATCTGATTCCGTCTCGTTATCCAGCTGGAACACAAACGCCTCCGTTCGAGCATAAGCCTAAGTCCTCTAAACGGTGCTACGTCAAAGTCAAAGAGCCTCTCTTTGATCTAGAGACTTCTTCCAAACGTCTGTATTGGCGTGAAGTGCCAGTTGATGACGACGAAGACCACGAGCACGCAGGCGATCATGGTCATGGATGTATGTTTGTCTTGAAAAAAAGCATTCAAAGAATGATCGATAAGTCGTTTGGTACTCTTTTTGGATTACCTAAGGTCGACGAGTTTCGTTGTTGTATAAATGCATGTGAATCATGATTGAAAGAGTGTTTTTTTTTTTTTTTTTTGTTGGGAAGATTGAGATGGGAACACAAACATGGGTTTCTTGTTGTGAACGAAATTGAATTTGCTGATCCAATATTATTGTATATATGGTATTTTTATGTGAGTTTGTTGTGATAATTAATATGGATATATATGTTGAGTATATCAAGCACGCACGGACGCACGTCTATGATTTTGTGTTACACCCATTCTTGATGATGAATGAAACAATTTATAGTTTTGTGATCCAGATTGCAGGTTTAGACTTTAGATAGGCCTGATATGAGTATGAGTGTAGTAAACTTATAACCCTTAACTTAAGCCTAGTAAGCCCAATCTGTTTCAGCAGCGTGGAAGTTGGAGAAATTTTTTGGGTAAAATGTAGTCTTAACGATGTTAGTATGTTACTAGCAAACGTGCCGTTGACAACATTGATTTTTCTCGTTATTTAATCCGCGTAATAATTTCGTTAATGTGGGTTTCTTCAGCACATCTTTATCATATTTTTTTTAATTACTTTTATAATTTTATTCAGTAAATCTGTGTTTTTTTTTTTTTTTGTTGGTAGTGAGTAAATATCTGTGTCTTTGTCATTACATTTAGTAAGATTTAACAACGAGAAAGGACATTATTTCTGTACCAACTTTTGTGAATACAGTACATTTTTATTAGGATTGGTTACTATATGTTTTTTTTTTGAATTCTTTTGAAAAATTTGGTTACTATATATATTTCCATGAAAATTAATAATAATTTTGAATTGACTAATTAAAAAAGGAAAAAAGAAATACCATAAATATTGTAGATTTTTGTAGTCAAAGATAAAGACTATATATGTAGTTTTGTATGGAAATGTAGTAATCAACAAAATAGCCCATTGGTTTGAATTCATCAGGTGTAATAAAACATTGTGCTGGGAAAGAAAAAAGAACCAAATCCCAATTTTAAATGACAAAATCACCCCTCTTTACCCAACATAAAATAGAGCCACATCATCACGTATCCAAGGGTAAATATGTCATTTCATAACGTTAGAACTGAGGAACGCAGAGAGAGAGAGAATCCTTTTTCTTCTTCTTATTACAAAAAGGAAGAAACGTTATTTACTTTCCCGAAATATAAATATTTGATTTGATCTCTCTTTCTTGTTTTCTGCATCTCAAAGAGAGGTTTTAGGATTCGCTGTTTGTTTCGATCTCTCTATTTCGTTTTACAAATTTAATAGATTTGTTGTTGGGGTGAAATCGATCTTGGATGGCGAAAGTGAGACAGTCGAGATTTCAAGCGAGGAAATGGTCGACATTGATGTTGGTTCTGTTTATGTTGTTTATGTTAACGATTGTTCTCTTAATGCTTTTGGCTTTTGGTGTTTTCTCTCTTCCTATCACAAACAACAACAACAACGACGATTCTTCTCCTATTGATCTCTCTTATTTCCGACGAGCTGCCACTGAGAGGTGTGAAAACAAGCCTACTCTATTATTGCATGAAACCCTGAAATTTCCCTATTCATTGATCTCTCCCTTATGATTAAAAAGTTGTTTCATTTTGGAATACAGAAGTGAGGGACTTGGGACGAGAGGAGACCAGTGGACTGAAGTGCTTTCTTGGGAGCCTCGAGCTTTCGTTTACCATAACTTCTTGGTTAGTGTTCTTGTATTAAATTGAATATTTGATTGCTGCAACTCATGGGTCTTGTTCATTGTTCAAGCTAATCTGTGTGTTGGGTTTTTCAGTTTGATGATGTTTTAGTCTGTTAATTAGAAATTGATGCATGTTGGAACCAAATTAAAAATCAAAACTTGAAGATTAATTTATTGATTGAATGATTGATTTGATTTGACCAGTCCAAGGAAGAATGTGAATATTTAATCAGTCTTGCCAAACCACATATGAAGAAGTCAACTGTTGTAGATAGCCAAACCGGCAAGAGCAAGGATAGCAGGTTCGGTGTCTGATGATTGTTTCATCATGTCTCAGATAAATCTTCTCTATAAAACAATTTATCAAGCAAAGCATTATGGATTGTTTTTGATGATTTTTTGTGTTAAACCTTCAGGGTGCGTACAAGCTCAGGGACTTTCCTTAGGAGAGGAAGGGACAAAATCATTAAAACCATTGAGAAAAGAATAGCTGATTACACCTTTATTCCAGCAGGTATGAGATCAATGATCAATTGCAGTTTTTTTGGACTGTTCGTTATCTCTGGAATTTTGTTCATGTATAGATTGATGCGTTTCATCTGTTATATTTGTGATGAAGTGTCAAAATGAGATCATTTATGAATGTGTGCATCTTTTTCTTGTATGATGAATGTGCAGATCATGGTGAAGGACTTCAAGTTCTTCACTACGAAGCAGGGCAAAAGTATGAACCACACTATGATTATTTTGTTGATACGTTCAACACTAAAAATGGAGGTCAACGTATGGCTACAATGCTTATGTATCTGTAAGATTTTCTCAACTCTTCGCTTTTGTTTTTAAGGTTGTTAGGTTCTTTGTATTTACCAATCTTGTCTTCCAAACCCATTATTCTACAGGTCGGATGTTGAAGAAGGCGGTGAAACAGTTTTTCCTTCTGCCAATATGAATTTTAGTTCTGTACCATGGTATAATGAGCTCTCTGAGTGTGGGAAAAAGGGACTTTCTGTAAAGCCGAGAATGGGCGATGCATTGCTTTTCTGGAGCATGAGGCCTGATGCTACATTGGATCCTACAAGTTTGCATGGTAAACTACCTTCGGTTTTTTGAATATCATTCCGAACACTTTTCAGATCTTGTTTTTTTTTTCCTATACCATTGAGCGTGTGGTTGCTAATATATGTTTTGATAATTCCAGGTGGATGTCCTGTGATTAGAGGGAACAAGTGGTCATCTACCAAATGGATGCACGTCGGCGAGTACAAAGTCTAGCGTGTTTGACTGCTGGTAACTATCCATTCTTCCCAAATCCCAAGTTTTGAACATTAGAGTTGTGAAGGGATTTGTCAACCGTGAACTAGAACTTATCATCAGTGATCATATGTTGTAAACTTGAACTAATCTCTCTAATTCAATATAGTTTCCTCTCCTACAACATAATGTACTAGACATAGAGACACGCACTCACATATACTGCGGGTTATATAAGCTTATTATCAATGTGCATATAAGATGAAAGTACCATGTGTTGGCTCTTGGTTAGAGAAGCTTGTTATCGATGTGCATATAAGATAACAGTAATGCGTGTTGGCTGTTGGTTCTTACATTATCCTTTTTATTGGGCAGGACAGTATACCGTTTCCTTTCATGGTGGATGGAATGCAATGTTGGAACAAAAGATTACAGAGAGTTGATGTTTTGTTTTTTCCCTGCGGCTCAGTGCATTCCTTGTTTTGATGGGATTCAAGGTTTATATTATATCATTAGAGGATACCAAAATATAGAGAACTTGTTAGACTAAATTAGGATGGTTTAGAGTGACTTGCTCATTGGTATACCATAAAGGTCCTGTATCTTTGATCTGAATTTGTGAATTACATAGTTTTGTCGTTTTATATTTGTGATTAGAACATTATATCAAAAGGATGTCATCTTATGAAACGAAACGATCATTTGCGTTGTGTCATCGTCTCATTTATGGTGCATCGCCAGATACCAATTGCTTGACCAAACATATAAGAAATATTCAACAAATTTCACAAACGATATATGTAGATGATAAAAGCGAAGAAAGAAATTTATTACACAATAACAAAATGACATGATTCACCAGTTTGGAAAACAGATGCAGCAGAAGGGCTTATAAATAGCTTTTTGTACGAAGTTTCCCTACACAAACCTTTTATTATACAAACGAGAAACAAATAGAAAAAAAATCGGAAATTCACAATTCTCTGAGTTTTTTTGGTGTTTCACGCAATCAATCCTGTTTTCTTCTCTAGATATGATTTTAAGTTCCAAACAAGATGAGGATGGAGTAATAGTGAGGTTGTTTAAAAGGCTTAGTTTGTGGAGTCACGGCTGTAGAATTGATCAAGTGTCTTAGCGGGAATACGGTGAAGAAGCTCACGTGGGAAGATACGGAGCAGTGTCCATGCCAAGTCAAGCGACTGGAAGATGTTTCTTGTATCATATGCCCCTTGCATCACAAACTTCCTCTCAAATTTATCCAGAAACTCTAAATACAGCTACAAAACACACAACACAATCAATTGTTGTAATGTTAGTAACTGTTGTTGTGAGTATTTTGATAAGAACATGAATATGATGAAGTCAGAGTATGGTACCAGATCCTCAGGAGAAAGAGCTTCTTCTCCAACAACAGCTTTCATGGCTTGAACATCTTTCCCGATTGCATAATTTGCATACAGCTGAAAGTAAAGAGAATGTTGTCAACTGAAAAGTCGATACTACTATATTAACATGTGAGCTACTCTCGGCAAGTAAGGTTTCTATATAGGTAGGGAACCTGGTTGGACACATCAGAATGGTCTTTGCGAGTCATTCCTTCACCAATAGCACTCTGTAGAGGAACAATTATTAAGTTAATAAGTGATGATAGTATGTTTCAGTCCATGTGAATCCATAAGGGTATAGTCGAATTGCATCGCTACCTTCATTAATCGAGAAAGTGATGGAAGCACGTTAATGGGTGGATATATCTGTTTTAGGGAAGAATCAAGACAGAATCAGAGATTATCGTAAATGGATGATAAACCTTTTTTTGCTTAGGTAGATGTATTAAAAATAATACTAAGGAGAGATCTGCAAAAAGAGTCAAGCTTATGGCACCTGTCTGTTGTGAAGTTGCCTATCAATATATATCTGACCCTCAGTAATGTAACCAGTAAGATCCGGAGTAGGGTGAGTGATATCTGAGGTTTAATAACAAGAGATCTTATGAGCATTACTCAATCAAAAAGCAAATATTGTGAAGAGAACCCAAGAACAACATGATTTTTACCGTCATTAGGCATAGTCAGGATAGGGATTTGGGTAATGGAACCCTTTCTTCCTTCAATACGTCCTGCCCGCTCATAGATAGTTGCAAGATCTGTATACATATAACCCGGATATCCACGTCTTCCAGGAACTTCTTCTCGAGCAGCAGAAACCTAGAGTTGTCGTTTGTTAATTTCTTAAAAAAAAAATTCTGTATCACATAGGACAGAGACAGAGACCCGTGGAAGTCATTACCTCACGAAGAGCATCTGCATAAGAACTCATGTCTGTCAATATAACAAGCACATGCTTCCCACATTCATAAGCCAAATATTCAGCGGTTGTAAGGGCAATTCGAGGAGTGATAATTCTCTCGATGGTTGGGTCATTGGCCTGTTCGAGTAAAAATGCAGATATAAGCTCAATCAATCACAGATGTGCTAAAAGAAGTAGGATAAGAAGCATAGAAATCACTAGTAGTAAATTACCAGGTTCAGGAAAAGGGTAACTCTTTCCATCGATCCATTTTCTTCAAAATCACGCTTGAAGAACTGGGCTGTCTCCATGTTCACACCCATAGCTGCAAAAACAATTGCAAAATTGTCTTCTCCATGGTCCTGGAAAAACACAAGGGAACTAATGAGGGATTTTACAAGGCAGACGAAACAGCAGAGGAATTGCGAATCTGCCATTGATCTTCACAAAAGTTAAATATCAGAAAAGTAAATGACATCACAAAATAAAACCCTTTACATGTACCACGTATTCGTAGATATACTTCTATCCCTCTATATTACTTAGAAATTGAATGGGCATAACATAAACAGGCACTTAGAATTCAGCATGATACTTGGATAACAAAAGTCCTTGAGTGGTGGTAATGATGCAAATGATTACCTCCTGAATTAAGTTCTCAGTCTTTTCCAACCGCTTAACAAGACCAGCCTGACGACAAATTTGAGCAGCGATTTCATTATGTGGTAGACCAGCAGCAGAGAAAAGAGGAATCTTCTGTCCACGAGCAATGGAGTTCATGACATCAATGGTAGAAATCCCCGTTTGTATCATCTCTTCAGGGTAGGTTCTTTCACTGGGGTTGATTGAGCTTCCTATAAATAATATCAGCCACAACCATTAGAAACAGAAACAAAAATTTCTTTAGAGATCACACACACAATGAGGCAATCAACGCTCACCAGAAATATCAAGGTATGCCTCAGGCAAAATAGGAGGGCCATTATCAATTGGCTTTCCTGAGCCGTTAAATATGCGCCCAAGCATGTCCAATGATACAGGCGTTTTCAGTACCTGAAAACACACATCAATAGCAGAAAAAAGTTAAATAGGAACAAGCATCCTCTAGTTTTCAGAAAACTGCCACTAAATTCTTTAATCAATCTGCAAAAAGCGCTTAAAGAGAAAAAGGCTTTATAGTAAACACCTCTCCAGTGAATTGCACGGTGGTAAATTTGTTGTCAATTCCAGACGTTCCTTCAAAAACCTGTACATGTATAAAATCATTGAGGACAGTGACCTCTACAGCAAGCAAGTGTATAACGTACATTTTTACACCTGAGATTCAACAGTATTCACGTCAAAAAGTAACACAGAATATCACTAACCTGGACAACAGCTTTCTCCCCATCAACCTCCAAGACCTGACCACGTCTAGTGGATCCATCTCCTAAACGAATATTAACAATCTCCTGGTACTTTGGACCCTGATATAAAATAAAATTCAACAAATATCTACAGTCAGTGTCCCTTCAAAAACAAAAAAGCTTCAATTGGATGTGAAAGCTTCTCCTTGTTGTAATACCTTCACTTTGTCAAGGATGACCAAGGGTCCTGCAACCCCAGAGACAGTTCTGTACTCTACAATTTCAAAGATTCTCAAATCAGTCTCTTATAGCATTCAGCGAACAATCACACGACTGAACAATCAAAAGTAAAGCAAGACAAACACTAGTCACTTTACTAAACTGAAACCAAAAACCAACAAGCTAATCGACAACTTCCAATTCGAAAACTAGGCGAAATCAAAACTAGAAGTTAACAAATATCGATCGTATCGCTCAAATCTGAGATTCTTCTTATGAAATGAAAAATTCGATAACGAAAACGAAAACGAAAGCCAATAAATGAAGTAATCTCTCAAATCCGTTAGTCAACCAAACCAAACGTTGTATAGATGTGATCGAATAAAATGATCGGTGACTAACCCATTCCGATCTCGAGAGTGCCTTCCTCCATGTCGATACTAGTCTCTCCCATTGTCACAGATCGACGATATCAAATCAAGCCGCTCCACAATTCCTGGATTAAAAAAAAATGTCGCAACGCGGGAACAAATCAATAAACCTGAGAACAGTGAGTTTAAAAAAAAAAAAAAAAAGATCGATCTGATGAAGGAATCAACACCGTACCTGAGAACGAAATGGATTCAAATCGAGAGAAGAGAGAAATGTTGTGATTTGATTTTTTGATGATTGGTGGTGTTGTGTTGTGGCTCTGTGTGAATTAAAACGTGGTTGAGGGATATATCTGACATCTCATTATTTTTTTTGTCTTTTTCCTAATATTATTTATTTCCGTAGATATTTTTATCTGTGAGTTTCATAAAACTTTCTCAGATTAGATGCATTTCTTATAAAAACATCAACAATTATGAAATTAAATAAAATAAATTTCAACATTATAACAAAACGCCCACCGTGGGGCTCGAACCCACGACTACAAGGTTAAGAGCCTTGCGCTCTACCAACTGAGCTAGACGGGCTTCCGATGATTAATTCATCAATCACAATATTATTTAATATGTTTTTGATTGGTAGCTTTATGTATTATTTAACTAATTCTAATTTAGAGTAGCTGATAATTATAAGTATTAAAAAGTATTAGTGAATACATTTAATAAAAGTATTAAACATAAAATAAATTAAAATATATAAATACTAAAATAGTTTTAATATACATAAAGTTAACTAAACTTCTTTGTTACATTGGAAATTTAAAAAATTTAACTACATGCATTCCATAATATTTACAATCTTATCATATTTAGATCTATGTCTATTTCATTTCAAATGAAAATTTCATGATGTTGAATAATGTTTTGAGTTAAAAATTTTACAAAAGACATAAGTCAAAATTGTACATCAATCATAACACATTGTAACTCAACCTCAATAAAAAAAAAAAAGTTTTGTTCTTGATTGGTAACATTTTCAAATAACTTTTGAGTTAAGTACATAACTCAACTTAACTCATGTTACCAATCAGAGCAAATATTGAATAAAGCTTCTTTTCTTTTCCATGAATATATGGTAACTTCTTTAATTTCCTAGGATCTCAATCATCATTTATATATATACATGTTTTTTTTTAATAGGCCTCCAATTTTCTTCTAAATCTATGAGATTAAAGAAAAAAAAAGATTTATACATATTTATTATGTGTCTAATAAAACCAATTATGAATTATGTACATATCATGTTGTTGAATATGGTAGTGATAATTGTCCAATATATATCTTAATGATTTGATTAAATATATTCACCTATTCAACCTTCCTTCATTGTTGTTTAATTAATATTATTAACTTGTTGATGATATACTTCATATCAAAGACATAAAATATTAAATTCTATTTCAACATGTGATAAATTTTATTCCTACTTGTAAAGATTGGTGAGATATCTTTGCTTTCTCCATTAATAAAAATCAATTGTTACAATTTTTCTATGTGTACAAGCTAATATAATTTCTTGTCTATATATATAACAACCTCATCGGTATGTAAATCATTGAAACAAACGAAAATAATCGCATCAACAAGAAGCAAAACAGATTATTAGAGGAGATTCTCACTTTGTTTCATCTCTCGCCATGATGAATGGTTTACCTTTCCATCTCCTAGACGAGATTCTCATCAAATTAGAACCCAAATCTCAGGCCATGATGCGATGCACGAATAAATATTTCCAATCGTATCTATCAGTGGCGGAGCGAGAAAAATTATTTATGGGTGTCATTATATTTTTTTTTCAAAAGAAAAGGTTATATTAAAACAATGTTACTACAAAAGTTCATTATAAATATAAATTCTAAGCTTACTCATTCTTTAAAAACATTCTAAAGATAAGATGGAAGAGGAAGAATCCAAGTTTTTGAGAAATTATGTTTTTTCCGTTTAATGATTTAATCAACCTATAGTTATGTTTAACCGTACAAATATATAATCGATTAGAAATTTGTTAAGGCTAAGCCCAACAGTTTGTCAAAAAAGTCCAATGTTCATATGTTAATGTCTTAAAATTATAGAAAAAAACTTAATAGAAAACGAGATATGAAAAAATCATAGAGTAGCCAGAGTTATATTTTTATTTGAAGGGTGTCAACAAAATTTCAGAGGGGTGTCAACAGATTGATTAGACATGTGCAATTAATTATTTTATTAAAAGCTAAGCCAAAATTTGTAATTTCATGGGTGTCATATGACACCCCTAATACTTCTCTACCTCCGCCACTGGTATCTATCTGACCCCGAGAATTGCATATTATGGGCCAGACCTAGTTTCTTTAACATTTCCAGTCTTGACTCGTGTCATATCTTCTGCCAGCCTTTGGTCTCTTCTTCATGCGATTCTATGGCAATAATAAAAGTATGTCATGGGATGAATTTAAGGCATGAGCCATGTTACATCTTGGGATCATGCTCCGGCCTTGTCCTACTACTATACATCGGTGGCCTCGTCATCGCAAATCCCTTAACAAAAAGGTTTCGAATCATCGATTACTCTAGGTCAAAGCTTATACCTACGTTTTGTCCAAAAAAAAAGCTTATACCTACAATAATTGATGATCCTACACAGAAAAGGACGTGTGTCGGTTTCGCGGTAAATCAAAATCGAACCACCATGACATTCAAGATTGTCTGCATACTCGAGATGGAAACAGTGTACGGATTCGAGATCAGCGACGGAGACTCATGGAGATTATCGGAAACAACCATCACCGCTAGATCAAACAGTCATCTCATGGGAATGAAACCAGTTTACTTGGACGGCACTCTTCACTGGTTGAGAGAAGACGGGAGCGTCATAGCTTTCAATCCCGAGACAGAGCAAGCACGCTTCATTCCTTCCATATTCCATCACTTCCTTCCTTCCATATTCCATCGTAGACGACCGAATATGCTTTTCGCGGAAGACAATAAGAACAATAGCTTGACCTTGTTATATGCAGGGACGAAAGAAAATATCGCGGTTTACACACTACTCGGGGATTCAAAGTGGGCTCTCGCCAAGCAGATCAAGAACATGCCTATCGACGAAAGAGAGGATGTCTCCTGGAACTTGCTTGCGTACGATGGCAAGTGTCTTGTGGTGACGAAGGTGATTAAGATAAACTTTGGAATCAGTGGTTTAATTTATGTGTGCGACATGGAAGCTAACAGCTGGAGAGTTTTGGGGTCAGACGTATGTCTTACCTATCAAGACGTGTATAAGATTACGCCCTCTTTGTTATTTGTCGAAGAGGATAAGCAACATAAGGTGGTTGTAGCATCTAATGACAAACATATCTCCTATCTAAATGCTATTATGGGACTCATTGATTCAACCAAGTAAACATTCTCATGTATAATAATATTATGAACCAAATTTTTCCAAGCATTATTATGTTATGCACTACCATCAATCCATTTCCCATTTATATGCGTTTGATGAGTATTTTTAATTTCTACTAAAAAATTGATAACTTTAATTTTCTTTTATTATGGTAAGATTGTCTTGCTATATAAATATCACTTGTTTCCCTTATTCTGTCTGAATTTTCATAAAAATATTCTGGCAATCTATAGAATATAACAAATTAACAACTATAGACTATTTTGAATCTTCATGATTCCATGAAAGATAATTAAAAAGTTAAAATTCTATCTTAAAATCCATCCAAATGTAACAATTCTTTCTTCTACGACTACTTGGTAACTTAAACTTTCTTGTTTTATGGTGAGATTGTCCTGCCTTTTTCATGTAATGAAATTGATTTTTCTTTTCCTCTTTTTTCTGTGTGTCAAGCTAAATTGGTTGTCTCTATTTAGCACCCTGGTTCGTAAATCATAAAAATATATATACTCACATCAACTAGCGAAGCAGAATTGTAGAAGTAATTAAGGAGATTCTCACTTTTACCTCTCATCATGAATGGTTTACCTTCGCATCTTCTCGAAGAGATACTCTTCAAAGTGGAACCCAAATCACTGGCAATGATGCTATGCACGAATAAATATTTCCAAACTTGTATATCTGATCCCAAATTTGAAAAATACTCTGTCTGGACCAGACCAAGCTTGTTTCACCTTTCCTACTTTGGCGCCACTTACATATTTTGCTTGCCTTTGGCCTCTTCAAGAGATTCTATGTCACTAGGGAATGAGGCAAAACTGTCTAGAGAGCCATGTTACTTTTTTGGCTCGTGTTCCGGCCTTCTCCTACTATATATCGATGGACTCTTTGTCGTTAATCCCCTCACAGAGAGGTTTCGACTATTGGATCACTCCGGCTCAAAGTTTATGCCTGATCGTAACGTTGATGGTATGGAAAGAGCGATGTGCGTCGGTTTCATTGTAAACAGAAATCGTTCCACTAAGAGATTCAAGATTGTCTGCATACACGAGATGGAAACGGTGTACGCATTCGAGATCAGCGACGGATACTCTTGGAGATTATCGGATACGACCATCACCACTAGCTCAAAGAGTGATCTCATGGTGCAAATGAAGCCTGTTTATTTAGACGACATTCTTCATTGGTTGAGAAACGATGGGAGCATCATAGCATTCAATCCTGATACAGAGCAAGCAAGCTTGTTTCCTTGTATATTTCATCGCGAACCAGAGATGAAACTGTTGTTCGCAGCTGACGATAAGATTAATCGCCTGACCTTAGTATCGGGGACAAAGGAAGAACTTTCAGTTTACACACTAGTCGAGAATACGAAATGGACCCTCGCCAAGCGGATCAAGAACGTATATATGAAGGAAAATGAGCTTTTATGCTGGAACATTGTTGTGTACGACAGCAAGCATCTAGTGTTGAGGGAGAAGAAGCGTAAATTAAAAGGTGTTGTTCATGTTTACGACATGGAAGTTAATAGTTGGGGAGTTTTAGGGTCAACCACACCTTGGGCAAGTAACGTCCGAGGCTTCTATAAATTCACACCCTCATTGCTCTTTGTCGAGGAGGATGAGCAGCAGAAGGTGATTGTAGCTTCTAATGACAAACGCGTTTCCTATCTAACTGCGATTATGAGACTCATTGATACAACCAAGTAAAACTATCTCATGTATAAAACATTATGAACCAGATTTATCCAAGCATTATGCACTACCATGATGAGATTTTTAAGCAAACTGAAACACTTGTGTAGATAAAAAGAATACGAGACATGTTTCTTTTAGTATCACCAGAAATCTCCACAAGAACAAATTCCGTCTTTAAAATGATGAAACCTATTTGTATCTCTAACGAAAACCTCTCTACCTGCGTAACTCGATATAAATTTTATGACTGAATGACAGTCGCCGCATATCCTAAGGTTCTTTATGACCTGAAGAGGCGTACCGTCCGGTGTGTTGAGAAGACCGAAAACCACTGCTAGTTTCTCGCTGTGTCCCCATAACATCTGCTCTTGCTCTTGCTCCTCCACATCTTGCAGAGCAAAATCCAAATTTGGGCGGTGACCTGATTTCCTCATCTCTTCGCTAATCTCATCCATCTTCTCTGTTATTTGATCTATCTGCGGATGGGACTTGTCACCAGCTAGAAGCGTGTACACTTTGTTCTTTACTTGAATCCAGCTGCATCCCGGGTTCTTCTTCAGTCCCTGACTCTCCATCTTGTTTCGAATACTGTCTACTTCTGTCCACATGCCTTTCGCCGCATATATATTGGACAAAAGAACGTACGTCCCTGGGTTTTCCGGTTCTAGATTGAAAAGCTTGTCTGCTGCAATTTCAGCTAACTCTACATTGTTTTGAAGCCTGCAAGAATTTAGCAAAGCTCCCCAGACGCAAGAGTCTGGCTCAAAAGGCATCTCCTTTATCAAATCATACGCTTCCTGCAACTTGCCTGCACGTCCAAGAAGGTTTACCATGCAAGAATAATGTTCCAACCTTGGTTTAATCCCATATTCCTCTGACATCATGCTGAAATATTTCCATCCTTCATCTGTTAAACCTACTTGGCCACATGATGATAATAAACTGGTAAAGCTGATGAAATCAGGTTTTAACCTCGTTCTCACAAGAGATTCAAATATGCTCATGACTTCTTTGGCCTTCCCGTGCATAGAATATCCATTCAATAAAGAATTCCAGCAAACTAAGTTTTTTGTAGGCATCATATTGAAGACAATCTGAGACATGTTGATCCTTCCACATTTAGCATACATGTCAATCAGAGCACTCCCTACATGAACATCATCCGAAAGGTGAACCCTAACTGCAAATCCATGAGTAGATCTCCCATGACCCAAAGCTGCTATATTTCCGCAAGCTGGAAGCATCGAAGGGATTGTTACACGGTTTGGCTTCACCCCTGCAACCTGCATTTCCCTAAACAGTTCCAAGGCTTCGATATCTTTCCCGTTCTGTGCACACCCAGCTATGATTGAAGTCCATGACACGACATTAAGCTCCATCTTTTGTTCCTTGAACAGCTCAAACATCTCAAGTGCCTTATCAACAAGACCATTTCGCGACAGCCCTGTAATATACGCATTGCAAACCCCGGTCTCCATCATCTCAACTTCATCGAAAAGTTTTATGATTCCATATACATTACCAGACTTCCCATACATATCAATCATTGCACTAATAACACATTTATCCTTGAGTAGACCCTGTTTAATCACATACCCATGAATCAGCTTCCCCAAATTCAGCATCTCAGAGTCTCCAACTGAAGGAAGAACACTCGAAACCGTAACCTGATCAGGACCAAAACCCATATGGTGCATCTTCTGAAACATTATCACTGCTTCCTTATGAAACCCGCTACGATTAAACCCACTAAGAACACCATTCCAAGACACAATATTAGGCTCAATACCAAACTTTTCCATCTCAGAGAAGATACGAACCACCTCTACTAAGCAACCCTTTCGCGCATACCCACAAAGCAAAGCACTGCAAGTCACAACATCTTTATCAGACATTTTATCGAACACTTTGCGTGCATCACCCATCCCACCACACCTCATGTACATATGAAACAAAGACCCCTGAACAAACGCATCTAAATCCAACCCGGAAACACACGATACACAATGTATCTGCTTACCCAAATTAAAAGCAGATAACTCAGCACAAACCTTGAACAGATTCGGAAGAACATGAGTATCAGGAATCAACCCATGAGAGAACATACGAGAAAACACGCCAATCGATTGAGAGAAAAGCTTGGATTTGGTTAAAGCGTATATAAGAGAAGAGAAAGAGTAAACACTAGGATCCGGAATCGATTGTAAGACGAGATCAGCATCGTCAAAGCAATTGTAGTTGGAGTATGAAGCAATGAGTTTGGCGGAGATATAGCCATCGTTTTGTGCTCCGGATTTGAGTATACGAGCATGAGCTTGCGTCGTCTTCGATAACGAAGATGACCAAAGAGATGATGAAGATTCCAAGAACCCAACGATCGACTGAGGGATTTGCACTATCAGTGGAAGAACTTGTTTTGTTGTCATTTGCTTAACTATACAAAATAAAATAATTATTCCCGCTTAACCTTTTTAATCACCTTCTACGTCACCAGATTCTTCCACGTCATTACAATCAGAAATCGACGGCTGAAGATGAAAGACTAGGTAGTATAATCTTGGCCGTTGATTCTATCTACTCCGAGATTTTATTTTGATATTTTCTCTTGAGAAGATTGATTCTATAGAGAGAGAGAGCGATGAGGATGATGATGATGATGATTCGAACGGCTTTGGTGTTCGTTGTCTTCTTCGTTGGAGGTGTGGTACAAGCGCAGCTGATACCTCCGGTGAGGCGTGACGGATTCGTGTATCCACCGGGTCGGAAGATTGAACCGGATACGATACTTATCGAGGCGTATTTTGACCCGGTTTGCCCGGACTGTAGAGACGCTTGGGAGCCACTAAAGCTAGCGATTGATCACTATGGATCTCGCGTTGCTCTTGTTCTTCACCTTATTCCTTTGCCGTCAGTGTTTGATTTCTCTTCCTTTTTCAGTTTCTTTAGCTAAGGTGTTGAGAGAGATTTTAGTAATTCGATGTTGAACTAAATCTATGCATGTTATGAATATTTTTGTGATGGACTCAATTGATAAGTAGTTTGAGGAAATGGCAGATATCGTTTATGTTGCCATATCTGTTGTGTGATTGAAAGCTTTGGGGGGGGGTTTGGATATTTTGTAGCTTCCATGACAATGCATTTGTAGCATCTCGGGCCTTACACATCGTTGATACCTTGAACGCCAATGCCACGTTTAACTTGCTGGAAGGGATTTTCAAGCATCAGGTTTGATTAGTGTATTGAAAAAAAGCTAAACTTTGCTGAATTTAATTAAACAGAGAAAAAAATGTAAAATCCGGTGGTTCTGTTTTTTTCTCAAGTGAAATGTTTATATGTGTACTCTATTTCGCCGTGTTTTATTTTATGTTTGTTTGTGATCAGTACATGTGACTTCTTGATTGAAATTTGCTTCAACAGGCATTGTTTTACAACTCGCAAACACAACTCATGTCAAGACCTGCAGTTGTGGACAAATTAATCAAGCTTGGAACAGTTACATTGGGAAACTCATTTTATTCTCCTCTTAAATCTGGCTTCAGCAACTCAAAATCTGATCTTGCCACTAGGGTTTCCTTCAAGGTGATCCCTTGCGAGCTTACCCCCCCCCCCCCCCCCCCCCCCCTTCTCAATTTTTAAATACTTTAAAAAAACATTTTCACTAGTCTAGGTATTTTAAGATTGTTTATTCGATTTGGTCCTCTGTATTTGTGCTCATATCGTCAATTGGATAAACCAAATGGAGTGATATGGATCTTTCACTACATAGTCACCAGTCATATTTTATCTACTAGTAGTGCAGTAGACGAATTTCGGGTTCCATAGCTTGAATTCTAGTAGCTTACCTTCTGTCATTCATTAGAGCTATCATAATAAACAACTAATGTCCACTCCATAATTAATTGTGTTGCTTTTGTTCTCATTGCAGTATAGCGTCTCAAGAGGAGTCTCTGCGACACCAACCTTCTACGTGAATGGGTTCGAGCTTCCTGGTGCTGGTTCTCCCAAAGATTATGAAGGATGGAGAGACACCATCGATCCTCTGCTTAAACCACAAGAAGTAGACATACCAGACACCTTCCTTTCATTCCTCACGCAATCATCTTATTAGTTGTAATTTCTATGCTGTGCCAAACTCCCACCTACTTATAGTCTAAAAAATCCAAGCATCAGTCTCATACATGTTCATATTACTTTTACTTTTATAAAATTGCATAGTCTAGTAAGATTCTCCTAGAAGTCGTGTGTATGTGATACTATTTTACTTTTACAAAAGTATTTAGTAAAAAAGGTGGTTTGTAGTAGCGCAATGTGCAGTAAGTAAAAGGGAATAGACAGAGTTTCAGTATTTTTATTTGCTCTATCTTTTTACTGATTGATTAAGGATGAGGAGTAATGTGTGTGTGCAACAATTTAGATGAAAAAAAAAAAAAAGTTTAGTATTTTAAAAATATATGAAAAGTGGTTTCTAGTGGCACAAAAGTTTAAGTCTCAAATCCAACATTCCAACTATTGTTTGGTCTAGCTTTTGGTAACCCGAGAGTAGCTAGGTGAGATGTAGTTAGTCATCAGTCCGATTTGCTATGTTTTCTCTTTTACACAATGTGGAATTTCTTTAGCCTACCCAAAAAACTAAAAAGAAGAAGAGAAAAAAAAAAAACAGATTTCTAGCGACACTATAGATATAAAATGCGATATTGTTGGTGTCAAAAAGCTTCTGAAAAATAACTTTAAACGGATGATTTGATGCCATCAGAGATTGACAGAGGACCTAGTTGCTGAAGAAGGATCTCCCTCAAGTGATTTTTTGAATTTCTTGGCTTGTGATCAGGGTACCATTAAACGGATTTTCTATTATTCAGTACTAGGATGTCGGCCCGTGCATTACCGCACGGGAAAGTGAAAACTTGAAATGATTAACATTGTTAATTTCACATTTCGACTGAAATGTTTTTGGTAATTTTTTTAATGTGTAATATAAAAATCATAAATAATAAATAAGATGAATTAACCAAATTAGTTAAATAAAATATTTGTTATATATATATAAATGAAAAATTGATTCAGTGACAATAAGAAAATAATATTAAAGATATATAAATTTAGGTTTACTGAACCATACTCAGATAATCAATTTTAAAAGATATTAACATAGAATAAAATTTCAATTATTATTCTATCAAAATTTATAAAAAATAATAAGAGAATCAGGGAGAAAGAGCTCATAGCTGCAACTGCAACCAAACAAATTGACTAAAAAGATAAATCTATGAAAAATTAGAAATCACCATTAATTACCTAAATTAATACTATATTACAAATTATATTAATGAGTACTTAAGGATATATTTACTATATTACAGATTTACTATATTACAAAGTAATAATTAGTTATATATTATTTTTAATCAAATAATAATTCTGTGCATATGCACGGAACAAATACTAGTTTTCAATAATACTTAAAAGATTTGGATAAATCCACTATTCGGTATCAAAGATTTTTTTTTTTGCTTATATATAAAGACGTAGTTTATTAACCAACGTTTCTTCTTCATAGTAAACACACTTCTCTATTGATTAATTATATTTTTGTTTTAATATTTTATTCTAGGGTATAATTCTGTGTTTCTCTTCTCCAAATCATAACACAGAAGATGCATCATACATAAATGTTCTTCGAGAGACACACAAGAAATCAGATGAATCATTTGTTGATGAGAGGGCAAGGCAGATCAGTAAGGGATTTGAGAAGAATATGGCTGATTATGTTCTTCTTGATGATATCCCAGCAACAACAATAGATGGCTAACTCTTTTTATGTTTTTATTCTGAACTTAGTTATTATTTATAGTTGGTTTTTTCTATATTTTTTTTTTCATTTTTTGCATTTTTGGAATATTTCAATATTTGATTACTTAATAAAGTTAATTATTTCTTTCATTGTTTTTAACCATAATATAAATTTAATAGAAGAAAGTATTAAACAAAAAACTATAATTTAATAAATCATGTGTCGAACAAAAATATAAAAAAATATTGTGATTCATATTAATGTTGTAAAATTAAGTGGAAATAGGCAATGAGATTTATGACTATATATTATTGTAATAATGCAACGAAATAAAAGTTGCAGTGACAATATTTGTAACATTTATAGTTGTGAGCATCGTCATAAAATATATGCGACGAGCATATATTTAAAAATAATTACTACAAATTTGTAACATTTTTTGCTCTATATTTTACGTAGCATTTATTTACGACAATATATAGTTGTATTAGATCGTCGTGATTATACAACTAATTTGCTGCATAAAAAAT
Source organism: Camelina sativa (assembly GCF_030686135.1). NCBI lineage: Eukaryota > Viridiplantae > Streptophyta > Magnoliopsida > Brassicales > Brassicaceae > Camelina > Camelina sativa. Next base: position 8,724,943 of record NC_141896.1, on the reverse strand, counting down.
GTTGCATTAATACAACACATATAACAATATATTACTTCGTTGCAAATTTATAATAATATTTGCTATATTATGTGGCAATAATTTGTAATAAATGGAAGTTGCAAACGTATGTCATAATTATACGACAAATTTACTACAAAAATAATGTTGCATTAATATGACAATATAGAAAGGAGTCTATTTACTGCAAATTTTGTAATATATATGCAAAAAATACCAATTTGCAACGCTCGTATAGAAACAATAGAAAATGTATCTCAGTTTTATTGCATTTTCAAATTTGCAACGAAATATGGAGTTACTGCAACAAATTTAAGTGTAGCGATGACACTATTTTCTTGTAGTGCGCGTTCCCTTGTTTACTATGCACCGACCACTCCATATATCACCAACACGAGACAAACGACTTATGTCCCTGTTGTTAATCAGTTAATCCATCAGAGCAACAACACTATTAACGTACGTCGAATCAAAAATTTAAAAGCCAAGAAAGAAAGGTCGGAAGGGATTTTTAGATTTGTCCATGCGTTGTTTGGGTTATTACATAATCGCTATTTTATTTTGAAAAAATAACATAACTTAACATGTTACTATTATCTTAGTTTTTTCTGTGTAAATCAAAATATTTTATTTATGTTTTGCTTATATTTTACATAGATTTTAATTAACTTTGTTAATATACATTTTTAATATTAAAAATATATGTAGAAATGTGAACTTGTCATATTGGATCATAATCTTATGTATTTGTTAAACCGTCTTAGATTTGTTACCGTTTTAGCAATAAATCTAATATATTTCATTGATAATGATATCGTTCATCTTAAATGTTTGACTTTTCCGGTTATTATTATGTTTTAAAGTATAAGTAGATCAATATCCCCTATATATTAATAGAGAAATATTTTGTTAAAAATGCTGATGTGTCGTCGCCAGAGCGATTTGGAGATTTAATTGTAATTAAGCATTTCAAGATAAACATATTTACAAAAATAAGTCTTTTGATTTATTAAATGTGCCATTAAAATATATAAGGAAATCTTTATTTCATTAGAATAAATAAGGTAATGTTTCTTTCTATTAGTTTTTTAAAATGAAAGACTTCATCAACTATTAAAAAAATATAGATAATAATTTAATTATCATTTTTATAACATATTTAATTATTTAAACTAAATTATATTTCATAAACTATTAAAAACTTATTCATCTATTTAATTTTTTGAAATACAAAACTTATTTAAATCGATTTATCTCGCACATATGTGCGGGTTGATACATAGTATATATATTCATTACAACGTTTTACAATATATGAATTTATTGACTTGGGTAAATGAACCACAATATATAGACTGCTTAAACCACAAGAAGTAGACATACGAGACACCTTCCTTTCATTCCTTACGCAATCATCTTATTAGTTGTAATTGTGCAAAACTCCCACCTACATATATATTTGTGTACTTAGAGCATCTTGATGGCGATACAAATGGAGAGTGTCTAGATTAGATTAAAAATTTAAATAAAAAATTATAATAGAATTGAAACCAATAGAAAAATGACAGATGAGAGGGTCTTAAAGATGTCTTCATGCCTTGTATAATACATTCTCTTCTTCTTCTCTCCAAAAATGTCTTAAATTTATATTAAAAATAGTACAGACACTAATAGTATATGCGGTGGAGGTGGTCTTATAGTCTAAAAAATCCAGAATCATCAATCTCTATTGTTATATTGTATGTTTCCAACTGTCATAATTTTGCAGCGTAAGGTATAATAAATATACAAGATTCTTCAAAATGCTACTCATGTTTTGTATAGTTCAAGTAATCATAAACTAATTTTATAATGCATTAACCATAAATTAAAAAAGAGTTTTCTCTGTACTGAGTAGTCCAACCGTTGCGTCGTGACGGTGTGGCGGACGACGAGATCTCGGCTCGCCTTCCTCTTCGAAGACTGGTGGTGGTTCGAAGCTGCTCCGGGTAACCTTCCTTGCAGCTTAGGGGAGTTGGATCTGAGCTTCAGATCGCGACTTCCTGTCTCCTCCACCCTTCTGTCGGAGATGCTAGTAGATCGGAGGTGTATGGTTGAATCGGGTTGTTTAGAGTCTACCGGATGTTGGGGAGGCTTCAGGTGTGCGGGTGGCCAAGATTTGAGGACATCCTCATAGTCGACGCTTTCTCGAGAGCTTCCTCAATTACTGGTGTCATTCCGGCTAAGAAGCGAGACGACAAGGCATCTGCGATGTGGCTTTTCCAATTATGGACCGTGAGGTGATGATATGCTATTATGTGCTTCAATTCTTTATCTTGAGAAAATTAGCATTCCGGTTTTTTGTGTGATTAGTATGGGAAAGTTATAGCTCTTGCTGGTGGTGTTTCGTGTCTCTTGGTCGGTTCAGTCGGATGTATTGTTTGTTTTAGGTCTAGAACCGGAACAGTGAAAGCCGGAGAGACCAAGCTCTTCTGATGATGCGCCTTTGGGTGTTGAAGCTATTGGGACAAGTTCTACATGTCGATCCAGAGGTTCTCATAGCTGGGATTTGATCGTTTTCAATAGTAGTTTTTTCACACCGAGTCGTAGTGTGTTATCTATCTCACTGTGGTTAAAAAATGCAATGGTTCTCGATTAGGTAGTGTTGGATCCGCTAGTGTTCCAGGGTTGTATTTGATCAACTATTGCATTTGTTTTGGTCCAAGTCTTTAGAGGTAAATGTAATGTGCTTTTGATTTGGTTGTAATGTGCTTTTGATTTGGTTGTAATAAAAAAAAAAAAGGAGTTTTCTGTTTGTAACTGAAGATGAAAAATAAAAAAAAATGAGAGAGGGTGGAGAAAAGATATCCATGGTTATTAGCTCACTCGTCTTCTTATCCTCGGTTCGAATTAAACCGGTTTAAATTTAAAAAAAAAATCAAACCGGAAATCAATTAGGGCAGTTCACTGGTGCATGGGTGTGTTGAAGAGAAGTTGTGCGGCTGTTATATATTAGAGAGGCGCCTGCAACAACCGTCTCTTTAGGGCGTACCCCCAACCAAAACAAAAAAAAAAACCGAAACGAAACAGTATATCTCGTCCAATCCCTTGGGCAAACACCAAACAGTTATCCCTTATCCAAAATCTTCTAGGGTTTCTTCGGAAGATCTAACCAGAACAGTCGAACAAGGTAAGCATTGAAGCAAATTTACTGGGTAGATTATTCTAAGTTTTTTTTTTAAAAAACCCCTGTTTCTAATCGTGTGAATTGAACGAGAAACCCTAGTTTTCCATCGCTGGTTTTTGTATTCTGATTTTGTATTTGCTTTCGGTGGGGTTTTTTGTTTATTCAGATGGATAGGTACAAGAGAGTGGAGAAGCCTAAGGCTGATACACCAATTGCTGAGAATGAGATTCGTATCACCAGTATGGGTAGGGCACGGAACTACATCACCTATGCGATGACTCTTCTTCAGGTAATTGTGTTTCTTCGCTGAATCTGTTTTGGTTTTGAATATTCTTTCACAGTAGAGTAATTTCCCTTTGGATTTGGCATGAATAAGTTTTTGTATAGAAGAGATTCTGGTATTATAATATATTCAATTGGAAGTTCAAAATGGAGATTTTACTGTCTTTGTAGTGGATGCATGTTGGTGCTTTTGATCAATTTCATTAAATTTGCTTTAGGAGAAAAAATCGAATGAAGTTATCTTCAAGGCTATGGGAAGAGCTATCAACAAGAGTGTGACCATTGTTGAGCTTATTAAGGTATTTTTCTTTTGGGGTTTTAGTCTGTTTATTGATTGAAGAGAGGGGAGTTCCATTGTTTTCTGAGAATTTTATTGTGATTGTTGTTGATGCAGAGAAGGATTCCTGGTCTTCATCAGATCACATCTATTGGATCTACGGACATTGTAGATACATATGAACCTACAGAGGAAGGCCTTCTTCCGTAAGTGGTCAACTAGACTTTAGTATCAATCTTATTGTTTTCATTGTGCTGCGGGTACTCATTTCTCCATGTTGTGTTCTTTAATTTTGTTGCCTTGACCTGTTATTTATTAAACCTTAACTTTTGTTCCCCTGAAGAATTGAGACCACAAGGCATGTGTCGATGATTACCATAACACTTTCGACTGAAGAGTTGAACACATCCTCAGTTGGGTGAGTTTCTAGGTCCATTCTCTTATTTGTGGATTTTGTTCTTTTGTGTCATAAAGCAGTTGTCTGTCTCGAGAGGTACATTGTCTCCAATGCTAATATATCTTATTAAATGATGCTACAGGTACCAATGTCCCATTCCTATTGAGATGGTGAAGCCATTAGCTGAGGTTGATGTTGACTATGAAGGACGAGGTAGTTATGGTCTCACTCGTAATGAACTTTTTCCAAGCTCCTATCCCTGCTGTCCTTTTTTAAGTTACTAATTTAGCTCTCTTTTATAGAGGGATCTCCTAGAGGCAGAGGAGGAAGAAGAGGTAGAGGAGGAAGAGGAAGGGGAAGAGGCGGCAGAGGTAGGATTACTTTGTCAATTTTTCTTGTAATATCTTAGTTTCACTGTAGCTTTTGCATGGGTTTGTGGATAAGAGTTTGCGTGGATTGTGCTGACTCCTTTTTGGACTTTCCAGGTAATGGATATGTGAATGCTGAGTATGATGATGGAGGAAGGGGAAGAGGTGGCAGAGGTAGCATTTCTTTAGCAATTTTTCCTTACGAAATCCTATTTTCACTTCACTTTTTTGCATGTGATTTGTGGATAAGGGTTTGACTGTACTGTGCTTCTTTCGAATTTACCAGGAAGCGGATATGCAAACAATGAGTATGATGATGGAGGAAGGGGAAGAGGCGGCAGAGGTAGGATTGCCTTTAGAAAATTTCTTTCCAAATCTTAGTTTCACCTTAGCATTTTTGCGTGTGATTTGTGGACAAGGGTTTAATTGGATTGTGCTATTTCTTCTTTCGTAATTGCCAGGAAACGGGTATGTGAACAATGAGTATGACGATGGTGGTAGGGAGCAGGACCGGTCATATGGCAGAGGACGGGGGCGTGGGAGAGGAGGACGTGGTGGTCGTGGAAGAGGAGGTTACAATGGTCCCCCACCTCACTATGAAGCTCAACAAGATGGTCCTCCAGCAGAATATGGATACAATGATGGTGCTCCAGCAGAGTACCCTCCTCCACCTCAGGGCCGTGGTATGTTTATACACTATTGTTTTTTGAATACACAATGTTGACCGACTTATGTCATCAGTTCTTAAGGTTTAAAACTTGGTTGGAACAGGACGTGGCCGTGGAAGGGGAGGAGGCCGTGGAAGAGGAGGAGGCCGTGGTGGATTCAACAGATCAAATGGAGCACCAATTCAGGCTGCTGCTTGAGTGACCAGGGTCATTGAATGGACTTGGGTCGTTTCTACATTCTCATGTTTTTTTTGTCACTTTTTCGTCAAAACAACTTATTGCCGTAGAATAATCTCTCGTTCCTGTTGCATTTTAGGTTATATATATGTTCATTTATTTATGGACGCCGTCTCGGATGATTCCAGTTTTTGTTCCTTATAATTTCTATCAGTTTTCCAGTTTTGTCTCTGTTTTGAGTGTTGGATAAGTTTATGGTATTTGTTTCGCACGCAAGAGACATGGATAGAACTCGCAAATTACACACATTCGGACAATAAGTGATATCTATTTCAACTTTCTGGGCCTGGCATTGCATTTTCCGTTGGTAAAACGTCTATTGCATTGTATTTTAACAACAGAGAAAGATAACAAGTAACATCAAAAGCACACAAAAAAAAACAAAATGTAATTCCAACGTATATTGAAACCAAAATGAAAAAGGCCAACGGAATAAGCGAATAAGTCAGGTCCAAAGATATATATCATCTAAAAAAATTAATCGCCGTTGCCGGGGATCGAACCCGGGTCACCCGCGTGACAGGCGGGAATACTTACCACTATACTACAACGACCTTTGATGTTTGATTCAGTACTAAATTGAATATATAGAAATATATAAAAAGCTGTCTTGAGCAAAAAGAAAAATAATACTTTGGAAAGAAAAGAGTCTCAACTCTCAAAGCAGCATCAATCAGCTCGTCCTCCTCAAATCTGATCCGTCGTCATTCCTCGCCTGTGTCTCCCGGAGAATTACGTTTTGTCAATTCAGTAAGCTCTCTCTCTCTCTCTCCCCTCTCTTCGTCTTCCTCAAGTCAACTAATTGCTAGAATCCTCCCGTGAAATCTCATCCGGTTTAGTTGCACACAGTTCTCCAAAAACCCTAACCTTCTTTTGTCTTTGTGTGAAGAGATTTGCGCAAGATGACTCAGGACGTGGAGATGAAAGATAATCATACCCCTTCTCAATCTATCATCTCTTCTTCTACCTCCACGATGCAGAGTAAAATCTCGATCTATAGACACTTCTTCAATTCGTGATTTAGATTTCCAAAATTGCTAAGTTTCACACTTCTTTTTTTCCTCAGATTTGAAGGAGATTGCAGCATTGATCGATACTGGGTCGTATACCAAGGAGGTCCGTCGTATTGCTCGTTCTGTGCGTCTCACTATTGGGCTTAGGCGTAAACTCACCGCCTCTGTGCTCTCTTCTTTCCTTGATTTCGCTTTGGTTCCAGGATCCGAAGCTCACTCTCGCCTCTCTTCCTTTGTTCCTAAGGTATTATTTTTTGGGTTTTGGTTCTTCACTTTGATTGTTCCTATTAGCGTTCTGGCTTTAGGGAGTTTAGATTCAAGTTCTCTGAAATATAACTGGTGTAGAGACTGAAATATTCGAACTGTGAATGGTTTAGGGTGATGAACATGATATGGAAGTTGATACAGCTTCATCGGCTACACAAGTTGCTCCTTCTAAGCACCTACCTCTAGAGCTCGAGATTTACTGCTACTTCATTGTTCTTCTTTTTCTGATTGATCAGAAAGAGTACAACGAGGTAACTGCTGCGACCTCTTTGTGTATTTGTCATAAGTTACCTTTTTCTGTTGTGGTTTTAGTTTCATGATTTATTTTAATCATCTCTTAGGCCAAAGCTTGTTCTTCAGCAAGCATTGCTCGTCTCAAGAACGTCAACCGACGGACCATTGATGTGATAGCGTCAAGACTCTACTTTTACTATTCCTTGAGTTATGAGCAAACCGGTGATCTTGCTGAAATTCGCGGGTTAGTAGCTGAAAGACTTATTGTTTTTGTTTTGTACTTGTTCTTACACATCATATTAATCAGTAGCTCAAAATTCAATAATCTGGTTGGTTTTTTTGTGCCTGCAGTACTCTTCTTGCGTTGCATCATTCTGCAACGCTCCGTCACGATGAGTTGGGCCAGGTAGGTCTTTGTTTAGCTCATGCAGTCTGCATTCATTGCCTTGAAACTGTTACTTGCTTCTTTATCGAAGGTATCGTGTTGAATGCAGGAAACACTTCTGAACCTGTTGCTACGTAATTATCTACATTACAACCTCTATGACCAGGCGGAGAAGCTCAGGTCAAAGGCACCTCGTTTTGAGGCACATTCAAACCAACAGGTAGCTCTTGCCTTCATACTCTTAGTTTTCTCGGTTCTCTAGATTTCTATATATGTATGAGATCTCCAATGCTACTTCTGCAATCTGTCCAGAGAATTATTTTTTCCATTTGCATTCATATCTACATCTAGGAGGCTTTGTGTTTTCTTTTCACTAATCATTTGCAAACTTGTAGTGTCCGTTATACTATCCTCTTTATACTTCTGACATCACCTCTTGCCATTACCGCCAATCTATCTTGTGTTTTTCTCTGCTATATACGAACTTTTTTCTGTGTTTTGATCCTTCCATTGTTATAGCTTCAAAAGAATAAACGGCAAGAGGACTTATTTCAAACAATATACTTTGCAGTTTTGTAGGTACTTGTTCTACCTCGGGAAGATCCGTACCATTCAGCTCGAGTATACTGATGCGAAAGAGAGCCTTCTTCAGGCTGCCAGGAAAGCCCCTATAGCAGCTTTGGGCTTCAGAGTTCAATGTAATAAATGGGCAATTCTGGTTCGTCTGCTGCTGGGTGAGATACCAGAACGGTCAATCTTCACTCAAAAGGGAATGGAGAAGGCCCTCAGGCCTTACTTTGAGCTTACCAATGTGAGTCCGCCTTCATAATCTTGCTGCTGTGACCTGTTTAAATTATTGTATGAGCAGATAACCTAACTGGTATTAGCATGAGCTACTTTACCTCTATCTTCAAACCCATTCCTAATTTCAGTGACCTATACACTCTTATGTTACTTGTTGGTCTCTTGCGACACAGTTTTTTTTTTTGCTGCTGTTGTTTTCTGCTACTTCGAACTAGAAAGAGCATAAATTTCTGGCTGCTTACTGTTGCTTTTCAGAGATACATGATGCAACAAGATACTGACTCTGATCTGAGGCTTACTATTAAAACTCTGTTTTGGTTTTGCAGGCGGTTAGGATTGGTGACTTGGAGCTCTTTAGGACAGTCCAGGAGAAGTTCTTGGACACATTTGCTCAAGACAGAACGCACAATCTCATTGTGAGACTCCGCCACAATGTCATCAGGACTGGACTGCGCAACATAAGTATTGCATATTCCAGAATCTCTTTACCCGACGTTGCCAAAAAGCTGAGACTCAACTCCGAAAACCCTGTGGCTGATGCGGAAAGTATTGTAGCAAAGGCCATTCGTGATGGAGCAATTGATGCGACAATCGATCACAAAAACGGATGGATGATCTCGAAAGAAACTGGGGACATCTACTCGACGAATGAGCCACAAACTGCGTTCAACTCAAGAATTGCTTTCTGCCTCAACATGCATAATGAAGCGGTCAGAGCATTGAGGTTTCCCCCGAACACTCACAAAGAGAAAGAAAGCGATGAAAAGAGGAGAGAGAGGAAGCAACAAGAAGAAGAGCTTGCTAAGCATATGGCAGAGGAAGACGATGATGATTTTTAGAGAAAGGTAAATCTCTTTCTGATAGTTTAATCTCTCAACCTGTCTTTGGTTTTTTTTCCAATTCACAAGTTTACTTTGTGCCCTGCTCATCGTTCTAAGTGTTTTATTCAGGATTTTTATCCTCCGGAACCTTTTAATTACTTTGGTTTAATTTTAGGAAAAGAGATTTATATTGTTGGTTTCAGAAGATTGGAATCTCTACAACTTCGTTTAATGATGTTTGGGAGATTTTCGCATTTTAAGAATTGAACACTTTCAGCTAGCTGTATTAGGTGGGTCATTATTAGAACATGGACCATGTGAAAATGTTATCATCTCCAGGCAATGCATACCATTTAAATCCCCCATTCATATTTTACCATTAAATGATAGATAAGCACACTCATAAAATATCTAAAGAATAAAAACAAGACATGTGTATGACTCATTAAGTAATTGAAACATTAGTCTATTTCTGCCAAACTAGGTATCATTTTCTTGAATAAAACAATCTCATGTTATGCTTTTAATTATAGGTATTTGTTGTTCGGTTCATTAACTTCTTAATAATGACAAAAAAAAAAAAAACAGTAGAAAAATAATGTTAGGGCTCTTTGATTGCTACAACTGCCAACTATTTAATCCATATCATCAATGTAATTGGCATACTATAATCATTTTAACTTGTAATGGCATAAGATAAATTTTACTCCACTACTAAATCTAAACAAGCTCCTCATGTCCTTAATCTTGTACTTATCACTGGGACAAACGACGACGTGATGGTGATCTTCCTCAACTTAGATTGGAAATCAAGCTTTCGGGGACAATTAACCCGATAAATAATACTACTAGTTAAAGGGATTTGGCGTGTTGCTAATAATGTAGGAGAAAGGGAGCATGTGAGTTTGTGACCGATGAACCTGCACAGACCAACCTGCACATGATCGTATCACAAACAAAAAACTCTCCTTTGTCTTTCTTTCTTCTTATTTTTTTTATTCATTTTAATTTAAAAATTTAACATCCACCGCGTTGCATAGTATACAACAAACCAGTTTATTCACTTAGTTTTGATGTTATTTAAAAAGATATTAATCTAAAATAATGGAAATATAATTATGATACAATTGTGATCATGCTAATTTAAAACTTTTAATCTTACAAATTAACTTTTAAGATCTGTATCTAAAACATTGCATCGAACAAAAAAACAAAACTTATGGATTACAAACGTTTGGCCATGAGTAAATCAAGATAATATTTTGGTTTAAAGTCTCTTTTTCTAAACTCCACAATAAAACAAAGGAAAAGAAGAAGTATGCTACATATGTGTTCACTGTTCAAAGCAATATTAGTGTAACCGAGATAATTTGTTTGTATGAACATTTTGTGGAATATAAAAAAACCATCTGCAGCATATTACAAACAGAGTTTGCAGATATACTGTCTTTTTTTGGACTTATATTGTTACTTACAAATATACACATGTAGGAGATTTGCCTTTAAGAAACAAAGAAAGAAATAAAAGATACACACAGGCTAGATAAAAGATAAGACCACATGTAAGGTTTTGTTGCTACTACGTAGTTTTAACACTCACTTCCCACCTTTATTTAAACAACTCTCTCTCCTTCACTCGATCATCATCATCATTTATCATAATCTCTCTCTCCTTCACTCGAACGAAACATTACAATCATGTCAAAGTCTCTAGCTGGCTTGGCCGTTTTGGCCGCTCTTTTTATTGCGGTTGATGCGTTTAAGCCTTCTGGTTTAACTAATGGTCACGCCACATTCTATGGTGGAAGTGACGCTTCTGGAACAATGGGTAATCTAACAGTTCAGTTTCATACGGTTTTGACTCTTAATGGATTTGGTTAATCGATTAATTATATTCTTGATTCTTTTCAGGTGGAGCTTGTGGTTACGGAGATCTTTACTCGGCGGGGTACGGGACAATGACGGCGGCGCTAAGCACAGCTCTGTTTAACGACGGAGCTTCTTGCGGAGAATGCTATAGGATAACGTGTGATTACGCTGCGGACTCACGGTGGTGCAAGAAAGGAGCGTCCGTTGTCATTACAGCCACAAACTTTTGCCCACCAAACTTTGCTCTGCCTAACAACAACGGTGGTTGGTGCAATCCGCCGCTCAAACATTTCGACATGGCTCAACCCGCTTGGGAAAAGATCGGAATCTACAGAGGTGGAATCGTTCCCGTCGTTTTCCAAAGGTTAAGATTTTTTTTCAAAATGAATCAGATTAGGTTTCCATTTTTGCAATTGTTCTTCTAATCTCTAAACTAAAAGAACTCTGTTTTTAAAAAACAGAGTAAGCTGTTACAAGAAAGGAGGAGTGAGATTCAGAATAAACGGAAGAGACTACTTCGAGCTAGTGAACATTCAAAACGTAGGAGGAGGAGGTTCGATTAGATCTGTCTCCATTAAAGGATCAAAGACTGGTTGGTTAGCTATGTCTCGTAATTGGGGAGCTAATTGGCAATCAAACGCTTACCTCGATGGTCAATCTCTCTCTTTCTCCATTACTACTACCGATGGTGCTACTAGAGTCTTCCTCAATGTTGTTCCTTCTTCTTGGTCCTTTGGACAGATTTATTCTTCCAACGTTCAGTTTTAAGTTTCTTTTGTCTGATTAAAACGTTATTGGGCAGTGGTCGCGCTCTGAGTCTGTTTCTTTTCTCCCTGAGCGACCCGCCCCCTCTTTGTTTTTTTTTTTTTTTTTACTTCTTCTTTGTTTGATGGGTCTGTTAATACAGAAGACCCAATTTGATTTGAGGAAATATGATTATATAAAAGATGTATTGTATTTGAATGTTTCAAACTCGAAAAGATTCCGTAGCTAAAGGGAGTTTTAACACATTTGTACTTGGTTATAAGTTTATATAAAGTATGTTTGAGTTATGACAAAAGAGTTTTTTTTATCAAGTACATTCCTTACAAGACATGTGCCTTTTACCTTTATAAGAGTTTGAAAAGCTAAAAAAATGTATGTTGCTTTGGAAATCTTAGTTATAATCTTGTCTTGTTTTTATGGTTCTTCACTTTATCAAAATGATGTTATTTTTTGGAATATGATCTTTAAAATGTATTGAACTTATGTCAATATTTTGAAATACAAGTAACGGATTTAAAGAATTTTTTAGAGATGCAAAAATGATAATTCCTACTTATACCCAAGTTATTTAGAAGTTCATATAAAAAGATTATTTTGTTCATATGGATGGATATATAACAATCACGTAACCCATGTACGTTTTTCTAAATCAACTAAGCTACATAAACCATTGAACCAAATATAGTACCCTCCTAGATTTTGTAAAGTTAATGGATGAGCAATTATATTGGTTACCTTTGAAATTTCGTGACCGGTTAGAGATCACTTTCCTTGTGAGCATGCATTTTATTTATTGGCTCAATTATTAACGATGTTAACATACATTTTCAACATTATTAGGACCAAAAATTCAAAACAATTAGAATTCAAACCAAGTGTATATAACTCGATGATAATTCAAAGACTTAGAAGATTGAATCAAGATCAAAGAACATATTAACCAAAAGAAGAATAAACATCATCGATATGACAAATTGTTTGCTTCCATGGCCTCAATTTCATTTGAATCATATATAAAAAAACTTTGAAAGATATTCTTACAACTTTTTTTAGATATCATAATAGGTAATCCATAAACCCTACAAAAGTAACAAGTAATTCATAAACCCTACAAAAGTATTTATATTATTTTGATGAACCCAAAGAATCAACGAATGAAGAACTAGTTTCCCGTGATTTGCGCTAACACTAGCCTTCTTGATCTGTTAATAGTGATGAAACAGAGGTAGAGATGTTCTTCAAGCTCTTGCAATTGATCTGAGAATCTTTCTTCATGTGCACTAAACTCCCTCAATGCTTCCTTTAGCACTTCAATCTTCCTACTCTTTGCGCACATCGCAGCCACGGTTTTTCTATGCTCTATCTCATCGCATAATCTTCCGGCAAGTCTACTCAATGTATCCAAGTCGTTTATCAATATGAACATTCCTTTAGCTGCTATATCGATTTGTGTCCCGAGCCTCTCTAGCGTTGTATCTCTTTTGCTCTTATGCATGTTTCTTTTTGCTTTCTTCTTCCTCAAAAGAACCAAAGAACATAAACCGAGCAACGCAGGAGCTGCTAAAGCGCCGAGTATGCTGTGGAGAGCTATTATTAGTAATGTAATGACTATAGCGCTATGAGAAATCACTAGGCTATAACCTCCTAGCTTCTTGCAGAAACTCAAAAACCTGACTTTTCTTCTGATTCTTTTCCTTTTCGTTGTCAATTTGTCGAGCAAATCCGAGTTTGCATCGTGAACTATACCAAACCGAGCTTCGTTGATGTTACAACACAAAGGGTTCTTGAGCGCTGCAAATCTCGAAAGCTCTTGAAATATTAAAGCGCAGAGCTGCTCATGGCTATATTCCGTGGTTTTAGCACCGTTACAAACCCTTTTCCCAATCGTGATAATTCTTTTGATTTTGTTGTGATTGACCTTGATTTGTTGGATGGACTGAAGGAGAGACTCACACACGTCGCAAGCTTCGGAGCTAAAGTCGAAAAACTTAACTAGAAGATCGTTGAAACTCGAGTCTTGCATCAGAGCATCGAGTGTATCTTGAGGAGGGTCGAGCAAGTAATCGGTGAAGTGTGAATGGAAGCTAAGATCTGAAGATGAAGGGGAAGAAGACGAAGAAGAAGGCGAAGAAGAAGAAGAGAGTTTGCTACAAGATGTAACGCCTAATTGATCTTCTGCTTTTGTCCGAATCTCTAAGTAGGAGTTCGTTCTGAATGCTTCCTTGTACTCTTCATTAACACTTAGCTTCGACGTCAAGCTACGACAACATTCCTTCTCGGACTTTCCTGCTCCATTGACAAAACAAAAACAATTGACAAATATTTTCAGAACTGTTTTCTCATAAAATGAAAAAAAAAAAACCATCTCTGGGTCTCAACATTATATCTAAAAAAACATTCAAGATCATTAGTTAAGAGAAGAGAAACCAAATCATTCAAACTTCTAAAAAAAATTCTTGAAAACTAACCTTTTCTTGTAGAGGAAGAATATAATCTAGAACCAAGAAAACTCTTCATTTTCATCATCTTCGATTCGATGGGAACTCAAAGACACAAGAGGCGATTTAGGTAAACAATTGACAAGCTTCTAGCTTCTTTATATACTTACGTCTTTTTTTGTATGTCGGCTAGTTATAAATTATATTTTGATTAAAATTAGAAATATATCCTGAAACGTATATGTAGGAATGATTGGTTGGACAAAGATAGAGAGAGAGAGAGAAGAAACAAAGGAGAAGGAAGAGAAGATTGAGAAGCGACAGCTAGAGAGATGGTGGACGTTAGCACCGCTCAAAGAGATTTGTGAACGATGGCTTTTGGCGCAAGTTAGAGAATGGTACACGTGTTGTGTTCTTGGGGTCGAGATGACTTGTTAGTTTGGAGAAGAAGTTTCCTTTTACGGTTTTACCTTCGTTGTCTCTCTCTTTGAGTTTTTTTTTTCTTTTTCAATTGATTGATTAGTGAGAGGTTCTATTAAAGAAATTTAATTAAATTTAAAAGAAATAATTCGTTATGTTTTGAGGAAATTAGTATGGATGCAGTTCCTCGTACGTTACCCCAAAACGAGTTATTGCCACGTAGACCTCTCTCATTTCAGTATTATCTGTTTTTTTTTTTTTTTCTGTTGGTAATATCTTTTGTAGTATGATTGGGTCAAAGTATCCAAGAAAAAAACACAAGTCATCCCTCTTTCTTTAAACTGCATGTACTTGAAATATCTGACGTTTTGGTATGACAATGACGACTAATCATGCACTTCAGCACTTGTTTTCATTTAAAATTTTCCACGAGGATGCATGTGGAATGTTATGTTACTTACTGACTAAGTACTTTGTTACTCTCGAACGTCTAATTTGTAAATGTGTATAAACGTTTGGTTGAATGATAATAAAAGATTCTTAATGCTTTTCTTTTTCTTTTGTTTTTATAATTTGTAATGTTGTCTGTTAGGCATTGACCATTTCGGCAGCATAAATACATTATACATGTTATGATTACCAATATGGAGTTTATATTGTTACTTCTTAATAATCATATATATATATATAGATACTGACAATAGTAATATAGATATATATGATGTTTTCAAGAACAGTATTTAGACTTTTCACGGCATTGTAGTAATTTGTGTTATATACTAATTACCGTAACCGTAGTATACATATATTTGGTGTTTTAAGTACATCTAATTCCATAGATGTTCATAAATTATTCACCACACGTCTGCTTCACCGTACGTATTACATAAACGTTATCTCGCATAATTTCTACGTATATAGTACATTAGTACTAGCTATAATATGATTATGATAAAACTCGAATGAAGAAAGTGTAGGATTAATGATTTAATGTTCATTTAATTGAGTAGGATAATCGGTATATCAGTAAATTTCGCAACTATAACAAATCCGATGTCGTCCAGCGGTTAGGATATCTGGCTTTCACCCAGGAGACCCGGGTTCGATTCCCGGCATCGGAGCTTTTTTTTAACTTTTTATGATTTATTTAGTCCCGATCAACAATCCTCTAATCAGTGGACACTCCTTCACCCATTATATAAGCGTCACAAAGGGTTATATCCTATTTACATAACGTTTCGAGTTAATGTTCACAGGGCCGGTCCATAGGGCAATCAACTCAAGCAAAGGATTAGGGCATCAAAAAAATTAGGGCATTTTTTTGTAAAATTATTATAGAGTTTTTATATATATCTAAAGATTTTTACAAAAATGTGGACTTTAATATAAGTGCAAATCATAGTTTTTGAGGTTAATTGTTAGTTTTAGTTTTGATTTTTCCATTTTGAGGTTAATAGTTTGCTTTGTTAAACTATTAGATAAATCTTTTAATCAAAACTAATATTTTGATTTTGGTTTGTGTTAATAAATTTTCAAAACACTAAACATAAAGTCTTATATACCATTAATTATAATTTTTTGGTAATATATAAAAGGGCATGTTTTTTAGTTCGGCATAGGGCACTAATAAATGTCGGACCGGCACTGAATGTTCATCTATTGACTATTGTAAACCAGTTCAACAGCATGACTTCAAAATCAATTGTCTTTTAATAAACTTGATTAAAATATGTGTATACATTCTTTTTCAGTTCGTTGACATTATTGAATTTAATAAAAAGGTGTGTGTATTCCTGATGTTATCGTTATCGTTGGTTCTAGAATAGTGAATACAAATTGAATAGAGTAGGTGTGTGTGTATTTGAATATTCTTAAATGTTATCATAGTGAATAGAGTAAGTCGATGATCATCAAAACTCAACAGCCATTGTCTAACACCACCACTTTAATTGTTCCAGCCCAACCGGTTTCATGCTTCCAAAGATCATTTTTCATTATCCCTCTATATGTCATATTGTCGGAGTTGATCATTGTTGGTATTGGATTTCGCCGATTAGAGGCCCACCCGATAGACCCATTAAAACAGAAGAGAGAACCAGGTGATTGGGCTTGATGAAAGCCCATGAAGAGGAGCCCGAGTCAGAGGACGAAGTCAAGTCGGAGGAGAAGTCGGGATGGTCGAGCCGAGATTCGGGGGTGAGATTGTAGGTTGACGTTTGAGGAAGATCTCGTGGAAAGTTTTGTTTAAATAAAGGATCGATGTAAACGATTGAAGACATGTAATCAAGCTCAGAGCAAATCAATAGAAAAAGTCAATACAAAAGTCCAGTTCGTTGTTCTTCATAGTTTTAAGTCGATTTGTACCGAAAGTCTGCCCAGATCTTATTTTATAAACTTATTCTTCTAATTGTTGTTTCTAACCCCAACAATCATGTATAGAAATTTAAACCATAAAGATCAAGTGAAATTTAAATATACATAACATTAATGCGATTTATATCTATAACTCAAAAATATATATATATATATTTCAAAATCAAAACAAGGTATTAAATTTATTAATGCTTCCTCTACACCGTTTATGATCTTATGATAGATGATTTTGTTTCGTTCTAAAATCCTCTTCCCCTTCGTTCTCCATCCTGATATCTTCCATCTTCCATTCTTCTTGAATTAGTTTGAATGTACATAGAAAGAAGTATTAAATTACGTTTTGGTATGGTTACTTATAAATGGTATATCGACCAAAAAAAAATCTTTTAATGAGATAAATATACTTTTGTATGGTTGTGAATTGAAATAATTGAAATGATATTAATTAAACTTGACATGATAATACAATATCATTTATGAGTTCAAAGTGAAATGTTATTGACTAAACTCAATAGATGGTAACAATATGAGAAGTTAATTTATGTACATGGATTAATGTTTAAGGATATATATTATGGTATTGTTGATTTGATATTATTTTCATACAATTATATTAGGTTTATAAGAATAATACATATCTACACGAAAATATAAGTATTACTTTACCAAAAGTGAAAATATGTTAACTTTAAATATCATGTTAAAGTTGCAATGATGATTCTTAAAAAATGCATGTCCATGGTTGTAAATAGAATCTAAAAAAAACTTTACATTGGAGAAGCTGACAAAACCTAAGTTCTTGAAGTTGTTTGAACAAAAACAGAACATTTGATCACATTGTGCCATTTAAAAGAAACACTAGAACTTTTTTTTGTTTGAAAACATATTGAATTTGTTTGTTATGTATTGTAAGTCAATGTATTAAAAAAAATTTGCAAGTAATTAATACTTTTGAAAGATTATATATGTTTTAAAGATAATATAGAAAGGTTTCGTAATTTTGAATGTAGCAGTTTGATTAAGAATCAATACTTGCTCTTACTTATCATAGTATAATATAAGACAATGAAAATACCTAGTTAAGCAAATGCGATATGGGATCAAATTAATACCATATAATGTTTCAATTCTAAATTTGAGATTATTTTATTCTACTTAAAACATTATTGTTGATGTAAAATTAAATTTTGATCAAATAAATATAACCTAATTTTGTTTGATTTTATATGATTATGTCGAAAATTTTCTGTGTATGACTATTGTGATTGTCTAATACATATATAGTTGGTTTAAGTAAGTATATGTAATTCCAGAAGATGTTAATAATTCTTCACCACTGATCCTATATCAACCACACGTCGGCTTCACCGTCTTACATAAATCTCACACCATTTCTACGTAATATAGAATAATCAATTGTTTAATATTTATTAGCTTCAATATATCCGATGTCGTCCAGCGGTTAGGATATCTGGCTTTCACCCAGGAGACCCGGGTTCGATTCCCGGCATCGGAGATTTTTAACCTTTTTATGGGAATTTTATTTGGGCTTTGAAAGACTTTTGCTTAGTTATATCTTATGCTTTCTTTTCAAGAGACTTATGACTTTAGCCCATCTTCATTAATCATTATTCTAAAAATTTAAACACAAACTCTATAAATTTTTATCAAAAATTTAATCAAATAAAATATATAACAGTTCCGTTTAACGCTTAGATTTTAAAAATTAATAAATAAAAAATAAAAGATAGAAATATAGTATCTTATTAGTTTCTTCTTTAATTTTCTCTATTTTTATTTTATTTGTTTGAGTTATTCAGTTTCAAATAGAGAGAGAGGAAGAAAAATAAATAATAGACTTTAATCATTACATGCAAATGTTTTATTGACAGTTTTTCAATAAACATTTTTAAATTACAAAAATTATAATATAAGAAGACCGAATTTTTAATCACAAACCATTATAAATAACATAATAACAAAATAAATTATTACAAATTTCTATCAAAAAAAAAGTTCAGCGCGCGGGTAATAGAAATGAAGATCATGCGATAGCATTAGCAATATGTGTGTGACTCATTGATAATACATACTTTCCAAGAGTAGCACGAGTGCACTCCACTCTGAGCCACTAAAGGTGGTCGGCAGTTTTTTTGATTCTATTTTTCTTTGTAGGTTGCTAAATATATAAGATTTTGACATGATCTCGACTATACATTAGTTTAAGTACAACAAGCATGCTATATGGATTTACCAAGATGAAAGCCTACAAGCATGCTATATGGATTTACCAAGATTCCATAAGAGTGTAAATGCCAATTCTGGTTAATGCACTCTGCAGACCCGCACCACCCTCTCCTTTTATTGGCTACTCAACCAATCCTTTGTGAGTTTTTTTTTTTTTTTTTTTTTTTTTGTTAAAAATAATCCTTTGTGAGTTTCATCGATGGACCCAATTGTCTTTGATTTAAAAACATGTTTAAGGTAACCAACTGATATAAAATTGTTATATTTATAAGTCATATTTGGCCATTATATAATAATTTCATACTTAGCGTTACTTTCAGATTTTGTGAAGTCCTGATCAAGAATCCTTTAGTTAGTGGACACTCCTTCACAATCATTTTGTTCAAAGTCTTTGGAACATCGGAAAGAAGGAAAAAGAAAAACATGCGGAGTTGTGATGTAATGACTCGAACAGAAGATAGTGGTCGGATCACTAGCCTATTCTATCTCCACTTTTTGCCCAATTCAGAAACCCACCAATTCTTCAAAGTGGGATAAGCAACTCAAGCATTAATTGATTCTTTTGCTCTATCTTTAGTTTCCAATAATCTCTCAACCATTATAAATACCCTTTTTCTTGAGTTATATGGTCAGTGTACAAGTCCTTAAGTGGCTAGGAAACTACAAAAACATGAAAGCCTTGACCTTCTTCACACCCTTTTTATTATTTCTATATCTCTTATGTATCTTGTTTACGACAGAAACGGAAGCTGGATCAAGAAATGGTGATGGGGTTTACATCGTCTACATGGGAACAGCTTCCTCTGCCGCAAACGCTTATAGAGCTCAGATACTCATAAATACCATGTTTAAGAGGTTGGATATACTGATACACTCTTTACATGTAGTGAAAAAAATACATTGATACTTGCACAAAGTTTTTTTATGGGTTCTGAGGCCTTTTTATGGTTTGTTGTTGCAGGAGAGCAAACGATCTCGTCCACACATATAAGCATGGCTTCACGGGTTTTGCAGCTCATATGACAGCAGAAGAGGCCAAACTCATAGCCAAAAAACCGGGAGTGGTTTCGGTTTTTCCTGATCCAAACTTCCAGCTACACACAACTCATTCATGGGACTTTCTCAAGTACCAAACATCAGTAAAGATCGACTCGGGTCCACCTTCAACAGCCTCAGATGGATCATATGATAGCATTGTCGGCATTCTGGACACTGGTAAGGCCTTTCACTCCTATTTTGGCTGTCAATTAAGAAACAAAACCAAATATGAGTTTCACATAATGAAAACAAACAAACAGGGATATGGCCAGAATCAGAAAGCTTCAATGACAAAGACATGGGTCCAGTTCCGTCTCGGTGGAAAGGTACATGCATGGAAGCAAAGGACTTCAAGTCTACTAACTGTAACAGGTACAATTTTCACAACCTTCAAACACCACAATCTGAACATTACCAACTTCTTTTTGAAGACTAAACATTTCTGTTTTTTTTATGCAGAAAGATCATTGGAGCAAGATATTACAAAAATCCTGATGATGATTCAGAATACGATACCACAAGGGATGTGATTGGTCATGGTTCTCATGTGTCCTCCACCATAGCTGGATCAGCAGTGGAGAACGCGTCCTACTATGGTGTAGCTTCCGGGACCGCAAAGGGAGGTTCACCAAATGCAAGGATCGCTATGTACAAAGTATGCAATCCCGGGGGATGCACAGGCTCATCTATCCTAGCTGCTTTCGATGATGCAATAGCGGATGGAGTTGATGTTCTATCTCTGTCCCTCGGAGCTCCAGCATACGCTCGCATCGACCTGAACACTGATCCTATCGCCATAGGAGCTTTTCACGCGATGGAGCAAGGAATCTTGGTTATCTGTTCAGCAGGTAATGATGGGCCTGATGTCGGTACAGTTACCAATACTGCACCTTGGATAATGACCGTCGCTGCCAACACCATCGATAGAGACTTCGAGTCTGATGTTGTGCTAGGCGGCAATAAAGTCATCAAGGTAATACACATAATACACCTAAACATTATATTATCTGGTTTGCTAAAAAGAACCTTTATTGATTTTCAGGGTGAAGGTATACACTTTTCAAACGCTAGTAAATCTCCTGTGTATCCTCTGATTCATGGCAAGTCTGCTAAGAACGCTGATGCATCAGAAGGAGAAGCCAGGTAAATAACATTGGTGAATTCAAATACAATTCGTTGAGCTTATTTTAGATTCTTATAAAGAACTATAGTACAAAGAATAAGGAAGCTAACCTTTTGCTGTTTTCATAAAACATTGGCTTTTCAGGGCCTGTGACTTTGGTTCTCTAGATAAAGAGAAGGTAAAAGGGAAAGTTGTGTTATGCGAGAACGTTGGTGGATCATATTATGCATCATCAGCTAGCGACGAGGTGAAAAGCAAAGGAGGTATTGGTTGCGTCTTTGTAGATGACAGAACTAGAGCAGTTGCTAGCACTTATGGCACTTTTCCTACAACCGTTATTGACTCAAAGGAAGCAGCTGAGATCTTCTCCTATCTCAACTCAACCAAGTACTTAATAAGCTATCTCAAAATTTCTATGAACTATATTAGTCAGTATAGAGCAAATGAATTAAAACCTTTTGCCTTGTGTCGCAGAGATCCCGTGGCAACAATTCTTCCAACTGCAACAGTTGAGAAGTTCACACCCGCGCCTACTGTTGCATATTTCTCTTCCAGAGGACCTTCAAGCCTCACAAGAAGCATTCTCAAAGTAATCCAAAAGCCTGTGCCTTGTTTAGTTTTTACCTGATTAGAAGCATCTACTTACCTCTATCTTCAGCCTGATATTACAGCACCAGGAGTCGCAATACTCGCTGCATGGACAGGAAACGACTCAGCCATTTCACTAGAAGGCAAGCCGACTTCTCAGTATAACGTCATATCAGGAACTTCCATGTCAGCTCCTCACGTTACAGCGGTTGCATCTCTGGTCAAATCACAGCATCCCACATGGAGTCCATCTGCGATCAAATCAGCAATTATGACAACAGGTTAGGTCCCCTTCATTGCAGGTTTTGTGATCATGACATGCAAATATGGATTTTCGCTAACAATAAATCATTCATGGTCACATTCGCAGCAACTCAAACGAACAACGACAAAGGTCTTATAACAACAGAAACTGGTGCAGCAGCCACGCCTTATGACTCTGGAGCAGGGGAACTAAGCTCAACAGCATCAATGCAACCAGGACTAGTTTACGAGACAACTGAAACTGACTACCTGAACTTTCTATGTTACTATGGATACAACGTAACCACAATCAAGGCTATGTCAAAAGCACTTCCAGTAAATTTTACTTGCCCTGCAGATTCCAACTTAGACTTGATCTCAACCATCAATTACCCGTCAATTGGAATCTCTGGATTCAAAGGAAATGGGAATACGACAGTTACAAGGACAGTGACCAATGTTGGTGGAGACGGTGTGGCTGTTTACACAGTCAGCGTGGAAACACCACAAGGGTTTAATATTCAAGTGACGCCAGAAAAACTCCAATTTACAAAAAATGGTGAGAAGTTGACATACCAGGTGATAGTGTCTGCTACTGCTTCACTTACGCAAGATGTATTTGGGGCTCTAACTTGGTCTAATGCCAAGTACAAGGTCAGAAGCCCAATTGTAATTAGTAGCGAGAGTAGCCGCACAAACTGAGTAAATGGTATAAAGTTCAGTATGAATATGTAATAATAAAACTTAAATCGAAGCAAAACAAACTACACCGTTTCTGATAAATGAAATGATGATAGCTCAAGTAGATAAAACTATTTAGCAGGAAACAGTCCCAAACATTGGTTTTGTGACATGTCAAACTATTAAGTGAACTTTTGCATACAAAGCAGAACATCAACAAGTCTTTTTTCATCAAAAGTCTTTAGCTCTATCAATCTGGAGTACTAAGTTACAGTTACCAACCTTGTTAATAACCATGCAGAAAAAGTCTCCTTGAAGTTAGGCGATCTTGCTTTCACACAAAGGGCATGCATGACTATGTGTGTGAAACGAAATACATTCACTCCTCCCACTAAAATAGGCAATGCATAAAAGCTAACCTAACACTTCTGATATTATATATGTTTGTGGTAGTGACTATTAAGAAATACTAACAGATTTTAACGTGGAAACATAAAGCAAGAGTTATAAGCAAACTGGAAGCATTCTTGTCCTGTTTCTTGTAGTTCAGCGATGAGGAGATGCCTCACTGTCACCATCATCTTCATGATGTATCTTTTTCTGTCTGTGATTCAAAACTGCAAGTCTGAAATAAGTAAATCAGGAGATTATATCATATACATGGGAGCAGCTTCCTCTGATGGATCAACAGACAATGACCATGTTGAACTTCTGAGCTCAATGTTAAAGCGGTGATAACTAAAACCATAACTCTTTGATTTTCTAACCATGATTCATATATTGCAAATATTAAGACAGTATCTTACATACATCAGGAGCGGCAAAACCCCCATGCACAGATACAAACATGGATTCTCTGGATTTGCAGCCCATTTATCAGAAGGTGAAGCACACCTCATGGCCAAGCAACCGGGAGTAGTATCTGTCTTTCCTGATCAGATGTTACAGCTCCACACAACTCGTTCATGGGATTTCCTGGTACAAGAAAGTTATCAAAGAGAGACTTACTTCACTGAAATGAACTATCAACAAGAATTGGACGTGCATGCAGGAGACACCATTATCGGCTTCGTTGATTCAGGTGAACAGTATGAAGCAATGAAATGTTTATATGCGCTTTTCTTGACTTCCAGTAAAACAAACACTCAATGCAGCATATTCTGAAAAAGAAAACAGGAATCTGGCCCGAGGCACAAAGCTTTGACGACAGGCGCATGGGTCCAGTCCCAGAGAGATGGAAGGGCACTTGCATGAGAGGGAAGAAGACGCAGCCTGGTTCTTTCCGTTGCAATAGGTAAATAGAACCTGAAGAAAGTAGCACACACATGTAAAGATGCCACATATGTTGGAACTTACCACCGTGGACTTATGTTAAACGTTGCATAAACAGAAAACTAATAGGAGCAAGGTATTACAATTCGTCATTCTTCTTAGACCCTGATTATGAGACACCACGAGACTTCTTGGGGCACGGGACACATGTGGCATCAATAGCAGCAGGGAATATAATCTCTGATGCATCCTACTATGGCCTGGCAAGTGGAATTATGAGAGGAGGTTCACCAAATTCAAGAATAGCTATGTACAGAGCTTGCTCACTTCTGGGCTGCCGTGGCTCCAGCATACTGGCTGCATTTGATGATGCGATCGCAGATGGAGTTGATGTCATATCGGTATCAATGGGCTTATGGCCAGAAAATTTAATTGAAGATCCGCTTGCCATTGGGTCATTTCATGCCGTGGAAAGAGGGATCACTGTCGTTTGCTCCGCAGGAAATTCTGGCCCATCGAGTCAAAGTGTGGTTAATGCTGCTCCATGGATGATTACTGTTGCTGCCAGCACTATTGACCGTGGCTTTGAGTCCAACATTCTTCTGGGAGGAGAAACAAGCAGATTAATCGAGGTACTAAGGAAAAGCCAGAAACTGATAAATCTCCTATTGTACTTAAACAATTTTTTTTGCAGGGTTCTGGAATAAATATTGCTAATATAGATGGTTCCGAGGCTAACCCACTTATACACGCACGATCAGCCAAAAAGATAGATGCTAATGAGGAAGCTGCTAGGTAACAATTGCATCTTAACATTATAAAGTAACTTTTTTATATCTATACTAACAAGACAACATAACTGCAACTCTTCAGGAACTGCGCACCTGATACAATGAACGAAACCATTGTTAAGGGAAAGATTGTTGTGTGCGACAATGATGTCGGTAACCAGGTGATCCAGTGGAAAAGCGAAGAGGTTAAGAGGCTTGGAGGTGCTGGTATGGTACTTATTGGCGACGAGGCACTGGATCTGTCTTATATTGATCCCTCATTTCTAGTGACAATAGTAAAACCAAAGGACGGGAAGCGAATCATGTCCTACATAAATTCAGCAAGGTAAAAAATAAGATGTCTCATTTCACAAGATATAATTGCTTTCAAACAAAAGACTAGTAGTATATCAAAGTGCACATTGTAGAGAACCAATTGCAACGATCATGCCTACAAGATCACGAACAGGACATATATTAGCACCATCCATACCATCCTTCTCATCAAGAGGACCTTTTTTGCTTACCAGAAGCATCCTCAAGGTATGTAAGCCCTAAGATTCACCATAAATAATAATGTGATCTCCACAGAATCTTCACAGATTCACAGAATCTTCTAAAAAAAGAAATTGATATTAACAGTTCAATAGTTCATTTTCACTGAATTAACTCCATGAGATACCTGTTACAGCCTGATATTGCGGCACCTGGGGTCAACATACTGGCATCGTGGTTAGTAGGTGACATAAATGCTGCACCAGAAGGAAAGCCACCGCCATTCTTCAACATTGAATCAGGGACTTCAATGTCATGCCCCCATGTCTCCGGGATTGCTGCTCGACTCAAATCCAGACACCCTTCATGGAGTCCTGCAGCAATCAGATCCGCCATCATGACAACAGGTGAGAAACCAAAATCAAGTGAATACCAGTTACGGATTACATATCGATCGAGCACATTGTGTAACCCAACTCTTACACTCTATCTGCAGCCGTTCAAATGACCAACTCAGGAACCCATATAACTACAGAAGCAGGAGCCAAGGCCACACCTTATGACTTTGGTGCTGGGCAGGTCACTATATTTGGACCTTCTTCCCCTGGACTGGTTTATGAAACCAATCACATGGATTACCTGAACTTTCTCTGCTACTTTGGGTATACTTCAAACCAGATCAGAAAGATCTCAAAGCGCATACCAAAAGGTTACGTTTGTCCAGAACAAAGCAACAGAGCAGACATATCTAACATCAACTACCCATCAATCTCAATATCAAACTTCAATGGTAAAGCAAGAAGAACGGTAAGCAGAACAGTGACAAATGTAGCATCACGCCTCATTGGAGATGAAGATACAATCTACACTGTGAGCATCGATGCACCAGAAGGGTTACAAGTCAGAGTTAGACCAAGAAGACTACACTTCAGAAAGATAGGAGATAAACTTAGCTACCAAGTGATCTTTTCATCTACTACATCCTCCACGCTTAAAGAAGATGTATTTGGATCAATCACATGGTCTAATGGAATGTACAGCGTAAGGAGTCCATTCGTTGTAACCAGTCGCGAAGATTAATGATAAATCTAAAGGAGAAGAACACACAATGTCTTTTCATAAAAAGACCATAGCAAGAAAGGTATAATAAGATTAAGCAAAGACCAACACTTTCATTCTTAAAATATATTCCATAAAAACCAAAGAGGATCCTGTTAGTAGAAACAAAGCATTCGGTTTTTCATCTTGAAAACTACCATAAAGAAAAGTAACAAAAAGGGCAATCCAAATCTAAGAAAGACTTAAAGACTAAGTTGTCATAGAGAAGCACCGGATCCTAATCCAATCCACATCACTCGAAGGCCCACTTGTTCTCATTGCGAACCTCCTCTTCTTCCTCCTTTGTGTAATCGTTCTTGATGTTGAAGTGAGCACGCATCTCATCTGGAGTTTTGCCTTTCATCTGATCAGCCACGGCCTGGCACGTTAGGTCAAGAAGTCCACCGATGTTCAGATAATTAGCAGCCTGACAACAAAACAACCAAAAGGTTACGCATTAAATAAACCCTAACAGAGTCGGCAAACCCTTAATCCCAAATCAAAACAAAAAAACCCTAACAGAGTCGGCAAACCCTAAATCCCAAATCAATCAAAAAAAAACCTAATCAAAAGAACAAACCAGGATGAGATCGAAGAGCGTAGGCTGATCGACTTTAACGAATTCGGTATCCCAAGTCTTAAGCTCATCGTTCTCGGTGGAACCACAGAAATCCTTGTCAGCACCGGCAGCCTCAGCGGCGGCCTCCACGTGCTTCTTGCAGTACTCAATTACCTTAGCCAAGATGGCTCCGGTGACATTAGGAAGAGGGATTCCGTTATCGGCACACTTGTCTTCGATCATGTGCTTGATCGTCTGGGACTCAACAGCAACAGCTTCGTCTACCTCGAAGGATTCACCGTCGGAGCTCTTGAGGATGATCTTGTTAGGCGCCATAGCAGTAGCAGAAACAAAAGGAGAGAGAAGCTGAGTGGTTTTTTCGAAGAAGACGCGGCGATTGATAGTCTCTAAAGAGGTTTTGGGGAATTGTGGGTTGAAGGTTTCCCCTATTTATAGAGAGAGATCTGACCACTTCCAATTTCTTATTGGTCAATAAAAAAATTAATGAATGGAAAAAAGTTAAACAAAGAGAGAAAAAAATAGGAAACATTACTAAAAAGAAATATGGAAGTATTTATTATTTCCAAAACAAATTGACCTTAGCTGTGTATTCCATATCATAACAATGGTTAAAAAAAAAAAAAAAATTAACAGAAAAGATTTGCTGTATCTGTGAGTTCAGAAAAAAATAAAACAGTTGAACTACGTGTAGGAATCATTGACTAGGGTTTTATGTTTTTAGTTATAAGCAAATTTAAGTATCTTACACGTTTGTAGGTGAAAAATTAATATCTATCTATCTATGAACCGGAGCTAGAAGCCTTTAGCTCTGGTGGTAAAGGACTCTCAGCTGAGATATCCGCCATCATGAGTTCGATCCTCAGCCACTGCGGAATTCACAAACGGGCTGCAGCGTTCTAGGAGCCGACATATGGAGTGCCATTTGGCCGCCCACGTGGCTAGTCCAAATGAACCGATTTATTTCGGAGAGTGTTGGAATACCTGGGTTATAAAAAAAAAAAGTAATAATAATAATATCTATGTGTTATTATGAATTGTGATTAGTTATTTTGCAGGGGATTAAAGAAAAATATAAAAAAAATTAGGTGGTCAATACCAAAGTAATAAATGATTTTTAAGGTAATTCTTTTGTTTTAAAATAGATGATTCTCTCACAAATCTTTGCAAAATTAATTAGGTTTTTATTAGTTTTAACTTTTAACAAATTATATTATGCAGTTTATCTTTTTCATTGATTGAATTGTGTGTAAATAGATATTAAATAATGTTTTGTTTAAAAGATAAACCAAAATTAAATGATTCCTACCATTAATAAGAAAAGAAAAAAGTTAATACCATTATCCCTTATCTTAACATTAAACAAAAAAAATTACTGGAAAAGAGTAAGAACTATATATGTTGCCCTTTAATGGTGGACATTATTGTATCTCTTATTTGGCTCAGACGCAGCAAGGTGTTAATGGTGCTAAACTAAAGTGTAGCCAGCCGGTTTCTACGTGCGAGGTCCTGAGGACCATCGGGAGAACAACTGTTCCCGAGGTTTCATGATCGGTATTATTGTATTATGGTTGTTAGATCTTATTTGCTGCCTAGAACTCCCGATTGTTTCAGTTCAAACAAATGAATTTTCTCTAGTTGATCGGGCAATGCATCACCATAACCGAAAATCTACCCCGAGCAGCTGATGATAAAATAACTAGGTTGCATCATTTCTTATAAGAGACAATACATGCATGTCCAATAACTAAGGAACATATATATAGCTCATGAACTAATGCTCCCCCACTAAAATAGATAGCATTCATTTTTCTTTTTGTACGTAGTTCTTTCCTACAGAACATAATATGCAAACAGACACTTTTTTCCTTGGTTTCGTAAACTAATAAGCACCTAAATTGCAAATGAAATAATCAACAAACCAAACTAAGCAATAGAGAGACCTACAAAGTACAAAGTGGCGGTTCTTATGTCTAAATGTGCTACAAAGTGGACTGTATTGAGGATCTTGGGTAGAATAGTTTTATAGGCCTTTTCAGAAGGATGTGCGAAGCCCCAAAACACGTGACCACCCGAATTTAAACATGGAATCGGAGTCATCACCGAGCAACAACATGGTTTTGCCGTTGTAAAATTTATTAATTAGCACCCTTGTTTTTATCTACAACTAGGGATGTTAATATGGGTCAGCAAACCCATTTATTAAATGGGTATGTTGAACTAAAATAAGCCCATTTATACCTATTTATGAGAAAAAATTAAATGGGGTTAAATGGGTTTCCCTATTTAGTCCCATTAATTATATGAGTTTTATCATAAATAAGTGAGTACCTATTTAGACCCATTTATGTTGATATTTTTATTAAATATTTATCATATAAATATATATTTTTTTCCAAAATTGTAAAATCACATTTTTCGCCAAAAACAGAAAATTATATTTTTCTCAAAACTGTGTTTTTCTGCCAAATTCATAAAAATGTGTTTTCCCGCCAAAACCGCAAAAATTTGTTTTCCCGTCAAAATCACAAAAACGTGTTTTCCCGCCAAATTCATAAAAATGTGTTTTCCCGCCAAAACCGCAAAAATTTGTTTTCCGTCAAAACCGCAAAAAACGTGTTTTCCCGCCAAAAACGTGTTTTCCCGCCAAATTCATAAAAATGTGTTTTCTCGCCAAAACCGCAAAAACATATTTTCCCACCAAAACCGCAAAAAATGTGTTTTCCCGCCAAAAACGTGTTTTCCCGCCGAAAACGTGTTTTCCCGCCAAAACCGTAAAAACGTGTTTTCCCGCCAAAACCGCAAAAACATGTTTTCCTGTCTAAAAACAAAATTGTTTTTTTTTTATCAAAATGTTTTTTTCCCAAAACCGTATTTTCCGCTAAAACTGAAAATTTGAGTTTTTTTATAATTAAAAATATTCTCAAAAAAAAAAAATTTTCCCGCCAAAATTACAAAGGCACAAAATTACATATTAATATGGTATCATCAAAATTATATACTTAAATGGGTTCAATAGGTTAAATGGGGCCATGTTTGTTTAATTGGGTATGGTTAATTGGGGTTTCAAATATATATGGGTTTAAATGGATTTATATTTAAATGGGGTGGGATTAAATGAGATGGGATTAAATGGGGTGGGTTTACCCATTTTAACATCCCTATCTACAACAAAAAAAACAACCATATACAATATATAATATATCAACGTGTGTTAATCAATTTCTTACCATATTGGCTAGGATTATCAATGACCTCAAGAAGTGAGTTATACATGTCAATGTATACGAATTTGCCATGGGGAAGCCTTTGGCTGTATTGATTGACCAAGTTGGCTACTTTTTCATTGTATACTCTATCACCATAGTTTACATGCGGAAGACATATCAAATTTCCCCCAAGTTGTCTCGCCCCTGGCAAACACCCAAACGGCAACGTTCCAAGGACTGCGAATTTTCTTGCTCCCAAATCATATAGACTCTGTTGTTATACAAACTAATCATTATACGTAACAAAATAATATGATAGTTTTATTTAAGATAAACCAGAAAAGACATGTTTTCTATGCGTTCATGAAAGTAGTTTTCCAACCAATGAGCATATCAGTGTACGCTTGGATAGTGTATCTCGTTGGTTTAGCCGGAGTTGAAAAATACTTGATGCCAAGATCGTTATTACCAGCAGAAATCAGAATCACAGCATTGGCTAGAATCTCTTTGACTTGAGCTGCATCTCCTACTTGTGCGTTTAACTTTTCTATGTATCTTTGAAAGTCATTTACCTGATCTTGTACCCATATAACATTCTGTATAGTTAACCCATATTAGTAAATGAGTCAGCTAGCACATACATTAATGAAGGTAATGGTTAACTAAAAAGTGGTTTTACTTTTACCTGTATAGATGCAGTGAATTTGTCTAACCCTGAACCACCGACGCAAAGCAAACGCCAGTAGGGGGAGTTCACTACTTTTAAGAAATGGGCTACGGAAGGCAGGTAAAAGATCTTTTACCGTACCCCTAACCCGGCGGCTATATACATATATGATATATAGCATTTTTTTTTTTTTTTTAGAATGATGGTTCTTGAACTATTTGATCACTCGTTAGGTTAATGAATGTGGTTAGACAAAATTGGTATATGTTAAGAACAATTAATACCAATTAAATCCGATAAAACTCTTCCGTTCCCGAATCTTCCGGTAGGAACATGATAAGCAAAATCGCGTCCATATGGTATAAAATTGCTTCTTGAAACTGTCATGAGCGGTACCCCAGTGTTCTCCTCTTCTACTTAAGGTTACTCTTTGTCAGTTCCAGCGGTGAATACACCGGAGGTTCACTAAGTCCACTCTCCTCGAATCCGGCCATGCTTCAGCTTCATCCCCTCGTCCTCCCTTTGTCTCTGCCGGTGGTTTCTCCAAGGGAGGTGATTCTCCTGAGTTACCAGCCTCCAATCACAACATCCGAGACTCCAAATCGCCTTATCTATCTTGTACTTCGTCCTTGCCACATGCGACCCTTGAAGTCAGCCTTATCATCTCTCTGCTCCTCGGATCTAGATCCCCTCACCAAGCGTTTTGTTTGGTCGCAGTTGGACAGGAGCTCTGTGTTGACGCCGGAGCTGTGCACGACCTTGACAAGTCCCCAAGACCCAACCTATGCTCTTAAAAAACCCAGGTTTGTTCCAAGTCATCAATTGCAGTCCCGTAGCTTACCTCTGTGTCGATTTATTGTTTCAATTGTCCGAAGACTGCAATCTGAACATAATCACTCATCGGTGCTCTGTTATTGCAACATTTACTTGAGAACCCTGCCATTAGTTTTGCTTAGGGTCCCTACCCCTGACCACCAAAGACTAATGAGGACCGGCATTATGACCTCGGCTCAACAGAGCGATGGTTACCGGTCCCTCTTGAGTCTAACCTCTTTGTTTCAGCTGTTCCTTGAACTATCTCAATTGCATCTCTGCTCTATTTGTGCTGAAATCGGAAGATATAGGAAGATCGGCATTATGACTTTCTCTTCAAGAAGAGAAAGTTACCGACACCTTCCCAGTCTCCTATACATACTCTCCCTGCGACCTGCTTATTCCCAAGTTCAATCCATCAATGTCCGCAAGTATGTTTCCCCTTGGCAAAGTTTGATGAGTGTCGGCATTATGACCATAACTCCATGGGATTTGGTTACCGGAATCTCTTCAAGTAAGCCATGTTCAACCTTTACTCTCCATCCACCAACCTCCTCGCCAATGAGCAGATCAAACCATCTAGTCTCTCGGCCATGGAAACACCTTCAACGTTCCAATGTCATTTCGATAAGGACAATCTACCACTCTTCTGCTGTATCAGCGAATGTGGCGTCGACAACCCTGGATTTAGCTTGCAGTTTGATGCTCTCTTGCTCAAATTTTCAACATCTCTTGGACATGTTGGTCGATCTATCTATTTTTATCTTTGTTGCACATGTTTATCTATCAAGTTTTGCTTTGAAAACTCTTATCCTTTGTAACCATGCTACTATGTTTAGTTGAATGAAAGTAAGGCTCTGTTTTGTTCAAAAAAAAAAAAAAAAACTGTCATGAGCAAAATTGTTGTTACCAGTATCGAGAATCGAATCGCCAAATGCAAGAACCGCTAGAAATAATACTACTAGAACTTTGATAGTTGTATTTTCGAACCATCTCGGAAAGGTTGTTAATATGTTCTGCTTTTGTTTTTTTTTTCTAAATAAATTTTTTTAGCTGCAATATTTTTTCTTTCTTTTTAATTTAATAAATAAAACCTTAATTTACTCTAACGTGTTATTCACAGGTGAAGGCCTAGTTGAGAGAGTTCATGGAGTCCCTTAAATAATGGTATGAAACTTGTTTATTTTCTTGTGGTTAAAGAGCAGTACTCTTCCCTTCCATCGTTAGACTCGTTATATATTTAGCTAATCCAGCAAATCAAGTCTTACCACTCAGTTTGTATTCAATTGTTAGACTGATTTGACACCCACGAGAATATGTCCATTGAAGCATATATAATGTGGTTATACTTCATGTTATATGGTTGATTACGTCAGAGCTACAAACAAAAAAAGAAAGAAAAAAGAAGCTACGATTAAGACATACTATAAGTTACAGAGTCTTCTAGATAATCATTATATCTAGACGTAAAAAAATAAAAATAAAGATAATCGTTATATAAACAGCTGTACCGTAAAATAGCTATCCATCAAATGAACTGATTGATTTGGATTTGATCTTTGCAACCACGTAAACAGTGATAGAAATGTACTACACGAGGTTTATCTTATTGTTGATGTGCACTTCGAGATGCTTGCTTGTTAGTATCATATTGTATATAGATAATGATGGATTGATCTTTCAAACCATGTGAGGAGTGATGAAATTTTTTCTCTTAACATCAATTAATGATCATGGGTTCAATATACTTACAATAAATTATGCATTGTATTATTACTACGTGAGCTTAAAGAAAAACAAACAATTAATGTAAGTCACTCACTACTCAATTTAAATTGTGGATGTATTTCTCAAAAAGTATCTTGGTTAAGATTTTATAGAATCGTTGGGTTGGATGGAAACCATCCCAAAACATGTAAGCAGAAACATTGGAGCACAGAAATGGAGTGAATCGATTGCAAAGTGGACCTGCTTCCACAAATCCAGTTCCACAACAACCTTTCTTTACTTCTTCAAACCCTGCATTAATTCTCAACTCAAGAGTTATATAAACATGATCTCATGAAAGTACTACTAATATAAAAAGTCAATATTTACCATAATCGGCTGAATTTTCTATGATGTGACTGAAAGCAGAGTATATGTCAATGTAAATGATATTGGAATTTGGTAGGGTTTTTGCTAATTCGTCCAAAGTGATGGAGAGTTTGGCGTTGAAGAGCTGAGAAGCATAGTTGATATCTTGAGCACAATCTCTACGAAGACCTCCTTTTAGAGTTCTTTGTAATGGCACGCATCCAAGTGGTGGTGTTCCTAGCACTGCTATTTGTCTTGCTCCATATTCATATAATTGCTGTTCAATTGTATCCATGTACATAGGTTATTGTTATTAATTTATTTACGTTGGTGCCCGCAAAGCAATGTCTTGAAAGGGAAATTTACCAAGATTGTTAGCTTTATGTACATACACCATATTTTTTCCGGCTTATACCTTACGTATGTACATCATTATATATTAAACATTAATTGTGACTTACTTTATTAAATTTATTTTCACATATGTCACTTTTAAAATTAAATTTATTGAGTTATTGCTTAAAAATTGTGGTATTATGATAGTGTTCACTTCGCAGTATTTTCATATTACCAAATAATGTCATTTTCAAATCCTGTTTTTTGTTGTTGTTGTTGGTGTCAATTGTCTTATTCTTATTAGTTTGGGGATAAAGTAATTGTACGAAAATTTTGGTATAATTTATGAACTCTAGAAAGAAAAAAAGATGGATGAAAGATTGAAAGCATGTATATATGTGAGGTACGTACCATAACAAAACTTGCGGCAGAATTAGCCATCTTTGAAGTATAGTAGTTAATATCGTCTTTGAGCCATTGAGCACCTTGACCGTAGTATGTAATAACCAAATCGTTGCTGCCTGCGACCACAACGGATAAGCCCTTGGCTAAAAGTTGATCGGTCTTCTCTTTCCCTATTAACCTCTTTACTCTCGTGATATGTCGTTGAAAATATGTCAACTGGTCCAACATTGACTTTACTCTCTGATTATATTTTTGCCCAGATGATTAGGATAAAAGTTGAGATATATAATCTAGAGGAGACTTATTTGCATCTTACTGATATTTTGGGTGTCAAAGGGTTATAGCCACTACCACCTGAAGCAAATGATACACCGGTGAGAAGGTCTTCAAGTTGTACATTGGGGTCAAAATATGCCGGCACTATTGGTTTTACTCCCAAATATTCGGCTACAAGATTAGAATCAAATCATATTTTTTTTTAACTGCAAAACACACAACTCATTTTTCGTCTTTAAATTTTGTCTACAGTTAACGTTTAATTATGATAGTATCAAAACAAAATCATACGTAATATACAATTTCTGTTTTTGGATCGAGTAAGTTCTATTCACTTAAGAAACTAACAAATATTTTGTCTTAATTGAATAATGAAATTAACATACATATTAGCGTAATGTATGTTATGAAAAAGAAAAGAAAAAATAGAATACATATTAGGTCAAGGTCGACACAATATAAGAAGAGAAATTAGAAAGAGAGAGAGTATACGAACATATATAATCGGAAGCAACCTTGCCATTGCTGAATCTACCGGTGGCGACTCCGGATGGAAAATCCATACCATATGGAGGAAAATTACACCTCATTTCTGTTGTTAGATTATTATTATTTCCCGTATCTATGATCGAATCCCCAAAAAAGAACACTGCCGGTGTGGTTTTGTTATGCGGTGGTGACGGATATGGGTCTGGTGGTGGGCCTGGCCCTGATTCTGGCAGTGGCCATGGCCGTAGACGTCGGTGGTGGATCACTTGGGAATGGGTGGTGGTCAAGAAGAAGATACAAAAACAAAATGATAATAAAAGAAAGAAGACACATCCAATTAATCTGGAATAAATCAGCCTATGTTGTTTCATGGTTCTATGCCTATAATTCCCTAACAATATT
Source organism: Camelina sativa (assembly GCF_030686135.1). Taxonomy (NCBI): domain Eukaryota; kingdom Viridiplantae; phylum Streptophyta; class Magnoliopsida; order Brassicales; family Brassicaceae; genus Camelina; species Camelina sativa. Next base: position 8,689,354 of record NC_141896.1, on the reverse strand, counting down.
AATTTGTAGATGAAAAAAATGTACCAACGATTCTAATTTGCATGTGTTTATACCACTAACGATGTCATTAATTCTGTATATGTGTAACAGTGTACATCTTAATCTCTATTTGGACATGCGATTTTTGTGCCGTGTCTAAGTTGCGTATGTCATAAGGTTTCTTTTATCACACGTTATGAGGATTAGTTAGGATCCAAAGCAGTATTGCTTCTTTTTTTTTGTTAAACCAAAACAGTCTACCTACGTAAGTGTAAACCAGTTGCCAATCGAACTTAATTCTCTCACGCCCCATCCATATATGGTTTACTCAAATCTCCTGAGAAAGAAACTATAGTTGAACATATATATCTCAAATAGAACCATAATTGATTCATTATATTATATTATCTTAGTATCGATATATAATACTATGATTCATCTTTTATTTTTACGTCATAATGACAAAATTTTGGATATCCGAAATAATGTAAAAGTAAACGAAATTTTGTCTGAAAATCAAATGATAAAAATAGTAAATACATTGTCTCGGACATGCGATGTACGTGACCGAGTGTGAAATAAGTTATTCTCTTTTTGATCACACATTTTCGAACCTCCTAATATTTAGCTTTAACTGCGCGAGCATTTCTTTGATTTTCTTTTTTTTTATCATGTTATAACTTTTAAACTTTCGAAATTAATTTTAGTTTGCTTCGGATTTGGTTTCAACTTCTCAAAGATCTAAAATGCCATTTTCGAATGAACTTATTTAGTATTTTGATCGCTATGATTTCAGATTTTTACCAGCTTATATGCAAAAGCGTTTGTCTATCAGCGTAAAGTCGTAGACACAAACCCAATTGATGAAGTCGCACACAGCTCTCTTAAGAAACTCTATCATATTCTAAAATTTACTTTTGCTCAAAAAATCAAGAACTCAGAATTACAGACTAAAACTTATTTAGCCATTACATCACAAACATGACTGGATAAGGATTCATTTAACACAAAAGAAAAATCTTACATAGTACTATCTCAAATGTTGTTTTCTTAACGACATTATTAATTAGTCACAGAAACGGCTCATGTATTCTACATCATTACATTCTCGTATGAGCTAAATAATGTAAAAATAAATATAGTTATTATTTAGATAAAATATAACCATATTCGTTTACAAGTGCTTTGTTTATAGTTTCATAAGCTCTTTGAGTAGGATGCATACCGTCCCAAAACAAATAAGAAGATGTATTGGGACATATTTTCGATGTAGATTTTTTGCAGAGGGCACCTCCGCTCAATAATCCTGTTTTGCAACACGGTTTCTTTACCTCTTCAAATCCTGCATGCAAATATTTAAAAAAAATAATATGCATGCATGATCGTATATTGTAAATAGCTATAGCGTTAAATTATATGAATTGTCACAATGAACTACTTACCATAATCCCCGGGAGTTTCTAGCATCTGACTGAAGACAGTGTAGATGTCCATATAAACCAATGTAGAATTTGGTAGCGTTTTTGACAGTTGACCCAAGATCAGGATGAGTTTAGAGTTGAAAAGCTGAGCAGCATAATTAAGCTCTTCGTTGCATTTTTTCTTTTTCTTTAGTAGTTGTGATGGTACACATCCAAGTGGTGGTGCTCCGATCACTCCTATACGTCTTGCTCCATATCCATACAATTGCTGCATGCCCAATTTATACATTTACATTATCTTATTTACGAAATATCATTTTTGTCTTTGATAATCGAGTCACATAATATACCCAAAATGACGTAATCTTTTATACATACATATGTAGGCTTGTAAGCCAATAGTTTAAGACCCTAGATCTTTTTAAAAAAAAGGTAATTTCTCAAATTAAATAATGTTTGGACGTAAAAAAAATTATGAAGTTAGAAAAGCATAGTATAGGAGGATATATAAGAAGCTATACGTACCAAAACGAAACTGGCGGCAGAATCAGCAATGACGGTGGTATAAGAGTCGATGTCTTTTTTGAGTCGTTGAGCACCGCTTCCAAAATATGTAATGACCAAATCATTGCTTCCCGCGACGACAATTGCTACTCCTTTGGATATTATCTGATTGGTCTTCTCTAAACCTGCCAACACTTCTCCAGTCTTCTCTTGTCTTACTACCTTATTTACTTTCTCTATGTAGTCTTGGAAATATGTCAATTGGTCGAGCATTGGTATTGCTTTCTGATTTAAATAAATCGAATGAATGATTATGGTTGCAATATATAATAAATCATATAATAATAATGATGATAAAATTAAAGTGATTCGAACTTACCGCTGATTCAGACGTCACAGGGTTGTAGCCAGCACCACCCGAGGCAAAAGAGACTCCCGTAAGAAGATCGTTTGGTTGTGTTTTCGAATCGAAATATGCCGGTACGATTTCTTTTACTCCAAGATATTTGGCTATTTGGGATTAGGGGAAACCAAAAAAAAAAAAATGTAACTATAAGAATTTGAGATTGGGTTTACTTTTTTTTTCATCATGTTTTCAAAGAAAATGATGGAGAGAGGGAGAGAGTACAAACCTAGATAATCGGAAGCAACCCTTCCATTGCTGAATCTACCAGTGGCAACTCCGAATTTGAAATCCATACCATAGGGACGATAATTACTTTTCATCTTTGTGTCTCGGTTATTGTTGTTTCCTGTGTCGAAGACCGAATCCCCAAAGAAAAACACGGCCGGTATGGTTTTGTTTTCTGGCTTAGGTGGTGACGGGGCAGGTTTTGGCGTTGGGGCAGGTGGTGGTTTTGGGATAGGTTTTGGAGCTGGGGCAGGTGGTGGCTTATTCGTTGGAGCTGGTGGCGCTGGCTTTGGTGCTGGTGGTGGCGCTGGCTTTGGTGCTGGTGGTGGCGCTGGCTTTGGTGCTGGTTTAGGTGGTGTTGGTGGGCATGCTGGTGGTGGCGCTGGCTTTGGTGCTGGTTTAGGTGGTGTTGGTGGGCATGCTGGTGGTGGCGCTGGCTTTGGTGCTGGTTTAGGTGGTGTTGGTGGGCATGCTGGTGGTGGCTTTGGTTGGGGCTTAGGTGCTGGTGGTGGGCATGCAGATGGGCTAGGTGCTGGTGGTGGGCATGCAGATGGGCTAGGTGCTGGTGGTGGTTTGGGTTGAGGCTTTGGTGGAGTTGGTGGGCATGGAGATGGTCCTGGTGGTGAGACAGGTTTTGATGATGGGCTAGGTGGTGGGGAAGACTTCGGTAATGGGTCAAATGCTGGTGGATACATCGGCCACGGCTGTGGATACCGAGGCCACATTGGCCAAGGCCAGAGCCGTCTGTGCATGACTTGAGCATTGGTCGTTGTCAAGAAGAAGATACAAAAGGATAAGAGAAAGAAAATACAACGAGATATTCTCGAATATGAAACCAAGGAAGATCGCGTCATGGTTTTACTACAAGTAGTAAAAATAACACTTTTCATTCAAGTGTTTGCCACTGTCATGGCTCATGTCAATATGTGTGCGTGCGTATGTATATATATGCATAATGCATTAATTAATACGTATATCAGGACATGCGATTTATGTGGCCTTTTTCAAGTTGCATGTGTCTCAAGGCTTCTGTCATCACACAATTTGAGACCTCCCTTATATTCGGTCTCCAGTTACAACTCTTCCTAGCATCTCTCGTGACTTCTGAATCCATAGAAACTCATGAGAAAGAAACTCTATTAAATCTTCACTATCTTTGACTTAAACAACAAAAGTTCATCAGATGGCAGGGTAACTAGTTAGAATATTAGAGTAATTAGGGTTTATATATGGCTACATAATATGTATATAAACAGCTTCCCACAAAATTTTGTAACTCAACTCCAAAGGCTGATGCATGTACAGTGCGACTGTCTCGGAGGGTGAGGAGTTCCTAGTGGATTGGTTTTCTATAAGAAAAGCTTTTCTTTTACTTTCGTTAATATCACATAACTTAATTATATTTTAGTTAAAATTTTGTTTCCACTTTCCACTAATCATTTTTTTCTCTCCCTCTTTGTTGGAATGAGATGGATTGGATCAATTGAAACAAGACGAAGATGTGTTGATTCGGTCAAATTCATCACACAACATAACAGCATTTTACACTCTTTTTAAAATTCTTTATGGGTTCTATTCGTCCGATTATTGTAGAAGACACATAATATCAAATCAATCTTTAGGAAACCAACTCCATGCATGTCAATCTATTTGTATAATAATCAGGTTTTAATACATCAATCCAAATTAAATGAGGTATATTTAAATTACTTTTGCTTGGCCAAATGCTATCTAAAACACCATTAGATAAGTTTATAATTTACATTTATTTATTTTCATAGAAAGGTCCCATGTCATTCTCTACAAACTTTTGGCTTAAGATCTTATATGCTCTTTCAGTTGGATGGTAAGAGTCCCAAAACATAAATGAAGACACATTCTTGCAAAGAAGTGATGTAAATTTATTGCAAAGCGGACCTAATTCAAATAGCCCCGTCCCGCAACATCCTCTACCAATCTCATCAAATCCTGCAGCAAAAATTCAAAAGAAAAAAACCCTTAATCTCAAAACCATTCTCACAAAAAAAAAAACCATTGTAGAGTCAGCAGTTGAGCATTACCATATTTTTGGGGGTTTTGAATCATATCATCGAAAGAAGCATAGATGTCAATATACACCAACGTGGTGTTTTGCAAGGTTTTAGCCAATGCATTCAAACTTGTGGAGAGTTTGGAATTAAAAAGCTGAGCTGCAAAGTTTAGTTCTTTAGCACATTTTCTTTTAAGTCCTCCTCTTGAGGTTCTCTGTATCGGTATACACCCGATGGGAGAAATACCAATGAATCCTATTTTTCTTGCTCCTGATTCATAAAGTTGCTGCCAATATATTTAAACTCATATTCATTAGGATTTATTTACTAGTTCATGTCAAAAATTGGATCAGAGGATTAGTTTCACGTACCATAGCAAAACTTGTAGCAGAGTTAGCCATAAAAGTGGTATATGAATCGATGTCATACAAGAATTCTTCTAAATGTTCACCATAATAGGTATTGGCCAAATCGTCGCTGCCCGCTACCACAATGGCTAGGCCTTGAGATATTATGTGCTCAGCTTTCTCTTTTCCCACAAAGCCTTTCACTTTCTCTATGTATTCTTGAAAGTATGTCAATTGCTTTGACATAGGTATTGCACTCTACATATAAATAACATTGATAACACGTTTAAAACCAAATCAAATCAAATGGAAATATTAATAAATGAAGGAGATAACAGTTTCAAAAACCAAAGAATTGACGTTATTACTACTACGATAGGTGTCAAAGGATCGAAGCCAGAACCACCGGAAGCAAAGGATACACCAGTGAGGAGATCTTCCTTGGCCAGTCCCGGTCTCAAATATGCCGGTACAACTGGTTTTATTCCTAAATAATCCGCTGTAAATTTTCAGAAAAAGAAAAACCAACTCTCGTAAGATCGAGAATATACATGCAAAAGCTCTATTATCTTCAACGAAATTGTCTAGTTAATTAGATATAGAAGCATGAATAGTTTTTGTATGTATATATAGTTGATATGTTTAGTCTCATCATGATATGATGATAAAAGACAAGGGCGCAAGTCAACCTATAAAGTCAGATGGGATTTTGCCGTTGCAAAATCTACCGGTGGGAACTCCATCTGGAAAATTCATGCCATAGGGGAGAAAATCAGCTTTGATCAATGTCAAAATGTAATCGTTATTTCCTGTGTCTAAGATCGAATCCCCAAAGGCAAAGATCGCCGGAAACGTCATGTTATGTGCCTTAGGTGGCGCTGGTTCAGGGGCTGGCCCTGGACTTAGACCTAGCTTTGGCTTTGGTGCAGGGGCAGGTCCTCGATCTGGAACACGCTGTAAGCGATATGCTGAAGTATGCATTGCCAAGAAGAAGGTATAAAATAGTGAGATAAACAAAACACATCGAGATAGTTTCGAACTAGAAAAAGAACAAGAACAGGAAACCACAATATCTTGCAACATATTCGCTATATGAGCTTAATGTCTGATAAGAAGAAAAAGAAAAAAAAAGGAGTTGTGAAATTTAAGTAGCCAAAGTGTTTTTACTCGGAAAGAAAAGAAAAAAAAAAAGCGGACAGAAGCATGTGGTTTAGATGGTTATAAGAAGAAACTTGTCTCTCAAGGCTTCTTCTCATTCACACACTTTGAACTTTCCTTAAATTCAGTAATCCACTAACTACTTTCATTCTCAATTCATAATACTAGCTAAACTATAAGAACACAGTTTCTATCAAAAACAACTCGAACAAGTACAAACACGAGCCTGAGGAAGAACAAGTATTGAGTTTTTGAAACGTTTGACAGTACTTAACCTAATCTAATGAATTGAATATGGGAAGGAAAGCTTGAAAGTTTAATTACACCATTGTAGCACTTATTGATCCCAAACAGAGGATCTGCCAATACAATGCAAGAAGACCAGGTCAACTTGAAACAGGAAATGAACCTTGTCAAAATACTTATTGAGTTTGTGGGAAATGGATTGACAATGCATGCTGAAACTGAAAGTACAACAGCTCTGTTGCAGTGTCCAGTGTGATCCGCGCAGTTTCATTATTGTAAAAGGAGTAGAGTTTCTTACTGTTGCTCCGATCCAAAATTTTAAACTTGAAATTACCCACGAAAAAACCACCATCTTACAAATATCAAATTAAGAATTATGGACTCTTTGTAGCACTTAATTCATTTCCACGGTGCCACCATGATCACCACCATAATTTCATATCATGGTAGTAAAATGGATAATGAATGACGAACTGACTGGACTATACATGTGAGTGGTCAGAGAAATTGAAGCACCGAGTAATGACATTGGAGGTCTGATAAGTAAATTCAATCAGTCATCAGGGAGACAACAGCGTACATATAGTTCATCACTCAAAAGACTTTCATATACACACAAAGGGGAAACAACATCCACATGAGACAGGACAAGAACTTATTTTGGTGTGATCCAACACAATTCAATAACCAAATGACCAAATCCCATAATTTTAATTGATATATAATATGTCAAGCAAAAAAAAGTGGGTTGGAAGATCAATGCGCGCTAACGAGGAAAGGGTTTTGGCAAACTCCGCACTCGATGGTCTCTGATCCTGAGATTGGAACCTGGACCTGAAATTTAAATGGCAATACTCTCATAATCGCATAGATAGATGATTATAAGGAGACTCTACAAACAAGCCAACGTCAAATTTCCAACTTGCATGAACTAACTGTTCACAAGATTAAGCGACAATCTCCATGATCAAATATTAATAGTCACATAAACCTAGCTGCTTAATAGTAGGGCTCGCATGAGTAACAGTTTTATCCTCGCCTCTATGAATAAAGAAACTTAACAGGTGAGTCCTACAATTATGTCAGATAAAGAGAGCTCATAGATGCATGGTAAGACATCAAAATTCATCTAACTATTATATTCCGTCAATGTATTTGCAAGATGATCATACACACCGACAAGTCCCAATATCATACAAAGAAAGACTAAGGATCTAACCTGTAAGTGCACTGTGCATGTTGGACAAGCTACTTCTTTCATCCGCCTTCCGGATCCTTCCCTCGAACCTGTTATGATCATTCCTATCATTGTCAGTAACCATAAAATACCAGAAACGATTACCAAAAGCATGAAGTATGTGGTGAATTACCAGATGAAGACTTGCGGTTTCTCTCCATTTCCTCCTGTATCAAACATATCCGCCATCAGAAAACAACTATACACTTTGCGCCAGATATTAACTCAACTTATAAATCTTTAAACTTATAAAGAACCCAGGAAGATTAGCCCACCTGTAACTTCCTAGCGAGGTCTTCATGGCTCTGCGCGTTCGCGTTCCTGCTAGCGGATTCCTTGGCATTACTCAACCTTTGTGACACTTCTGCCTGCACATCCAGAAACAGATTCACATGAGCAGTGAGACTTTTTGAACTGAAAGGCATAAAAGACAAGATACCAATACAGATTCTCTTTTAACCAGAACAAATGACCAAGGTTCGCCATGATAAAGCTAGATCAACACATTCGCACGAATTCATGGAACATGATTCCACAACTAAAATAAAAATGAACAGATGGATAAGCATACCATGCACCGGTCACAAACACGGACTTGGGGAGCATTCTCCTCAGCAGTGAGAGCAATCCTGCCTTGAGTACACTTGTCACAGAAGACGTCACCACAGTTTCTGCAGTGGTGCTGAAATATAAAATATAAAATCCACAAGGTTTGTCAGTTCCAACATGGTCAAGAACTTAAATAAGATTGTAAGATTGCGGGAAAATAATACCCTTCGTATAAATGCACCGAAATCTGACCCACATGATGTGCACTTAGATACAGCTTCATCAGGGACCTGACAGCAAAAATAACATAGAGTGAGAACAATATAACCACACCAAAGCAAGTACAATAAGAATAAGGATGCAACTGATCACCAGAACTAACTACCCTAGCCTTTTACTTTCACTAAAAGAGAGTTATGTTTTTTTCCAACAAAATAAAAAAAAAAATAACCATACCCAATGATCTTTCTCCTCGTTTACAGGCTTTATAATGTTCATCCAATCACCCAATCCTTTTTTCTTCTCAGCAGATTGTTCAACCAGTTTTCCAGAGGCAGGAGGCCTGCTACTTCCCCCAATCTCCTTGGCCTAAAACCCACCAACAGAAGAACATCAAATTAGTGAAAGGAAATCATAATAGAATTGACACATAGAGTTTAGAAAAATATAAACTAAGTAGTATAAATACCTGAAACATTGCAGCTGTCACAGTGTCCAGAAGGGTGTTGGTGGTATAACTATTTGATTGCAGTCTGATACGTTTAGCATCAAAGTCTACCGGAGTCTTCGACCAGAAAGCCAGAATAGAAGAATCTAGTTTCTGATAGAAAGATATTTTAAAATCGATATAAGCCTTCCACTCACGAAAACGGAACAAATTAAGTCTTAAAGAAGAAAATAAATCGTGTATCACCTCGCATCTTGTGATGTTCTCAAGAGGATATATCCTCAAAGTTCGGCTAGTACTTGGATCAAGCATACGGAGACCATCTAAACCAATCTGCTAGCACAAAATCAGGTAGCTGATTAGTTTAGGTAACAAAAACCCCATAAGCTTTAACTAAAAGCAGAGTAAACAAGTATTTGTTCCATTCAACTTAGTAGCAATATGAGTACGAGTCTACATAATTCTCACATCGGTGTAAGTGATCATATTCATTGAGTTTAGCAAGATTAAGGAAACTTGAATTACCTGGCAAAGAACATCTGTTGTGGTTTGTCCGTAAGTCTCAGCCAACAATTTGACACGAAACTTCTGAACACCACCAGTGGAATCTTCCTGTACATCAGCCTTGGGTACAGCTCTCACGATCTTAGCAGAATTCGAGCTAACAGAAGAATCTCTCCCTGAAGAGAAGCTAATGGATCGTCCATAATCATCGAACAAGGTCGAATTGGACGATTTCGGCGCAGTTCCGCGAGAACCGTATGGCTCAACTTTGCCTCCTTCATAAGCATAAACGCCATCACCATATGAAGAAGAATCATCAAAAGAGGGATAACCTCCGCTATCAGATCGTTTCCCATATAGATCAGATCCTAAATCCGATCTGCTCCGCTCGTAACCGCCATAACCAGATTGATCAAACTTCACAGGCTTGTCGTACGGTTTCTCATACGAAGGAGGTAGGGATGATCCTCCGCCTGTGTATGGAGGTGCAGAGTGTGCGGTTGATAAGTAAGGCGCAGGGTTAGGATTCGGCGCAGGCGCATGAGAATAGCCAGAGGTCTGATGCTGATCATACGGTGAGTAATACGTCGGTGGCGTGGTGGATGATTGCTGATATGGAGCAGTGGAATCAAATGATCCGTATGATGATAGAGGTGGTGGATGAACCGTGGGAGGAGGCGGTTGGTTGAACTTAGAATAGGAATTAGGGTTTACGGACGGAGGAGAAGGAGGAGGAGGCGGTTGTGATGGTGGAGTGAAGGAAGGAGCTGAAGGAGGGACATGATGATCAGAAGAGTTTTGCCCATACGGAGTGTAATTCTGTGAATAGTTAGAGTAATCGTTGGAACCGTAACCGCCGGTGAACGGTGGCGCTGATGCGTACGTGTTCCGAGAAAGATCGGTGGGAGCAGCGGCTGTTGGCGCCGGCGGAGAGGGATTGGGATTAGGATTAGGAATAGGATTTGGGGTAGGGTTTTGAAATTGAGAGTACTGGTTGTGATAGTACGAATTGTAATCTCCCTGTTGCATCGTTGAATCGGTGATTTGGGTTAACGTCGGCGATGGTTCGATCGGAAAAGGAGGAAACGATGACGACGAAGAAGAAGATGAAAGACAGATCGAGTCAAGGGAATATTTGGTACGGGAAGTATTGTATGTGTCGCGAACTTTCGTAATATTGTAATTTGAATACACGTGGCGTTACGACGAACCGTTGATTGGAAGTAAGATATGGTTTAACGCGTGATTGATGATGATTCTTCTAGCGGTTTTTTTTCTTTCTCTACAACTGTCGAGATACCAAGTCGGATTAGAAGACTCATAAGTTATTTTGGGCTTAGGAAGAGATGATTGGGCTTTTAAGTTTGTTAAGCCCAATAATAATTTTAGGAGTAAGAAAGACGCAAAGGATAATAAAAAAGGGGGGCTTTCAGATGACGTAGCAATCTCGGACCGAGCTTCACGGAGAAGATAATGACGGGAATAGCCCTTAAAAAAAAATTAGGGTTTTCACATTGATTCTTCACAAAAAAACGTAAGCATAGGCCGAGTCGGCGGATCTGAGTGTTTCACGCGTCTTTAAATAGAACCTTACCCCTCACCCATTATTTTCTCAACCGCAATTGGTTTTATCATCTTCTCTCTCTCGTCGAAGGCAAAAAAAAAAAAATTAGGGTTCTCTTCTGCGTCTACGCCCGCTTCGATTTCGATTTGATTACGCGCCACAAAGAAGGTTCCGTACGCGTGGATCTGGAACCGTACCTTAGGTTCGATTAGTTCTGTCCGAATTCGATTACTTCCTGTCTGTTTTTCTTGTCCGTTATTAGATTTGATCTGAGAGAGAGAGAAAGAAAGAACAAAGAAACAAAAAAAAAGATGTCGCGTTATTTCACAACCCCACCGCCTGTGTATGCGAGGAACTGGGCGAACAGTCAGAACTTGGTCGAATCGACTAAGGTTCGTCGAGCACTCAAGTTCTTGTGATTGATTCGCACCGTCTTCAGTTCTCGTCTGAACATAGCTTTTCTATGTTCGGTCGGGATTTATAATTTTCCTGATGATGTTAATATCCTCTTTGTAGTTCAATGGTTAGGTTGCAGTCTGATTTGTTATAACTGTAGTCATATAGATCTATGAATTTACTCTATAGACAATTCATGATTTAGCTTATTGAATTCCCTATTATTATGTATCGATATCGTGTAAACATGTATGTCGTCTGGTTTTGGTCTTTGAATCGTATAGTCAACTATAAAGACGTGTTGTAGATATGTGTTTTGACTTGTTAACGTTTTGTTTGTTTTATGATTGAATGAATGAATAATGTTACCCACGTATATGGGTATCTGGTTGTTACCTGATAAATCCTTCCTCTAGTCTAAATGCTTTATTCTGATGGATTATAAAGATCGAAAGACAAATAGTCTCTCAAAAGGTGCATCGGAAAGAGAAGAAGGAGAAAACGAAAGATAAGAAAGAAAAGAAAGAGAAGAAGGAGAAAACGAAAGATAAGAAAGAAAAGAAAGTAGAGAATGAGAAGAAGTCCCTTAAACTATATATCCCAGTCAAGCAAGTCTCGGACGAGTCTGAACAGCTTGAGAAGAGTTGTTTGACAGAAGAACATGAGCAGCTTCATCAGATTGGTTATTTGTCTGATGGTAGTCAGAACAGTAAGAAGAGAAGCAGGGAAACTTCTCCTGCTGTTGTTGAGAGTCAAATCAAAGGTTTGTGATTTTTCTCTTCTTGGTCTTCTTGATTGATCAGTTTTCTGATTCTTGCCTTGTTGAAATTGTTACATTTGATGATTTGCAGCTACGCCTGTAGCTGGTAACCCACTCCGGTTACGTTTTGTTTTGAGGAAACCAAAAGAAGCTGAGGTTGTACCTCAAGAGGATCGTGTTTGCTCCACTTCAGGGACTGAGAGACCCATCGAGATACCAAGTTCTGTCTCTGTTCCAAAGACATGCGACCATGATGTGAATCTGCTCTCAACCGCAGTTGAGAGTGACAAGATTACAATTTCTTCTGAGTCAAAGAAGAGAAAGAAACATAAGCAGAGCAAAGAATCTCGGTACAATTCATTGTTTGATGGGGTTCCTCCTTGTCTGTCGTTGGAGGAGGATAATAGCAACAGCGATGACTGGCTTTTTGGAACAAGTCGGCAAGGTTCTACCAAAGCTTCTATCAAGAGTGATGAAGACATGATCATGAACTTGCAGACTTCAGGAGAAGATTGTTCTTCTTTTCCTAGAGCTCGGTTTTTGCCTGAAGTCGGAATTTTTTCATTACCATATACAGTACCGTTTTAGTTCCCAAATTGTTTTGTTGTCTTTCTCAGCTGTTATGACTAGAGCTTAGCCTTAGCCCTTCGCTTGTACATAACTAATTGTAACAATCACAGTGATCTATATAATACTTCAAGATCTCTGTAATTTTGAAACTAATAATAGATTATATTTTCGACTTAAATAATCTGCTACATAAATTTCTACAGCTGGAAGCTATTGGTTAAATTACAGCCGGCTCAGTTAACTGTGCAGCCTGAGCAACCATTACAATGGGATCGCTTGAAAGCAGTTAGGTATTGATAAGTTGGCATAACGAGGTGCCCAGTTGCTTCATTCTAGTTGATCATCCAGCTGGAAAGATCCCAATCATAAATCTAAATCAGAAGTGCATATATATAACAGAACAGCTTGAAAACAAAAGGCAATGGTAATTAGATTCATATGTTAATACAAAATGATCCCCATCAAGAACAAAAGAGAGAAAGAAAGAGAGATTAGTCTACATAACAAGCGTAGAACACACCATCTCTTACTCTGTGAACTCAAATGATTCACCAGCAAAGAGTAAAAGACACAAACAATATAGCTCGTTTTAGCAACTATACAAAAAGCTACCCGAAATGTCTCCCTTCAAGTCGAAGCTATCATATTAAATTGGGGACGAATCAAATAGTTGAAATCATCTTCTTCTTCTTCCTTTTTTTAGTTGTTTTACCTAGTCTTAGTGATTGTTTTTATCACAAGAACACGCATCGATTCTTGTTCTTTTTCTTCTTTTTCTGCTTTGGTGGCTGAAGCACCACTTTTATGGCTGCATCAAACACTGCCTTCACATTCTGCAGAAACCCCAAAAGGAAAAAAACAATGTCAGTCTCTTAACAAGAATCTATGCAAACAGTAAACAACGGAGACAAGCAATTTGTTAGGTATACCTGCTGTGTCTTAGAACTACATTCAATGTAGACAGCAGATCCAATCAGTTTCTTCAGTTCCTCTCCCTGCATCAGTCATAACAGCGTTAGACAATAATCCATCAACCAACCAAACCAATCATGGTGAGACTATCCGTTTAAGAAATGAAGTAAGTACCTGACTCGTAGTAATTGGCACTGCACCTGGATGATCTATGAAGAATTGCTTGTCATCTCGAAGGTCTGCAAATACCAGAATTCAAAAATCTCTAATAACCATACTGAATTTGTATGAAAAACTTTGTTGGAGTCGAAAGATTAGCATGAACATAACTAGTCAGAACAAATATAGCATGATTATTCTGAGTTCAAGTCAGGAAAGAGTTAAAAAGTTACCGAGTTTAGTTCCAACGAGGATAATGGGAACACCGGGAGCATAATGCCTGAGCTCAGGAATCCACTGAAAGAAGAGGAGAATACAAAGAATAAAAAAAAATCAGATGAATTCACTCATGACAAGTTAGTTATATATTGGATAATTAGAAAATAAAAAAAAAGAGGGAAAGACCTTCTTGGCAATATTCTCATAGCTAGCCTTGCTAATGAGAGAGAAAGCAAGAATGAAAACATCAGCACCACGGTAACTCAGAGGTCGTAACCTGTTGTAGTCTTCTTGACCTGTTTTGGGAGAAGCCGAAAAACACACAAAACTAAGTCAAGAACCCTAAAGAGTGACGAAGAAACTAGTATTGAAAAAGAATGAATTACCGGCTGTATCCCACAATCCAAGATTGACAGTGTTGCCATCAACAACCACATTAGCACTGAAGTTGTCGAAAACAGTTGGAACATAATCCTGCAAAAACCAATCACAAACAAAGGATCAATACTATGGCCGGCCTAGATTTTCAAAATGTTCAAACATATAAAGAAGCCAAATTCTCAGAATCAGCGCACAAAGTTGTAAAGAGAAAATTGATCAATTTTGTAGTATACAGTTGGTAAGTCGTAACAGAAGACATGATATTTGAATTCTGTATGAGAAGACCGAAATTGCAGCAGTCTACACCAAATTTGAATTCAATTTGCAAACAAAAACATGGTGAATTTTTAGATTATATAACTTGTGAATCATCCATATTCCAATAAGCTTCTTCGAGATTCACTACTATAATCTAGTATTGCGACGACGAGCTCAAAACAAAGATAGAAATTAGAAACAAAAGAGAGATCGAGAGAGGGAGGGATATACATACAGTAGGGAAAGTGTTGCTAGTATAAGAAATGAGCATGCAGGTTTTTCCGACGGCACCATCTCCGACGGTCACACACTTTATGAACCTTGACGCGCTCATCTCCGCCGCAAGATCGATCCCCTTTCTTTGTTGCTTTTGAGTTTTGACTCCTCAATTCCTCGACATTTCTCGCTCACAAAGCTTGTGATGAAAATCCTCCAAATTCAAAAATCGATGTGAGAGAGAGAGAGAGAGAGAGGAGAAGAAAGAAGAAAGAAGATAGTTTTGGCGGTTGATTGATTGATTGATGACTTTGAGAGAAGATGAGTTGAGTTGAGCCTATAGGAGGAGGAGGACGAGGCGGGGGACTCTCTCTATACAATATAACAACAACAACTCTTGAGGGGAAAAGGAGACAGCTAAGAGTACTACATACACCAAACCAACAACAACAACACCTCCCTTATCATATACACTCACTCCCCCCTTATTATTTTAAATTTATTATTACTTTTTTTTTTTTTCATTTATTCTTTCTCTTTTCAAATTTGAATATCTCTCCTTTCTTTTATGTCACGGATTTTTGAATTTTGAAATGAAGATCTGTGCGTTTTTTTATAAAGAAAAATACAAATGTCATGAATGTTTTTTTTGTATTATCTATCTCTTTGTTTAATTTGTAGTAATTTACAATATTTGTACTTAGATCTTAAGTCACCTTATATAACAACACATCTCATTTTATAGTTTTTGTTGATGTTTCATGTCCTAATAAAACATTGCAAGTTTGAGACTAGCTAGTGGTATGATAGGTGTCTTCCGAGTTGAGCATCATAAACTCTATGGTTAATTTTTTTTGCATGAGACGACTTAACCAAAACCATATATTTTTGTGTTATTGAAGTTTTATTTATTTTAACCGCAGAGTCGCAGACCAATCATTTTGGTAAATTAAGTTGCTAATCCTCTTGACACCTACCAAAACAACAACAACAACATAGATCAGGTATTCTAGCTATAGGAGTTTGTCAATTCACCATTATCACAACAACTAAAGTTGTTATCTATCTTACTTTAACCATTTTTCGATAAATTTATATTAACGTACCAAGTAGTAGTTGGTGATATATTTTAACGTCTCAAAAATGACAAATTTTGTTTAGCTTAACAAATTCCAATCTCGGTATTACGTGTTTAAGACTCCCATTCACAACTTCTACAACTGCCATATATATCCTAAATCTCTGTTAAATACTGATATTAATATGAAGGGAGGTAAATTCAAATGATCTAAGAGCTAAGGTAGACTTTCGACTTTATAAGTATAGCAATAAGAGAAAAGATGATGAGATACGAGAGAGACTTTTATAGCATAGCAAAATACGGAGAGGCATGATGATGAAATCCATAATTATTGGATTTAGCAACTCTCACTCAATCAAGAACGTGCCGGCACGATTCCTAAATATTTTCTCTTTACGATTCCCTTTCGGATTACGAAACATAGGTGACTAGAGGTCCAATGGGACGTGCCCAACTCTAACTAAATTAACCAATAATGATCCACCACGTCACTGATTGTCGCATCACCTAATCATAATCACACCAGATGGTAGGCTTGTTTTAATTATTGTCAAATTTGATGATTCATAATTTAGTCGCTAATTGGGTATCATGTGTTATCTTTAACTTTTTCAGTCCAAGCATATAAAAAAAAAACGAAACATATGTTTGAGTATGCCTACTGAGTTTAGTTTTGAAATTTAGAAGTACATAATACCTACATTATGTAGGCTACATATATTATATTATCAAATGAGTGTTGTAATTTGTTCAAATTTCTTTCTTTTTTTCTAATACAACAACAAAAACATACATGTGGTGAAACTAGAAGAAAAAAACAAAAATGATATATATAAGATCATAGACATTAGAGAAAGCGTAATTACGGAATAGAAAGCGGGGAAGGTATGATGATTTAACCAAATCATGATATCAATAAAGAAGTTAAGTTTTAGTAGCTTACCAAACTATTCACCAACCAGTGACCATCTCTCTTCTTTTTAACTAACTCCACTTCTTTTTCAAAAATTTATATTTTTTGGTTTTTAGAAACCATTTAATTACTGACCAGAATTCTCTAAGAAATTTTGTTTACAAAAAAAAAAAAAGGAAAAAAGAAAAATTAAACGTAATCACTATTTCGATAATCCAGTCAGCTGCAAAATAAATCAGAAACGACCAAAAAAAAAAATCAGATATGTCAAAAGAAATAAAACTGTAATTTCTGTGAAACCCATCTGAATAAAAGGCTTACACGAGGCCCATTATGTTTTGATAGGCCTATTATGCTTAAAAATTCCAGTCATACCAAAATGCAACTACAAATTTTTACGTACATAGGAAGGAAGCCAAAGAAAAGGTGTTGTTTCGTGAACCCTAAGAGAACAAAAACCTTTCAAAGTCTAAGAAGAAGTTCTCCACTGAAGCTCAATCTGAATCCGACCATTCTTGGAATCAATCAAATGATACTTATCGTTGATTCTCCGATTACTCACAACATCACCAAGATTTATCACAACGTAACCGAGAGTTTCCTGATCATATCAATCAAAATGTTCTTAAATTCTTACTCAAAGTTCTAATTTTGATTGCAATCTTTAATAAGGATTTTAAACAAGAAGAGATCTGGTTTTGTTTCTGACCTTGGGATGAATTAAACCCATTCTTGAAGAAGAACTTATGACTTCAACGTGAAGCTTATCGTTTATGGGAGGCTCATCTAATGGAAACTGAAAATCTTCATCCCATCTCGGTTCTCTGTTTTTCTTCACACGCTGCAAAATCAAACCAAATCCATATGTGTTTCAACACTCAAACTTCATATGTCTACAGTCTACTCACAAATTTTGATTTTGAGTTTTAAGAGAAGTTTTAATACCTTTGTTTTACGCTCTTCTCCTCTGAATAGCAACCTAACAGAAGGATTTGTGTGATATTTGCCTTCTAGATCCTCTGCTTCATGAACTATCACTACAAGCAAGCCACCACCAGAAGGTGTGCCTTCTGGTGCTTTCTCTACTGCGTTTGGATCATCAATGTTGTCTGGAATCTCATCATCATTAAAGGGTTTATATTCGACCTCCACAACAAGCTGTCCACGCGATTTCTCGCTAGGTGGCTCGTTTGGTTCCATTGATTTTAAGAGCTCAAGTGTCATGAGTTTTGGCTCCTCAGGAGTAAGGTCTTTGAGTGGTATCACATTCATTCCTATCTTATCATGTTTACCAACCTGAAATATATCAACTATATTATGCAAAATGATCTCCAGAGATATTTACTGCAAGAAGCCAATTAATATTTTACCAAGAGGTTTTTTACCTGTTCCCAGTCATAAACAATGAGCTGTAGTTCTTGGCTCTCTGGCTCTTTGACAACTAAATCGAATTCTTCGTTCCATTCAGGATTCAGATTACTGTGTTTAACAACTGTCTTTTTACCAGGAACCTTGTCTCCAGAGAGTGTTAATTTCACATAAGGGTCTGATCCGCCCAATAGATCTTTCTTCTTAAGCTTTATTGCCTTTATGACCTTCACACTAAGCAATCCAACAGGTTTCTTCATAGCTCTGCAGATAGTGCAAATTGTGACATTTAGCAAAAATTGTAAGAGTAACAGAAGTGATACATTTGACAAAAAAAAAAAAAAAAGAAGAAAAAACTTACTTAGAAGGATCCATTATCTGTACATTTAAAGTCTTTGGCCATAGGTACATGTTTCCAACCTGATCTCTAATGAGTTCCTACAAGAAGAAGTGATTCCAAAAAAACCGAGTTTTAGGTCTGAACAAGAATGTTTGTTTAGATGGGAAGGTAAAGCAACATCAGCTTAAAAAAAAGTCATACCTGGACAAATCGGTATAAGCCAGGGATCGCCATTACATCTGCACCTAGTAACTTAAGTCCAAAATCGACTTGTGGCTACATAAGAAATCACATGTTAGAGTACTCTCTTGTTTTGCAAGGTATTATACAAAAAAAAGTTTTGCTCCTTTTTGGGTTGTACCTTATCCATAAGAGAGACAAATATGTTGGCAAAACAGGGGAAAGATGGAACCAAAGGCTTCAGAGTGATCCTTGGAGTAGCATAAACTAGCAAATCAACTACCTGAACAGTGGCTTTTAACCCAAATGCTTTGGCTACAACAATGATATTAGGGTTCCCTGCCCATTTCACTGACAACTCCATGATGATTTCTTTGTCATCAGTTGCATAAACTTTCATTCCTGCAAAAGGATAGTGAGAATCAAAAACAAACATATCGGAAGAACAATCTTGAGAACAAGAATGTGTTATCTATGAGTAACACAAGGTGAAACCTTGGAAAGTTGGTGGTAATGAACCCAAAGTGAGCATTTCAAATTCAACTGAATCAATTTTGTAGTTTGGAATTTGCTCGGCGATAATGGGTTTTGCAATTGACTTTGCCATCTTACAAATCGCCTGAAACATACATTGATTACAAGAAACATTGTTTC